>NC_084478.1:76356911-76980415 GCF_027409185.1 Cynocephalus volans
CATTATAAAAAGTGAAATAAGCCAGTCCACAGAAGGACAAATAAATGATTCCACTTATGTGGAATAAATGAAATACTTGAATTTATGGGAGTAGAGAGTAGAATGGTAGTGGCAAGGAGCTGAGGGGATGGGGAGTTGGTAATAAATGGATATAAAGTTCCAGCTATAAGTTCTAGAAGACTGTTTATTTTTTAATTGTTTAAGGAATTATTTATTTTTAATTGAAAGTTATTGATTGCACATGAATTTAAGAGGAATATAATTATATTTCAATACATACACATAAGGTGTAATGATCAAATCAAGATAGGTAGCCAATTCATCATCACAGAAATTTACCATTTCTTTTTTATATAATTTTTTATTTTTTATTATTAGCATAGTCATTATTACAAATAGTGATTTTTCCTTAAGCCCCTTACCAGACCTATCACTCCCCAAACCTCCTCCCTTCCTTCCCCCCATCTTTAGTATCTTTAGGTTTGTTAACTCCTTCTGAAATTTCAACATTCTGTTGTAGTCTTTTCTTTCATTATTTTCTTTCTTTCTTTCTTTCTTTCTTTCTTTCTTTCTTTCTTTCTTTCTTTCTTTCTTTCTTTCTTTCTTTCTTTCTTTCTTTCTTTCTTTCTTTCCTTCCTTCCTTCCTTCCTTCCTTCCTTCCTTCCTTCCTTCCTTCTTAGCATCCAGTTATAAATGAGAACATGTGGAATTTCTCTTTCCTTGTCTGGCTTATTTCACTTAACATGATTCTCTCCAGACTCATCCATGTTGCTGCAAATGGCAGAATTTCATTCTTTTCTATGGCTGAGTACCATGCCATTGTGTATATATACCACATTTTCTTTAGTCTTCTCTAGATGGACACTTAGGTTGGTTCCATATTTTGGCTTTTGAAAATAGAGCTGTGGTAAATATGGGAGTGCAGGTATCCCTGTGACATAATGATTAAATTCCTTTGGATACATATCCAGTAGTGGGATTGCTGGATCATATGGTACCTCTATCGGTAGTTGTTTGAGAAACCTCCATACTGTTTTCCATAATGGTTGTGCTAATTTACAATGCAACCAAAAGTGTAGAAGATTTCCACTTTCCCCACATCCTCACTAGCATTTCTTATCCTTTGTCTTTTTAATAATGGCCACTCTAACTGGGGTGAGATGATATCTCAATGTGGTTTTGATTTCCATTTCATTGATAATTACTGATGCTGAGCACCTTTTCATGTACCTGCTGGCCACTTGTATGTCTTCCTTTATAAATGTCTATTCATCTCCTTTGCCAAGTTTTTTAATTGGATTGGGGTTTTTTTTTTACTGTATAGTTGTTTGAGTTCTTTACATATTCTGGATATTAATGCCTCATTGGATGTATAGTTTGCAAATATTTTCTCCCATTCTGTAGGTTGTCTTTCAGCTCTGTTGTATCCTTTGCTGTGCAGAAGCTTTTTAGCCTGACATATTTTTTGTCTTGTTGCTTGTGCTTTTGGGGTCTTATTCATAAAGTCATTGCCCAGTCTGACTTCCAGGAGTGTTTTCCCTATGTTTTCCTTTAGTAATTTTATGATTTCAAGTCTTATATCGTTTCAAGTCTCTGGAAACTATACAAGTGCATGGAAACTAAACAAGAGACTCCTGAATGACCTGTGTTTCCAAGAAGAAATTAAATAGCAATCAAAAAATGTCTTGAAAGTAACAAAAATAAACATGCATCATACCAAAACCTGTTGGATACTGCAAAAGCAGTATTAAGAGGGAAGTTTATTGCAATAAATGCTCACATTTAAAGAATGGAAAGACTTCAAAAAAAATATCTAACACTATGCCTCAAAGAACTTGAAAAACAACTACAATCCAATTCGAAAAGTAGTAGAAGGAATGAAAGAATTAAGATCAGGACAGAACCAAATGAAATAGAGAAAAAAAATGATACAAAAGATCAATGAAAGAAAAAGTTGACTTTTTGAGAACGTAAATAAAGTAGACAAACCATTAGCTAGGTTAGCAAAAAAAAAAAGAAAGAAAGAAAAAAGAAAAAGAAAGAGAGAAGACCCAAATAAGAAAAATCAGAGGAAAAGGGAGACATTACAACTGATACAACAGAAATACAAAGAATCATTGGAGATTATCATAAACAACTGTACACCAACAAATATGAAAACCTGGAGGAAATGCATAAATTTCTGAACACATGCAAACTAGCAAGACGAAACCAATAAGAAATAGAAAACCTGAACAGACTAACAGCAAGCAGTGAGATTGAAGTGGTTATCAGCAGTCTTCTAGCAAAGAAAAGCCCAGGTCTGGATGACTTTACAGCTGAATTCTATCAAACATTTAAAAAAGAATTAATATCACTTCCCTTCACGCTTTTCCAAAAAATTGAAACAGAAGCCATTCTCCTAAACTCGTTCTATTTGTCCAGCATCACCCTGATACCAAAACCAGATAAGGACACAACAACAAAAAAAGAAAATTAGAGGCCAATATCCTTGATAAAGATAGATGCAAACATCTTCAACAAAGCATAACCAATCAGATGTATCAACACATCAAAAAATTATACACCGTGATTAAGTGAGATTCATCCAAGGGATGCAAGGATGGTTCAACATACATAAGTCAATAAATGTGATACACTACATCAACAAAATCAAAGACAAAAACCATATGATTATTTCAATAAATGAAGAAAAAACATTTGTCAAAATTCAGCATCCCTTCATGATAAAAACACTCAGCAAATTAGTTATGGAAGGAAATTATCTCAGCACAATACAAGCCATTTATGACAAACCAACCTCCAATATCATCCTGAATAAGGAAAAGCTTTCAGGAACAAGAACAGGAACAAGACAAGGATGTCCACTCTTATCACTCCTATTTAACATAGTATTGGAAATACTAGCCAGAGAAATCAGGCAAGAGAAAGAAATAAAGGGCATCTGGATTGGAAAGAACAAAGTCAAACTGTCCCTGTTTGGAGATGACATGATCTTATATATAGAAAAGCCTAAAGACTCTATCAAAAAAACTCTTAGAGCTAATTAACAACTTCAGTAATGTTGCAGGATACAAAATCAACACCCAAAAATAAGTCTCATTTTTATACTCCAGTAATGAGCTAGCAGAAAAAGAAATCGAGAAAGCAAGCCCATTTACAATAGTCACAAAGAAAATTAAATATCTAGGAATCAATTTAACCAAGGAGGTGAAAGATCTCTACAATAAGAACTACAAAATGCTACTGGAACAAATTAAAGAGGACACAAAAAGGTGGAAAGACATACCATGCTCTTGGATGGGAAGAATTAACATCATGAAAATGTCCATTCTACCCAAAGCAATCTACAGATGAAATGTAGTTCTACAATAAGAACTACAAAATGCTACTGGAACAAATTAAAGAGGACACAAAAAGGTGGAAAGACATGCCATGCTCTTGGATGGGAAGAATTAACATCATGAAAATGTCCATTCTACCCAAAGCAATCTACAGATGCAATGCAAGTTCCATCAAAATACTAATGATATTCTTCACAGAAATAGAAAAAGCAATTCTAACATACATGTGGAACAACAGAAGAACCCAAATAGCCAAAGCAATTCTGAGCAAAAAAAAAAAAAAAAAAAAAATTAAGCTGGAGGCATAACACTACCTGACTTCTAATTGTACTACAAAGCTATTGTAACTAAAACAGCATGGTGTTGGCGTAAAAACAGGCACTCAGATCAATGGAACAGAATAGAAAACCTGGGAATCCATCCAGATACTTACAGCCAACTGATTTGACAAAGGCAGCAAGAACATACCTTGGGGAAAAGAAGGACTCTTCAATTAATGTTGCCAGGAAAATTGGACATCCATATGCAGAAGAATGAAACTGGACCTTTACCTCTCATCATATATCAAAATCAACTCAAAATAGAGGTGTTCTTTAAAACATTGTGCCTATAGTTAACAATCTTGTACTCTATACTAAATACCTGTTAAGAGAGTCGATCTCATGTTAAGTATTCTTACCACAATAAAATAAAAGTTAACACTGAAAAGAAAGAAATACACCTCTCCCCTACAATAATAGATGTAATAAAATCTTCTAATGTCATTTGAAAAGGTCAGCGAAAGTAGAGTTATTTTGTCTAGATTCTAATCCCAGATCTATCACATCAGGCAAGTTACTTAATCCTTATGTGGCTCATTTTTCTGATCTGTAAATGAAAATAAACATAGGATTTATATTTTTATTAAATACATTAATGCATGTAAAGTGCCTTGAACATAGCAAATAGGCCACAAATGTTAGTTACTATTTTATTAGTGCACTTTTAAGCACTATGTCACTATCTGATAACTGCACTTTACTCCCCTAACCATGCTTCCAAATGCATTTGGGAGGCAAAATTTTTATCTGGTCCAGTAAAATCCATAATCTTTCTTTGGCACCCACTTTATGAGACAATGTCTTTCTGCTTACAACCACTTGTAACCCCACTCTATATCCCATCTAAGGACCAGTTCACTACAACATTCCCTCCGACTGTGTCAGTTGGAGCAAAAAAGAATTTGAGACTTCAACTCTGGGTGGTACACGTATAAGGAGTGGCTCTGGAATAAGACATAAAAACTGACAGATAAATTTCTACCAATCCCTGCCTATTAGAGTATTGGCTCTGAGCTTCCAGATACAACTTACAGTAGAGTAACTATGGTTGACAATAAAGTATTGTGTATTACAAAATAGCTAGTGTAGAGGCTTTTGAATGTTCTCCCCACAAAGAAATGATAAATGCAACATGTGGTGAATATATCGACTACCGTGACATGTATCAAAACATCTAATTGCACCCTATAAATACATACAATTACAATGTGTCAATTAAAAGGAAGGAAGGAAGGAAGGAGAGAGAGAGAGAGAGAGAGAGGGAGGGAGGGAGGGAGGGAGGGAGGGAGGGAGGAAGGAAGGAAGGAAGGAAGGAAGGAAGGAAGGAAGGAAGGAAGGAAGGAAGGAAGGAAGGAAGGAAGGAAGGAAGGAAGGAAGGAAAATTTAAAAATCACTACAGAGCACTCCTTGAAGAGACTGGCTCAGTGAGGACCTGTAGACTACAGTACTGAAAACAAATTAATAATAACCTTTACCCTCTCCATAAACAATACCATATGCATTTGTGTCTGAATTAAACATAAGTCTGGTTGGTATACTTTAAGAAAAATGAAACAGCTTGAGAAGATGCCCATAAACACAATTAAAATGATCACAGTGATGAAAAGAACTTGAAAATTTATGCAAAAAATCAGTGGCTGGAAGGGCCTATTAGAAAAAACTCTTAAGAGAGAGCAGCAAATAAGGGAAACATCCTAATAAATTAACATTTATTGAGCCCTAGTATAGCAGGTACTTTGTCTATATTACCTCGTTTCATTTCCCTCATGGTAACCTTATGAGGTATGAGTCATTATTATCCCCATTGTACCAATAAGAAAACTGAGGCTTAGAGTGATAAAATAATTTTGTGAAAAAAACACATAAGTAACATGGTTTCAATCTTAAGACAGTTTGGCTCCAGAGCCTACAATCTTAACAACTGTGCTATACTTCCTCTTATACAACTTGGGAGGACAGAGTTATTTATTAACTTCGAACCTTTTGTAAGTTATGTAAGAGTATTAAAATTTACATATGATCACTTAAAAAACAGGAATAGAATATAAAACTTACAAAGTAGTAGAAGCAATAATATAATTATAATAAAATAAATTTCTTCAATCGAAAAGAAAGCAGGGAATGAGATAAAAGTAATGTAGCAAAAAGGGGAATAGAGGAAGCACAAAACCAGATGATAGAAAAAAATAAAAAAATATCAGTAATCACAATAAAAGTTAAATGTATTAAATTCACAAGTTTAAGAGATTATCTGAATGGTAGTTTTTAAAATCCAGTCATGTGATATTTATAAGACTCACACTTTACCTATAAGACAGAAAATTTGAAAGCAAATAAGTTGAAAGTAGATATGTAAAACAAATCTCAACCAAATATAATGGGAGACTAACATAATGGGAGAGGGTAACACATCTTCCTTAAAAATTGGCAGCTCAAGTATTCAAAGATTAGTAAGATCAAAAGGGAGATGAATAGCACAAATAACAAATTTGACATAGGTCATACTTACAACACATATAGACTTTCTTATGAACCTCACATGGAACATTTACAAGCAAGGATCAACAAATTTCAAAGAATATGTATCACATAAGACATAGTCTCTGACCACAATACAATTTACAAATCAGTAGTAAATAAATAAGCAAAAGCTTTAAAAGTATGTTTAGAAATTTAAATACACAGTCAATATTTTACAAGGCAGAAATTATAACGGAAATAGGAAGATACTTAAAATTTAATTTTAATAAACATACATAGCAAAACTTGTGGAATACAGAGAAAGCAGAGTAGTCAGGAAATTGTATAGCCTTAAATCCTTATATTGCAAAAAGGAAAGTTTAAATATTAATGAGTTAACCATCACACTTAAAAACTTGAGAAAGAACAACAAAATAATTCCAAATAACGTGGATAAGGAGAAATTATACAAAAGTAAAAATATCGAGGTAGAAAAAATAAAACGGGTCTACAGATATTAACAATAATCTTTTTAATAGACAATATCTGGCAATATTTATCAAGGAAAAAGGAAAAGCACAAATAAATACTGAAAATGAAAAAAGTGCATAACTTTATATAATGTGAAGATTTTTGAAATAAGAGAATACCATGGACAAACTTTACCCCAACAAATTTGCAAACGTAGTTAAAATTGATAATCTACTAGGAATGTGTAACTTACAAAAATGGCTCAAGAAGAAATAAAGCCAAATAAACCTATAATAATAATTTAAAACATTGAAACAGTATTGTAAAATCTATAACCAAGTCCAAAACAAAACTAATAATTTTTTAAAAAACAACATTAGATTATTTAAAGAATCTTTGTATCAAGCATTTGAGAACGAATAATTTCCATTTTCTGCAAATTTTTCCAGAATACAGGGAAAAGAACCATTCTCCAGCTCAATTTATAAAACCAACATAACCCTGATACCAGAGCACAGGAGAAAGAGGTGGCCACTACACAAACAGGTAAGGAAAAATCAACTAAAATTGTAACAAATTCTCAAAGGCCAAATGTGGGCTAGTCAGTCAGTCTGGACATGTCAGTCTAGAATAGGCATAGGCCAAAACAAAACTGAATTTTCACAGTTTCTTTCCCATTGTCCTCCACCAGGTAATCATGAGAAAAATTGAGGACAGGCGAGGAGATCAAAGAGAACCGTTCAGTAATATGGGCATGCGGAAGGTGTGCTTCACCAAGAAGTGTAAAACTTCGCTTGCTTCCCAAGATCCTTTTCTCCTGAAAGCCAAATGTCTTAAGACACTAGGGGAAAGATAGTAAATTCAGTGTTCTATTGCTTCTTCAGGGGGATTGGAAGCAAAACACATTCTGCCTCTTGGGAGAAGTTGTAAATTCTCTTACCCAAAGGACATAAAATAAGATCCATTTCTGTTGGGGAAGAGTTATAAGAAAAAGCTTTATATGTCTGGGAAAGCAGAAGGAAATTGTCTTGGGCCCAGGATTCTACACCAATACTAAGCTGATGGCTGCTACTATTGGAGGAGAAACAGGAACCCCCCCCCCCAAAAAAAAACTACAAAGCAGAGTTTGGCTGTCACAGGGAGGATAAGCAGAAATGGTGAGAAAGACCCACCCCATATACCTAGGCACAGAGGGCATGCCCGAGACTAAGGCTGCACCATGACAGCAGAGAGCTCTTCTGTTTTCACCATGAGACTAGCAGCCAGGAATAAGCAACAGCAGTCTCCCACTAGGCAAGGGGCAAGAGGAGAGAGAGAAAACTCTGACACAGGCATGCAAGAATGGCTGAAAGATTTGTGGGAAGCAGGAACTGAGAAAAACCCTTTGGCACCCAGGCCTCTCTTAAAGCACGAGAAAATAAGATTCCACTTCTAGAGGGATTTGAAGACTCTATTGCCCTGAAAATGTTGGCATCCACAACAAAACTCAAATTCAGCTCAAGTCCTGAATAAATTAACTGAAAACCTCACACTAACAAGCCGACAGGAGAAAAGACATGCCCATTTTCAGGCATCTTATTTGTTAAAAGATCTAGTGGAAAAGGTGGAAAACATGAATGAACAGATGGAGAATTTTTGCAAAGAGAACAACATAAGGGTTAAATGGGACTGTGGTTCAGAAAATACGGTCTCTCCCACTAAATGCAACTGTAAATCTTGAAGAGAATGAATAGAGGAGCTGAAGACATGAAAACATAAATAATTGCAAACAGATTCAAGAAGGACACCATAAGTACCAATGAATTAGTGAATTTACCTTAATGTTTTTCCTCTGGTAATGCCAGACCTGAACTCAAAGACAGTCAAAAATCTAGAAGGGCATACCAGGTGCAGACAGATATAGATTAATAAGAAGTTATTTATTACTGAGGAGGGGGAAGAAAAAGACCACTAGGAATTAGAGACAGTAGAGAAAATGCCAGGTAGTTTTCTTTATTTTCTTTATCTCTTCTTTTCCACCAAAGGCTCCCATGCAGTTGAAGTGGCTCAGCAACAAGCAGTGGTGTCTGGGAAGGTGCCTAGAACTCTGAGAGAGGAGAACCATTATTTATGACTAGAGGAGCTAAAGTCCTAAGGTCCTAAGATCATTGGACAAATGTTCAGTCTCTCTCTCTCCTCTCTCTCTCTCTCTCTCTCTCTCTCTCCCCCCCCCCTCTCCTCTCATCTCTGTCTCTCCCTTCCCTCTCACTGTTTGGCTCTGAATGCAAAAACTGTTCTAGGAAGAATGTGAGATGAGGTTGGGGCAGAGAGCTGGAAAAATTAATCAATGAGAAGAGGGAAATGAAAGCAATCTTACAAATTTGCGATATGAACTCCTGGGCTCACCTCTTAACTGTGTATGCATGTATCTGATCATAACAGCATACAGACCTGAGCTACAGTGTATACCATCACCCAAGTTCCATGCTGAACTTATTAAAATACAACCTCAGAAAATTTGAAAACTGAACTGACATTGAAACCATAGTGCCCAGAATGTAGTTTAAAATTTGTAGAATGCACTGAACATAGTTAATTGCCTGTCAAAAAACATCCATGAAAAACAAATCATTTTTCTTAGAATTTAAACAAGACTCATAGTCTCATGACATAATATTCAAAATGTCCAGGATACAATCCAAAATTACTTGGCATACAAAAAAAGAAAAATAAAACAGGAAAAGCTGAACTCACAAGGAAAAAGATCATTAACAAATGTCAACTCTGAGATGACACAGATGTTGGAATTATCAGACAAAAACTTTAAAGTAACTAATACATCAATGCTCAAAAAAGTAAAGGTGAACACATGCAATAGGAATGAAAAGATATACAGGCTCAGCCAAGAAGCAGAAAATATAAAGAAAAACACAATTGAAATTTTATAACGGAAGAGCACAATAACCAATTTTTTTTTTTTTTTAATTACCGGATGGGATCAATTGCAAATGGAGATGAGAGAGGAAAGAGTCAATGAACTTGAAGTTAGAGAAAACTAATGGAATCAAAACTTATCTCTTTGAAAAGATTTATAAAATTAAGAGTGTGGTACTGAAGAAAGAATAATCACATTAAGAGGATGAAAGAATGGAGGCCAGAAATAAATCAACATAAATAAGGCCAATTATTTTTTAAATTATTTTTATTGTTGTAAAATATATTTCTGCCTGTCTGCCACTCCCAGATTCCACTTAGTAGATGTGGAGTAGAATATGAGAATTTTTATTTTGGAGAGCCCCCACCCTCACCCCACGTTGAGAACCACAAGAAAAGATGCCAAAGATGAATAAGGACGAGCAGCATTTCTTAACAGCATGTTTGAGAAACATAGACTAAGAAGGATATGGCATTTGGGGAAAGTGGGAATACATTCGTTTTGTTAGAGTATGAGTTAAATGATACTGGGATGGAATTTGGGGTGAAAATGAGGTGCGTGGAAAGTTAAAACAGAAAGATAAGTTGGTGTAATATTTTAAATGATTTTGCATGCCATGTCATAGAATTTTGTATTTATTATGTAGGCAGCCAGGGACCACTAAGAATTTTAGGACAGTAATGTAACAGAATTCATTTGTTTGTTAATTAATTTAATAAATATTCAGTCAGTGTGTGCTAGGCACAGGGCTACAATGGTAAGTAAGATGGAAAGTATAAACAATGAATTGGAAGGGGGAAGACCCATTCAGAGATCACTGAAATAAGTCCTAGAAAGTGATACTGGGTAGGAAACAAGATAATGATAAAGACCTGAATTAAGGCAGTAGTTCAAGGTTGGCTATGGGGATGGGGGTGCCAAAGAAAGGCTGGATTGCAGAGAGAATTAGGTGATCAAATTCAAAGGAGGATGGAAGTTTTCTAGTTGAGCATCCTAGAGAGATAATAATGCAATGTAGTCCAAGGGAGAGAAAGAGAGGAGCATCAGTAATTTCCATTGTAAAGCTCTCATATCAATTTAGCTTCCTCAGTGATGGAGGCATCCTCAGGGTTGATATTCAGCTGTCTATAGCTATATGACTGGGGTTTCTCAACCTCAACAATATTGATATTTTGGATCAGATATTTCTTTGCTGTGTGTGGGGAAAGATTTTAGGGGATGTAAAAGGGGAGGCTGTTCTGTGCGTTGTAAGATGTTTAGCAGCATTTCTGGTGTCTGCACACTAGGTGCCAGTAGCACTTCCACAATCATTATAATAAAATATATCTGCAGATATTTCCATATATTCCCTAAGGGGCAAAAATCATCCCCAGTTGAGAAACACTGTTGTATGGCCATACTCATTGTTAAAATACTGAAACACTTTAAGAATGAAATGTCATTCGCAGAAACATGGATGTACTTAGAGAAAATCATGTTAAGTGAAATAAGCCAGGCACAGAAAGAGAAATATCATATGTCTTCACTCACAAGTGGGAACTAAAAAATGAACATAGAAAGGAAGGAAGGAAGAATAATCAGAATAATACATTGAATTTTCAAAAGGAGAACTGGGGTTACTAGAAGTCGAAAGGGGGGAAGGGAGGAATTGGTAAAGGGCTATGAAGAGCAATGACAGTGTATATCATTTAATATAATAATTATTCTGATTAGAGCATCACATATTGCACAAAAGTATTGACACTCAACTCTGTACGCTGTAGATATGTACAATCAACTATGTTACAATAAAAAGGAAAGGTTTCTTTAAATATTGAAACACTTTACTTTTTTCATTACCATGCATCTCTACCTGTGTCCCACCCCACATTCCCATCTAGGATGACCCTTACCTTTCACAGACAAGGCCTGTTTCTCATGTCAAATTTATCAGTGATCTTGCCTTGGGGGCGGTGGGTGGGAGCTGGGATCTGGGGAGAACAGTAGCTCAGTAGCCTGAAGGCCGGGGCATTCGTCCCTGAGCCAATGCAGTTAGTTAGGTTGGCTGTGCATCTTTCTTTGCTTCAACCATATGAGGCTTAATCTATTTTTTATTGGTTATGAATATTCATGAGATGCAAAGCTGATTGTCACCCCTCATGCCCATGATGTGAGGGCCATATTCATACTGGAAGCATACTCATTACCACAAATAGCATTTGTACCCTGTGTCCCCCACACAATTATCTCCAACCTCCCTCTGCCTCCTCTGTACCCTGCCATACCACTTTGTAGCCCAAAGAATGTACTCTCCTTCTGCAAGGCCAACACACCACTGTGGTCTTTCTTTCCTTCCTTCTTTCTCTCTCAGCTCCCACTTAAGAGTGAGTACATGCGGCATTTATCCCTCTGTGCTTTGCTTATTTCACTCAACGTAAGTTTCTCCAGGCTCATCCATATTGATGCAAATACGAGTATTTCATTCTTTTGTTATGGCAGAGTAGTATTCTATGCTGTAAATATACCACAGTTTCCTTATCCATTCATCCATCGATGGACATTTAGGTTGGTTCCATGTCTTGGCTATTGTAAACAGAGCTGCAATGAACATGGGAGTGCAGGTATCCCTTCGACATGATGATTTCCATTCCTCTGGGTATATATCCATAAGTAGGATTGCTGTATCATATTGAAGAACTATCTGTAGCTGTTTCAGAAACCCTCCATACTGTTTTCCATAGTGGGTGTACTAATTTACAGTCCCACCAATAATGTGGGAGCATTTCCTTCTCTCCACACCCTAGCCAGCATTTGTTATTCACCATCTTTTTGATTATAGCCAATCAAACTGAGGTGAGGTGGTATTTCAATGTAGTTTTAATTTGCATTTCCTCAATGACTAGTGATGTTGAGCATTTTTTCCTGTACTTGTTGGCCATTTGTATGTCCTCCTTTGAAAAATGTCTATTCAGCTCCTTTGCCCATTTTTTAATTGTATTATTAATTTTTTTACTGTATAATTGCTTGAGTTCCTTGTATATTATGAATACTAATCGCTTGTCAGATGCATAGTTAGCAAAAATTTTCTCCCACTCTGTAGGTTGTCTTTTTACTCTGTTGATTGTTGCCTTTGCTGTGCAGAAGCTTTTTAGTTTGATGTAGTCCCATTTGTTTAGTTTTTCTTTTGCTGCTTGTGCTTTCAGGCTCATGTTCATAAAGCCTGTGCCCAGACCCAGTTCCTGAAATTTTTCACCAATATTTTCCTTTAGTAATGTTACAGTTTCAGGTCTTATACTTAAGTCTTTAATCCATTTTGAGCTGATTTTACTAATATAGGGAGAGATGCATATCTAGTTTCATTCTTCTGCATATGGATATCCAGTTTTCCCAGCACCACTTGTTGAAGAGGCAGTCTTTTCCCCAGTGTAGATTTTTGTTGCCTTTGTCTACTATCAAATGGCTGTAAACATGAGGGGTGATTTCTGGGTTCTCGATTCTACCCCACTGATCTGAATGTCTATTTTTATACCAGTACCATGCTGTTTTGGTTACAATAGCTTTGTATTGTAATTTGAAGTCAGGTAGTGTTATGCCTCTGGCTTTATTTATTTATTTATTTATTTTGCTCTGGATTGCTTTGGCTATTCAGGGTCTTTTTTTGTTCCATATGAAATGTAGGACTTTTTTTTTTTCCATTTCTGTGAAGAATGTCATTAGTATTTTGATGGGAATTGCATTGAATCTTATATCACTTTGGGTAATACAGAAATTTTCAAAATGTTAATTCTTCCAATCAAAGGGTATGGAATATCTTTCCATCTTTTTGTGTCTTTAATTTCTTTCAGAAGTGGTTTGTAGTTCTCATTGTAGAGGTCCTTCACCTCCTTGGTTAAAATTATCCCCAGGTATTTTATTTTTTTTGTGACAATTGTAAATGGGCTTACTTTATTTCTCTTTCTGTGAGTTCATTATTTGAGTATATAAATGAGACTGATCTGGGCCCATTTTATTTCTATCTGCAATATTTCTGAAGTTATTATGCAGCTCTAGGAGTTTTTTGATAGAGTCTTTAGGTTTCTATATATATATACAGTATCATGTTATCTGCAAACAGGGAAAGTTTGACTTCATCTTTTCCACTCTGATTCCCTTTACTTATTTCTCTTGCCTGATTGCTCTGGCTAGTACCTCCAGTACTATGTTAAGTGGAAGTGGTGAGAGTGGGCATCCTTGTATTTTTCCTGTTCTAAAGGGAAAGGCCCTCAGCTTTTCCCATTCAGAATGATACTGGCAGTAGGCTTATCCTAAATAGCTTTTATTGACTTGAGATATTTTCCTTCTATACCTAATTTGTTGAGAGTCTTTATCATGAAGGGATTTTGAATGTTGTCAAATGCTTTCTCAGCATCTATTGAGATAATCATATGGTCTTTGTCCTTGGGTTTGTTGATGTGATGTATCACATTTATTGACTTTCATATGTTGAACCATCCACGCATCCCTGGGATGAATCCCACTTGATCAGAGTGTGTAATTTTTTTAATATGTTGCTGTATTCTGATTGCTAATATTTTGTTGAGGATTTTTGCATCTGGGTTCATCAAGGATATTGGCCTGTAATTTTCTTTTTTTGTTGTACCTTTATCTGTTTTTGGTATCAGAGTTATGTTGTCCTCACAGAATGAGCTTGGGAGAGTAGCTTCTGTTTCAATTGTTTGGAATAGCTTGAGGAGAATCGGTGTTAAATCCTCTTTAAAATTTGATAGAATTCAGCTGTGAAGCCATACGGAACCAGATTTTTTCTTGTTGAAAGATTGCTAATTACCACTTCAATCTTCTTGCTTGTTATTGGTCTTTTCAGATTTTCTGTCTCCTCTCGATTCAGCCCTGGTAGTTTGTATGTGTCTAGAAACTTATCCATATCTCCCAGATTTTCATATTTGTTGTCATACAGTTATTTATAATAGTCTATAATGATTCTTTGTATTTCTGTGGTATCGGTTGTAATGTCTCCTTTTTCATTTCTGATTTTTCTTATTTGAGTCTTCTCTTTATTTTTGTTAACCTAGTTAATGGTTTGCCTGTTTTATTTACCTTCTCAAAAAGCAACTTTTCATTTTGTTGATCTTTTCTATTGTTTTTGGGGGTCTGTATTTCATTTAGTTCTGCTCTGATCTTAATTCTTTATTTTCATCAACTACCTTTAGTTTTGCATTGTTGTTTTTCAAGTTCTTTGAGTTGTAGTGTTAGGTCGTTTATTTGATGTCTTTCCATTCTTTTGATGTAAGCATTTATTGCAATAAATCTGCCTCTTAATACTGCTTTTTGCAGTATCCCACAGGTTTTGGTATGATGTATCTTTATTTTCATTAGTTTCAAGAAATTTTTTGATTCCCTTCTTAATTTATTCTTGGACCCATAGGTCATTCAGGAGCATATCATTTATTTTCCATGTATTTGTATCATTTCCACAGTTTTGCTTATTATTAATTTCAAATTTCAGTCCACTGTGGTCTGAAAAGATACTTGGAGTGATTTCATTTTTTTTTTTTAATTTGCTGAGGCTAGATTTGTGACCTAATATATGGTCTATCCTGGAGAATGTTCCATAAGCTGATGAGAAAAAAGTATATTCTTTACTTGTTGGGTGAAATGTTCTGTATATATCTGCCAAGTGCAGTTGTTCTAACATGTAATTTAAACACTGTGTCTCTTTGTTGATTGTTGCCTGGAAGATCTGTCCCATACTGAGAGAGGGGTGTTCAGGTCACCCACTGTTAACGTATTAGGGCCTATTTCTTTCTTTAGGTCTAAGTGTGTTTGCTTTATATATCTGGGTGCTCCAGTATTTGAGGCATACATATTTATGATTGTTCTGTCTTCTAGCTGAATTGATTCTTTTGTTATTATGTAATGCCCTTCTTTGTCTCTTTTTATGTTTTTTGGTTTAAAGTCTATTTTATCTGACATAAGAATAGCTACTTCTGCTCATTTTTTGTTTCTATTTCCATGGTAAATCTTTTTCCACCTCTTCATTTTGAGTCTGTGTGTGTCTCTATATGTGAGATGGGTCTCTTGAAGACAGCATACACTTGGATCTAGCTTTTTATCCAATTAGTCAATCTGTGCCTTTTGAATGGGGAGTTTAATCTATTCACATTTAGGGTGGTGATTGACAGATATTGCTTAATTCCTGTCATTTAACTGCTTTTTGTTTATATGCTTTGAATATCTTTTGATCCCTTTTGTTTCTCTTCTTCAATGCTAGTTGGATATTTGAGGTGGCATGATCTAGCTTCTTGCTCTTTCTCACTGGCATTTTTGTTTTAACAGCTATTTCTTGTGTATCCATGGAAGTGACATTCATTATTCAGATTCCAGGTGAAGGACTCCCTTGAGAATTTCTTGCAGGGCTGTTTGTGTGGTGATGAACTCCCACAATTTTTGTTTGTCTGGGAAATACATTATTTCTCCCTCCTTTCTGAAGAAGAGCCTTGTTGGGCACAGAACTCTTGGCTTGCAATTTTTTTCTTTTAGTGTTTTGAATATATCATTCCACTTTCTTCTGGCCTGTAGGATTTTACTTGAGAAGTCTGCTGTTATTCTGATAGGGGTTCCCTTATGGGTGACTTGATGCTTTTCTCTTCCTGCTTTTAGAATTCTATCTTTGTCTTTTTAGCTTTGCAAATTTGACTGCAATGTGTCCTGGAGAGGAACTTTTTGGATTGAATCTGTTTAGGGATCTTTGGGCTTACTGGATCTGAAGGTCTGCTTCTGCCCCTAAAACCTGGGAAGTTTTCCATTAATATTTCCTTGAATAGGTTTCAATACCTTTTCCTCTCTCCTCCCCTTCTGCAATACCCACAATTCAGATGTTAGAGCACTTGATGTTGTCTGCTATCTCTCTTAGATTTTCCTCATTATATTTAATTATTTTTTCTTTCTTTCTTTCTTTCTTTTTGTCTGCCTGGGTTATTTCAAAAAGACCATCTTCAAGATCTGAAATTCTTTCTTCCGCTTGCTGTAGCCTGCTGCCTAAGCTCTCTGGTGTTGTTTTTTATTTCAATAAGTGAGCCTTTCATTTCTAGTTCTACTACATTACTTTTTAAGGTATTAATCTCTTTGTAAATTTCCTCCTTCATATTCTGCATATTTTTTCTTCTTTCCTTGTGTTCTCTAATTGAGTCTTCTTTTATTTCTTCAAACTTTCTTAAGATCATTGCTCAGAATTCTTTTTCAGACATTTCAAGTATTCCCTGTTTTATGGGTTCTGGAATTTGAGCATTACTGTATTTCTTTGATGTTGTCATATCTTCTTGTTTGTTTGTAGTTCTAGTATTTTTTCATTGATGTTTGGTCATCTGGTAGAAGACTTGCTTCATCTGTTACTCTGGCATTTGCTATGAGGATAAAGATTTCCTCCTCTATTTGCAGGCTCTACTGGAGACTCTTATATCAGTGTAGTCAAGTGAGTGGCAGGTTGCCTGTAGAGTGACCCTGGCTGCTACTTTTGTGGTGAACTGTTCTTGTGGTGACAGAAGGTGTGGCAGTATCTATAGTACCCCACCTTGGCTCCTGTTTTAGCTTTCTGTGGCCATAGACTGAGACCCTGGTGCTGTGCAGGTCTCAGCTCACCTCAGTGCCTGCTGGGCTGTATGCACTTCCCTTCCCCCTGGGCCCAAGACTGTGCCCTCGTGCCACATGGGTCTTGGCTCACCTCCCCAGCTGCTGGATTGTGTGTGCTTCCCTTTGGGCATTAGACTGGGCCCTGGTGCTAGTGTCAGAAGGGTCTGGTCTTGGCTCACCTCACCGGCTGCTTGGCTGTGTGTGCTTCCCTTCTCCCCCACCCCGGCCTTAGCCTGGACCTGGTGCTACAAAAGTCTGGTCTCGGCTTACCTCGGCGGCTGCTGGGCTGTGTGCACCTACCTCTGGGCCTTAGAGCCATGGTGCAGCCAAAATACTTTAATATACTAATTGGTAAATAGCCCCCTCATGCCTTCCAAGTCCACCCTCCCCTGTCCTTGCTTCCCCAGTACCTCTCCTGGTTCTTCTCATGATCGAGTATTGCCTGACATAGGAGAAGATGTCATAGACCTTGCTCCAGTGCCATGGGCCAGTGCCCATTTTCATTGATCAGTGTCCTTTCCGTATAGCATGAATAAGCTAACTATACTGATCTAACCACCACACACTCTACACAATTATTGAAAATCAATGTTGTACCTCACATGTATGTATAATAAAATTAATTAATTAATTAATTAATTAAAATGTTGTCAATATTTTAAATATCACTTTTAACTATCCTCAGAGGAAAGCAGATTTTAAAATATATTTCCCTTTACCTCCATCTATGAATCCTAGCTCTCCCATCCTATTCCACCCCAAAAATATCTTCCCTTCTACTAGTGTTAAGCCTTCCAGATATTTATAGAGAACTATACTGTCTATTCTAGTGCTCCTCATCAAGTGTGTCTGGAAAACATAGCTCCTCTAATCTTTCCCTGCCAATCTGACCTTCCCACTTCATCAATCATCTCTACAGCTTCTCTCTTACTTCCCTGCCTGTGTCCTCATCATTCAGAAGCTCTGCTGGCCCCACACTGACTCTGACATTCTAGGTGCCAACTGATCAAAATCACATTGTTCCATGACAGAGTGTCTCTCAGAACACTCCTGGAAATAACATTGGCCCCTTTCAGTTACCTTATCATATTGCAAAACAATATCTAATATGAGAAAAGCTGATCTTCACACATACCCTGTTACTCAGTTCCATAGAGAACTACATGCTCATGTCTGAGGCCAAAACTAATATAAGATGGTAGACAGTGATCATGTTTCTAGGAACTATTCCCAAACAGACCAGAGAAGCACTGACCAGTTCCCTTTGTCTTGCAGTGCCTGAAATTGAATGGCAATAAGATGCTCTTTTTTTTTTTTTTTTTTTTTTTTGTCTTTTTCGTGACCGGTACTCAGCCAGTGAGTGCACTGGCCATTCCTATATAGGATCCGAACCCGCAGCGGGAGCGTCTCTGCGCTCCCAGCGCCACACTCTCCCGAGTGCGCCATGGGCTTGGCCCCTAAGATGCTCTTCTAATTGTTCATGATGTAAATACTTTCCAGTTCATGAATTTTCTTCATGTTGGAATTTGCCTAAGAACCTTCTACTTAAGGGTTCATGTTAGTTTCACTTAAAGTATAAGAACAGGAATCTAATATCATAATCTTTGTAGATCAACAGTAGGAACTTAAATTCTTCATGCATATGAATCTTTAAAAATAAGGAGAAGGAAGGTCTAGGTTCTACTGATATTCTGTCTCATGTATATAGTCAGAAAAAAGTTTGGAAGGGAGTGGCTGTGGTAATAACAAATTCCAGGTAGTATCTGTTGGTATTTGTTTGTAAGATTGGAGAGTGATGATGCAATAAAACACAGGATGCAAGAACTTCATGAAAATGACCCCAAATAAGGAAATGAGTAGTATGTTTCAGTCACAAAAATGATAGTTATGAAGAGTACATAATAACAGAAAAATGCTTTAAGATAACATTAAGTGGGAAAACAAACAGAAAGGTATATGCAAAAGTTTATTTGAATTTTTAAAAAATCTACACATAGAAATATGTTTCAAAAGCCTCAGTGAAATGCCCCCAAATCCCAGCAACATTAGTGTTAGGGTAGTGGAACTATGGGTGAATTTTCTTCTTTTCTCTATTTATCCAATATCAAATAGTTTTATGTTATTGTAATGATAAATATATGCTGAGTTTGCAAATTAAAAAGAAAGAGAAGGAGATAAGAACCCCTCCAAAAATGTATTCAACAAATATTTATTGAATACCTACCATATACCAAGCATTTTACTATGAACCAGACCACGAGAAAGGGGAATTATCAGAATAACCTAACAAAACAATTTAAAAAGTACCGTCTCTGAGGATCTTAAAGAATAAGGCAAACAAATGTCTACTTAGATGGTTGGGTTAGTGTTGGACTAGATTCCTTCTGACTTCACTCCCAGATCTTTGGGACCTCAAACCATTGGTAAGATCTAACATTAATAAACTACCATAGAAAAACAGGAAATATCTTTATTTATCAGAGAAGGTCAGATGATTGAAATCAGTCAACAAGAGGTCCATTCTTTCTTTAGCTAAGAAATACAAAAGTTGGAATAGAAGTTGTATAAAGGCCATCCAGCTTTGATGTGCATGAATTCATCAGCCTCAAAGAGCAAAAGAGCCTGGGAGACCAAAGTTCATGAGAACTAACCATAAATGGAACTTAGGTACATAGAACCTTTTCATGCACTTTGGGAGTGAAAGTAGCTCCACTGAGAAGCTGGTCATATGATCTTTGAAATTTGAGATTTTATAGTCAATTCTTGGGTTGAATTGAACTGGATGTATTGATAATGGTGTGGGATTTAGGAATACCCTCTATTCTTTACTAAGCTTTATTGGCTAAACTTGCTGAATTCCTCAAGTCTTAAGGTCTCCTGAGTAACCTCTTTGGCTAGAAGATCTCATGGAAGAATAAAATAACACAATAATATAATAATAATAGCTATTAGCTGTTTAGAATGCACCAAGGACAGTACTATACATTGTTAGATCAAACTGAATAATATCTCTAGAACCTTACAGAAGAACTCTCTGCTTGGAACACGTTATCTCCCTTGTTCTGCCTAAGTCCTACCCATCCCTTAAGATTTGTCCCTGGTACCACCTCTTCCATGAATCCTTCCCTAATCCTACGTATGCTGGCTAAGGTCTCTCTAGACTTTGGACATACCTCGTTTGTAACACTAATTCCCATATCTTGTCATTTTTGGTTTGTCTGTCTCTCCCACTGCATTTTGTGTTTCTCATAGATTCAAAATATGTTATTTACTTCAAGGAGCCTGGCATAGATGTGTTCAGTAAATATTTGTTACATGACAGAGAATACATGGGTACATAGATTAATGGAGTTTCATTTATATTTTTATACCTACTCCTTGAGAAAAGTAACAGAAAATATATTTTTCTAAAGCAGTGAGTCTCTAACTTTACAGTGCATCAGACTTCCTGGAGGTACTTATTAATCATGCACATTCCTGGGCTCTTTTGACCTGGGAACTTGGTTCTGAAGCATGTTACTCCTAGCATTACATGAATCTGTAGATCTCATTACCAGTTCTCATTCCATTCAGAAAGATATGAAACAATGAGTACCAGTCAAAATATTGTTTCTGGTTCCATTTGGACAACTTAAGATGAAAAAGGTGGCCATTCTTGAAGATGGGCTTATCATGAAAAGTGATACTTAGATTAACCACTATCTGGTGGGAAATTTTTTCACAATTTCAATCTGTTATCCATTTTCTGCAGAAGACGTCCTGGAAGAATTGACTGATCATCTTTAGAGAACTGCAAGATTTTGGAGAATGAAGAGGCTTAAGCAATGATCTTTTTCATTGTACAAATGAGGAACCTGAGGCACCCAGCAAGGGAGTAATTTGCCTAAATTCAGTGACTTAGTGATAGAACTGGAACTAAAATCAAATTCCTAACTCCTAGACCATTGCAATTTCCATTAGAAAAGCCTCTAATTGTGATGAATACAATTAGTTGAGTCTCTAATTGTGAATTCTCAGGCACTATTGCGGCAAAGTGTACAGAATCTTTTAAGGCAATGGATAGGGGATGCTTTCTGACACCTCTCGGACCACATCACAAAAGGAGAAGGCTGCTGTTCACAAAAACAGCTTACTATAGTGAAAATAACTTAGACATTGGGTCATAGAGACCCAGATTCGAATGTTGTATCAAATATTTACTAGCTATGTAATTGTGGATGAATTACTTAACCTCTCTGAGACTTGATTTCTTCATTTATAAAATGGTGTTAATAATAACTCCCTCTCAGTGTCATTGGAAACATTAAATAAGATATTTATAAAACATCTAGAATAGTTCCTGGCATGTTTTAAGACTCAATAAATAGTAGCTAATATTATATCTTTTACAGTGGCCTACTCTGCCTACCCAAGTCAAAAAAGAGTTTCAGTATGCTGGAATCACAGTGCCTGAGAAAGATGACAACTCCCACTTCTCTCACCAGCACTGTATTCTGCTTAGGAAGAAAAATATCCCAAAACTAATCTCTAGGCCAACCCAATGTGCATCCTTCTGCTACTGAAAGACACAGCTCCTCCCCAGAGATCTAGAAATATTGAAGAGTTGGAAATAAGTCTCTGGAATAAAAAATATTACTTTTAAAAATTTTTTTCAATTATTAATATGCAATGTAGTTGATTTCTGTGTCCCTTTACTAATTCCTCTTTCTGCTCTCCCTCTCTCCCCTCTCAGCCAATCGTCATCATATCTGTTCACTTGCCTTAAGAAGTTCAAGGAATTGTTGTGATTGTTGTGTCTTCTTCCCTGCTCTGCCAACAGTTTTTTTGTACATTTATTTATTTTTAGCTCCCACAGGTAAGTAAGAACATGTGGTATTTCTCTTTTTGTGCCTGACTTATTTCACTTAATAGAATTATTTCTAAGCCCATCCATGTTGCTGTAAATAGTAGTATTTCATTCTTTTTTTATAGCAGAGTAGTATTCCATTGTGCAGATATGTCACATTTTCCTTATCCACTTGTCTGATAATGGACACCTGGGCTGGATCCAACTCTTGGCTATTGTAAATAGTGCTGCAATAAACACAACTGTGCCTGACTTTAAACTATACTACAAAGCTGTAACAACCAAAACAGCATGGTACTGGCATGAAAACAGACACACGGATCAATGGAATAGAATAGAGAATCCATAAATCAACCCATACGCCTACAGCCATATGATCTTTGACAAAGGCACCAAGTCTACACACTGGGGAAGAGACTGCCTCTTCAGCAAATGGTGCTGGGAAAACTGGATATTCATACACAGGAGAATGAAACTAGACCCATACCTCTCACCATATACCAAAATCAACTCAAAATGGCTTAAAGAATTAAATATACACCCTGAAACAATAAAACTCCTTAAAGAAAACATAGGGTAAACAATCCAGGAAGTCGGATTAGATAGAGACTTCATGAATATGACCCCAAAAGCACAGGCAACCAAAGGAAAAGTAAACAGATTAGATTATATCAAACTAAAAAGCTTCTGCACAGCAAAAGAAACAATTAACAGAGTGAAAAGACAACCAACAGAGTGAGAGAAAATATTTGCAAATATACATCTGACAAAGGATTAATATCCACAATATACAAGGAACTCAAACAACTTTACAACAACAACAACAACAAAAGATTTTCTTTAAAATGAAGAAAATCTAGGAGCAAGATAGCAGATCACCTGAAGTGAAAACATATCTAGTCGTGGGTTTGTTCCAGAAGGAGAGAACAAAGGAAAAGGCATAGAAAACATATTCAACAAAATAATAGAGAAAAACTTCCCAGATATTGGGAGGTATATCGACCTTCAAATCCAGGAGGTTCAAAGACCCGCAAACAGATTCAACTGAAAAAGACTATCTCTAATACATATTAGAGTTAAATTGGCAAAGCTCAAAAACAGAGAGAGAATCTTAAATGTAGCAAGAGAAAAGTGCCAAGTCACCTAAAAGTGAGCCCCTATCAGATTAACAGCAGACTTTTCATCAGAAAACTTAAAAGTCAAAAGAGAATGGGATAAGATATTCAAAATATTAAAAGATAAAAAACTGCCAGCCAAGAACACTATACCCAGAAAGGCTATCTTTCAGAAATGAAGGAAAATAGTATATTTCCCAGAAAAACAAAAACTGTAGGAATTCACAATGATATGATCAGCACCACAAGAAATCCTCAAAGGAATCCTACATCCAGAATCTGAAAAACAAACATTACTACCATGAATACACAAGAATGAACAAAAGCCACTGGTAGAATAAAATGCAAGCAATACAGAGAAAGGGACATTATCTAATCACCTCAAGAAACCAACAAACACAGAAGACAAAGAATAAAATGATAAGAAAGGGACAAAACATATTTAAAACATCTAAACAAAAATTGAAAAAATGCCAGGAGTAAACCAGCACCTTTCAATAATAACTCTTAATGTAAAAGGATTAAATTGCCTATTCAAAAGACACAGACTGACTGATTGGATTAAAAATATGGACCCAACAATATCCTGTCTTCAAGAGACTCACCTAGCTGTAAAGACACACAGAGACTAAGAGGGAAAAGATGGAAAAAGATATATCATGCAAATAGAAACCAAAAATGAGCAAAAGTAGCTATTCTTATATTGGATAAAATAGACTTTAAACTGAAAACCATAACAGGAGGCAAAGAAGGTCACTGCATAATGATAAAGGGATCTATCAAGCAAGAAGACATAACAGTCATAAATATATATGCACCCAACATCAAAGCAGCCAGATATATAAATCAAACACCATTAGACCTAAAGAAAGAGGTAGAACCAAATACCATAATAGCTGGGGAACTGAACACCCCTCTCTCAACATTGGGCAGATCATCTAGGCAAAAATTAAACAGATAAACACAAGATCTAAACCAAAATTTAGATCAATTGGACTTGGCAAACATTTACATGTCATTTCACCCAATAACAACAGAATATACATTCTTCTCATTGACAAATGGAATATTCTTTAGGATAGACCACATTAGGTCACAAACCAAGCCACAACAAATTTTTAAAAATTGAGATTATTTCATGTATTTTTTCAGGCTACAATGGATTAAAACTAGAAATGAATAACAAGCAAAACTCTGGAAACTACACAAATACATGGAAATTAAACAGCATTATCCTGAGTGACATATGTCTTTAAGAAGAAATTAAACAGGAAATCTAAAAATTTATTGAAACTGATGAAAATAATAACACATCATACCAAATCCTGTGAGATATTTCAAAAGCAGTAATAAGAGGGAATTTTACTGCAATAAATGCTTACGTGATAAGAATAGAAAGATTGCAAGTAAACAATGCTGTACCCCAAGGAACTAGTAAAGCAAGAACAACCCAAACCCAGAGTTAGTAGACAGAAAGAAACAATTAAGACCTGAGCCAAACTAAATGAAATAGAAAACCAAAAAACAGTACAAAAACTAAATGAAATAAAAAGTTGTTTTATTGAGAAGATAAATAAAATAGGCAAAACATTTCATAGGCCAACTAAAAAAAGGAGGAAAGACACATAACAAAAATTGGAAATGAAAAAGGAGACCTGATCCCACAGAAATACAAAAAAATCATTACAGAATATTAGAAACAAGTATATGCCAACAAATATGAAAACCTGGAGGAAATAGACACATTTCCGGATACATGCAAACTAACAAGACTGAACAAAGAAGACATAGGAAACCTGCACAGACCAATAACAAACAAGAGATTGAAGCTGTAATCAGCAGTCTCCCAACAAATAAAAGCCCAGGACCAGATGGCTTTAAAGAAGGATTCATACACTACTCTTCAAACTATTTCAAAAAATTTAAACAAAGTCCCTTCTCCCAAACACATGCTATGATGCAAACATCACCCTACACCAAAACCAGATGAAGATACAATAAAAAAAAGAAAATTAGAGGTAATATTTTTGATAAATATAGACACAATAATCCTCAATAAAACATTAGCAAATAGAATACAGCAACACATCCAAAAAGTTATACACCACAATCAAGTGAGATTCATCCCAGTGATGCAAGGATGGTTTAACATATGCAAGTCAATAAATGCAATACACCACATCAACAAAATCAAAGATAAAAACCATACAATTATCTCAATAGATACTGAAAAAGCATTTGACAAAATTGAACATCCTTTCATGATAAAGACAGTCACAAATTAGGTACAGAAGGAAAGTATCTCAACACAATTAGAGCCATGCAGAACAAACACAGCCAGTATCATCCTGAATGGGGGAAAACTGAAAGTTTTTCCCTTAAGAATAGTAAAAAGACAATGATGCCCACTCTCACCACTCCTACTTAACAAAGTTTTGGAAGTACTAGCAAGAGCAATCAGGGAAGAGAAAAGATAAAGGGCATTCATATAGGAAAAGATGAAGTCAAAATGTCCCTGTTTGCAGATGACATTATTCTATATAGAGAGAAGCCTAAAGACTCTTAAAAAAAAATAGATTTGATCAATGATTTCAGTAAAGTTGCAGGATACAACATCAACAAGTAAAAATCAGTACTATTTTAATGCTCCAACAATGAATTAGTAGAAAAAAAATCAAGAAATAAGCCCATTTACAATACTCACCAAAAAATAAAATAAAATATCTAGGAATAAAGTTAACCAAGTATGTGAAAGATCTCTATGAAAAGAACTGCAAATCACTGTTGAAAGCTATTAAAGAGGACACAAGAGGATGGAAAGATATTCCATGCTCTTGGATTGGAAGAATTAACATTGTGAAAATGTCCATATTACCCAAAGTGATCTACAGATTCAATGTAATCCCCATCAAAATACCAATGATATTCTTCACAGAAATATAAAAAAACAATCCTATCATTCACATGGAACAACAAAAGGCCCTGAATAGCCAAGGCAATGCTTAGCAAAGGAAATAAACCGCAGCATTACACTACCTGACTTCAAATTATACCACAAAGTTCTAGTAACCAAAACAACATAATACTGGCATAAAAACAGATACTCAGACCAATGGAACAGAATAGAGAACCCAGAAATCAACCCACATAATTACATTCAACTTATATTTCACAATGGCAATAGGAGCATACATTGGGGAATGGACTTCCTCTTCATAAGTGTTGCTGGGAAAACTGGATAGACATATGTAGAAGAATGAAACCAGACCTGTACCTCTTACTGTTTACCAAAATCAACTAAGAATGGATTAAAGACATATATAAGACAAGAAACTGTAAATCTACAAAAATAAAACATAGGAGAAAAACTTCAGAAACTAGGACTGGGCAAAGACTTTATGAACCTAAAGCCACAGGCAACAAAAGAAAATGTAAAAAAATGGAATTATTTCAAACTAAAAAGCTTCTGCACAGAAAAAAAAAAAAGTTAATAGAATGAAAAGACAACCTTCCAAATAAGAGAAAATATTTGCAAACTATGCATCTGAAAAGGAATTAATATCTAGAATATACCAGGAACTCAAACAATTTGATAGTAAATTACAGGTAACCCTATTAAAAATTGGGCTCAGGAGCTCAAAAGGTATTTCTCAAAGGAAGATATACAAATGGCCAACAGACACATGAAAAAGTACTCAACATCACTAAGAATCAGGGAAATGCAGATCCAAACCACACTGAGATATCATCTCACACCAGTCAGATTGGCCAGTATCAAAAATAAAGAAAAAAAAATGCTGGTGAGTATGTGGGAAAAGGAGAACCCTCCTACACTCTTGGTGGGAATGCAAATTAGTGAAGATGGTATGGAAAACAGTATGGCAGTTCCTCAAACAACTACAGATAGAACTACCATAAGATCCAGCAATCCCACTCCTGCGTTTATATCCAAAGGAATGAAAATCATGTTGAAAAGATATCTGCACTCCCGTCTTTATTGCAGCTCTATTTACAATAGCTAAGAGTTGGAACCAACCTAAATGTCCATCGATGGACAATTGGATAAATAAAATGTGGTATATCTACACAATGGAATACTACTCTGCCATAAAAAGGAATGAAATTCTGCCACTCACAGCAACATGGATGGACTTAGGGGAAATTATGTTAAGTGAAATAAGCCAGGTAAATAAAGGGAAATACAGCATGTCCTCATTCATAAGTTGGAGCTGAGCAAATGAAAAGAAAAGAAAAAGATACAACAGTCATAATTATTCCTCTAAATTTGAAAAGGAGAGAATGAGGCCACTAGAAGTGGGAAAGGGGGAAGGAAGGGGCTTTAGCGATAAATTGTCCACAAAAAATGTTTACATTGTGTAATGATTAATTTTTTAAAAAGAAAATTAAAAATAACTCTAAAATAGGCAAATATAGAGAGAATGAAATTAGATTATTTGTTGACTAAGGCTGGGGTGGGGTAAGGAGAAAGGATGGAGGAGTGACTGCTACAGGTACAAGGTTTCTTTTGGAGGTAAAAATAAAATTTATATATACATTTCTTCTAAAAATGGTTGACATTTCAGTTCTGTAAAAAGTATGAATGTGATACAATGGACATAATAGCTGTCTTGTAAAATCTCATCTTTATGACTTACTGTTAGAGTCAAATTTGTGATCCTAGAAGTTCCTAAGAACATCAGTATATCTGATTTCTTATGCATATTTTCCCAAGAATGCTGTTTTTTAGGAAATGGGATCTCTGCTCGATTTTTTCTTTTGGTTTTTCTGTTAACTCAAATTAGAAATCTCAGGAAATGACTGAAATAATAATTCACTGCACTTGAGTGACTTGAGTGGGTATAGCATATTCTGGAAAACATTCATGTATGCATATTGTCAGTTTTCAATGCATATAACATTTGCCCTACTGTCAATTAATGTATACATATTGTCATATTATTCATTAAAATCATGCCCTTTTATGGTTCACATGGTAAAAAAAAAATACTGAAGTTATAGAAAGAACTCATACAAATCAACAGGCAAAACACCACAAATAATCCATTTTTTTATTTTAATCTATCAATATGCAATGTAGATGATTTTTTGTGTCCTTTTACCAATTCCCCCTTTTTCCCTCTCTCTCTACCCCCTTCCCCCATCAACATCATATCTGTTCACCTGTCTTAAGTTCAAGGAATTGTTGTGATTGTTGTGCCTTCTTTTGTTCCTCCACCCCTGTTTGTTTGTTTGTATATTTATTTATTTATTTTTATTAGCTCCCACAAATAAGTGAGAACAGGTGGTATTTGCCTTTCTCTGTCTTGCTTATTTCACTTAATATATAATTTTCTCTAAGTCCATCCATGTTGCTGCTAATGGTAGCATTTCATTTTCTTTCTTTTTCTTTTCTTTCTTTCTTTTTTTTTTGATAGCAGACTAGTACTGCATTGTGTAGATATGCCACATTTTCCATATCCACTCATCCAATGATGAGCTTTTAGGCTGGTTCCTACTCTTGGCTATTGTAAATAGTGCTGCAGTAAACATGGGAGTACAGGTATCCTTTTGACAAGATGATTTCCATTCCTCTGGGTATATACAGACATTTTTTTTCCAGAAAATACGTTCAAATTGCTAACAGTTGTATGAAAAGATGCTCAACATCATTAATTATCAGGGAAATAAAAATCAAAATTGCAATAAGATATTACCTCACACCTGTTAGGGTGGCTATTATTAGAAAGACAAATCTTTGTGAAGGTGAAGAGAAAAAGGAACACTTGTACATAATAGGTGGGAATGTAAATTGGTACATCCATTATGAAAAGCAGTATGGTGGTTCCTCAAAAAACTAATAATACAGCTATCATATGATCCATCAATCCCACTTCTGGGTATATATCCAAAGAAACTGAAATCAGGATCTCAAAAAGACATCTGCACTCCCATGTTCATTGCAGCATTATTGAAAATAGCCAAAATATGGAAACAACCTAAGTGTGCATTGATGGATGAATGGATAAAGAAAATGCAGAATATATATTGTATCAGTCCATTTCTGTTGCTTATAACAGAAATACCTGAAACTGGGTAATTTGTTTAAAAAAAAAAAAAAAAAAACTATTTATTGCTTACTGTTTTAGAGGCTGGGACGTCCAAAGTCCAGAGAACACAGCTAGTGAGAACCTTGTTGGTGGAGGACTGTACCCAATCGTGAGGGTACAGTCCTCACAATCTAATCACCTCTTCAAGGCCCCACCTTTCAATTACCATAATAGGATTTCCCACCTTCTTAACATTTTCACAGTGGAGATTAAGTTTCTAATACAAGGACCTTTGGGGGACATATTCAACCCATATCATATACACATATATATATGTGTATTTGTATATATATGTATATACATAAATGTGAGTAGATGTGTGTGTATGTGTATATACATATAAATACACACACACACACACAAAGGTACTTTGAAAAATCCATGGAAAAATGGAATTAAAAGATTCAAATCCTTCCATGAACTCTTTGAAGACCACCCTCATGCATATGTATATATGAATGCATGTTGTTCAGTAATATAAATAAGGGGGAAGTCCTTCCATTTGTAACAACATGAATGTACCTGGAGGACATTATGCTAAATAAAATAAGCCACCTGGAGATATTGGTTAAAGGGTAGTAATCTTTTGTTATAAGATGAATAAGTACTAGAGACATAATGTATAGCATGGTGACTTATAGTTAATAACGCTATACTTTATACTTGATATTTGCTAAGACTGTAGATTGCAAGTATTTGTCTCACCATAAAAAATGATAACTATACGAGGCGATAGATATGTTAATAAGGTTGATGGTGATAATCATTTTACAATGTATACATATATCAAAAAATCATGTTGCACACTATAAATATAGAAATTTTTATTTGTCAATTATACCTTAATAAATCTGGAAAAATAGAAAAATAAATAGATAATCCAGACACAGAAAAGCAAATACCATATGATTTCACTTATATGTGGAATCTAGAAAAGTCAGACAGTAGAACAATGATTGCCAGAGTTTGGGGGTTGGGGGAAATGGGGAGAGATTGGTCAAAGGGTACAAAGTTTCAGCTCTAAGATGAATGAGCTAATGCCGTATTACAGAATTGTCTACTGGAAAGAGGATAGATCTTAAGTGTTCTTACCACATACAATAAAATGGTAATTATGTGAGGTGATGGATATGTCAATTACCTTGATTGTGGTAGTCATTTCACAATATGTACATATATCAAATCATCATGTTTTGCACCTTAAACATGTACAATTTTTATTTGTCAATTTTGCCTCAATAAAGCTGGGGGGGTGTTGCTCAAATATGCGTCTAAAAAAAAAAATCCCAAAAGCAAAAACAAAAAGCAAAATGTAAAACACCAAATAATAAAATAACTATTTGGATTGAAGCCAAATTTGGGAGGGGACCTTTGGCAGAGCAACCTGTACTACCTTCCCCTTACATCCCTCCTGTAGCAGTCTCTCTTATACCAGCCTCTGCTCCAAGGCTCTCCAGAGAAGAACAGTTTGGAAACTATTATTTCCACTAGACTAAGTCTCTTTTGTGCAGATAAAGGAGTCACATCCCAGAAAGGGAATACACTTTGCCCAGGATCACACACCAAGTTAGTGGCAAAGCACAGATTCACATCCAATTTTACATGGCTCGCAAATGTAATGTTTATACCCCTATTAGCATGTTGCAAAGCCACAATTTCCTCATAGAACTGTAGAGTGAGTGAGGTCCTCAGATCTCATTGTCTCCAATATCCCAGTCAGTTCAGGAATCCACTTGCAACTTCTTTGGCAAATAATTATTTAGCCTTCGTTTGAACTCCTCTAGTGTAAGGGAGCTCTTCTTTTTTTTCAACAGTTTTGGACTGTTACATATTTCTTCCTCCACTTCCACAAATTTTTGTGAGACCTGCACTTTTGGGAGCACAAGAGATATAATCAATATAGAACAGAGGAAGAAACACAAAAGTAATTAATTATTCAATGTGATTGGTGGGTATTAATAGCACAGAACAAGGAAAAATAAATACTTCATGGATATGAGAAGACAGAAATTTCAGCAAAAGCTATTAAAGAAGTATTTGATCAAGATCTTGAAGGATGAGTAGGAGTTTACCAGGTGGAGCTGAGGTGAAAACGGGGCATTTCAGATAAAGGGAGCAGCAAGTGCAGAGGCATGCTCAATGAACCACAAGTAATTCTGAAGTCCTGGAATATCATGAAGAGAGTGGGATGCTGAGGAAGGCTGAAGAGGGAATGACCCTGAAAAGTTAGCCTGAGGTCAAATTCTATCCAACCTAACTGTTAAAGTAAGCAGTTTTGAGTCTATTCTGTAGGTAGGAGGAGAATTAGGTTTGAACAATACTATTTCCCTAGCAGTTTCACACATCCTCCCAGTTCTGCCCCCTCCCTTCATTCTGTGACAATTTCTCAAAAGTTGAAAGAGGCTAAATTTCTCTGAGTCTTTTTCAGGATAAACAGCCTCCATGCCTTGAAGTATTCTTCATGGCACCTGGTTTCAAACTTCTTAGCCAGCCTGCAGGTAATCAAGTTTGTCTATGTCTTATGTGTAACAGCAGAGCTCGAACAGTCCCCTGGTGAAGAAGGGGAGATCTGAACAATGATCCTTTTTTTTAACTTAATTCAAGGCTAGCACTACCGATGATGACCCACACTTCAAAGGCACTTTAACTGCCTTTAAAGACCAGGAAACTTAGGTATTAAGAGGTTAAAGGTCTTTCCCATGGTCACAAACTAATCGGGGCAATGCCAGGATTTGAATTTAAGCAGTCTGCTTCCAGAGTGCATATTTTAACTACTTCACTCTACTGCCTTTCCCCCTTCTATGATGGCATAGTTCACACTCTATTGCAATTGTTTTCATGTCTGATCTCTCTCACAATTCTTAGAGTTACCTGAGGGCAGAGACTATGTCTGATTCACTTCTGTGTCCATACCCCTAACCAAGCAAGTTCTCAGGAAATTTTCAGTGAGTGAACAAATTCTGGAGGGAGCTTTCAAGTCATCTAGTTCCAGCTGTCTTTCCCAGGCTCATTGGGCCATGCCAATGACCATCCCCTTTAACAACTGCAACCACTGCTGCTTCTTGTCACTACTGCTGTCACTGCCTCCCAGCTTTAAGTGAGCATTTGCTCCTTTGGTGAACAGAACAATGGTAAGGATGTGGAACTTTCTGCTTTTCTAGGCTTCTGGAAGGATATTATTTTTCCTTCTAGATTCTTTAACATAAACCATCTGAGTTGCTAAGACACCAATATGCCCACTCAAAAAAAGAAACAGAGTTCTGATATGCACTCTTGTTAACGTTCTTTTCATCCTCCAGCTCTTAAATGTTAAACATAACAAAAGTCTATCAAATTGGGTAATAAATATGAATGTACAAGGTCTTGTGGCTGGAATAATGGAAGGCTTTCTCTGATCATCCCACTCACTCCTGTGTTTTCATATATGCTTCCATGAATTACTTCAAATAAGCTTCACTCTAGGTGGTAGGAACATAAAACATCTAGGAGAGGACATTTGATAGCAGGGCTCGGCTTGAGTGCTTGTCTAGGAAAGGAGGCAGAGAAAGCTTGACACTATCCCTGCCTTAGTCAGAAAGGAAAGCTGGCACATTTGTCCTATGGAGACAGGTGTCAGGCACTGCCTGAGGTTAGGTTTCTGACTCCATCCTTTCCCTACAACTGGAGTTTTTTACCCTCTCCAATTGTAGGCACAGCCTTATTTGGGCATCCAACACCAATCCTGACCTAGAGCAGGAGGGACTTAAATAGCTCCTATTCCACCCACTAGGACATACCACTAGCCACCACCAACCTCTTTGTTTTTGCTCTATCCTTGCCCTCTTGTATCTTTCCTTTTCACTAGCTCTGCCAGGTTACCTGTGTGTGAGCCTCTCTTGTAAATGTCCTTGAGCCCCAGCATCTTTAGTCAGTTTCTGCTTCCTATCTTCGAGTCTTATCACCAGATCACTGGCCCAGGATTGAGAGTCTGCTCCCTGGTGTCAACTGTCAGCTAAGATTTCCAAATATCACTTAATTCTTGTTGCACCATATCTGTGTTCCGTCCACCCACTTATCAGGACAATTACTACTGTGTGCAAGCAATTTGATTCATACATTTCTCAAGTGTGAAGCCAAGTCCCAGGAGGGAATTCACCCTTGGGTATAAACAAGACATGGGAAAGCCATAACCTATTAGTTGTAAATCTGTGTTTGCCACCAAAAGCAAAGAGCAGAAATCCCAGAGAAGAAAATTATCTTATGCCTCAGATTGAACAATTGGGCAGGTGGATTGGCTGTAAAAGGTCATGCAGAGCTTAGTGACTAAAATCCAGGGGGTAGTTGCCTATGTTCCTCCTTTCCCTTCTCCAGCCTAGGATAGGATTGGGAAGGTCAGAGTTACTGCCAGGTCCACCTGTCAGAATTTCTGGGCTACTTGCTCAGACATACTCTTGGAGAAGCTGCAGCTGAAACCTTACAGCAGAAAAATAAGAAGAAAGGGTATACCAGAAGCACCCCCTCAGAAAACTGGTAGATGTACAGACAGGACTGTGGGTACCCAGCCTCTGACTCATGTCTATCAGCCATACTTGGCTGCATGAAGGTAGTGGTCATATCTGGTGCAGTGCCAGGAACCTATTAGATGTGTAATAAATAGTTGTTTGAGTGAATAAATGGATGGATTATTTTGTTTCCTTTATATCAGAAAAAACTAATTTTGAACATCAATTTGTGCTGACAATTCGGGCTTAGTCATGATTGAGGCCAGTTCCAGGTGGTACAAAGGTTTTGAGGCACTTTATGCCATGGCAAAATATAACAAAAGCCCTCACATCCTTAGTCTACATTAGTTACAGCTGAAGTGCCTTATCATTCCAACTCATGTGTTCAATTTTGGTCTGGTGCTTCTGTGGTTTCAACACCGTGCCAGGGGCAGAGAAAACTACTGAGGCTGAGATTCCCAGGCCTCCCATTTCTATCAAAAGTGCTCACCATTTTTGTTTATTTAGTGTTTTTGAGTGTGTTTCATTGTATAGCTTTTTTATATAGCTTTGCTGCTCTAGATATGACATTATATATAAATTACTTATCACAGTCTACTGATATCAACATTTTACCAGTTTGGATGAAATATAAAAACCTTTACATGCTTTCATTTTCTCCCATTTATAATATAATTTTCTGAAATATTTTCTGGACATACAGAAAGAACCACATCAAACAGTATAATAATTTTGGCTTCAACTGTCAAACATAATTTAGACAACTCAAGAGAAGAAAAGTCTATTATATTTACATATATTTTTGCACTTTTTGTTATTGATTATTCTTTCTGATTTTGCAAGACTTTTTCTTTTATCTTATTCTTTATGTTTATAGAACATCCTTTAGCCAATAATTTAAATCAAGTTTGCTGGCAACAAATTCTATTATTTTCTCTTCATCTGAGAATATCCTGCTTTCCTTTTCATTCCTGAAGGATATTTTACTACATGTAAAATTATGGATTGATGGTTCTTTTTTTCCCCAACCCTTGAAAAATATATTGCCACTTTTTTCTGGTCTCAATGGTTTTGAATGTTAAATTATCTCTCATTCAAATTGTTTTACCCCTATAGGTAAAGTTTCATTTCTCCTTCAAAACTCTCAAGATTTTTTATTTGTCTTTAGTTTTCAAAGTTTGTTTATGATGTATCTTGTCATTAATTTATTTGAGTTTCTCCTGTTTCTGGTTCACTCAGCTTCTTGACTCTATAGGTTTATACCTTTTGCTAAATTTGGATTTTTTTCAGCTATTACTTCTTCAAATACTTTTCTAGTCCCATCGTCCTTCTACTTTCCTTTTGGGATTCGGATTACACAAATGTTAAATATTTTGTTATATTCCCACAGGTCTCTAAGGTTCTATTCATCTTTTAAAGTCTATTTTCTCTCTGTTGTTCAGATTGGGTAATTTCTACCAATCTCTCTTCCAGTTCACTGATTCTTTCTTCTTGCCTGTCCGTTCTGCTGTTGAACTCATCCATTGAGTTTTTAATTTTTGGTTATTGCATTTTCTAGTTCTATAATTTTAATTTATAAATCCTAGAGCCAGAAGCAGCTCTTGGGATACGAATTCTATAAGGGATAGATTTACAGTGACACAGGGCCTGTAATAGGAGGGTTTTACTTAATAAGAGGCTTAGAGAACACTTCTTGAAAGATGTGATGACTGAGCTGAAGTTGTATAGAGCTATGTGAAAAGGGGAAGAAAGTACATTCCGGGCAAAGAGAACACACATCCTAAGTTCCTGTGGTGAGGAACAGGGTGCATTCAGGAAACTGGTAAAAGACAGTGTGGTTAGGACATGGTGCATGCAGCAAGTGGAGAGAGAAGTGTAAGATGAGGATGTAATCATGAGACTATAGACTAGGGTAAGGAATTTCATGTGTACTCTAAGTGTCATGTCATAACACAGGAGGGTTTTAGGCAGGAAAGTGACATGATGTGACTTGATTTTAAAGCTCCCTTTAAGTTAGCAGTAAGGAGAAGAAGAGGGGAGACTGAAAGAAGGGAGATTAGGGAAGTAGATGATGGCAGCTAGGATGAGGGCTCCAGGGTGATAGTAGAGGTGGAAGAAAATAGATAAATGCAGACTATAATTTAGAGGCAGAGCCAAGAGAACTTGGTGAAAGGTTGGCAATAACGGATAAGGGAGAGGAAAAGAAGCGTCAGTGCCTAACAGCACACTATTCTATGTATGATTACCTTTGTAGTTTCTCCTCACCCGCATTCATAATTCCAGACACATTTTTTTCTTCCAAATTTTATTTTATTTTGTCAATATACAATGTGATTGATTATTGTGTCCCATTACCGAAACCTCCCTCCCTCCTCCCTCTCCACCCTCCCTCCCCCCTCTCCACCCTCCCTCCCAACAATGTCCTTTCTGTTCCCTTGTCATATCAATTTCAAGGAATTGTAATTGTTGTGTCTTCTTCCCCCCCGCCCATTTTTTGTGTATGTATTTATTTTTAGCTCCCACAAATAAGTGAGAACATGTGATATTAACTCACTCGAGTTTTGCAAACTGAGAGGTGGTTATTATTACCCCACCAGCACTACTACCACCACCATCACCACCATTTGACAGATTAAGAAATTAAGACTCATAAAAGTGAAGTGTGAAGTGATTTGCACAAGATCAAAGAGCAAGAAAAATGGGACATTGCATTTCTTCACTCCAAGAAAAAAGATTTTTAGATTCTATCTTTTTATGAAGCTCCACATTGAAATAATTATTTTAATCATCAAGCCAAAGTTCCCCTGGCTGAAGGGCCTGTAAGTAATTCATGAGGGTCTACTCATTCTCCCAATAAAGCAATCAAGCAAGAAGACTTCCCTAAGGGCTTTCCTTATACCAAGTGGGTATTCGTTTCTGTTATTCTTCAGAGTGAGAATGCTAGGATAGTCTATTTCTAGAGCTACCTAATTTAGACAAGGGCATGTGCAAACTAGATTCCATGCCAGAGCTTGTGTTTCACATGGGTCTACAAATTTGTGGGACTTATTAACAAGATCTAGTTCAGTTTCTACTACTGGAGAAAATATAAATGGATTCTCCATCCTGGTCAGAGTTCAGCAATATGTACCAAATGCCTTCAAAATGGGTATTCTCTTAGACCCTGTAATTTCACATTGAGAATTTTTTAAAAATGTATATCATCATGTTTCTCACCATGTTGCTTATAACACTCACAAACTACGAATAGAAGAAAACTTCTTAGACCTGACAAACAGCATCAATGAAAAACTCACTGGTCACATCATACTTAATGATGAAAGACTGAGGACTCCCCATTATTATTAGGAAGAAGACAAGGACACCCACTCTGGGATATCTCTATTCAACATTATTATTATTTTTTTTTTTAAAAGATGACCGGTAAGGGGATCTCAACCCTTGGCTTGGTGTTGTCAGCACCACGCTCAGCCAGTGAGCCAACCGGCCATTCCTATATAGGATCCGAACCCGTGGCCTTGGTGTTATCAGCACCGCACTCTACCGAGTGAGCCACGGGCCGGCCCTTCTATTCAACATTATACTAGAGTTTCTAGCATGTAGGCAAGGGAAATTATTTTTAAAGGTATCAAGATTGGAAAAGAATATGTAAAACTATCTGTATTCACAGATAACATGATCTTGTATGTTGAAATTCCTAAGGAATCCACAAACAAAAAAATAGAAGTATTAAATGAGTTCAGCAAGATTTCAAGATACAAGATCAATGTACAATAATTAGTTCTCTTTCTATATATAGCAATGAACAATCCAAAAAATAAATTGAGAGCAATTCCATTTACAATAATGTAAAAAAGAATAGCATACTCTACTTGTCTCAGACCTTGGGGGTTACCTCATGCTCTGAATTGTTCTTCCAAAATTTTAGTAGCAACTTTCCAGGCTTCCTTCATGTCTTTTCCAATGGCTTCTTTCATATCTTTCCAAGGAGACTCAGAAAGGCTTTATCCAAATAGACTCCTAGTGTGCTATTTTTGAGATGTTTGTAAATTACTCACTCTTACTCCTCCATTCCTCACCCCTTCACCCCTATACACACACTATACAGGAGAGCCTCTATAAGTCTGCCTAGGTGGCTGAATTAATATTAGCTTATGTGCCTTGCATTTTCATGGGGGACGTTGTACTATTGAAAGTTTTTCAGAAATAAAACACTGATGTTGGAAATTCAAGAACTATGTTAAGTTAGGGAAGAGCAGGGGAAAGGGGGGCTAACTAAGCATCTAAAGGAGCTCATGGACAGCTGTCTATTTCATGCTGGTATCAAGCTGACCCTGCTCATGGACATTCACAGACTACTAAATCTAGAGGCAAGAGATATAATTGCAGTGCAGTGAAAATAGTTTTCAAGTGGAAATCAGGAGACCTGAGCTTTAATGACAACTTTCCCTGACTAGTTCTGATATAACGAAAAGGATATTGAAAAGAGAGCACACCTGGGGTCCTAGGCAAGACACCAAGGGCCACATCCCCCTCTTCTCAGAAACAGGCAAGAGAGCATGCCTAGGGTCCTAGGCAAGGAGGTATGGGCTGCAGCCCCCTCCACCTGGAAGCAAGCAAGGGAGTATGCCCTGGGTCCTAGTCAAGGTGATGAAGGCAGTATCCTCCACCCAAAAGCAGGCAAGAGAGCATGCCAAAAATGCCACTTCTATGCAGGTAGCCCACCACAGCCACCATCACAGCCATGGCTGCTGAAAAAGTAGTTCAGTGCCATAGCAGTAGCCACAGTCACTGTGCAGGCAGCACATTTGACACTCAACTGCATCAACACAAGAAAAGTCACCAGTGGAGATCAGACAAAGAAGAGGATGTCTCTGTCCTCAAAGCACACTCCAGAGTAATAGAAGAAGCAACTTCTCTACCAGATGATCAGACACCAATGTAGAGATACTAAAAATATGAAAAACCAAGAAAATATGACACTAATAAAAGATACAGTAATTCTCAAATACCAGACCCTATAAAGCATGAAACCATTCAAATGATTAAAAAGGAATTCTGAGCAACAATCTTAAGGAAACTCACTGACATATGAGAAGACTCAGACAACATAATGAAATGAGAAAAAAAAAATCCAGGATATGAAAGAGAAAATTTATAAAGAGATTAATACCTTAAAAAAGAATGTAGCAGAACTCACGGAACTGAAAGATTCACTCAGCAAAATAAAAAACACAACCAACAGCTTAAGCAGCAGGCTAGAACAAGCAAAGGAATTTCTGATCTTGAAGAGAGACTTTTTGAAATAACACAGGTGAACAAAAAAATGGAAGAAGAATGTTAAAAAATGAAGAAAATCTAAGAGAGCTAGCAAACAACATTAAGCTCAAAACATTCTAATCATGGGTGCTCCAGAAGGGGAGGAGAAAGGAAAAGGTATGGAAAACCTATTCAACCAAATAATAATGGAAACTTTCCTAGGTATTGTGAGAAACATGGACCTTCAGAACCAGGAGTTTCAAAGATCCCCAGACAGAGTCAACAAAAAAAAATCCTCTTCAAGACACATTATAGTCAAACTGGAAAAGTTCAAAGACAAAGAGAGAATCTTAAAAGAAGCAAGAGAAAAATGTCAGTCACCTATGAAGGAGCCCTTATCCAACTAACAGCAGACTTCTCAACAGAAACTGTACAGGCAAGAAGAAAATGAGATGATATATTTAAAATGCTAAAAGAAAAAAACTGCAGCCAAGAATACCATACTCAGCATGGCTATCCTTCAGAAATGAGGGGAAAGTAGTGTATTTTCTATACAAACAAAAATTGTGGGAGGTCACCACCATGTGACCAGCCCTGAAAGAAATCCTCAAGCAAGTCTTGAATCTGAAATCTGAAAAACAATAATCACTACCACGAATACACAAGAAAGAACAAAACCCGCTGGTAGAACAAAAATACAAATAAGAAAAAGAAAGAAACTAAACATTGCCACCACAAAAAGCCATAATGACAATGTACTAATGCCCCTAATTTCTGATCTTAGTAATTTCAGTCTTCTCTCTTTTTTCTTGGTCGGTCTAGATAAAGGTTTGCAAAATTTGTTTTTCTTTTTAAAGAATCAACTTCTGTTTTTTTGATTTTCTCTATTGTTTTTTAATTCCCTATTTCATATATTACTGTCGTAATAATTATTTCCTAATTATATTTGCTTTTGGTTTAGTTTGCTCTTCTTTTTTTATTTTCTTAATGTAGAAGTTTATATTACTGATTTGAGATTTTTCTTATTTTTAATATGTGTTTACAATATAAATTTTCCTGTAAGCACTGCATGATCCCTGCATCCTATAAATTTTGATATGTTGTGCTTTGATCTTTATCTCAAAGTACTCTGTAATTTCCCTGTGATTTTTCTTTTTACACATTGTTTATTTAGGAGAGTGTTGTTTAATTCCACAAATTTCTGAGTTTTCTAAATTTCCTTCTGTTATTGTGGTCCAAGGACATATTTTCTATGACTTTTAAATAATTTAAATATTTTCTTTCGTTCAGAGTCTTTTGGATTTTAGCCATCCTAACTGGGGTTAGATGGTATCTCAATGTGGTTTTGATTTGCATCTCCCGGATGCTGAGTGATGTTGAGCATTTTTTCATATGTCTGTTGGCCATTTGTATATCTTCCTTAGAGAAATGCCTACTTAGCTCTTTTGCCCATTTTTTAATTGGGTTGCTTGTTTTCTTCTTATAAAGCTGTTTGAGTTCCTTATATATTCTGGATATTAATCCTTTGTCAGATGTATATTTTGCAAATATTTTCTCCCACTCTGTTGGTTGTCTTTTAACTCTGTTAATTGTTTCTTTTGCTGTGCAGAAGCTTTTTAGTTTGATATAATCCCATTGAGATACCATCTAACCCCAGTTAGGATGGCTAAAATCCAAAAGACTCTGAACGATAAATGCTGGCGAGGTTGTGGAGAAAAAGGAACTCTCATACATTGTTGGTGGGACTGCAAAATGGTGCAGCCTATATGGAAAATGGTATGGAGGTTCCTCAAACAATTGCAGATAGATCTACCATACGACCCAGCTATCCCACTGTTGGGAATATACCCAGAGGAATGGAAATCATCAAGTCGAAGGTATACCTGTTCCCCAATGTTCATCGCAGCACTCTTTACAATAGCCAAGGGTTGGAACCAGCCCAAATGTCCATCATCAGATGAGTGGATACGGAAAATATGGTACATCTACACAATGGAATACTACTCAGCTATAAAAACGAATGAAATACTGCCATTTGCAACAACATGGATGGACCTTGAGAGGATTATATTAAGTGAAACAAGTCAGGCGCAGAAAGAGAAATACCACTTGTTCTCACTTATTGGTGGGAGCTAAAAATTAATATATAAATTCACACACACACACACACACAAAAAAAAAAAAAACCGGGGGGGGGGGGAAGAAGATATAACAACCACAACTACTTGAAGTTGATACGACAAGCAAACAGAAAGGACATTGTTGGGGGGGAGGGGGGAGGGAGAAGGGAGGGAGGTTTTGGTGATGGGGAGCAATAATCAGCCCCAATGTATATCGACAAAATAAAACTTAAAAAAAAACAACAAAACAAAAACAAAAACAAAAACAAAACAAAACAAACAAAAAAAAAGCTCATGGAAAGATTTCCATTATCTTTCAATTCTACTTTTCCATGAACTTTTTGAAGTTCCTTTTTGTTTATATTCTATTTTATGGATTCTTTATGCAGTTTATGTTGCTAAACTTAGATATTTGTGTTCTTATTTTCTTTTTATTAAGTGGACTTGTTGATTTGCTTAGAAATTAATTTGCCTTTGAAAAGTTTACTCACCTTTCTCTGTTGAACTTAATTTGCTATTTGCATACTTTTGGAAGACTTTAAAGAGCTATTTAAAATAATTGTATAGATTATAAAATGAAATACATAAATTTAATAAGTTTTACATCTGTAGAGTTTACGAAAATTTGAAGCGCTACTTTCTACAGAGTATTTTGTTATTCATCTGTTATTCAGTTTATGTATTTGTTATTTGAACAAATAAATGTGCATATCCTTGTTATATTTTAAAAATAAATAAATAAAAACAAAGTAAAAAGTTTAAAATAAAAAATAAATAATTTTATTATTATTATTTAACATTATTATTTCTAATTTCTTGTTATATCTACTGCATTGCTCATATATTTATAGTGAAGTAAACTTCTATAATTTTAAATTTCAGCCTGAAAATTAGGAACCAAATTTATATTGGTTATGATAATGGCAAAACCTGCCAGTTACCCTTAACTACAGATACAATAAAATTGTTAATTTGTAGGCTTTTAGTCTATTTACTGAAATATCCTTGATCAGAGAATGTACTATATTTCTGGGCTCTGATACACCAGTTAAGAATCTGTTCTTAGTCTTTCTGTTTTCAGTTTAAGATATGACATAAAAAATTTTTTAAAAGGGGTATTGTACTAGAATCAGAAAACCTGCATTCAGTTACTAGCAATCCCACTAAACAGTTGTATTTACCTTGGGAAAGTTTTTTCTCTTTGGGCCTCATTTTCTCCTTCTGTAATATGAGAAATTGAACTCAATCTGTTGTAGCTCTAAAATAACAGAATTATATTATTTGGTCCTCCTGTGGTCTTAGCAATTATAACAGTAGCCACAGATGGGGCTCAGTAGGACATTGTGTGGATGACACCAAAGTACTCAGATAAAGAGATAGATGAATAAATGCATGTTCATGGCCTTTGGTCTACATCTTTCAAAGATAATGATCCAGATCCTGTCACCCTATCTTGGTGGTAATCACCAGAGGCAAGGATCCCTAGATTCCTGGGAAATATGGTCTCTAAAATCAGAAAGTATCTAGAGATGCTTGATGAACACTGGTGCCAGACAGACCTGGGTTGAAATCTTGATTCTATTATTGTCTAGCTGTATGACTTTGGGAAGCTTATTTTGTGCCTTTAAGCCTCAACTGTCAAGAGGTAATCAAAATAATATCTTTCTTACAGGGTTTTGGGGTTGAAATAGGGTAATGGTGGTAAATTGCTTGATATATGGCACATAAATAGGTCTTTATCTTTGTCCCTTTCATGAAGGGGATGGAGTGGCTGGTATAGTTTGGAGAACACTAGCTGCTCTTCAATTTGTTCTCATGAGGCCTTTAATCAGCAGAAAAAAGATGAGCACACAGGCAAGGAGTACCAGATTTAGCTTCATCCACACGTCCATCACGCAGAGTAACAGTAAAGTTCTTGCTAACAGCAAGACCAGAATTACTATTGAGAAAACTGATATTTCCAGTTAAGAGGCATTCCTATGGGGCCAGTAATTTAGATTTGGATCATACCTCTTTTTTCCAGATACCAAGTAAGAAACAGATGAAATATTCTGATTTAGATTTTGGGCATGGCCTCTCCAAGAAACCCAGGAGGGTTAGGGACTCCTTGAATACTTTCTCTTCTCTTTTGTTGTACCTCATCTTAGGGGTTGGAGGCTTGACCCTTAATTGCAAGAAATTGGGCCACTAGAAGGAACTCTCAATTCACCATTAGCTGAAAATTGTTATGATCCTGGGCAAGAACTTTACATGTTAAGCAGGAGATCCTTAGTGGCCAAGAAATAAACAAATAGCTTAAAAAGAAAAATATATTTCAGGATCCAGCACTGAAGGATTACGAAACTACAAGCCAAGTGCTCTTCAACTGCCAAGGGCTCCTGCGAATGGTATGAAAGCTTATCTAGGCCACCAGGCCATAAGGCTGGTCAAAGCCACTTTATAGCACCATTAGATCCTGAATGTGATGAAGCCAGATTTCTCTAACTCCTTCTTGCCATTCATTCTAACTGACTCATCATGGAATGAGAAGAGCAGAAAATAAGGATTGGATAATGAGATAGTGACCAGCCTCCTCACTATTTCATCAGACTACCACATATACTGAGTCAACCATTGTAAGATGGAGAAACCCTTAAATTAAAGGACTACTTTGGGCTGAGCCCGTGGCGCACTCGGTAGCGTGCTGCGCTAGCAGCGCGGTGACGCTCCCGCCGCCGCGGGTTCGGATCCTATATAAGCATGACCGGTGCACTCCCTGGCTGAGCGCCAGTCACGAAAAAAAAAATAAATAAAATAAAAAAATAAAATAAAGGACTACTTTTACCTGCCATAGAAGTGAACAATTTTCTGTGTCTTCCAAAGAGTGAACACCAAATAAATGTTACTTGAATGGATGGACGGATGGATGGATGGATGGATGGATGAATGGATGGATGAGTAAATGGTGTGCTAAGAAAATAAGGACTAAGAAATTATGAAACAGTTTTTAGTTCTGCCACTAACTAAATTATGTTGAGCAAGTTATTTTTTTCTGCTGCTCAGTCTTTGTATATACCACAAAATTACCTCAAAAGGCCTTGTCAACTCAATTCCTCATCAATTTTCATGTTTGTCTAGGGTGGTGCTTACCAACCCTAGTTTAGGAGTTTATAACTAGATTCTCTCCTGCCATCCTCCCAGTCTGTTGAATTATTAGAATACATGAGAGGAGAGTTCCTTAAGGAGGGAGACAGCAAAGCATAGTGTGAAAAATGTGGGCTGTGTACAAGCTTAGCAGGCCTAGTTCCAATCCTAGTTCTGCTTTTCTAGCTATTCAGCCTTGGACAAATAAATTCCTCTCTCTGTACCAATGTGGTTGATGAAGGTCAAAATTGGAAAGTTCAGGCAAGTCAAAACCATACCGAAATTTCAGTTTACACAGATTACATTTGTGGACAAAGCAGAAAAGTCTTTACTGTGGGTGGTACTAAGCTTGAGGCTTTGCTGTTCTGGTGAAAAGGCTGGAGACTTTCCTTGTCAAAAGACAAGAGGCTTATGCTTCCAAATGATGCTTTCTTTCTACTGTTCAAAGACAAGACTTTAATCCTTCTGGGCTAGAAATAAATTGAAAAAAGAAGCAAGAAACTAATGTTTTCTAAGAAACTACTATGTGATAAACACTATGACATGTTGTTATATTTTTTTGCAGAGTCTATTTACTTATCTATTTATTTTTATTTTTAACAGCTTTATTGAGATATGGCTGATATACAAAAACCTGCACATACTTAATGCATACAATTTGGTGAGTCTGAGCATATTCATACACCTGTGAAATCATGACCAAAATCACGGTAATAAACAGATCCACCACCTCCAAAAGTGTTCCATTTTACAAATGAGAAAACTGAAATTCAGAGTGGTAATATGACTTAAAATCATGTCATTCTAGAACTTGTAAAGCCAATAGGAATGATATAGTCCTACAGTTTTCAAACTAGGCTTATGTTGCCCAGTACTGCTTCTTCAAAATTTGATTGATTGCAATTTTCAAAATCTATTTTGAATACTTAATGAAAAAATATGCAAACTCAAGTGTGGTCTAGGTCAAGTTTTAATACAATTGAGATGCCAATATGTGAACATGTGCTGCGGGGTAACCTCACTTTTGTGCAGATCTCATAATAAACTAGTAGTCTCTATATATTTGAAACTTCTTTGAAACTTCTTTCTTTGAAACTTCTGTGACATTGATTCAGAAAGTTAGAGCTCTATACTTGGCTCTTTTTGAATTCAGGCCTGTGCATGTCTGCTCACATCAGATTCTAATAAAGAAGTTATTCACTACTTATCAGTGTTTATAGGAACTTTTATGAAATTGTGCAACCCAAGTTGGATGCTGAACTTATCACTAAGCCTATTTAAAAATATTTGTCCTGGTCAAAATGGCACTATTGTTTACTTTGATTGACTTTACAATACGTAAATTATAGTCATAGAAATGTGATCCCTTTCAAATATAAATCAGATCAAATCAGTTATCTGTTCAAAACCCTCTAAACACTTTCCATTTTACTCAGAGAAAAAAGCAGTCTTTACTATGACCTACAAACATGCCCTGTCCTGTGACTTCTCTCACCTCCTCTCCAAATACTCTCCTCTTCACTCCCTCTACTCCAATCACAGTGACCTTCTTGATTTTCCTACAAGACAAGACACATGTTCCCACCTTGGGGCCTCTGCACTGCCTGTTCTTCCTCCTGGAATACACTTCCTCTAGATATCTGCATTCTTATCCCTTTCAAGACTTTGCTAAAAAGGTCTCCTTCTCAGTTAGACCTTTTTTTTTTTTTTTTTAAATTTTATTTTGTCGATATACATTGTGGCTGATTATTGCTCCCCATCACGAAAACCTCCCTCCCTTCTCCCTCCCCCCCTCCCCCCCAACAGTGTCCTTTCTGTTTGCTTGTCGTATCAACTTCAAGTAATTGTGGTTGTTATATCTTCTTCCTCCCCCCCCGGTTTGTGTGTGTGTGTGTGTGTGTGTGTGTGTGAATTTATATATTAATTTTTAGCTCCCACCAATAAGTGAGAACAAGTGGTATTTCTCTTTCTGTGCCTGACTTGTTTCACTTAATATAATTCTCTCAAAGTCCATCCATGTTGTTGCAAATGGCAGTATTTCATTCGTTTTTATAGCTGAGTAGTATTCCATTGTGTAGATATACCACATTTTCCGTATCCACTCATCTGATGACGGACATTTGGGCTGGTTCCAACTCTTGGCTATTGTAAAGAGTGCTGCAATGAACATTGGGGAACAGGTATACCTTCGACTTGATGATTTCCATTCCTCTGGGTAGATTCCCAACAGTGGGATTATGAACTTTTTGAAGACCCTACTTATCTCCAAGAAATGAGGACACCCTCTCCGTACTTCTCAGTGATTTCTACTTCATTCACTCTTTTTTTGCAACAGGAAGCCTCAGAACTACACCCCTAGCCTACGTTCTAATCTTAACTCCAGAGGCAGTGCAATTCTCCTATAATTTCAAGAGCTTCGTAGCACAGTCCTACAGTTTCAGGCAGGAAGTTCTTTCTTAAGTGCTCAGTAAATCTTTACTGACTAAGAATAGTCCCTGCTTTGGAATAAGACATATTTGGGTGTGAATTGACGCTTTGCTACTTAGTAGTTGTGTGGCTCTAGGCAATTTATTTAACCTTTCTGAGCTTTAGTTTTCTCTTCTGTACAGTGGAGCTCAGAGAATTGAAGTAAAGAGTCAATGAAATAATAAAGAAAATAGATAAGATAATGCCTACCACTTTCTACAAAAGATTTAATTTCTTTCTCATAGATTATCTTTATGATGTATCCAGCTCTGTGCTAAGAACTGGGGAAAACCCTGTACTAACAACAGTTCCCAGCATTTGGGGCCAGGTTGTCTCCCCATAGTTATACCTCAGACCTGGATCATAAAGGTTGGGAGGGGCCAAAACCCTGGAACAATATGCTCCAGAAACTGTCCCACTATAGGGTTGGAAAAGTACTTTCAGTCTGACAGATAAGTTACAGTACAGGAAGTCATTTGGCAATGGTGCTAAAGGGATGTGTTTTAACAATCAGCTCTTCAGGGGAAGAAATGGCCCTAATTTGTAGGGTTTGCCAATTTCTGTGATATAAATACTTCTGCAACTGAAAATGTAGTTGGGAAGAGATGTGCACAATTGGTTCTCACCAGCTAGTGAGCTAGTGTGAACTACCTCTAGCATATCATATAGCAAGACAAGGAAATCTAAGAAGCAGAAGTAGTAAGAGCTTGCAAAAAGAGACAGAGAGACAGCCTTTCCCCCAGTGTATGTTCCTGTTTACTTTGTCAAAGATCAGTTGACTGTAAGTAAGTGGGTTGATTCCTGGGATTTCTATTCTGTTCCATTGATCCAAGTGTCTGTTTTTATACCAGAACCATGCTGTTTTGGTTACAATAGCTTTATAATATAATTTGAAATCAGGTTGTGATTGCCTCTGGCTTTATCTATTTATTTATTTATCTATTTGCTCAGGATTGCTTTGGCTATTTGGGGTCTTTTCTTGCTCCATATGTATGTTAGGATTGCTTTTTCTATTTCTGTGAGGAATGTCATTGGTATTTTTGATGGAGATTGCACTGAATCTGTAGATTACTTTAGGTAGCATGGATATGTTCATGATGTTAACTCTTCCTGTCCAGGAGCATGGTAAATCTTTTTGTGTCTTCTTTAATTTTGTTCAGTAGTGTTTGATAGTTCTCATTGTAGAGGTCTCACACTTCCTTAGTTAAATTGATTCTTAGGTATTTTATTTTCGTGGTGACTATTGTAATTGGGCTTGTTTTCTTGATATCTTTTTCTGCTAATTTGTTACTGGAGTATAAAAATGCTACTGATTTTTGGGTGTTGATTTTGTATCTTGCAACATTACTGAAATTGATAATCAGGTATAAGAGTTTTTTGGTAGAGTCTTTAGGTTTTTCTATATATAAGATCACATCATCTGCAAACAGGGACAGTTTGAATTCATTCTTTCCAATTTGGATATCCTTTATTTCTTTCTCTTGCCTGATTGCTCTGGCTAGTACTTACAATACTATGTTAAATAGGAGTGGTGAGAGTGGGCATCCTTGTCTTGCTCCTGTTCTTCAAAGAAAAATTTTCAGATTTTCCCCATTCAAGATGATATTTGCAATTGGTTTGTCATATATGGCTTTTATTGTGTTGAGATAATTTCTTTCCATACCTAATTTGCTGAGCATCTTTATCAAGAAGCAATGTTGAATTTTGTCAAATGTTTTTTCTGCATTTATTGAGATAATCACATGGTTTTTGTCCTTAATTATGTTGATGAATTTTATCACATTTATTGACTTGCATATGTTGAACCCTCCTTGCTTACCTAGGAACAATCCCACTTGATCATGATGTATAATTTTTTTGATGTGTTGCTGTATACTGTACTCTGATTGCTAATATTTTGTTGAGGATATTTGCATCTATGTTCAACAAGGATATTGGACTGTAATTTTCTTTTTTTGTTGTTGTATCTTTATCTGGTTGTAGTACCAGGGTGATGCTGGCCTCATAGACTCAGTTTGGAAGAAAGGCTTCTGTTTCAATTTTTTAGAAATGTTTGAAGAGAAGTGTTATTAATTCTTCTTTAAACGTTTGCTTGAATTCAGCTGTAAAGCCATCCAGTTTGAGGCTTTTCTTTGTTGGAAGATTGCAGATTACTGCTTCAATCTCATTGCATGTTATTGATCTGTTCAGGTTTTCTATTTCTTCTTGGTTCATTCTTGGTAGCTTGTATGTGTTCAGAAATTTATCCATTTCCTCCAGGTTTTCATATTTGTTGGTGTAGTTATTTACAATAATCTCTAATGATTCTTTGTATTTCTGTGGTATCAGTGGTAATGTCTCCCTTTTCATTTCTGATTTTTCTTTTTTGAGGTCTTCTCTCTTCTTTTTTAGTTGGTCTAGGGAATGATTTGTCTATTTTATTTATCTTCTGAAGAAACGAACTTTTTGTTTCATTTATCATTTGTATCATTTTCTTGGGTCACTATTTCATTTAGTTCTTCCCTGTCCTTAATTATTTCTTTCTGTCTACTACTTTTAGGATTGGATTGTTATTGCATTTCTAATTCTTTGAGATGTGATGCTAGGTCATTTATTTGAAGTCTTTCCATTCTTTTGGTATAAGCATTTATTGCAATAAACTTCCCTCTTAGAACTGTTTCTGCAGTACCCATAGGATTTGGTATGATGTACTTTTATTTTCATTAGTTTCAATAAATGGTGCTGGTAAAATTGGACATCAATATGCAGAAGAATAAAACTGACCTATACCTCTCACTTTACACCAAAGTTAACTCAAAATGGATTAAAGACTTAAATATAAGACCGGAAATCATAAAATTACTTAAAGAAAACATAGAAAAAACACTCCCAGAAGCAGGACTGAGCAAAGACTTTATAAATAAGACCCCACAAACACAAGCAACAAAGGAAAAAGAAAAAAAAATAAATCGGATTATATCAAATAGAAAAGGTTCTGCACAGCAAATGAAACAACCAAAAGAGCAGAAAGACAATCTACAGAATGGGAGAAAATATTTGCAAACTATACGTCCAAAAAAGGATTAACATCCAGAATATATAAAGAATTCAAACAACTATACAGTAAAAAAAAATAATCAAATTTTAAAATGGGCAAAGGAGATGAATAGACATTTATCAAAGGAAGACATTCAATTGGCCAACAGGTACATAAAAAAATGCTCAACATCACTAGTCATCAGAGAAAGCAAACTGAAACCACATTGAGATATCATCTCACCCCAGTTACACTGGCCATTATTAAAAAGACCAAGAATAAGAAATGCTGGCAAGGATACAGGGAAAGGGGAACTCTTCTACACTGTTGGTGGGACTGTAAATTAGCACAGCCATTATGGAAAACACTATGGAAGTTCCCCAAAATACTACAGACAGAAATACCATACGATCCAGCAATCTCACTGCTGGGTATATATCCAAAGTAATGGAAATCATCATGTTGAAGGAACACCTGCTCTCCCATGTTCATTGCAACTCTGTTTACAACAGCCAAAGTATGGAACCAAGCTAAATGTCAATCGACAGAAGACTGGATAAGGAAAATGTGGTATATATACAAAATGGCATACTACTTAGCTATAAAAAAGAATGAAATCCTGCCACTTGCAGCAACATCAATAAGTCTGAAGAAAGTTATTTTGAGTGACATATACCAGAAAAGGAAAGAGAAATACCACATGTTCTCACTCATAACTGAGTGCAAAGAAAGAAGGAGGGAAGGAGGGAGGGAGAGAGAGAGATGGAAGGAAGGAAGGAAGGAAGGAAGGAAGGAAGGAAGGAAGGAAGGAAGGAAGGAAGGAAGGAAGGAAGGAAGGAAAGAAAGAAAGAAAGAAAGAAAGAAAGAAAGAAAGAAAGAAAGAAAGAAAGAAAGAAAGAAAGAAAGAAAGAAAGAAAGAAAGAAAGAAAGAAAGAAAGAAAGAAAGAAAAGACCACAACAGTTCATTGAACTTTCAGAAGGAGAGAACAAACCTAAGGATACTAGAGATGGGGAGAGGGAAGGAGGGGGTTTGGGAGTGATAGGTTGGATAAAGGGTGTAAAGAAAAACACAATTTGGAATAATAAATATGCTAATAATAAAAATTAAAAATTAAAAAAAAAAAAAGAGACAGTGATCTGAGGCAGATTCTAAGGCAGCAATGAGAAGGCCTTATCTTGAAAGGCCAAGAAGATGCTGCTTCAAGCTTAGGTCAAAATGCATCCTAGTTACTGAGGTAGGGCTTAGTCTGCAGTTAGGCATCAAGGAAGCTCAGTTGTGGTGGGAAGAGACACTGCAGCTGAATTTATAATCCTCTAACACATTATTCTCAAACTGCAATTCCCAGTCACAGCATGAGCTTCACTTGGGAGCTTGTGTGGAATGTAAATTTTTAGTCCCGCCCCAGATCTCAACCAGAAATTCTAACAGTGGGACCTAACCATCTATGTTTTAACAAGCCTTCCAGATAATTCTGAAGCCCATTAAAGTGGGAGAACTGTTGCAATAACTGTAGACCCATTTTTCCTGTTACCGATCCAGGCCAGGCCTATGTCCTAGACCATTCTGGGGAAAAGCCTCAATCTGCAAAAATAACCAGGCTCATTTGGGCACATTTAAGCCAAGAGGCAAATGTGGGGAGGGCAGGTAGGGAACTACGGATAGGAGGTGTAAGGACAAAGAGGAATCACTCCTTGTCATCTCCATTTCCTGTCATAGCTAAACAGTCTGTTACAACAATGTTAGGGTTAATTCTTCTTATAATTTGTCTTTAAACAAGACGATGGCATTTTTCAAATCTAGAAACCCAGGCCTCAGTTTCCAGCTCAACACTTCTATCACTCTACATACTCTGAAGGGATTGCAAAGAACATATATATAATCTGGAGGCAGAGAAATAGTCCCAAGCAGAAAGAGGCACTAGGTCTTTATTAAAGCTTCAATACATTTCATCATAAAATGAATGAACAGTTTACCATAAATGTGTGGATTTATTTCTCGGCTCTCTATTCTGTTCCACTGGTTGATATGCCTGTTTCTATGCTGATATTATACTGTTGTGATTATTGTAGCTTTGTAATATATTTTGAAATCAGAAAGTGTGATGCCTTCTAATTTGCGTTTCCCTGATGAATAGTGATGTTGAGCATTTTTCTCATGTATTTGTTGGCCATTTGTATGTCTTCCTTTGAAAAATGCCTATTCAGCTCCTTTGCCCATTTTTTAATTCGGTTATTTGTTCTTTTATGGTGTAATTGTTTGAGTTCCTTGTATATTATGAATATTATTCCCTTGTCAGATGCATAGTTAACAAAAATTTTCTCCCACTCTCTAGGTTGTCATTTCACTCTGTTGATTGTTTCCTTTGCTGTGCAGAAGGTTTTTGGTTGGATGTAGCCCCATTTGTTTATTTTTTCTTTTGTTGCATGTGCTTTAGGGTTCCTATTCATAAAGTCTGTGCCCAGACCTAGTTTCTGAAATGTTTCACCTATATTTTCCTTTAGTGGTTTTACAGTTTTAGCTCTTATACTTAAGTCTTTAGTTCATTTTGAGTTGATTTTACTATATGGTGAGAGGTGCGTGTCTAGTTTCATTCTTCTGCATATTGATATCCAATTTTCCCAGCACCACTTATTGAAGATGAAGTCTTTCCCCAATGTATATTTTTGTTACCTTTGTCAAATACCAGATGGCTGTAAGCCTGAGAGGTGATTTCTGAGTTCTCTATTCTGCTCCACTGGTCCACATGTCTGTTTTTATGCCAGTACCATGCTGTTTTGGTTACTGTTGCTTTGTAGTATATTTTGAAGGTGGGTAGTATTGTGCCTCTGGCTTTTTTTTTTTTTTTTCCCAAGGATTGCTTTAACTGTTTGGGGTCATTTTTTTTTTCATATGAATGTTGAGATTTTTTTCCTTTTCTGTGAAGAATGTCATTGGTATTTTGATGTGGATTGCATTGAATCTGTACCTCACTTTGGGTAATATAGACATTTTCACAAGGTTAATTCTTCCAATCCAAGAGCATGGAATGTTTTTCCATCTTTTTGTGTCATCTTTAATTTCTTTCAGTAGTGATTGGTAGTACTCATTGTAGAGATATTTCATCTCCTTGGTTAAATTGATTCTTAGGTATTTTATTTCTTTTGTGACTGTTGTAAATGAGCTTATTTCCTCGATTTCTCTTTCTGTTAGTTCATTATTAGAGAATATAAATGCAACTGCTTTGGGGGCATTTACTTTTTACCCTGCAACACTACTGAAATTATCATCCAGTGCTAGGAGTTTATTGATAGAGTCTTTAGGTTTTTCTATACATATAGGATCAGTCATCTGCAAGTAGGGACAGTTTGACTTCATCTTTTCCAATTTGGATGTCCCTTATTTCTTTCTCTTGCCTGATTGCTCTGGCTGGCACATCCAGTACTATGCAAATGGAAGTGGTGAGAGTGAGCATCCTTGTATTGTTCCTGTTCTTAATGGAAAAGCCTTCAGTTTCTCCTCATTCACAATGATACTGGTGGTGGGCTTGTCATAGATGGCTATTATTCTGTTGATATACTTTCCTTCTATACCTAATTTATTGAGAGTATTTATCATGACAGGATGTTGAATTTTGCCAAATGCTTTTTCAGCATCTATAATCATATGGTTTTCGGCCTTGATTTTGCTGCTGTGATGTATCACATTTATTGACTTTCATATGTTGAACCATCCACGCATCCCTGTGATGAATCACACTTGATCAGAGTGTGTAATTTTTTTAATATGTTGCTGTATTCTGATTGCTAATATTTTGTTGAGGATTTTTCCATCTATGTTCATCAAGGATATTGGCCTGTAATTTTCTTTTGCTGTTGTGTCTTTATCTGGTTTTGGTATTAGAGTTATGTTGGCTTCATAGAATGAGTTTGGGAGAATGGCTTCTGTTTCAATTGCTTGGAATTGTTTGAGGAGAATTGGTATTAATACCTCTTTCAATGTTTGATGGAATTCATCTGTAAAGCCATCTGGACCTGGGATTTTCTATGTTGGAAGACTGCTGATTACCATTTCAATCTCACTGCTTGTTATTGGTTTGTTCAGGTTTTCTTTCTCTCCTTTGTTCCGTCTAGGTAGTTTGTATGTGTTCAGAAACTTATCCATATCTTCCAGGTTTTCATATTTGTTGTTATACAATTGTTTATACTAGTCTCTAATGATTCTTCATATTTCTGTGGTATCTGTTGTAATGTCTCCCTTTCCGTTTCTGATTTTTGTTATATCAGTCTTCTGTCTTCTTTTTGTTAACCTAGCTAATGGTTTGTCTATTTTATTTATCTTCTTGACAAACTAACTGTTTGTTCTATTGAACTTTTAATCATTATTTGGGTCTCTATTTCATTTAGTTCTGCTCTGACCTTAATTCTTTCTTTCTATCTACTACCTTGAGGATTGGATTGTTTTTGTTTTTCAAGTTCTTTCAGGCATAGTGTTAAGTTGTTTATTTGAAGTCTTTCTATTCTTCTGATGTAAGTGTTTATTGCAATAAATTTGCCTCTTAGTAGTGCTTTTGCAATATTCCACAGGTTTTGGTATGATACATATCTTTGTTTTCTTTAGTTTCAAGACATTTTTTGATTTCTTGTTTAATTTCTGCTTGGACCCATAGGTTGTTCAGGACTCTGTTGTTCAGTTTCCATGCACTTGAGTAGTTCCCAGGGATTTCCTGGTCATTAAATTCCAGTTTTAGTCCATTGTGGTATGAAAAGATACTTGGAATGATTTCAATTATTTTTAACTTGTTAAGACTAGATTTGTGACCTAATACGTGGTCTATCCTGGATAATGTACCAGGTACTGATGAGAAGAAAGTACATTCTTATGTTGCTGTGTGAAATGTTCTGTATATATCTGCCAGGGCCACTTGGTCTCAGGTGTAATTTAAATCCTGTGTCTCTGTTGATTTGTTGCCTGGAAGATATGTCCCATACTGAGGGAGGGGTGTTGAGGTTGTCCACTGTTAATTTATCAGGGCCTATTTCTTTCTTTATGTCTAAAGGTGTTTCTTTATATGTCTGGGTGCTCCAGTATTGGAAGCATACATATTTATGATTGTTATGTCTTCTAGCTGGACAATAAATTTATCATTACACAGTGCCCTTCTTTGTCTCTTTTTATGTTTTTTTGTTTAAATTGTATTTTGTCTGACATAACAGTAGCTACTCCTGCTCGTTTTGGGTTTCCATTTGCATGGTATATCTTTTTCCATCCCTTCACTTTTAGTCTTGTATGTATCTTCACAGGTGAGCTGAGTCTACTGATGACAGCCTATACTTGGGTCAAGCTTTTTAATCCAACCAGTCAGTCTGTGTCTTTTGAATGGGGCACTTAATCCATTCACACTTAGGGTAGTTATTGACAGGTATTGTTCAGATCCAGTCATTTAATTGCTTTTTGTTTAGATGTCTTAAATATCTTTCAATCAGTACTTTCATTTCTCTTCTTCGATGTTCGTTGGAAATTTGAGATGCCATGATTTAGCTTCTTTCTCTTTCTTGCTGGCATTTTTGTTTTAATGGTGGCTTTTTCTCTTTCTTGTGTATCCATGATAGTGATCATCATTATTCAGATTCCAGATGAAGGACTCCCTTGAGAATTTCTTGAAGGGTTGGTCATGTGCTGGTGAACTCCCATGATTTTTTTTTTTTTTTTTTGCCTGGGAAATACGCTATTTTTCCCTCATTTCTGAAGGAGAGCTTTGCTGTGTAAAGGATTACTGGCTGGCAATTTTTTTCTTTTAGTATTTTGAATATATCATTCCACTTTCTTCTGGCCTGTAGGCTTTAAGTTGAGAAGTCTGCTGTTAGTCTGATTGGGGTTCCCTTACAGGTGACTTGGTGCTTTTCTCTTGCTGCTTTTAGAATTCTCTCTTTGCCTTTGAGCTTCGCAAATTTGACTATAACGTGTCTTGGAAAGGCTTTTTTTGGATTGAATCTGTTTGGAAACCTTGAGCTTCCTAGATATGATGGTCTTCACCTCTCCCAACACCTGGGAAGTTTTCTGCTATTATTTCCTTGAATAGATTTTCAATAACATTTCCTTTCTCCTCCTCTTCTTGAATACCCACAATTACGATGTTAGAGCACTTGAGGTTGTCTGCTATCTCTCTTAGATTTTCTTCATTATTTTTTTTTTTTCTGGTCTGCCTGGGTTATTTCAAAAAGACCATGTTTGAGATCTGAAATTCTTTCTTCTCCTTGCTCTATCCTGCTGTTCGAGCTCACTGTTGTATTTTTTATTTCATTGAATGAATCTTTCATTTCTAGGGGTTCTGCTACACTATTTTTTAAGGTATTAATCTCTGTAAATTTCTTCCTTCATATTCTGCAGATTTTTGTCTGGATTTCTTGTGTTTTCTAATTGAGTCTTCTTTTATCTCTTTAAGTGTTCTTAAGATCATTGCTCAGAATTCCCTTTCAGATATTTCAAGGATTCTTTGTTCTGTGGGGTCTGGAATTTGAGCATTACTGTATTCCTTTAGTGATGTCATATCTTCTTGTTTGTTTGTAGTTCTAGTATTTTTTTGTTGATGTTTGGTCATCTAGTAGATTACTTGCTTCTTCTGTTCCTCTGGCGTTTGCTATGAGGATAAAGATTTCCTCCTCTATTTGCAGGCTCTACTGATGACTCTTCTTATATCAGTGTAGTCAAGTGATTGGCAAGTTGCCTGTAGAGTGGCCCTGGCTGTACTGTGGTGGTGAACTGTAATTGCAGTGACAGTAGGTGTGATGATGGCTATATTACACCACCTTGGCTGCTGTTCCAGCTTACTGTGCCTGTAGACTGAGCTCCCTTTGCTACATAGGTCTCAGGTCACCTTGGTGGCTGCTGGGCCTATGGGTGCTTCCCTTCCCTCTGGGGCCTTAGACTGAGTTCCTGGTGCCATGCTGTGTGGTAGGTCAATTTCCATCCTTTCCCTTTTAGTCTGTGTGTGTCTTTACAGGTGAGATAAGTCTCTTGTAGACAGCAGTTAGTTGAGTCTAGCTTTCTAATCCAGTCGATCAGTCTGTGTCTTTTGAGTGGGGGTTTTAATCCATTTACCTTTATGGTTGTCACTGAAAGGTATTGTCTTACTCCTGACATTTAATTGGTTTTTGTTTGGTTGATTTAATTGACTTTTGTTATTTTCTTTCCATTTCATTGTTTGTCTTCAGTATTCTTTTTTTTTTTTTTTTTTTTGAAGTGGTATGGTACAGTTTCCTTATGTTTCTCTTTTTATATCTGCTCTACTGGTGGTGGTTGTTCTTTCTTGAGTATTCATGGTGGAGATTATCACTTTTGGGGTTCTAGGTGCATGTATCCCTTAAGGATTTCATAAAGAGCTGGTCATGTGGTGATGAACTCCTGCAGCTTTTGTTTATCTGGGAATACACTATCTCCACTTCATTTCTAAAGGATAGACTTGTTGAGCATAATATTCTTGGCTGGCAGTTGTTGTTTTTTTGGTTGTTGTTTTTTTGGTTGTTGTTGTTGCTGTTGTTGTTGTTTTTTCTTTTAGTACTTTGAATGGACCATCCCATTGTCTTCTGGCCTGTAAGATTTCTGCTGAGAAATCTGCTTTTGGTTTGATAGGGTCACCCTTAATAGGTGACTTGATGCTTTTTCTCTTGGGTTTTTTTTTTTTTTACAATTCTCTCTTTGTCTTTGACTTTTGACAGTTTGACTACAACCTGTCTTGGACAGGACATTTTTGGGTTGAATCTTTTTGGGGAGCTTTGAGGCTCTTGGGTCTAGAGGGCCATATCTCTACCAATACCTGGCAAGTTTTCTACTATTATTTTATTGAATATGTTTTCAATGACTTTTCCTTTCTCCTCCCCTTTCAGAACACCCATGATTCAGATGTTTGTGTGCTTAATGTTGTCTGCTTGCTTTCATTGAATTTCTTCATTTGTTAAATTCTTCTTTCTTTTGTTTTTGATTTGTCTGCTTGGGTTACTTCAAAAAGAGTATCTTCTAGATCAGAAATTCTTTCTTCCACTTGCTCTAGCCTGCTACATATGCTCTTAATTGTAGTTTTTATTTTGTTGGAGGAGTCTTTCAGTTCCAGGAGTTCTGCTACATTTTTTTATGCCATTTATTTCTTTGTAAATTTCCTCCTTCGTGTTCTGGATTATTTTTCTTATTTCATTATGTTGTCTAACTGAGTCTTCTTGTATCTCACTGAGTTTCATTAAGATTGGTATTCAAAATTCCCTTTGAGACATCGCAGTGTTTTCCTGTTGTGTGGGGTCTGGACTCTGAAAATTATAACATTCCTTTGGTGGTGTCATTGTTTTCTTTCTTTTATTTTTCATATTTCTAGTATCCCTACTTTGATGCTTAACCATCGGGTGGATTGTTTACTTCTTCTGTTACACTGGGGTGACTTTTGAGGAGAGATCTTTCCTCTTGGAGATTTTTTATATATTGCCCATTGCGTGGGGCATTTTAGTTTTTGTTCCAGATAGACTCAGCAGTCTGGGGGGGTGGTGCATGTAGGGCTGGCAGCTATGGCTGGATGCAGCTGTGCACATGGCTGGGCCCACACAGGTGGGGGGGGCATATTAGCAGCCAGGTCATCTGGGACCATGCAAGCAGCTGGACATCTGTGACCATGTGGGCAACTGGATGTCTGGGGCTGCATGGGTAGCCAGGGTGGCTGGGACCATGTGGGTGAGTAGGACCACATGGGTGGCTGGAGCCATGCATGTAGCTGTACAGTAGAGCCCATGCAGTTGAGTGGGGCCATACATGTGGCTAGACAGCTGGGCTCTCATGGGTGGGTGAGGCAGTGTGGGTAGTTGGGCAGGTGGGGCCACATGGACAGTTAGACTGCTAGGCCAATGTGGGTGGATAGAGCCATGCTGTGGCTGCACTGTTGGGGCTACAAGTGCAGCTAGATGGCTGGGTCCACTCAGATGAGGGGAACTGTTGGACAGCTGGACGGCTGGGTTCAGGTGGGTGGGTGGGGCCACACTCATAGCCAGGTGGTTGGGTTCATGTGGGTGGCTGGGGTCACGTGGGCAGCTGGAAGGTTGGAGTTGCACAGGCAGCCAGTGCTGCATGGGTGGTGTTGGTGGCGATTTGGAGTTCTCTGCACAGGATGAGCTCCTGTGAAGGGAGAAGTACCACTGCTCTGGCACAGGCAACCATGGTGGTGGTGGGAGTGGGCTTGGGCAGGAGCAGGAGGAGGGTTACTGCTGGAAAATGTTCAGTTAGAGCATATTCTTTTTAGCTGCAAGGAAGAATTCCTCCTGGCTGATCCTGGTATTGGGGAAGTGTCAGTGACTGAAGCGCCTTGTCTCTTTCTCCTCTACACCACCCTGCTTGGCTTACTTACATGCTCCACAGGGGACTCACCAGGCTCCTGCTCTCATACCAATGCTCTCCCATACTTAGCTGCCCATTCCTTGCTCTGGTCCCTTTCTGTGGGAGGATTATGATTTGGGCACCTCTAGTCCACCATCTTGCCCCACCCCCAGAAGTTTATTTTTAATTGTAGTAAAATACAGTGTAACACAAAAGTTACCATCTCACTTTTTTTCATACCTACCAATCAATATATTTTTTATTTTTCTCAAAGTAATATGAGCACACTTTCAAAAAATCAAATAATACTATGGGCTAAGAATGAAAATCAACAGTCCCCAAGTTTTCTCAGTCTCAACCAGCTCCAACCCCAGTTCCACTTTCCAGAAGCAGCTACATTCAAGTCTGTAGAGAGTTAGAAATCTTGATTCTCATTTGATTTTTTGAATAGGGTTTTTAGGTAATGCATGTATGGGAAAAAAGCCCTAGATTAAAGGACAAAAGCCCACAGCCAGTGGGGAAAAGCCTATCTAATCAATTCTAATCAAGTATATGTTGATTCTCAGTTGATGTTCAGTATAGGGTTTTTAGGTAATGCATGTATGGGACAAAAGTCCTTGATTAAGGGACAAAAGTCTACAGCTAGGGGGCAAAAGCCTATCTAATCAACTCTAATCACTGTTTGGGTATGGGATTGTATACTTTAATGATTTTAGAGCTAACAGATGATTGACACACTGATCCTGTTAAGAGATTTTAAATAATTGCTGTAGGGAAAAATGTAAAAAAATGCTTGCTAAGGGCAAGCTGTTTGTTGGTGGAAACTTTAGAGACAACTATACTTAGATTTAATCATAAGAATGTAACTTTTGCTTAAATCAGTTGGTCCAAGAGCGTTGTGGGTTATTGTTAAGTTGATTTAAGTTGATTTAACTTTTGCTTAAATCATTTAAGGAGAGGTTACATTTTAGATAATGATCACAGTTTGACCAACTTAGCTTTTCACAAGTTGGACTTTGGAATGTCATATTGTTAATTTTAATGATGTTACTAGTTTCCATTGTTTAAGCTATACTTAGTCATAGATAACTTTTGTCACATTGCCCATGTGTCTGTGTCCTTTTGAAGTGAATAAACTGATTTTTCTTGTGAAACTTCCTTGTCTTTACAATAGAAAACAGAAGCTAACTTTGAATTGGGGCTGTACCCAGTTTTCTCCACTAACAGAGGAGTTGCTGAGGGGCAGTCCCTTCAGGCTTCTCATTCCATTCATGTCACTTTGAGTAATCCTTTTTTGAGTCTCCATTACACAGCAAGAAGTGTAACACAAGTCCTTAACCTGTTTCTACTCTATTCATTTTCATTCTTCAGTATAATATGATGAATGGTTATTTCTAAGCTCCTCACTTTGGGACATTTCCACTGGCTCCATAGACAGGGCAGTGACAACTTGCCTTTCTTCTGATGTTCCCACCACTTCCCTCTTCCCCAGCTCCCAGTAGTCATAGCACAGAATTTTCACTAAATCAATACTCTGGATTTATGTTACCATGACTATGTAAATATTTACTAATACAAGTACTGTAATCTGATTAGTTTCTTTTTCTCATGCTTTTACAGTTTTCTAAAATTAATATTTGATTTTTTTCTCATTTGTCAAGTGTCTATGTTTCTATTGCTAAAAGTTACCATTTTAACCATTTTTAAGGGTATAGTTGAGTGGTGTTAAGTACATTCACTATGTTGCGCAACCAACATCACCATTCATCTCCATAACTGAAGCTCTAGGCATTAAACAATATGCTCCAAACCCCTCTTCCTCCCAGCTCCTGTAAATTTGACTACTTTAGGTCCCTCATATAAGAGGAATCATACTGTATTTGTCTTTTTTTGACTGGCTTATTTCATTTACCATAATATCCTTAAGGTTCATCCATGTTGTGGCATATGTCAGAATTTCCTTCCTTTTTAAGGCTTAACATTATTCCATTGTATGTATATACCATATTTTGTTTATCCATCCATCTATCAATGGACACTTAGGTTGCTTTCACCTTTTGGCTATTGTGAATGATGTCACTATAAACATTGGTATAGAAAAATTTCTTTGATACCCTGATTTCCATTCTTTTTGATATATATTTAGAAGTGGAATTTTTTGGATCATACGGTAATTCTGTTTTTAATTTTTGAGGCATCACCATACTGTTTTCCATAGTAGCTGTACCATTTTACAATTCTACCAACAGTGCACAAGTTCTCAATTTCTCCACATCCTTGCCAACACTTGTATTTTCTGTTGTTATTTTTGTTATTTTATAGTAGACATCCTAATGGGTGTGAGGTGGTATCTCAGTGTAGTTTTGATTTGCATTATCCTAATGATTAGTGATGTTAAGCTTCTTTTCATGTGCTTATTGACTATTTGTATATCTTCTTTGGAGAAATGTCTATTCAAGTCCTTTGCCCACTTTTTAGTCAGTTTGTTTATTGTTGTGTTGTTTCAGTTCTTTATATTTTCTGGGTATTAACTCCTTATCAGATAAACAAAGAAATTCTGACTACTACAAGTTTTATCATGATCACAAACATTGTAAAGGAGTTAGAATATGGTTTATAATTATTCTAAAGATTATAGATGAGAAAACTAATGCTCAGAGATGAGAAGGGACACTCCAATGTCACATTGTGAGTCCAGTCATATAGCCAAGGCTAAGAGCAAGTCTGCTGTCTTGCTGATCCCAGAATTCAGAACTTGAAGGACTCTTCAAGACTACAGAATCTGAGTATCCAATGTTAAAGAAAAAAATATTGAGGCCTGCAGAGCAGGAAGGATTTATACAAGGCCACACAGTGAATCAGTTTCAAAGCATGTTCAGGACCCAGCTTTCCTGACTCCCAGTATGGTAGCCTTTCCACTCTACCTTCTGGCAGACAACAATTTGCCATAGTTGTAAAGAATATATTTTTGTCTACCTTTTAAGGAAGTTCAAATTTCCTTCAAAGACCTAACTCTCTAAAGATGGAGAAGGGATGGTGAGAACTGCAGGGAAATCTGCATTTCTCAGGCTCTGGGAATAAGTACCGCTTGGCTGTTGAAAGCATCAGGTTAAAAATATCCAGGGCTAAGAACATGGGGGACTTGAATTTTAGCCAGTGTCAATAGGGGTGAATAAACACTTGCAGAGTCCAGGTTGACTACTCCACAACCGCTTGCAGACTTGCCCACCTGCCGCGTTCTACAAGTAAAGACTAGGGACCCAAAGGGTCTTAAAATGCCAGGAAGGAGAGATGATCCAGAATAACTTTGCTACTCTTTTTTTAATTGACACACAATAAATGTACATATTTATGGGGTATAGTGTGATGTTTCCAAACGTATAATCCACAGAACTTTCAAAACTCTCTCTTCTTGGTATATTAAAACATACAACGTGTTATTGTTAACCATAATCACCCTACTATGTACTGGAGCACTAGAACTAATTCCTCCTATCTAACTGTAACTTTGTACCCAATGACCTATCTCTCCCCATCCTCCCCTCCCTTTTACCTATCCCAGCAATGACAAATACCTCATTATCTCACCATTTGTGGAATCTAAAAAAGGTGACCTCATAGTGGAGTTTGTTAGTCTTTTTAAAAATATCTTTCAACCAATTCAAAACTTTCTGGTCTTCAAAGCGAATTTGCGTGCATTCGTTTACATGATCTGTGAAACAGCTTTATTATCTACATTTTAGAAACAGAGAAACTGAGACTCAGAGAGATCATATGACTTTCTTGAGGTCACAAAACTAAGAAGCTGCACCCCATCCGTCTGACTCCAAGTCCTATGTACTCATCACTGTCTCTGCTAAGGCCTATGGAGGGGATAGAGGTAGCATGTAGCATCAGCTGACTTTCACAAAGACTGTGTGGGTCCTCAAATATGAAGATTTATCTAACTACTTAATCCTAGTGGCCTGTGCCTGAAAGCTTGATGCCATATGCCAATTTTTTAAACCCTCAAATTGTGTCCCCCTGAACCAACAGCATAAGCATTACCTAAAATCTTTTATAAAAAATGCAAATTCCCTGCCTCCACCCCAGACCTATTGAATCAGAATTGTTGGGAGCAGGGCCTAGCCATCCGTGTTTAGCAAGCCTTCCAGGGAATTCTAGTGAATCTTAAGATAAATCTAATGAAAGTGAGAACTTCACCTAAATTTTCCCAAAAAAGTACTTCATTATCTGCCTCAATATAGACCCAGTCAAAGGGCTTTCTTATGCCCTAGTTTCTGTACCTGTAAAATAGGAAGTGACATAATTTATTGCAGCTTCTTGGGTTTATAATGAGGAAGACTAACCCTTGCGTACCTTGGAGAGAGCATGGAATTGAGGGGAAGACAGACCAGGTTTGACTCCTACTTCTTAGGTGTAAGATGCTTCTCTTTTTGCCTTAGTTTCTTTGCCTGTAAAAGGGAAGGATTTATACCTCACACCAGGCAGTTCAGAAGCTCAAATAAGATAATGGGGATGAATTATCTTAAACGTTGGTGGGTCATCATGCAGTGCAGTCAGGAAATCATACTCCATTAGACATTCTCCTTGACGTTACTGCTGCTAGTTGAGAACCAGAGTGCAAAAATGGATAGCTATAACATGTCTAGGAAATAGGTAGCCTTGCTACCTCCCAAAGGATGGTTACCTACACTACTGCTCAAAACAGAGATGCCATGACATTACCTAATCAGTACACATTCACCGCCAAATGCCTGCCCATGTCTGCTCAATTGTTCAACCCTAGAGCACAATGTTATACCAGGCGTATGTTATGGTCCCTGCCTAAATCCTGTTTCCTTCCAAGATAAACTGTTTCTAAAGCCTAGGCTGCCATGTTTTGCACTAAATGGTATCACCTTGACTGAATCTGACTCAAAGGTAACCAATCTGTCAGCTTGCCTGGAACCTATGATTTGTTTGTCTTGTCACAAAAAGATGAGCTAGGCCAATCAAATTCTTTCCATGACCCTCATATTTGAACTAGGATATATTTTTTTAAAAATGACTAGTAATAGGTGCTGGAACTGAAAGTCACCAGGTTGAGTTGGAGCAGGAAAGGTTCCTGTACTGTGTTCAAGCTGAAGTTACAAGAGATCCAGTTGGTAAGTGAACCGAAAATTATCACACTAATGAAGGTTCATTTATGAGCTCCAGTTGTCAAGGTCTCTGTAGCCTCTTAGGTTCACTTCTGTGGCCTTGTGATAAACTCTTCTTTACTTGAAAGTCTGTGCTTCTGACTAAAACAATCGTAAAGCAGCTATTAAGTTGCCCCTTCTTCATATCTCTCCCTACTCTTACCCAACAGCCTTGGGCACTTTGCAAAATGAGTTAAATAGATAGGATCCACTTTTGAGTCCCCGCTACATGTGATAAACTACAGCCTTCTGTGTTACCTACGTCATCTTTAATCCCCACAGTAACCTTAAAAGGTGGATAATTCTATTATATAGATGTGACAAAGAAGGCTCTGTAAAGGAAAGTGGTTTGCTCAAGGTCAAGAGTTGAACTTGGTCTGTCCGAAACCAGAGCCTGGGCTCTTCCTACTGTATCTCACTGCCCTGATAAATCTACTATACAAGTGATTTCCAAACTTGGTTGATTATGACAATCTCCTGGGGATTGTTTTTGAAAATACAAATGTGATGCCTAACTTGTACCTCTCTTCCTCTTTAATTCTGAACCTCAGATCCAAGGTAGAACCTAAGCGTCTGTTGTTTTTTTTTTTAAACACTTCTCTGGTGATTCTGATTAGTCTATCTGAAGACAATGCATCAGGAAATAAGTTTTTTGGGCTATATTTAAGTTTAAAAGAAGTCCACAATCACTCTTTAATCATTTCATGCTTTCTTTTCCTTTCCTACATTTTTCTGAATGAAGGTGGTACTGCCTTCTACTGGAGTTATGTGATGCAAGGGACTGAATAAGTCCAGATCTGGTCACGAAGAGCCTTTGCATAATACCATCACTTTCAAACAACTTTCTTGGGTTTATTAAAATAGTTGAATCAGATCTAATTATACCCATTTTATAGATAAGAAAACTAAGTTTAAAGAGGTTAAGTAACTTCTCTAAAGCCATCCAAGATTTAAAATGTAGGTCCTGGAAGCCCAGTGTTTCTCTTAATTGTTTTAAGGCTTTTCTCATGTGTCATTACAGGTCTACTTCTCCCACAGCCTGGTTTCTTTTCAGCCTGGCCTCATTTCTTCCCAGTCCAGGAACTAGGAGCCCTAGATATTCTGCATAGCTACTCTAACATATACGTGGCCATATACGTGGCCTGTGGCCCCTTTTCCAACAAAATGTGGGGGAGAGGTTGCTGTGCAAACATGCCCCCACATAGCTGGCTCAGCTTAGTGAGGAAGGACATAGCCTGAGGGTTTTGGCCTGTATGTGGGAGCACAACAGCAGCACATTCTGAGCCAAAATGAACCTACAATTTGTAGTCAGGGTGCTTCTTAAATGAGACAGATACCCTGTTTTTCCTGTCCACATGGTGTTTCCAATCCAGAAAACTGCATTCTGTAACCCTATGGGAATGGTGGTAGTAGTCCTATGTGAAATTGACCAACACTGGAAAACCACGTGGTATGGTGGGAAGAACAGTAGCCTGGAAGTCAGCAGACCAAGCTTTCAATATCTTCCACTCTATGGGTCCCAGTGTCCCTATTTATAAAAGGAAGTGGTTAGGCTCTGTCATTTCTAAGGTCCCTTCCAGCTTTGACACTTTATCATTTGATGCAATCAACTCTTTATAGAGTGCTTTGGATACCTGCAAGACTTGCCTAGAAAGTAGAGCAGACTCCAAGACTGGATTGTTAAGCTTTGGGCAAGAAATCTGGGGAATGTGGGATATTTAGGCAAAACTTCAAGATTAGTTTGATTTTGAGGGTATTTTCTTCCTGTTTAATGTTTAAGAAAGAACAAAGTAAGTGGAAATTGAAATAGAAGTTGTAGTCTTTTTTTTTCTCACCAGTGAGAAATTTAGACTTCACAAATGTTCTAATTAATTATCTGAATTATTCTGAGTTGGACCCCATTATGACCCACACATGTCGTCTTCTTTCCCTATCCATGTGCCCTCTCTTCATTGAGGTCAGAGGTATTTGGCACATGAAAGGTTGAGGTGGGAGGTGGGAAGGTACTCTAATAAAAGATTAATCTTTTGTCCTTGGCAGGAACAGTACTGAGAAATATTTATTTAAGCATTTATTTACTCCATAAACATTTCATGAGCACCTACTATATGCCAGGAACTGTTGTAGGCACTTAGAATACAGAGATGAATGAGGCACACAATAATTCAAAGCAATCACGTGAGCTTCCTATTGTCCCATCTTGGGTTACACAACTCATGCCTGGCATGGCCGAAATGCTGGTGTAGGCCAGGACTCTGTCCTTCAAGAAGGGAACAGAGAAGTGGTTAGGACAGATTATTTAATGACTACTTGTATGCTGCCGATTGGTTGACAGAGCCTAGGTCCAAAGGAACTAGCTGAAACACATTGACTATGCACCAGCAATATATCATGTAAAGTTTCATGTTCCCACAGCAATACACTGCTGTGAAGTATACCAGTTCCATATGAAGGACCTAGTGTACAACCCAGTACTGTGAATGCTTCTGTATCCTTGATCTTAAATGATTTAGTCTTAAAAACCAAAAAAAAAAAAAAAAGTCCCAAGCTCTTAAATTATCCATTCTTCTTTCTTAAAAGGGTTTCTCGACTATGCATTCCAACTCTCTTTCCATGATAAAAAAGAAAGCTATCCTTCTAAAAGATAAAACCTTGAGCATCTGACAGGTTTAAGTTGAGAAGAACTCAGAATGAATGAATAAAATGAAAGAGCCAACTCCCCAAAAAGCAAAGTTTGGGATGCTGGAACTGCTATTTCTTTCCTCCTAAAGACCCCACCCACACCCCAAATTATTTTCTGTTTACTTCTGAGAGCAAGTCGTGGTATATTATTATGAGAATGAGAGCTGAGGGCATTGGGAGACTGAGACATTTAAGCCTTTTCCTGTTTACTCTCTTCAAGGTGGACCATGAGGTTTCTGTTTGGGGATAAATAATAGAGTCGAGTGTCTAAGACTTTAAGCATTATCTGTCTAGGTCTAGCTGATACTGGGGATTGAAATCAGAATCATGATCAATCAGAACTCATTTCACATTATTTAATAGAAATCAATAATACATATACCATTTTGAAGAATTTTGGCCAATTTGACATATACACAAGAGCCACGACCATCTGGCAAGAGAATCTAGTCTGAGCAGAAGGATGGTCAAAGTAGTAGAAAATTTTTTATGCTATAGTTAAACAACCAGCTGAGCTCTGTTCTTGTGTATTTATTATACAACAGTAATTCATGTGAAGCCACCAAATGTGTCCTGCAGGGTTGACTTTGCCCTGTACAGCAATGCCAAGCTGTCTGATTTCTGTGCCTGGCTTTAGGCAAAAGTCAGAACACAGCTCTTTTCTTCTGCTTTTGGACCTTCAGAAGCATGTTTATGGCCAGAAGCAAAGTGGACTGCCAAGTAGAACTCTCTGGTCCACCCAGAGGCCTCCTCCTAAGAAGCAGAAGCCACGTATGTGGTTAAGACTTTGGTTGCACCAGAGGGAGCATCCCCAAATGTGCTGATTCTTTGTTGGCTTATTAGAGACACACCCCAGTTGACAAGTAGCAGGTGGGGGAAGGAAGGTATGATTCGTTCAAGCTTTGGGGTCTCTCAGATAGATGTGCAGGGAGCTTCCTCTTGTCCTTTATCTGTATAAATAGTATAATTATGTGAAGGCATCATCCCAGCTCCAACACTTTTCCAATCAGGGACCCCTGAGCCTGCAGTACCAACATAACAAACTTGTGAAGAGTGATATAGAATTGAACAGAATATGATGGTGCTAATCATACAGCTGGGAAAGTAGAGGTTAAAAGAGGAGATGGGGCTTTCACTGTGTAACACCAAAGATCCCAAACACTCGCCCTTACCCTCCCTCAAGGATGCAAGATCTATTGTAGCTGCTCTAAGATTTGGCATATTTCATAGCCTGGGTCTTCTCTTTTGCACAGCCACATCCCACATTTCTGTCTTCATCCCAATCTTCTGTCCTCTTCACAAAATAGTAATAAAAGGAAGTAATTTTTTTGTTTGTTTGGTTCCAATGTAGATAACTGAGTTCAAACCTTCCTTACTCCCAAGTCTAGAACAGGTTCCTGATATTTCTCTCTACTGAACTCTACTGCCTTACACACACACACACACACACACACACACACACACACACACACACACACACACACACACACACACACTACTTGGCCAACTTGACAGGCTAAGGGCCTAATTTGAGTCATTTAATCTTGGGATATTTATGTTTAGGCTGGGTCCTGTAGAAGAAAGAACAAAACTAGAATCAAAAGGTCCGAGTTTGAGAGTCACCTCTGCTACTAACATGTTGTGTGACCATGGGCAAATCACTTTATTTCTCTGAGTTTGGGTTTCTGATTTGTAAAATAGGAATATGAGATGACCATCCCATAGCCCAGTTTTTCAAACCCATAGGCGGTGATGGAGAAAAGGGGACTTTGCAAACAGTGCAACACTTTGGAAATGAGAGTTATTAGGAGTTGAGGCCTAATAGGTGGGTTAGGAACCTTACTTCATGAATTCTGTCTGAGCCGGACCATCACACTAATCATCTAACTGAATATGGAGAAGACCCTTCCCCACTGCCAATCCGCCAGGTAATGAGTCACCAGGGAGGAATTGTTAATTTATGCCGTGAGGTATTCCTCAGGATAAATACCTTAGTACCATGATTTAAAAAGCATGTGTCTAAGAGTCATCCTCTGTGTCCAGACCACTATATAACTTTGAGTGTAATATCAATTGAAAAATAATAGCAGCTACAATTTACTGAGCACTTCTTATAGGGCAGACTTGAGCTAAGTGCTTTAATGTGTGCGTTCTATCATTTAGTCTTTATCAGAGACAACAAGAGAGGGATCATTTTTATTCTCCTTTTTATAAATGAGGAAACCAAGGCATAGAGAGGTCACACAGAACATAGAAAAGATGGAATGTGGACCTTGGACATTTTAATAGAAAGCTCATTGTCTTAAGTCTGTGTGATACCACCTTTCCCTTTTCTGGGCCAAGGAGAGCCTTAAAGGGTTTCTAAGGGTCCCTAAAACTTCAACACACTGAGGTTCTGTTCATCTGTATTTAGGAGCAAAGGGAGAATGAAAACGTATTCATTGAAAACAGATGAGGTAGAACTGCACTGCAATTCCCCTCTGAACTCATCCCCTGAGTGGTAGCAGTAGTGGCAAAGGGAAAGGAACGTAAAGAAATGTATTTGTTTTTAGATATTTACATGGTATTTCACAAACATTAATTAATTTAATCTTCATGACAACACTCAAAACTGAAGAACAGCAAGCACAGATAGAAAGTGACAGAGCCAGGATTCAAATCCAAGCAGTTTGTCTTCAGGATCTGTGCTCTCAACCACTATGCTATATCACCTGTCTACTTAGTAGCTACCATATGCCAAGCACCCTGCTAGATGATTGCCATAAATTATCCCTAATAAGGTTATTCTTCTCACAAGTGTTCATTCATGGAATCACCAGTCCTGAAGGTGTACTTGCCCAAGATTTAGAAGATTTAAGTTCTATTGTTGGCTCTACTTCAGATTTGCTGCAGAGTTGGGCAAATCCATTTCTCTCTCTGAGCCTCAGCATTTTCACCTGCAAAATGAATAGGCTGGACCAGACGGTCTCTGCCTTTCTAGTGTTCTTAGCATGATTGCCAAGTTTATGTTCATTTGGTCTGGAGAATAGAGATCTCCTCCTCGTGGCCTCTCTTATAAGGGCTCTTACCTTTTAGTCAAAGTGCTCTCTGGTCAGAGGGGTCATCTACAACCCAGCCAGCCTTTTGAAAATGACCATTTTCCCTACTTTTCACTGATCAAGGCCACCTGGACTGGTCACTGCTGCCCACTCTCATCTCAACACCTTTGCTCTCACCATTCCCTGCAGTTATTTCCCCAAAACTCTAAACACTAACTCCTTCTTCAAGACTAAGCAGGAAGCCCCGAAGCTACCCCCACCCCTCCCCAGACTCAGCCATAAGTTGACTTTTAATTACGAATTTCTTGGTGCAAGCTTCCTAAGGTATATTACCTTTTTCATCCCTACTTTCCCACCACAGTGATTAGCACAATGCCTGGCAGATGACCAGCTCAGTCAATAAAGATTTATTTTAAAGATCCTCAGAAGAGCTTTCTAAAGCCTATTGTGTTCCCAGCTCATGGCCTGATAGGGTGTAACCGAGACAGGTAATATCTCTCCTGCCCTGCAACCAAAGAACTCCACAAGATTATATTCTGGTTTCACCTGGTCCTCTGAGGTGAGAAACAGACACCTCATGACTGCCCCTACTTAGAATATGTGCATGGCTTGGGCTCAAGAAGCCAAGCTCATTCTTATATGAATTGGTCTCCCTTTCTGCAGGGGAAATAGATGTGGTATGAATCTGGAGCAAGGTTTGTGCCCATAGCAGCTCCAAGGCACTTGGGGCTGGTTTGGAAGCTTCATTCTGACTGGTGGGTTTCCTGTGCCTCTAGATTCTGAAATTAGAGTGGTGAAGCTGGATATACATTTTTCCTATAGCTGATGTTGTATAAGTTGCAAAGCACTTGGGGCCCAGACATTTAACTGATTTTGCTAGAGCAAGGAAAGTGAGATTATTACAGAGGTTATGTGAATGGAGACAATGTTGAGAAAGACTGACTCCCTATAAAATTTATGAAAGAGGAGTGTCTGGAAGAAAACAAAATTCAAATTCATATTCTTCTACCCTTCAGCTAAACCCAAATATTTGACATCTTTAAGCAACTTATTAAGCAATTACTATATGCCAGACATTTTATTATGCACTTTGAAAAGGATGAAGCTAAAAAAGTCACAGTCTCAATTCTCAAGCTGTCTAATAGAATCTCCTTTGAGTTTCTCCTCTCAGCAGGTGTGGTTGGACCTACCCATAACCTCCACCCATGCTGCCTGCCTACCCCAGGCTGTGATATACAGCAGCTCTCCAAAATAGCAAAGTTCAAAATCTAATTCAGTCTGTGATTTATGTCAGTCATCTGAACCTCTAATTTATTTCTCCCATAACTTTGGCATCTTATTTTCTCTCTCCAAGTCAGTGAGTTTGGACTTATGTAAGCAATCTGGATGTGTTTTCACTTTTTATAATACTTCTTTTTGATAATTGAGACAGGAACATTGTGGTGCAGTGGAAAAAGCATGAGGCTCTCGAATCAGAAAGACAGAAGTCAGACTCCTAATTCTGCCACTTATCAACTGGGACTGTATAACCTAAGGCAGGTCACTTAACCACCCTGAGTTTCAGTCTTCCTCTCTGTGAAATGAGGGTGTGGTATTTACCTAACAGGAGTAATATATATAGATATATTTATGTATATAAAATATAGATGCTAGACCATGACAGGGGCATTATAAACAGTTCCCTAGCCCCTTCTCCCTATTTCTCCAGTCCCCTTTCTTATTACATTTTGAGGAGGGGGTGGATAAACAAAAGTTGTCTGTTTTGAGGGTGAATTTGAGGTTCAAATGGAAAGCACTTTATAAGCTATAAGGTGCTATTGACTAAAGAGTAACTACATGGCCATGGTTTTTTGACATGAAATTTCTTTGCTTTTCTCACTACCTCTTAGACCATTCCTTTTCTAGCTCTTGTAGCTTTATTGCTTTCCACTTCCTCCTGCTAGTCCCATGACACCACCTGTTTCCCAAGTTTCTGCTTTTTTCTCCCTTAGTAAACTGATTTTATATACCAGCTTCAACTATCACCTCAGCAGCTATAAATCATAAGTGAGGCCTACTTTACCAGAGTGCTGGGAGAAGCCAAAGATTCTGAATACTAAGCCCTCAGAAAACCGTAAAGCACTATAAAAGTCTTAATTGTCAGCATTATCACAAGTACAAAAGGCAAAGCTGGGTGGAGTCACCCAAAGAACATGATGTATAAAGAAGGGCCTAGATTTGGAATCAGAAATCTTGATCTCAAGCCCCTCATTAACTCTGACATGAATTATAACTCAGATTTATATAGTGCATTACCACTGAAAAGTGCTTTCACATATATTCTCTCATTGATCCACTTAATTCGTTTCTCTGTTTTAGTCTCTCGATGTTCCAGTCCTGCCAGCTAGAGTAGACTTCCTAAAACACAGGCCTGATCATGTCATATCCATATTCTAAATCTTTCAAGGGCTCCGTACTACTGGTTAAATAAATTATGGTATATTCATAACAATAAAATACCATGTGGCCATGAAAAAGAAGGAAGCAGGTTTTGTTTTGTTTTTGCAGCTGGGTGGTACAGGGATCCAAATCTGTGACCTTGGGGTTATAAGGCTGCTCTCTAACCAAGTGAGCTAACCAGTCAGCCCATGAAAGCAGTTTTATATGTACTAATATGGAACAATCTTCAAAACATGTTAGGTAAAAAAAATAGTAATAATAATATTTAAAAGCTATATAATGGAGTGTAGAGTACGCAACCACTTACATCTTAAACAAGGAGCAACATACATATATTATTATATAAGTATGAGGAAGGGAACTGTAGACTTGGGAGCCAAGGATAGGCCATAGATTTTCTTTTCGCTATCTGTTTTTCTTACCATACACACGCCGCCTTATCAAAAAATAAGATAATAAAAACTGCCAATGTATTTCACCATCTTTTTGATTAAGGTTCATACTCTTTGATCTGTCATCTAACGAACCCCATAATCTGGCACTAAAAGACCTTTTATAGTGAATTTCCAACTATTCTATTTTGTGTACTCCATACTTCAGGCAAGTTAGACTAATCACTGTTCCTCATATATACCCCCAAAATTCTAGCTTCCATGTCTCTGTTAATGCATGGCAATCCTTCAGATGTCTAAACAGAGAGCATGTCTCCTTGTGTATTCTCTTAAAATAGTTCTATGACTAGCAACCATTCCTCACTCCTAGGACCTGGGCTCCAGTAACCTTCCCAAATTGCTAACTCCTCCAAGACATGCTTCAGTTGGTTCTTCATCCTTCTTAAAATATAGATCCTGGAGCTGTATACTATACTTCCATAAATGTGCTTTAATATCACACTAGATTTGCATTTTTGTATCTTTTTTGCATCACTTTGGAAATGGACTAACTTATAATTAAACAAAACCCTCCCCCAAGTCTTTTTTCATATGTGCCGCTTTTAATTCACATCTCCCATATTTTGTGTGGATGATTTGAGGGGCCCATGTAAGATCCAAATTATATTTTATTTTGTTAGAACAGACCCATGACTCAATTTGCTGAGATCTTTGAAGTACTTTCTGGTTCTGTCATACAAAATGACTGCTGGTCCTCCCAAATTTGTGGTGCCCAAATAATTTGCTGCCCATCATTATGTCTTCTTTATTCACAGTATAAAACACTTTTCAAACTAGTAGAGCTAAAATTAATAAGATTTTATTGTACTGTGTTTCAGGGTTACCTTTAGTGAATCCCTGTAATATCATACTGTTCTAGAATTTTGTACTAGAGACAAGAAAGTGGGAGGTATAATTGAATCATTCATCATCAGAAAGATGGAAACTAGTTTCAGCAGAACAAGGAAATATAAGGTTTTAGTCAAATGTGGTATAGCAAATGTGCCAGCTCTAACGGTCTGGCATGTAGTAGGCGTTCAATAAATGCTTGGAGGGATGGGTAAAAGGATGCTTCCATAGTCTGTAATAGAAGAATACCACCAAACAACATTGATTAGTTTCTAAATTGCACATGGTGCTCTACTGGGCTTTGCGCTAAACAACAGAAACGAAAGCACAACTATGTAAATATGATCTAAGTTCTGAGACACATACTGACAAAACTAACAGCAAGATGCCAGAGAACAAGCATCAGCCAATATATAAATGAATAGTAAAGTGTTAACATCATCTACAAGTCAAAGAGGTTTGTGGCTTTACTTCTTGCCCTTGAGATCTAGATAAAAAGGCTCGAATCACTGTTCCTTATTCTGTGGATAATCCAATGCCGTTCTTGAGATTTTAGTAACTTGCTAGGGAATTTAAGTTTTTGTGGTCACCTCTGGCCTGGATTTGTGCCTCTGCAGACTTCCATTTTTCTTCTCTAGTTCTTGCAACATTCTTTTGTCTTCTGATAGTGCACTTGGTTTTCCTCTTGATTTCCACAAAACAGAAAAGAGTCACACAAATTTTTAATGTGTGGTTAGGGTCTCATGAAGTTGCAGTCAAGATGTCAGTGGAGTATAGGCATTTAAAGCTAGAGTATCTATTTCAAAGTGCATTTGTGTGGTTGTTGGCACACTTCAGTTCCCTTCTGGCTGTTGGTGGGAAACCTCAAGTGCTTATAGCATGGGCATCTCCACGAGCTGCGTAAGTGTCCTCATGACAGGTTAGTTTGCTTTTCCCAGAGCAAGTGATCTGAGAGAAAAAACCATCTAGCTGTAGTGTCTTTTTATAACCAAATCATGGATGTGACATACCATAGCTTCTACACAGAAATAGCTCCATGATGACATAATTTCATAGAATAAACAAAAATGTGGGGTCCCTTGTTCAAGAAGTAGGGGAACAGAGATGGTAAAGGTATCCTCTTTCAACTTTTCATGGTGTTTTGTATTTGCTATTTAATGTTCTAAGGAAAGAAAAGCTAAAAATGTACACTTTTAAAAGCCTGAATTTTGGCATTCATCTTTACATTGTGCACTGCTAGTTTAAAATGCAAATATCAGAGAATGTAACTCATACACATAATCACAAAAATTACACAATTTGTATTTTGAGGGTGCCTTGAGCTGGCCAGAAAAGATAAACAAACCCAGACTCAGGAAGGTTGAAAGGAGGTAGAGAAGGTCCCCTAGACACAGAGCAGTCCTGGAGGGAATGCTCCCTCAGACATAGAAATACTTGTGGAGCAAGTGCAGACTGCAAATCTTTCATGCAGGGGCAGACACACTGACTCAGGCCTGTTGGCTGTGGGTTGTCCACTCACACTAGCCACCAAAGAGCTAGCATGCTCCAGACACTGGAGAAATTAAGCCAGACATTTTCCCCTTCCCACAGGTCCACCACCCCAACTTACAGTAGATGGGCAATCCTCAAAGGTATTGCAGCTTCCCAACAAGGATACAGTAGGAATCTGCATCTGGGGTGGGCAAACAGGTTTTACTTAGCTGAGGTGTAGCCTCTGGCCAGCTTCCCACTGGAGGTGTCATAGTGCTGACAGCCCAGGGTGGGAATGGCACCACTATGTTCACCTCTAACATGCCATGGACTGTGCACAACCAATCCCAACTCTCCCCACACCTGCTTCTAGGCCACCAGTAGAGGCTGAGAGTGGCAGCAATCACTGGTAAGGGGCAGGAAAGGTGATTACAAGTAGGGTCCTGGATACTAGGAGATGGGAGGAGTGAGAAGCCCCCCATAAAATAGCAGAAAGAGAGCAGGGAATGGGACTTTGTCCCTTACCAATGCTCCATTGTTCCATTGGATTTTTCTTACAAGACACAAATTCAAAGTTGAATTATGAAAAATTTCAAGACGGTGACTATAGGGTATTAACCCCCAAGTGCAGAGCCCTTTTGAGCACCTGGCCCTGTGAGACCTCATTGGCCACAGATGCTGCACATCTGTGCTTTTCAAACCCTGTGAAGCTTACCCCTATGATAACATTTAGTCTAATGCATTGAAATCATCTATTTACATGTCTATCTCACCCAACTAAAATGTGAATTCTTTAAGATCAGGGACTGTAGATTTTTCACCTCTGTGTTGATTCACCTCTGTCTCCAATGCCACCACCATACATGGTACAATGTGAAGGTTCAATTCATGTTGTTGAGTGAATAAATAATGTTCCTATCCCAAAGGTTAATTATAATGTAATCTAAGCTCTGTAATAATATACTGAGATGATTCTGTGAAACTTGAGATCTGAAAATGTTTTGAAAGTTAAATATGCATTTCAGACAGACAATAAATTATTTAGGAAGTTGGAACTGAGTTCACAGGAACTGTGTCCTTCACTCAAACTGGCCCAAGCCAATGGCATTTCTTTGAATACATAGCAGGGCTGGGTTCCGTGGAGCTTGAGGTCTCAACAAGAGTAGTGAGATAGCAAACAGGAGGCTAACTGATCCCAGTCAGATACCAAAAGATATGTCAGCCTCTACTGGTGGCCTAGATGGTACAGCAAATCTTAGCCAGTAAGAGCAGAAACAAGCAGAGAGCTGAGATTAGTAATCAAGTCATAAGGCAAAAGCCCCAATTCAGAATAACAATTTGGAGGAAACCAGAAACAGATTCCAAAGGGGAAAATCCAAGATTCAAGCTGGCAGGGATAATTTTGGGGAAAAAAGGCCTATTAATGTAGAGAAACTATTCTGCAGTGGTAAGGAGTCTTTGGAAGGCCAGAAGCCCCACTTCCTTAGGCAACTTTCCTCTCATTTTAAAGACAGAGTACACTTCAGAAAAAAATCATCATGTATGTACAAACACACACACACACAAATCCATAACAAAACAACTAAACTTTGATTTATGCCCAAGAACCAGATCTCCAGCAAAGCCATTCTGTCCAAAACTCTCCATCTGGATTAAAGAACTTGTAGTGAACCTTGTTGGTTGTCTACCTAGCATCTTTTCTTTACTTTCCACACCTCTGAAGTTCTTTCAGTATCCATATCTCCCCCCAAGCATTCCTGTGCCTCAGGAAAGGTCAATCCAACCTCAGCTCCCACCTCAGCCTCACCCTCAGTAATAGGGCTGAGATAGACTGTTCTATGGGTATTATCGCCCTTGCCACAATAGTCGATTAAGAGCCCCAGGCCTAAGCCAGAAATCTATGGCATTCTTGTAGCCATAGTGATTTGCTCAGGAATGATCACATGACCCAACTCAGGTCAACGCAATCTGAGAAGTTTTGCTAGAAACTTTGGGGAAAGGAAAGAAAATTGCCAACAGTGACTATACCCTCTCATTTGCTGGACATCTCTGTGTGCCTGGAAGTGCTGCAACCATTTTGACACCATGAAAAAATCCAGACTGAAGAAAGTGTCAACATACAGAAAAGGTATAGCTGAGGAACATGCAGAGAAACAGAACCAGAAAAGATTACAAGAAGACTCCAGAGTTTCCAGCTGAAGTGGCTGGGTAATTGGTGCTCCCACTGGTAAGAATGGGAAAAATGGGAGTGGATAAGCTTGGATAAAAGATGGCCAATAGAATTTGGGGTATGTTGAACATGAATGGATAATTATTATCAAAATTAATTCAATGTATTCATTTAAAGGCAGGACTTGAGACTGGATAAAGCCAACCCTATTATCTCTCTACCTAAAGTTGTACAAACCAATAGAGGTCTTTAATTAAGCCTCCACGACTCTGTTCCCCATTACTTGCAGCCAAAGCATCTTAACTGTAACATGGTCCGACAAGCCACTTCCTTTCCTTAGGTTCTTACATGACCTCCAGTCATTTAGGTATCAAGCAGCATGACATGCTGCAGTCGCTGCCAAGTTGGCACCAATGCCAGTACTGAAAGAAGCCACTTAATATGGAAAATTATTCCTTCTGTGTTCACTTCATAGATCTTCCTTTCTACTCTAACAGCCCTGGAGCTGAAAATAAAATGGAGAAATACCCTTTCCACTCAGGTGAGCACTTGACATCCAACCACAAAATCAAGCTTGGCATCTGTTTAGCCCATTTTTGTTACTATAACAGAATGAAACTGGGTAATTTATAAACAATGGGAATTTATTTTTCCCGGTTCTGGGGGTGGGGAAGTCCAAGATCAAAGCACCAGCAGACTCAGTGTCTGTCGAGTGCTGCTGTCTGCTTCCGAGAAGGCGCCTTCTATATGTATTCACATGATGGAAGGGCAAGAGAGGGTGAGAGTGAGGTAAAAGGGGGCTGAATTCTCCCTTTTATGATGGCATCAATCATCCCCTCTCAAAGGTCCCACCTCTTAATACTGTTACAATGGCAATTAAATTTCAACATGAGCTTTGGAGGGAACAAACATTCAAAGCATAGCAGCATCCTTTCTGTTTCATCAAGATAATCACATGAGGCATCTATGTCATTTGCTTATTGAGTTTCCTGAGGGAATTGGCACTGGTTCAAAGAGAGCAGTTTACCATGAAACAGCCAGTAGTACCTTCCCTCCATCACAGAGTATGTTCTGCCAATCCCTAACTTGAGCATTTTACTTTCTCAAAAAGTTAAATTACTTTCCTGCCCAGAACTTAGATGGAGAAGGAGGATGGGGCCAAGGGAAGAGCTAAGAGGTGACCCATGAATGCAATATTTGAGAATTCTTAACCATAAGGTCTGGCTGTTAGCCCCAGAAGTATCCAGTCATTTTTTCTTTCCATAAAGCTTCAGATTTGTCATGGAATGAGACCCATGTCAAGCCACCCCACCAGCACTGTGGACACACCAGAATATATCCGAATAGGCTAGATATGCCCAGACAGCCTCTGTGGATATAGACATGAATGACATCCTCCTAGTTCTCATGGGGCTTCCAGTCAAGCGGGAGAGATGTCAAATAAACAATCTGAGTAAAACTATTAAATTAATCCTGGCTGAGGCAATGAGTCAGCTAAAAGAGAAGGCCAAGAGTGAGATGGCCAAATATGAGAATCAGCAGATAGAAGATAGAATGAACAAGAGTTAAACACTGGCCAGATATAAGCAACAAAAGAGAGGAATGATTCTCAAAAAAACTCCAAAATTTCCAGCCTAAATGACAGAGTTATTAGTACTGCTACTGGCAAAAATGAGGAAGGTGGGAGGGAGGACAGATTGGGAAAAAAGGTGTTTCATATGGTTTGACACATGCTGTATTAGTAGTATACAACATGTACAATATCTACCATTTATTGAATGTTTACATTGGGTTAGTCTGCAGTTCGTAAATGTAATTCCTGCATAGCTTTACATTGAGTTAATACTGCATTTTATTCTGATTTTTACTTTTCATAAAGTTTCATTTCAATTTATTTATCTTCAGCTGGCATTCTCCTTCAAAGACTAGAAACAAAGAAAGAAGCCTGAGATGATAGCATGTGGAATATACTATAAAGCAATTATACTTCACAGGGCCTGGTTTTCCAAAGACTTGCAGTTTCAAATATTGACCTTGCAGAGGACTGGAAATTTTCCTAAGGCTATAAAGTCTCTGGTGTAAGATAAAGATTTGTGGCAAAGCAAGGTTGCTGGCTCAAGGACAGACTAGTTACTGATTGTTATGTAAAGATACTGAGAAATTGCTATAAGATCACTTAACTGTCTAATGGAATGTCATCTGACTTGTTTCACTGAAAGTTACCAACCTATATTGTTAAACTATAACCCCACCTATGTTCTCTTCCTGTAACTTCCTGGTCTGGAAAATAAATGCAGGAAGAGAACCCCAATACGGGGTTAATTTCCCAAGGAAGGGATGCCTCTCGCTTGAGGGTTCTGGTGGGAGATTAACCACTTCGGGGTCTCTCGCTGCTCAGAAGAGTTGGGCTTTGAGTAATCCTTTGCATCTCCATCACCCAGTGGAAGTGAGGTGACAAATCTGTGGGGGACAAAGCAACAATAGCATGAAAAAGATGTAGAATTACAGCATCTCAGATTTGGAAAAAGTCTTAGATCAAGTAGTGCAATCTTCCACACAACAGAAGAATCTCCTCAACATTATCCCTGACAGATGGCTTATCCAGTTTTGTACACCTCTGGTGTTGAGCAGCTCACTATTTCTAAAAGCAGCTTATTTCATCTAAATACAATTCTTCCCTCTATTGAGAAGAAACAAGCCTCCCTATGTCTTTCATCCGTAAGTTCCTGCTGTAGCTCCTGGAGTCACATAGACCCTGTGTTAGTCTGTTTGTGCTGCTATAACAAGATATGATAGACTGGGTAATTAATAAACAACAGAAATTTATTTCTCACAGTTCTAGAGGCTATGAAGTCCAAGATAAAGGCACTGGCATTCCATGTTTGGTGAGGACCTTGCTGCATCCTCACATGGTGGAAGGGGAGAAAAAGGCAAAAAAGAAAGGGGGACTAATGCTGTATCCTCACATGACAAAGAGCAGAAGAGAACAAACCCACCCCCATAAGCCCTTTAGAAGGGCCTTAATTCTGTCCATGAGAGCTCTGACCTCAGGACTTCAACACCTTTAAAAGGTCCATACCCCCCTTACATCCACAACCAAACAAGCAATGACCACTGAGTAATCTCAGGAAGCACCCCAGTCTCCCAAGTCAGGGTAGTGGAGGGCCAAGAGCCTCAGCCATGGCCCCCCAACATCTGTAGGTAGCCTTTGGTAGTGTGGTTATATTCACAATGATAATTATTCCAACCCATGAATAAGGAATGTCTTTTCTTTATTTGTGTGTTTTCTTTTTTAATTTCTTTCATCAGCATTTTGTTTTTCTGTTTTGTTTTGGCAGCTGGCAGGTACAGCGATTGAACCCTGGACTTTGGTGTTTTAATACCACACTCTAACCAACTAAGTTAACCCACCAGCCTCTGTAGTTTCTATTGTAGAGATCTTTTACCTCCTTGGGAATATTAATTCCTAGACCTTTTTTTTTTGTACCTACTATAAATGGGATTGCTTTCTTGATTTCTATTCATCTTGTTCATAATTAATGCATAGAAATGCTACTCATTTATATAGGTTGATTTTGTATTCTGCAACTTTACTAAATTCATCAATCAGTTCTAAGAGTTTTTTGGTGGAGCTTTTAGGTTTTTCTCTATCTAAGATTATGTCATCTGCAAACAGGGACCGAGGACATGGTCTTTTCCAATTTTGATGCCCTTTATATCTTTCTCTTGTCAAATTGTTCTGGCTAGGACTTCCAGTAATATGCTGAATGAAAGTGGAGAGAGTGAACATCCTTGTCTTATTCCTGTTCTCAGAGGAAGAACTTTCACCTTTCCCCCATTCAACATGACGTTAGCTATCAGTTTGTCGTATATGGGCTTTATTATGTTGAAGTATGTTCCTTCTATACCTAATTTGTTAAGGGTATTTTTATCACAAAGGTATGTTGAATTTTATCAAATGCTTTTTCCACCTCAGTTGAGATAATCATATAATTTTTGTCCTTCATTCCGTTGATGTGATGTATCACATTTACTGATTTGTGTGTGTTGAACCAACCTTGCATCCCTGGGATAAATTCCACTTGATCATGGTGAATGCTGAAGTTAGTTTGCTGGTATTTTCTTGAGGATTTTGCATCAGTGATCGTCAGGGATATTGGCCTATAGTTTTCTTTTCTTTCTTTCTTTTTTTTTTTTTTTTTGACTGGTAAGGGGATCACAACCCTTGGCATGGTGTGATCTGCACCACGCTCAGCCAGTGAGCACACCAGCATCCCTATATAGGATCCAAATATGTGGCTTTGGCACTACCAGCAACACACTCTCCCAAGTGAGCCATGGGGCTGGCCCAAGTTTTCTTTTTTTGGTAGAGTTCTTGTCTGGTTTTGGTATCAGAGTAATACTGACCACATAAAAGAGTTTGGAAGGGTTCCCTCCTCTTCAACTTTTTGGAAGAGAATTGGTATTAATTCATTTTTAAATGTTTGGTAGAATTCAGTAGTAAAGCCATACAGTCTGGGGTTTTCATTAATGGGAGACTTCTGATTACTGATTCAATATTATTACTCATAATTGGTCTGTTTACATTTTATATTTTTTCCTTGGTTCAATCTTGGTAGATTGTATGTGTCTAGGTATTTATCAATTTCCTCTAGGTTTTCAAATTTATTAGAATATTATTGTTCTGACTACTCTCTAATGATCTTTTGTGTGTCTGTCAATTAAGTTATGATGTCTCCTTTTTCATTTCTGATTTTATTCATTTGAGTCTTTTCTATTTTTTTTTTCTTTTGGTTAGTCCAGTTAATGGCTTGTCAATTTTGTTTATAACAACATTTTGTTTTATTGATCTTTCATATTGCTGTTTTGGTCTCAATTTCACTTATTTCTGTTCTGATCTTTATTATTTGTTTCCTTCTGCTAATTTGGGGTTTGGTTAGTTCTTGTTTTCTGGTTCCTTAAAATGTATTGTTAGGTTGTTTATTTGAAATCATTCTACTTTTTTGATGTAGGCATTTATTGCTATAAATTTCTCTCTGAGTAGAGATTTGGCTGTATCCCATAGGTTATGGTATACTGTGTTTATGTTTTCATTCGTTTCAAAAAATTTCTAAATTTCCCTCTTAATTTCTTCTTTGACAAATAGGTCATTCAGGAGCATGTTTTTCAGTCTCCACATATTCGTACAGTTTCAAGAGTTTCTTATGCTGTTGATTTTCAGTTTTCTTTCATTGTGGTCAGAGAAGATTCTTGATAAGATTTCATTTTTTGTCATTGTTGTTTTAGGACCTAACACATGGTCAGTCTGGATAATGTTCCATGTGCCGATGAGAAGAATGTGTATTTTGCCAGTGTGGGTGAAATGCTCTGTAAATGTCTGTAAGGTCTATTTGGTTTATAGTGCAGTTTACATCCAATTTTTCTTTGTTGATTTTCTGTCTAGATCATCTCTCCAATGCTGAGATTGAGGTGTTGAATTCCCCAGCTATTATTGTATTGGGGGTCTATCTCCCCCTTTCAATCTAATAATATTTGCTTGATATATCTGGATATTCCAATGTTGGGTGCATATATATTTACAATTGTTATATCCTCTTGCTGAATTGACCCCTTTAGCATTATCCTTCTTTATCTCTTTTTACAGTTTTTGACCTAAAGTCTGCTTTGTCTGATATAAGTATAGCTACTCCTGCTTGCTTTTTGTTTCAGTTTGCATGGAATATGTTCTTCCATGTCTTCACTTTTACTCTATTTGTGTCTTTACACATGAAGTAGGTTTCATGATGGTGGCATATAGTTAGATCTTTTTTATTTCTCTTTAGTCTATTCAGCAAGTCTTTATTTTTAAATTGGGGAATCTATTCCATTTATATTCAAGAATATTTTTGATAAGTTGGATTTACTCATGCTATTTTGTTGATAGTGTTGTTGTTTTATGTGTGTTTTGTTCCTTTCTTCCTCTCTTATTGTTTATCATTGCAGCTTGGTTTTTCCTGTAGTGATAAGGTTTGATTTCTTTTTTTTTCCTATTTCTGTGCTGACTTTACCAGTGAATTTTATCCTTGTGGTGGTTACCTTCCTTTCACTTTCAGATATAGGACTCCCTGCAGCATTTCTTGCAAGGCTAGTCTAGTGGTGAGTAATTCCATCAGTTTTTGTTTGTCTGTGAAAGATGCTTTTCTGTTGCTGTTTTTAGAATCATCTCCTTATCTTTGACTTTTGACATTTTGACTATACTGTGCTTTGGAGAGGATGACTTCGGTTGAACCTATTTCAGCAACCTGAATCTGTATGTCCATATCTCTTCCAAGACTTGGAAAATTGACAGCTATTATTTCATTAAATAGGTTTGTGTATTAGTCCATTTCTGTTGCTTATAATAAAATACCCAGAACTGGGTAATTTAGAAAGAAAACAAAATTTATTGCTCATAGTTTCTGAGGTGGGAGGTGCAAAGTGCATCTGGTGGTGACAACAGTGACCCAGGGGTCTCACATTGCAAGATGGTGGAAGCAGAGAGAGCAGAGAGAACTTCTCAGGAACTGTCCTTTTAAAGCCCTCAGTACCATGCCCATATCCACCATTTTTAATACACTCACTACAGAATAGTACTAAAATCTAATCACTTCATCAAGCTCTCACCTTTCAATTACCATAATAGGATTCCCACCCTCAACAGTTACAGTGAGGTTTAAGCTTCAATGAGGTTGGGGGGCATCAGTCTACAGCATTCCACCTCTGACCCTCCAAAATTCATGTCCTTTTCACATACAAATTCATTCATTTCATCCCCAAAGTCTTGACTTTTTCAACTCAAAAGTCCAAAGTTCAAAGTCCCATTTCTGAAATCAAAACAAGTTATCTGCCAAGATACAATGGTGGCACAAGCATAGGACACACATTGCCATTCAAAAAAGGAGAAATAGACCAAAAGAAAGGGGTAACAGGTCCCAAACAAGTCTGAAACCCAGCTGGGCATGTGTTAAATCTCAAAGCTGGTGAATCATGTACCTTGACTCCATGTTTGAGGTTTTCTGCATTCTGGTGTGGGTGCTGGGTGCCCAAGTCCTTGGGAAGCTCCACTCTTGTGGCTTTCCTGGTCTCAGGCCATATTTCAGCTCTCCCAGGCTGGTGTTCCACTTTGTTAGCTCCACAATTCTGGGGTCTCCGTGGCAGGCCCACACCCACAGCTCCACTATGCATGGCACTGTTGGGGTTTCTCTGCTTCAACTCTGACCCCATGTTTCTGCTCAGCATTGCTCTAGCAAAGGCTGTCTGTGGTGAATCTGTCCCTATGACAGATCTCCTCCTGGGTCCCCAGGTTTTTCCATATATCCATTGAAATCTGCATGAAGGCTCCCAAGCCTTTATAGATCTCTCATTCTGTGAGCCTGTAGACCTAACACCACATGGATGCCACCAAGGTTTTGGGCTTGTATCTTTCAAAGCTGGAGGCCCAGCCACACTAGGGGCCAATTTAGACATGGCTAGAGCAGCCAAAGAAGCTGGGGTGATGGTGCAGGGACCAGCATTCTGAAGTAGCCCTCGGCAGTGTGCCCATGGAAGATACCTCTGGTTTATCCTCTGAGGCCATTCTGTCTCCATGGGTCTTTTGGACCTGAAATGGAAGTGTTGGCCACAGAGGCTTCTGCAATGCCTTCAGGGCCCTTTCCCCCCTCCCCTGATAATTCCTTTCTTTTGTGCTAATTTTCTTAGCACCATTGCATTTTTCTTCTGAAAATACTGTCTGCTTCTCTACCATATGGCCAGGCTGCAAATTTTCCAAATCTTTACACTGTGCTTCCTTTTTAAATTCTGATTTTATGTCATGTCTTTGCCACCAAAACTCAGAGTAGCCTGTTAGAAGTAACCATGCAGGTTCCTGAATGTTTTTCTGCTTAGAAATTTCTTCCACCAAATACCCTGGTTCACAATTTTTAAGTTCCAACTTCCACAAAGTCCTGGGGCATGGACACAATTCAGACACGTTCCTTGCCAATTCATAGAAGGCCAATCATTGCCCCAGTTTCCAATAAATTCCTTCTTATTTCTATCTGAGACCTCCTTAGAATGGTCTGTACAGTCCATATTTCAATAAGCATTATGGTCACTGCCATTTAAGCAGTCTCTCAAACGTTCCAAACTTTCCCTGGTTTTCTTGTCTTCTAAACTTCATCAGCATTTAGGTTTTTTCTAGATTGTCCCTCCAAATGCCTCCAACCTTTGCCCATTACCTAGTTCCAAAGCTGCATCCACATTTTCAAGTGTTTATTATAAGCAACACCCTACTTATCAGGTACCAATTTTCTGTATTAGTCTGTTTCTGTTGCTTATAAGAAAATACCTGGAACTGGGTAATTTAGAAAGAAAACAAAATTTATTGCTCTCAGTTTCTGAGTCTGGGGAGTCCAAAGTCCATCTAGTGGTGGTGACAGTGACCCAGGGGTCCCACATAGAGAGCAGAGAGAGACAGTTCCTCATGCACTGTCCTTTTAAAGCCCTCAGAACAATGCCCATAACCACCATTTTTAATCCATTCACTACAGCATGGTCCTACAATCTAATCACCTCTTCAAGGCCCCACCTTTAAATTACCATGATTGGACTTTCCACCTTCAACAGTTACAGTGAGGGTTAAGCTTCAATGATGTTGGGGGGGGCATTCAGTCTACAGCAGTTTTCATTGTCTTTTCCTTTTCTTCTCCTTCACCCATAATTGGAATATTTGTTCACTTCACAGTGTCCCATAATTCCTGTAGACTTTTCTCTTGAAAAGAGAAGAAAAGAGAAGTTTTTCTCTGACTGTAATTTCAAATATCTATCTTCGAGTTCAGAGATACTCTCTTCTGCTTAATCTAGTCTGCTATTGAAGCTCTCTATAGTTTTTTTTTTAAGTCATTCATTGAATTCTTCAGCTGCAGGATTTCTATTTGGTTCTTTCTAATGATATCTATATCTTTGTCAAATTTCTCATTCTTACCATGAATTGTTTTCCTGACTTCATTGAAATGTCTATCTGTATTCTCTTGCATCTGGTTGAGTCTTCTTAAGATCATTATTTTTAATTTCTTTTTTGACAGTTCATTGATTTTTTTTCTTTGAGATCTGTTACTGGTGTGTTATTTTGTTCTTTTGGTGTTGTCATGCTTCCTTGCTTTTTCATATTTTTTGTGTCCCTGTATTGATGTCTGTGCATCTGTTGAAACAATCTCCTCTTCCAAACTTTGCAAAGTGGCTTCCTTTTACCTGCAGTTGGGTCTTAGTGGGCTGGTTCAAAAAAGTATGGTGATTCTGTTACCACATATATGCAGTATTTTAGACTTTGGGCAGGTTATTCAGCTGCAATTAATGTCACCACTAACTATGGGTGCCTCAGTTCCTTAGGCTGTAGAAGTCTGTGGCAGCAATAGACATGGTATAAGTTTTTAATGTCTTTGATGGCAAGGGCTTTTGGGTTCCTCCTATTCTGGTTTTTCCCACAATGGGACAACTTTTCCAATGGGATTCCTCTTGGTTTTTATTCTGAGCCGACCTACAAGCAGTTGCAGTGGTACTGGGTTCCAGGTGCAAGTGCTTGGAATGGCTATGGAGTGGAAATCCTGTGCTCAGTGTCTCAGAACCTATTGTGGCACCTGGGTCTCATGTTGCTAATTCACTATTGTAGAGTTCGATTTTGATTGCCCACAGCACTAGGATCTGTCACTCTGAGGCCCCCTCTGACAGCTCAGGCTCTGTGGGCCAGGTTATACCTGTGACTCTGTCTCTGTCTGAGCACAGAACTGGGCCAACTCTGGGGGAGAAGGGGTTCTTTGGAGCAGAGTATGGCTGCAATTTGGGAACCAGAGCTAATGGGGCTCCCAGAGGGTGAGGCACCACGTAATGGTGACTCTAACCCCTGGAATGGTGGGACCCAGCAATTTTTCTCTCTCTGTGAGACCAGGTGCAGTGGCAACAAGAACCCAGAATGGCAGAGCACTGTTGTCATTCAGGCTTTGGAGGACAGAGAGCAGCACAGCCGTAACTTCACTACCCAGGGGAAGAGATGTCTCAGCAGCTCAGTCTCCAGGGGAGTAGTCCAGCTCCAAGAAAGCAAAATACTAGAGTTGTTTGGCCCCTGGGTGAGTGGTCTTAGCTCAAACACTGCTGTGTTTCCCAGAGACACGATGTACTATGTCAGCTCAGTGCTGGGATGGACAGCTGCTCAACTTGGCCAAGCAGCTTCTCAGCCAAGACACCAATTCCCAAAGAATTGCCCACTTCAGTTCAGTCCCATGAGAGTGGGGCATAGCCAAAACTATTAGCTTCAGTTGTGACCTGTAGGGGAAGGGCACTGCTACAACTGAAAGGGATAGTTGGAGCAGTTCCACCACCACCTAATCACTCAGGGTAGGAGGTAACAGCTGCTCTCAGCTTGGTTTAGGGAAGTCAGTTCAATGGCAGCTTAGTCCTTGGGATGAAAGAATGCCACTCACCCCAGGGCAGGACACCCTCCACCAGCACTTCCACTTTCAAGATGGTGCAGTAACCACATGGACCAAAGAGGCTGGGACACAGTGTTGGCTCCTCTGGGGGAGCACAACTGTGTGGACTCTGGGTACCTCCATCAGCTGAGTTTAGTGCCTGTGAGGACTGCCAGAGTTCCCAATGATGAGGACTGTAGATGTCCTAGGTGTTAATTAGGATTGCTGGGGTCCTCTCACTTACCTTTTCATGCAGGAAAAAGTTCCTCCTGGTTCCCTGCTGCTCCTGACTGGAGGATGGAGTGGTGGAGGCTGGGTGTTTCCTTCTATTCTCTTTGTGGCTATTCTGAGTTTCTGTGCTCACTAGTATTTCTGTTACTCCTGTGATGGGCTCCAACATTCTCCTTTAGTTGTTTTCATCAAATTGAAGTTGTTTATTCATTGGTTTGTCTGTCTTTGCAGGAGAGATGAGCAGTAGTCTTCTAGTCAGCCATCTTGCTCTGTGCTTCCACTTTAAGTTTTAGTGCATAAATTTGGGAGAGCACATTAAGACCGTAGCAGATCCTATATGCTCCCTCTTCACTATGACAGCTCTTCAGAGGTCTGAAGACAAAGACCATATTTCTGACCATTTTCTTTTCCAAGCCAAGTAGCTCCAGCTTCTTCCAACCACTCTTTCTGGAACCTGGAACCCAGCTCCCACCCTGGCCTACTCATTCCCCTCCAGATAGTCTGTTTTTCCTTTAACGTACAGAGCCAGAACAGAAAAGAAAAGGACTATCGTATCCTATCCCTTCCAGCCAGTTTGGCCTAAGGCTCTGTGGCAAAGACTGCCTGGATGTTTATTTAAAATATTTACTTTTCTCCTTGTCACACATCGAGAGTACATTTTCTAGCCTCTCTTGCTGCTGTATATAGCCATGTAAGTGAATTCTAGAAAATGGAATGTAGGTTGAAGTCATATGCACCACTTCTAGTTTTGGCACATAAATAACTCTACAGTTTTCCCTCTTCTGCCAGCTGAATATCAACTCCCAGAATGATATTGAAAGCCACACTTGAGCATGGCAGAACCTTCATTACCCTGAGTCCCACAGTTACTGTGTGGAGATCATTAATGCCCTCTGCCACCACTTATTAAAACTTTACATTAATGAAGAAATTCCACTGTGTTAAGGGACTGAAGTCATAGGGATTATCATTCACAGCAGTTGTTCTTACCTTAGCTAAATACATACCCAATAGCTTTTGTAGCTGTCACTCCCACTGCTGAGCTGTATTAGTCCATTTTGGTTGCTTATAACAAAATATGTGGAGCTGGTTAATTTATGAAGAAAATGAAATTTATTGCTTATAGTTTCTGAGGCTGGGAAGTCCAAAGTCCATCTGGTGGTGGCTACAGTGACCCAGGAATCTCACATTGCAAGATGATGGAAACAGAGAGAGCAGAGAGAGCAAGAGGGAGAGAAAGACAGACTCTTCTTTTAAAGCCCTCAGAACCACCCCCCTGACCACCATTTTTAATCCATTCACTACTGCACAGTCCTACAATCCAATCACCTCTTCAAGGCTGAACTTTTAATTACCATAATAGGATTTCCCACTCCCTTAACAGTCACAGTGGGGGCTAAGTTTCTAACACATAAATCTTGGGGAACACAATTCAAGCTTCAGGGAGTTTTGGGAGGACATAACTCAATCAACTCTGTGAGCCATACTGAAATACCTCCTTCTCTTACTCTTTCCCACATGCCAATGCCAAACCCGGGATTTTTCATTCTGTGCCTGTGTAATTTTCAAGACCAAATGGAAGACTTTACATGAATCTCTTTTGAATTCCATCTGGTTCTGTCCAGCCCATCATTGCAGCCTGTGAACATCTTCTGGGATTTTTACTTTATGTTTTCATTCATTCATTTTACCGTTCCCACCTCAGCTTTCTGTCATCTGTGATTGTGATGGACTATTAAAATCCCCATAAAAAAAGATTAATAAAAATTTTGAATGAGTCAGTGCTAAAGTCCAACACCCACAGCACACTTTAGAGAACTCCACCTAGGATGAAGTAATTGACTCTACTTGGTTATGAGGCCATTCACAAATATCCTCCACTACGCTGTCAACTGCATCCTCATTTCTCAGTCATATCCATAAGGATATCCTTAGATACTTTGTCAAAACAAACACCAGGCCAAAATTTAGATATCCTCTGGCTAAAGAATATCTAAACTTTCAGTTTGGTAACCTTAGTAATAAAATCAGCGAGTTAAGTCCAGCATGTCATGCATAGAGAGCTGAGTACTGATCACTTGCCTTTCCAAGCTTGAAAAAGTGTCACAATCTATATTTCAGAACTGATCTGTTTGAATTAAAGTACTGATCTTGGAGTCAAGAAATCCAGTTTCCAGTTTCGTCACAACTATCTAACTGTGTAACCGTAAACAATTCATTTCACTTCTGCATCTTCAAGCTGTAAAAAGAGGTGAATATAACAGATAATTCCTAGATCTCTTGCAACTTTGAGTCTGCTTTGAATCAGTCAATTTAGTGTATATACTACCAATTTGGCTTGAGTTGTTTTTGTTTTTGTTTTGTTTTGTTTTAATTTTACCTGTCAATGGCATGTTTTCATATTACAAAATCTTTACTGTAAGGGTTCTTTCATGAAGGGTCTAAGGCAAGTGTCTGTGAACACAGATTTTTAAAAAACAAATTTTTATTTTCATTGGTCTCTAACTGAAATTTAGCATTTCCTTCAATTATGAATGTAAGCAACAAACCACAGTCCTTTTATAGTACCTGGGTCTTGTAGGCAGCAGAAACCACAAAGTGCTCATATCACACTACTGTTGCACATATCATGGAATATCATTTATGCTCATCATTACTTTGAAATTATAATAGTTATTAAAATTAAAATTTTAGTTAGTGCATTAATAAAGAAGCACATGCTTTTCTATATCATGAATTTGGTTTTTGTATAATCTGTTAAAGGCATTTAAATATAATTGGTTTCCATTGTAATCCTACATATTTTATTTTATTCATTCATAATATGATTATACAAAGGGTCAATAGTTTTTACCAGTCTGCCAAAAGTGTCCATGGCACAATTTAACTGCAGAAATTACCTCCCAGTTTAATGCCCAGTCCATGCCTAAAAAACAAAATGAATGCTCAAGAGGAATGATATAAAATAAAACAGAATGGTCCAATATTAAAATTTCTTTTGTTTTATCTTCTAATGTTATCAACTTTCTCTCTTCTCCACCAGCACCCAATTGTCTTCATGATGTCCACAATTGTATTCACCCAGACAGACAGAGCTGTATATACTAGATGCCTATGGAAGAAAAGAGGGGAAAAGAAAAAAAATAAGCAATTATTGAGTACCTGCTATATACCAGACAATTTCACAGAGTCTATGTCAGTCAATCCTTTTAACATCCCTGAGAGGAAGTATGATTTTCCCCATTTTATAGTTGAAGAAACTGAAGCTGAGAAATGTTATGGATCCTGCACAGTATCACACAACTAATGACTGAGGTGAGATTAGAACCTGATGATCCCCAAATACAAAGTCTCCTTCCATGTATTCAGGCTGTACTGCATCCCTAAAAATAATTATAATTACTTGATCATTTCCAAAGCACATTTGAAGTCCTTCTCTCACTGAACATTCCCAACAACTCTAAAAGGTCAACATTGTTTTCTTTATTTTAGAAATGCAGAAAATGGGAAATAACTTGTCGAGTATTCAGTAGGTCAAGGACTTGAATCAGTTTGAGGCAGCTTCCCCACTTTCCATCATGACACCTATATTCTAGCCCGCAGAAGAGGGCACCACCTAGAAGCTACTTATTTCTGTTCTTATTTACTTGTCAATCATTAGTCACATTGCCACACCTACATCCAAAGGAGGCTGGAAAATCTAGAATTTAGCTGAGTGACCACATACCCACTAAAATTTCTACTACTATGTAATCAGAGAATATAAACATAAGGGAAAAATAAGCAGTCTCTGCCACAGCTGGGTAACACTAGAATCTTAGTAGGTGTGGAAACTGAAACTCAGAAAGTTGAAGCAACTTTCCCAAGGTCTCTAGATGAATAAGTGATAAACCTAGATTTCAACCCTACTCTGACTGGCTTTGAACTTTCTGTCTTTCACCACCACCCCACACAAACTGAGGATCATAATTCTGGGGAGATGGGTGAACAACCGGGTAAGATTTGATTAGAAAGCTTATACTGACTAGGCTGAAATGTGGGTTTAACCATGGACTTGGGCCTGAATCTGGTTGGATGGATATAAAGGATTCCTCCATTTCTGCCTTCCCCTTCGATAAGGGTATACAGATGCTCTTCTACTTAACGATGGAGTTACATATTGATAAACTCATTGTAAGGAATGATGGGGACATAACCCCATGGTAAGTTGAAGAGCATACTGAATACACAGTGCTTTTGCACCACTATGAAGCTGAAAAATTGTAAGTCAGGAAACATCTGTAAGTATAAGCTAGCAAAGAGAAGACGAAAATGGGGCTTGGTCTATGTCTTCATATCTCTAAAGGGCTGTCACAGAGAAGAGCAGCAAATAAGTACTATGTGGCTCTAGGAGGCAGAACTAGGACCAGTGGGTGAAAGCCAAAGGGAGACAAATTTCATCTCAACACAGTGGAGAAGTTATAAAAAGTCAGTTCTTCTGATATGGTAGAAGTTGCCTCAAGAAGAAGTGATGGGGAACCCAGTCTAGCTGATCACCTGGAGATGGTGCCATAGAGGACATTCAAGCCTCAGATGAATCTAGTCCTTCAAACCCTTACACCCTGTGAAAGACAAGCACCCCATTACTCTCTGCATTTGTATTTTCTGGAACTCTATCATTTCTTTCTTTCAGTTAAGTCCAATCTACATTTTTATAATCAAACCGAAACATAATAGGATTGGGATCAGGAATAGGTGGATGTGAGAGTGGGGTTTGTCTGTGAGTGCTGAGTGTGTATGTGTACATTTCCAGGTTTCATAAAAGCAACTTTTAAATTTTCTGTTTCTTGTGAATCATCTGTGATATAAGGCCCTGTGAAGCTTTTTACAGGAAACTAAAATTATTATCTTAGGAGCAAAAACTTTCTAGAGAGATGTTTAAAATTCCAAGTATAGGGCACCACTAAAACTGAAAATATATTGAGCACCAGGCACCTGTAAAGTTAGAAATGACAGATGCAAGTAGTGGCTAAAAACCTTGCATTCTGGCCTGGCTCTGTCTCTTACCTGCTTTCAGATCACGAGCAAATCTACCTCTCTGAACCCCAGTTTTCTCATCAGCAAAATGGGTACAACAGAAATGCTCATCTCTCAAAGTTTCAATGAGGATAAGTACTGGCTGTAATGTGCTTGGCACATAGTAAAGTGTGGTAGAGATGCCAGTTTACTATGTGGGAAAACTTGCTAAATGTGTCTTTGCCAAAAGATTTTGTTGAAAAATAATTTGTTTTTTTCCTTGTCATTTTGCTATTTCACAGTTTCTCTGTTCAATGTCTGATTTTGTGCATTTCTGGAGGGCAGATGTTGATTTTTATCCCTTTCAATATTTATCTCTGGGAATGCTGAATAAATGAATGCATATGTCAGCTTAAAATCAGAGGTGTCATGTGCTTTGCACAGGTTATCTTATTCTATATATGCAATAATCCAGTATGAAGCTCAGTTTTCTCATCTGTGAAATGAGGATGGTAATCCCAAACTTGCATGGATGCCATAAGACCAGATGAAATGATGGACATCAAGTCCTAGTACAGTTTTAGGCACAAAATTGACACTCAAGAAATGCTAGCTCTCATGCTGTCTATTCTTCATTTACCCATCTAGATTCATTCTCTACTCTATATGCTCCTCTTTGCCCTGTGAAAATGATGCCTACAGACCCCTATAGGCTGACCTCCCTTGACTTTTGGCATCTTTACAGGTTCATTAATTTGAGGCAATAGTAGAAGAGTGGGAGATCAGAGATCAAGGTCTTTACTTCTCTAACTCCTTACCTGCCAGACTGCATGTTAACAGTGGTCGCACTACTCTAAAAAGGCCATGTCTCTGATGGGACAGTCCTTTCCTACAGCTTCTCTCTCTTGCTGTGTGTGTGTGTGTGTGTGTGTGTGTGTGTGTGTGTGTGTGTGTGTGTGTCTTTTTTATGCTAACTACTCTATCACTTTCCCCTAGAGGTGGTAAAAGCAATCAGCTATTTCTGGCCTCAGAGTACTTCACAATGCCTTGTTGTTTCCTTTAGCTCTGCCCACAATTTTGAAAATAGACCTTTTACTAAACTCTCCTCAGTTACCCAGGTTAGTGAGCCAACAGTTTCCTGCACCTTTCATGCTATAAATTTTAAAAAATGAGGTTTAGAAAAGGTAAAGTAATTCACCAAATTAGGGAAGTGGGGAAAGATAGGAGAAGAATTATCAGGGAGAACTATGTCCATCTCCAGAGAAGCAGTGTCAGCAGTTAGCTCCCCACTTTGTAATCTGCACTGCACACCCTCCATAGGTATTAATGCAAAAGGTAACAACACTGTTTTTGCTTACTCCCACTTCAAAAATTCCTATTGTTCATGTTCATATCTGACAAAAAAGAAAAGAAAGAAAGCTAATCAACTAGATACCACATTAGTTTTAGCACCTACACTACCTTATTTAATCCTTCTAACAATACTGTGAGATCACTACAGATAAGGAAACATTTTAAAGATGAGGAAACTAAGGATCAGAGGGGTTGCAAGTTGGCCAGGGATCCACAGTCAGTAAATGGCAGAACTGGAACCTAAACTCAAGTCCATTTGATTTTGATGTTCAAATTCTTTCCTCTGTAAGACACTGCTAGGTGTTACTTGAATGGTTTGAAGTTCTAAAGAAATTTAGATGGGGGAAAACTTTTCAGCTTAGGGAACAGAGAAATCATCATGAAAGATATAAGATTTGAGATGGGCATTAGGATGGTTAGGAAGTTTACTTTCCCTAGCAAATACCATTACTTCTAGCTCTTTCTATGTGAGATGCATAGCTAGCTATTTATATTCATTCATTCTGCAAATATTTACTGAGCATCTAAATCAAATAAAATGCTGGGGATGACTCAGAAAGGCCCTAAGTGATACTGCTGATGCCAAATCACAAGAAAATTGGGATCCTTCTGGAGCTCTATCATTTCTCATAAGCAAATTGTGTATTCCACAAGATGCTGAGAGCTTATAAGAAAATAAAATGAGCTCTCCATATACAAACACCTTGGAGTTAGAAGCAAACGTCACATTGCTCAACAGGCTTACTTCTCTCATCTATTATTATGCTACTTATCATGAGATGTGAATTATAGATGAGGAGATTGAACTGGTAAAAGGGTGCAACTGGGAGGGGATTATAAAATATTTCAACTGGATAACAGTTTAAAAACAACTTCTATATGCTTCCTTAAGATATATGCTCTTGAACTGGGATTGAAATATTTAAAGCTTGCTTCCCTAATTCTGGTGGGAATTATGAGGCTTAAAAAGTGCCGTGGAGAGTTGCATCAGCAAAATGGGAAAGTAGGAAACTTTGAGTTGTCATTCCCTACAGAAACATTAAAAAAAATAATAGCTATCTGAACCAATTTTATCGAAACTCTGTAAAACATTAAAAGGTTTACAGCAATCATGCAAATGCCCAATCAAGAAAAAAAATCTTCAAAACAGCAGGAAGTGTGTTTTTTGTTTTTTGTTTTGTTTTTGTTTTGTTTTTTTACTTTTTTACTTGGCTTTGTCCCACACTCTTCCTAGCATGGCAATGTTCTTGGTCTTAAAGATCAATATCCCAGTTCCTGGTTTCCTTCCTCAAACCAGAAAGTAAAGAGCAGACTTTATTCATAAATTATTGTGTACATCTTCTCTAACCTGTCTGAGGTTATCTGAAAAGGATTATGTTGTTGGTCTCTATCTCCCAAAGCTAGGAACACAGGTGGGGAAAGTGGCAGGAATAGGTTTTAAAAGCTAAAAAGAGGCTACAAACCTACAGATGTCTAGGTTTAGAAAGTACAGGTTGAGACATACAATAGACTATCTATGTTCTGGAGAAGAAATTCAGTTGAGACTCCTTGGGAATTTAAGATGTTCTAAGGTAGCCATGTATATGAGGGATTTTGGAAATCCACATGCATGCCCAGACAAGACACACACTCAGAAAAGACCTGAGAAGACCTGAGCTCTCTCCTCAGGTTTATCTCTAGGTCCATGGTAAGCCTAGCTAATCGGTAAAGGACTGCAGCAGATTTGGAAGTTCTTATTCCCCACAGAAACATCTGTAAAGACATGGAGAGTTAGATGTCCCCTCTCTTTTTCTTTTAATTTTTGTGGATTTTTTTGTTTGTTTTTGTTTGTTTAAGCTCTTGACATTCAAGGAAATCTAGGTTAAAAACACTATCTGAATACAAGCTAAAAAAAAAGAGATGTCAGTGAGCACTTGACAAGGAATAATTTTTGCAAAAATAGTATGGAAAAGTCTCAAAACAAAAAAGTCTTCACAACAAAAAAAAGTCAAACAGTTAGAGGGAAGTATGAATTTTGGAGTTACCATGTTATAATAATCAAATACAAATTTTCAACAGAAATTATAAGACGTATAAAATAAATAGACAGAAACCATCTCCAAGAAAGCCCAGATGTCAGACTTATAAACAAAATCTTTAAAACAATTGTCTTAAACATGCTTGAAGACCTATGAGAAAATACAAAAAACTAAAGGAAATTTATAAAACAATATATGAACAAAATGAGATTATCAACAAAAAGATAGAAAATATAAGAAGGCACCAAAAAGAAATTCTGGTGCTGAAAATTAAAACTGAAATGAAAAATTCACTAGAGGATTTCAACAGAATATTTGAGTAGACAGGAAAAAATTAGTGAACTCGAAGAAGAACAATTGAAATTACTGAGTCAGAGGAAAAGAGAAAAAAGGAATAGAGAAAACTGAACAGAGTATGAGGGACTTGTGGAATACCATTAATTATACAAACATACACATATTGGAAGTCTAAGGAGAAGAGAGAAATGGACAGACTGATTATTTAAAGAAATAATGGCATAAAAATTCCCATATTTGATACAATACATGAATCTACAAATCCTAGAAGCACAACAAACTCCAATTAAGGTAAATCCAAAGAGAAGCACATGAAGACATGATATAAAACAAACTTTTGATACCCAATGACAAAGATAGGATCTTGAAAGTAGCAAGCAAGAAGTGACTTGTCACATACAAGGAATTCTTAATAAGATTATAAGCAGATGTTCCATTGGAAAATTTGCAGAAAAGAAGTCAAAGGAATGAGACATCTAAAGTGCTGATAGAAAAAATAACTGTCAACTAAGGATTCTATCTCTAACAGAACTTTCTTTCAATTAAATATAACTTTAGGAAGTTATATGTAGTTCCCATAATAACCACAAATATCATCCTGAATGGGTGTTGTACCCTTAACAACAGGCAGAACAAGAATGGTCACTATCAGTACTCCTATTTAACATAGTATTGAAAACACTGGGCAGAGCCATCAGGCAAGAGAAAGAAATAAAGGGCATCCAGACTGGAAAAGATGAAGCTGAACTGTCCCTATTTTCAGATGTCATGATCACATAAATAGAAAACTCTAAAGACACCACCAAAAAACTCTTAGAGCTGAAAAACAATTTCTGTGAAGTTGTAGGATAAAAAACCAACATGCAAAAATCAGCAGCATTTTTATACTCCAGTAATGAACTAGCAGAAAAAGAAGTCAAGAAAGCAAGTTCACAATAGTCACCAAGAAAACAAAATACCTAGGAGTCAATTTAGCTAAGGAGGTGAAAAATCTCTACAATGAGAACTATGAATCACCAAAACAGAATTTTTATTTCCTGTTTAACTTCTTGGACCCATAGGTCATTCGAGAGCATGCTGTTTAATTTCAATGTGTTTGTGTAGTTTCCAGAGTTTTGCTTGCTATTGATTTCTAGTTTTAATCCACTGTGGCCTAAAAAGATATTTGAAATCATTTCGATTTTTAAAAATTTGCTGTGGCTTGATTTGTGACCTAGTATGTGGTCTATCTTGGAGAATGTTCCATGAACTGGTGAGAAGAATGTATATTCTGTAGTTCTTGGATTAAATGTTCTGTAGATATCTGCCAAGTCCAGTTGGTCTAAATAGTGGTTTATATCCTGTCTTTCTCTGTTGATTTGTTGCCTGGATGATCTGTCCCCTGTTGAGAGATAGGTATTCAGGTCCCCAACTATTATCATATTTGGGTCTATCTCTTTCTTTAGGTCTAATAGTGTTTCCTTTATATATCTGAGTGCTCTGGTGTTAGGTGCATAAATATTTATGATTGCTATGTTTTCTTGCTGGATAGATCCATTTATCATTATATAATGGCATTCTTTGTCTCTTTTTATGGTTTTAGGTTTAAAATCTAATTTGACCTATATAAGATTAGCTACTTCTACTCATTTTTGGATTCCATTTGCATGGTATATCTTTTTCCATCCATTCACTATTATTCTGTGTGTCTTTACAGATGAGGTGTCTCTTGTAGACAGCATATAGTTGGATCTAGTTTTTAATCCAATTAGTCAGTCTGTGTCTTTTGAATGGGGAATTTAATCCATTTATATTTAGGGCTGTTGTTGAAAGGCATTGTCTTACTCCTGTCATTTTAATGATTTTCATTTGGATGTTTTAAAAACTTTTTGTTCATTTCTTCCCATTTTATTGTTTGTCTTCTATGTTTATTGGTTTTTTGGAGGTGGTAAGATATAGTTTCTTTCTCCTTCCCATTTGAATATTTGTTCTACCAGTGGGTTTTGTCCTTTTCTTGTGTATTCATGGTAGTGATTATCATATTTTGGATTTCAGATGCAGAAACCCTTTGAGGATTTATTGTAGGGCTGATCATGTGGTTGTGAATTCCTGCAGCTTTTTGTTTGTTTGTTTGTTTTGTTTGGGAAATGCAGTATTTCTCTGTCATTTCTGATGGATACCCTTGCTTCATATATTCTTGGCTGGCAGAATTTTTCCTTATAGTATTTTTAATATTTCATTACATTCTCTTCTGGCCTGTAGTTTCTGCTGGGAAGTCTACTGTTACTCTGATCGTCACTCCCTCATATTTGACTTGACACTTTAATTTTGCTGTTTTTATAATCCTCTCTTCATCTTTGAGTTTTTCCAGTTTGATGATAATGTGCCTCAGAGAGGACCTTTTCAAATTGAATCTGTTTGGGTATCTTTGAGCCTTCTGTATCTGAAGGTCCATGTCTCTCCCAATACTTTGGAGTTTTCTGCCATTATTTCATTGAATATGTTTTAATGCCTATTCCTTTCTCCTTCCCTTCTGGAACACCCCTGATTTAGATGTTTGTGCACTTAAGGTTGTCTGCTAGCTCTCTGAGATTTTCCTCAATACTTTTTATTGTTTTCTTCTTTTCTTCCTTTCTTTTTTTTTTTGTCCACCTGAGTTACTTCAAAAAGATTATCTTTGAGATCAAAAATTATTTCTTCTGCTTGTTTTTACCTGCTGCTTATGCTTTCAATTGTGTTTTTATTTCATTGAATAAATCCTTCAGTCCCAGGAGTTCTGCTGCATTCTTTTTAAAGGTATTTATCTCTTTGTAAATTTCCTACTTCATATCCTGGATACTTTTCTCATTTCTTTGTATCATCTGAGTCTTCTTGTATCTCATTTAGTTTTCTTAAGATTGTTTCTTGGAATTCCTTCTTAAACATTTCAAGGGTTTCCTGCTCTATCGGGTCTGGTACTTGAGAATTATTGTATTCCTTTGGTGCTGTCATATTTTCTTCTGTTGTTGTTGTTGTTGCTGTTGCTGTTTTTTGTATTTCTAGTACCTCTACATTGATGTCTGCTCACCTGGTAGAGCAGTTGTTTCTATTACTCTCGAATGGGTTTTGAGTTCCCTCCTGAAGATGTGTTTTACATTGACCATTGAGTAGGGTGTTTTAGTACTGGTTTCAGGGATATGCAGTAGCATAATATCCATGTGAATACTTCAACATCAGAGTTGCATGTGAGTGCCTCTGTGGCCTAGGCACTGGGGCACTTAGTGGTTCCTTACTGTGGTTAGGGACACTGTGTTGGGTGTTGAGGATGTGGGAAATATCTCCAGTTCTTCGGTGAAGTGTCTGGGTGCCTTGTCACTCTTTGTCTGAGGTGGGTGATCCTGGGCAGGCTTGTTGCCTCCTGTGACCCTTATGGGTGCAGTGGGGTATACTGTGTCTCCTCAGCTTGAATTGATGACTCTGGATGGGGTTTCTTTTTCTTCATTTCGGCAGGCTGAGGTTTCTCCTTGTTCTTTTCTTCTATTGGTTGGAGGACGGGTTGGTGGTGGCTGCGAATTTTCTTCTGTGCACTATTTGGCTATCATGTTTTTCTGTAGTCCCCAGGGGTCTCTCCATGTGTCTCTCCCCAGATCAAAACAGTTGTGTGCACTGGACACATATCTCCCACTGCCAGGTGCATGAATAGGGGGGCAGTATAATTTCTCTTGTGGGATGGGCCACTGGGATGTGGGTCTGTGTTGTCTTACCTCCTTCTGGTGGCTCCACTCTTGACCCTCCTCATGGCAATATGTTGTGGTAGCAGTGGATCCCATGTGCAGCCAGTCTTACTGATGTGGGTTGGTGGTGTGGATGACTGCTGGCAGTTGCAGTGGCAAGAGTCACACTGAAGTTAGTAGCAGTGGAGGGTCCCACACACTGCTGGTCTGATTGTTGTGGCAGTGGCATGGGCAGCTTCCAGTAGTGGCAGTAGTGGGGCCCTCACTGCAGGTGGTAGCAGCTGGCAGTTCTGCACTCAGCAGGGCTGGCTACTTCCTCATTGTTGGCAGGATGTCCCACACTCAGCTGAGCTGGCTAGTGTGGTAGTATGGGTGGGTATCCCACATGCAACTGGTCTGGCTGCTGCTCAAGTAGTGATGTGGATGGCTGCTAAGCAGTGACAGGAGCCATGCTGCAGGGAGCAGTGGCAGGGATCAGGGTGAAGTTCACTGGTGGAAGGGGCATGTTAGTCCTGGAGCCCAACAATGTTGCCAGCAAGTGAATTGTTTTTGGTGGTGGGCCTATTCTGGTTTTCTGTCTGAGGGACATGCCCTATAGTCCATCATCTTCCCCTCTATTTTTTTTATTTGTTTCAAATACTTTTGTAGTTTCCTGTTGAAGCATTTTATTATTACTTTAAAATTGAGATAATTTATCATATCAGAAATCCAATTTATTTCAAATGTGGTGTCTATTGGTTTCTTTTCTCAGGCAATTTGATATTTTCCTGGTTTTTGTTTGTTTGCTTGTTTGTTTTGGTTTTCTAGCATGGTGATTTTCAGTTGTATCCTGGACATCTTTGGTATTATGTTATGAGACTCTAGACCTTATCTAAATCTGTTTCTACAGGCCTCTAGTGTGCCAGCAGGGGAATAGAATAGCATTCACCTCCTAATCATTGAGTGGGGATGGAAGTACAGGCTTCCCACTCAGCCTCCACTAGTACCACCTCAAAAGGGAAGGGAGGGGTGCCTTGTTACCACTGATCAGGGTTCCCCATTGAGCTTCCTCTGTTTTGGTGTGGGGGAATGATGTGGGCGTTTTTCTAAGATGTCTCTCTGGAGTAGAGTAGGTGTTATCACAAAGGATTCTGTTATTCTAGGCCATTCCTTTCCAGGTCCTTTGTCTAGAAAGAGCAGGCCCTACTGGGGAATATTTTTTCCTGTGCCCATTTGTGTTTTTGGGTGAGAAACTCTAGCATCTTGCCTGTGTTATGTAGTTGGGGAAAAAAAACAGGGAACTTATCATTAATTTATTCCTTAAGTCTCAAGGTATCTAGTGAGTGCACATTTTTCTCTACACCTTTTATCATTCCAAGTTTTCTTATGTTAGTTTATATATTATGTCCAGAGTTTTAGCTGTATTTTGCAAAAAAAAAAAAAAAAAATAGGGAGAAATATGTCTACTGCACCTCATCTAGAGCTAGAACTCTAGTACTGCATTTTTATCTTTGTGTTGTCATTTAAGTCTTTTCCAAGGCCATGGCATTCACAATGGCAAAAAAATAGGACTTACCTTCTTTGAGATAGTAACTGAAAAGTGGAGGTTCTGTAGCACAGTGCAGTCTATAAGGGGTGTTTGTGTGTGTCTGCGTGTGTGTGTGTGTTTGTACTCTTTGCACAGAGGAAAAATCTCAAGACCTCTTTAAGTAATTTAATTAAATGGAAAATACTATATGAGAAAAATTGGAAAACCTCCAAATCCAGTCTCTGTTTACCTATTTTGATCTTTCTCTATTCATCTCTCTTCACAGTCTCATCTCCTGTTATACCCGCAATTCTCCAAACCTGAAACTCTCTTTTCTTTCTTTTTAACTTTTTACAATTCTGTTCCATCACTATACCTCCATATGCTGTCTGTCAAAATGCAATTTCCACACTTCCATTGCTAATAAAAGCCCAATATTTTTCCAAATATCTAGGCATTAACTTTAGGGAATACTGGACCCTCTTAGCTCCAGAAAGTCAATCTTGAATAGTCTGTGAAAATTATAACAATCTTATTCCCCTAGCCAATGACTGGTTTATGAATGGGTATGTGGTGAATCCTGGCCAACTAGATGTGAGATAAAGACTACTTGTGTATGTGTAGAGGGAGAAAGATTCTGGGAAAACTTCTTCACTTAGAAAAAAAAAGGCACAAAGAAAATATTTTCTTCCTGCCTTTGGTTGCTACGGTTGAGAATATGATGCTTGGATTTACTGCAGCCATTTTATGATTATGGAGTGACAACCTGAGGACAACATTTTTAAAAAGTCGAAAAAAATAATATGACAGCAGAAATGCCAAAAGTATCTTGAAAATTGATAATAAATTTTGGGTGAAGCATTGTTTATGAAAAAAACTGTAAAATTTTCTGAAAATCCAAAAAGAGACAAGAGGAATAGCTGCATAAAAACTCTCCAAAAACTGACCCATCATAAAATCAGTGAGAACACTGGAAAAAAATGGTTACAATATACTTAACTCAAATAGCAAAAACCACCAGATTAGCATCCACTAAAAAGTGGAGACCATGTTTGGAGCTTCTCAAAAAGACCACTTTCTAGGGAATTGTCACTATATGATTTGTCTGACAGCTCTCTAGAAATTCCTCATAAGGAGGGCTTGTTATTTGATCTAACTCAAAGCATGCTCAGTGGAAAAAGAAATATACTTAGGAAATTTGTTGAAAATAGGCACTAGCAATTATTTAATATTGCAACTGCCTAAAGTGGTGATGCCAGTTTGAGCAACAAAAGAGATAGCCAAAAAAATTAAAGGGAAGATATGAGGAATGAGATGTATATGGGGGAGGGTGAAAAAGCTCTAATATATACCCCAAGATCTAGAAGGTCATGCATATGTGCACAGCTATGCACATACCCAAGAAAAATGTGATAGAACCCCAGTCTCCTCACTCTGGCTGACCCCAAGTTGCTGTACAGGAGGAAAGTAAAGTCTAAGGCAAAGTTGTATATTGCCAAAGCACTGAAAGCATTCCACAACATATACACACAATACGCTTCAGCAAAGAGTTGAAGACCTATTGGCTTAAAGCATTTAAGGAAATCTCTATCCAGTCATTAGCGGACAACTAGGCTGATTGAGTAGAGACTTAAGTGGACACACATGACAGGGAATGAAGATTTATAGACCTGTTTTACGAAAGTCGCTTAAAATACAAGCAACAACAAAAAAAAATGAAGAGAATCTGATTTTCAGAGTTGTCATATTATATTATCTAACATATTTAGTTTTCAACAACAATATTAAAAAAGAGGTAAAGAAGCAAGAAATTATTGCAAAACAGGGGGAAAGGCAGTCAATAAAAACTGTGTGAGAGATGTTGGACATACTACACAAAGACTTTAAATCAGGTACTATAAAAATTCTCAGAGAACAAAAAATGTATAAAAATTTAAATAAATTATGAGAATGTTGTCTCACCAAATAGAGAATGCCAAGAATGAGAAATGAATTGCTAAAAAGACCGAAATAGAAATTCTGCAGTTAAAATAAATAATGACCTAAACAAACAAACAAAAATAACTAGATAGGTTGAATACCAGTTTTGAGTCAGAAAAAGAATCAGCAAACTTAACGATATTTCCATTGAGATTATCCAGACTGAGAAACAGAATTTTAAAAAAAGAAAGAAAAACGAGCAGGGTTTCAGTCACCTTTGGGACATTATGAAGCTCTCTAACATAAGTCTGACTAGAATTCCAAAAGTTATGTAGAAAAAGAAGCACAGAAAAAAAAAATTGAAGAAATAGTGGCCAAAACCACCCTAAATTTTATTTTTAAAAGTTAATTTATATATCCAAAAAGCTCAACAAACTTCAATTAAAAAAAAAACTCAAAGAGATCTACACCTAGAAACATGTTAGTAATTAAATGAAAGAACACTAAACACTAGCAAATCTGTAAAAAAAAAAAAAAAAAAAAGATAAGAAAAAAAAAACACTGCCAAAGTAACTACATTGGTAAAGGTAATGACATAGGTAAATATAAAAATCAGTATTTATGGGACCACGCCCTCTTTCTAAGCAAAAACAACAGATGGCCTAAACGGATAAAAGGTGGCACCCAAGGGGAGTTAAGGGGGAGGGCTAAGCATAGAGAGGCAAGGCACGTGCACATTTGACCTTTTCAAGGATTGGCCTAAGCTTGGAAATCCCCTCCTGCTAAGCATATAAATATGATCTTTTGTGTTACAATAAAGGGAACTGCCTGACAGAACCCCCACTGCCTGTGTATGTTTTTGTTCCCTATCTGGGAGAGCAGCGGCGTGCTCACCCATCTCTTGGAATCTCTTTTCACCCGAAGTCCTGGGGGGGAGAAAAGGGCAATCCCTTTGGCCCCAACCCTCTAGGGAAAGGAAAAACTTTTTGGGGTCCCGTGTGGCTGCCAGAGACGCCCAACAGCTGGTGCCGTGTGAGGACGGTGCCTCATACCACTTTCACCTCTTCCTTTCCACGGGGACAGCCAAAAATGCCGCACAATCCTGAAAGACGGATGATGAAGAGTCCCTGACCTACCATGCAGAGCTTCAGAAAGAAGGACAACGTTCAAGAGAAATCTGCTATCGGGGTGAGTACCAACAGCCTCAAGGTCGTATCTTTCTTTTTACTTTTGTTTCTTTCTCTGTCTTCTCCTTTTTAGTTTTTGGCTATGGGGAATTCTCAAGAGAAACCCAGCAATCCAGCCCTTAAGGTTCTAAAGTATTTGTTAAAAAGTCGGGGGTTAGAGCTTTCAGATGCTACTGTTGCCACAACTTCGGCGGCTGTTCTATCTATAGCACCTTGGGTGCTCTTGGCTGATTTGTTTTTATATGATACCTGGGACCATATTCAGGCCCTGGCTCAGAAGAGGGAAGTCCACCAGGGAGTCGAGCCACCCTTAGGCTTTTATCCCACTGTATCCACCCTTAAACTATGTTTTAAGACTAGCACTAAAGACAATGCAGACTCCCCACGTACAGAATGCAGTTGGACAGTTTTTGCTGAGGAGCGAGCACAGGACAATACAATTAGTGAAAAGTGTTATCAACAGCCCGAACCAGTGGCCGACAGGGCCCCTTGTGCAAAGCTCTATCCCAACCTTTCCCTTTTGGTGATAAGGTAGAAGAAAAGCAAGGTCATAAGACTCTGCTCCAAAATAACAATTGGGCTAAATTTGAAAGCCCACCACCGCCCTTTTCCAAACAACCCCAAGCTTTCCCGGTTTCAGCTCCTCTTTTCAGTAAACCCGAACCACTTGAAGATACATGGGGAAATCCCATAGATCAACTAAAACCTTTATTTCAAGCCTACCCTGTTAATGTTAATCTGGGTGGGGGCAACAGACCAGCCCCTTGGTATCCTTGGGAAGCCCAGGATTTAAAAGAACTAAAAAAGGCTATTGCCGAGGATGGCCCTAATTCTCCATGGGCAGAAACTATCCTTCAGGGACTAGCCCATCAGCCCTGCACCACTCAGGACTGGAAGATGTTATGTAAGGCAGTCCTCCCCCAAAATTTGTTTATTAAGCTCTGTGCCTTTTATAAGGAGGAGTGCCATGCCCAAGCAGAAAGGAATCAAGCAGCCAATCCTATCGTCCCACTTACCTTTGTCATGTTGACCAGAACTGCAGATCAATATAGTACAGGAATCCAACAGGCAGCAATCCCGCCTCCTTACCAAAACCAAGTCAGGGCTGCCGCCTTAGCTTCCTGGGCAAAGCTCGCAGAGGGCCCCATGGAGCCCCCAATTTCTGGAATAACCCAGAGGCCCAATGAAGACCTCCCTTCCTTTGTTGTTAGGGTAGAGCAAAATATACAAAGAAAATTTCCCCCCGGCCCACTCAGAGATCAGTTTGTTAAGATGCTTGTATGGGATGAAATGACCACTTATCATAAGTTGGCTTGCGCAGGCTTAAGGGACCGATCCATGGAGAAGTGGGTAATCGCTTCCAAGAAGGTAGGAAGTCAACATTCTCAAGCCAGGAATTTATCCACAGCCTTGCAGGCTCAAACACAAAACTTAACCAAAGCCTTCAAGGTGTTTACCGCCCTGATCCCCTCGGGAAACAATAATTCCCCACCCTTCAAGGGACAATGTTTTGGTTGTGGAAGACAAGGTCATTTTAAAAGCCAATGTCCCAGAATTTTATGGTGGTGGCTGCGGCAGTTGGCACGGAGTAGCTGACATGGAAAAGGCAGCCACTGGGCCTCAGGCAGCCGGGAAACTTGTGGACCTTCCTCTTGCCATCTCTTAAGGGAGGACCGCTGCTGGTGGCCGGTCGTGGGGGGTGACCGCCACTTTGCCCTCGACAGGAGAGGCTGCCTCATTTACAGGCAACAGCTTTGAAGTGTGGAGCAGGAAAAGAACTGTTTCTTAGCTCCAAAAGCGAGTCTCTAAACAGGGAACACAGCGCCAGGGCTGCTGTGGATGCAGACAGGATCCCGGAGGCTGGGACCGTGCTGAAGGTGGCCACCTGCCCTATTCAGGATCTGAGGTTTCAGGCTGGCATTAAAGAAGATTCCTGGGAGCACCCAAGCCGCGGCATGACTGAACAGCCCGAGGCGGCAGCGGCCAAGAATGGGGAAGGCGGCAAACCAGAGGCAGAGAGTGAGCACCCGACCTGGCAGAACCCTGTGAGTGACCCCTGGACCAGCCCTGTTTGGGGGGCTGATGCCCACCCAGCTCCCGCCTGCATCACCAGGTCACTCACTGCCCCGGGGCTGCCTCCATTTTCCCAGGTGCTAGCAGCTCTGCCCAGCTTGGCCGTCACTGAGCCTTCCTACTTGCTTGGACTGGTGCGGGGCTTTCTGGAGCCTGCGGGCCAGCCTCCCCTCCCACTCCCTCCATGGTTCTCTGGCGGGTTGGTGGCATGGGGTGTCCCCGGCCAGTGTTGGGAGGGCAAGGAAGTACGGGTGGGCCAACTGTCACTCCACCACACCCTGGACTCTGACCCCTGGTAAACTTCCTGTTACTGGGAGACAGTTACCATCTCTGTGGCCACCAGTTTGGAAAAAAGCCTAACCAATTTCTAGTTGGGAATAGTGTGGTAGGAGAGTCCCCAGGTCTGCTTGAACCTGCCGGAGAGCTGGCTGCATGCGGGCGCTAGACTCGGTTTATACCGGGGGGATACAAAGGTGAATAAGTCCCGAGAAAGGTCTACACAGTGCTACAAAGGCACCCAGAGCGACCGGTCGTCTGTGCCTAGCAGAAACCTGGTAGACTTCCTGGGCGAGGCGGTGCCGAGCAGGGTCTTGAAGGCCCAGCTGATAGACGAGGGGTGCAGAAGACATGCCCCAGCCCAGCACAGTGGGCACAGAGTGGGGAGACGTGCGGCCAGGGAGGCGGAGACTTGACAGAAAACACACACCCTGTGGGGTCGCCACTACACAATCCAACAGACTGGGCCAGAGCACACAGAACAGGGAGAAGTCCTGCACAGGAAGTGAAAGCTCAACAGCGATCACACACCCTGTGGTACATGATCCACCAGCCCAGCAGAGTCCAAGCTGACCAGTAAGGTGGCTCTCCGGAGAAGCCCAAGACCCGAGGCAACCACACACACAAGGCACTAGAGGCCAACTGAGCAGCCACAGAGGTAGCCATACGAAATTGGCAACCACAGCAACATCCTAGTTAGTCATTAGTCTCAAAATGGTGGACTGTGAAACCCCCTGCCACAATGAATGAACACCAAAAAAAAGATACCAGAAATAAAAAAATCAAGAAAGTACACCACCAAAAGTTAATAAATCTCAAACTCTAGATCCTATAGAACAAGAAGCCCTTGAAATGACTGACAAGGAATTTCGAGTGATAATTCTAAGGAAACTGAATGAGATACAAGAAAACACAGCTAGACATCATGATGAAATGAGGAAAAGTATACAGGATCTGAAATAGGAAATGTACAAAGAAATCAATGTCCTGAAAAAAAATGTAGCAGAACTTGCTGAACTGAAGAAGTTATTCAGCGAAATAAAAAACACAACAGAGAGTTTAACCAGCAGGCTTATCGAAGTTGAAGAGAGAACCTCTGAACTTGAAGATGGGCTGTTTGAAATAACACAAGCAGACAAAAAGAAAGAAAAAAGAATCAAGGACATTGAAGAAAATCTGAGAGAGATATCAGACAACCTTCAGTGCTCAAATATCTGAGTCATGGGTATTCCAGAAGGGGAGGAAAATGGAGATTCCATTGAAAACATATTCAACAAAATAGTGGCAGAAATCTTCCCAGGTATAGGAAAAGTCACAGATCTTCAGATCCAGGAAGCTCAATGATCTCCAAACGTATTCAACCCAAAAAGGCCTTCTCCAAGACATGTCATAGTCAAATTGGCAAAACTCAGAGACAAAAAGAGAATATTAAAAGCTGCAAGAGAGAAGCATCAAATCACCTATAAGGGAGCCCCAATCAGGCTAACATCAGACTTTTCATCACAAACCCTAAAAGCGAGAAAGGAATAGGATGATATTTTCAAAACACTAAAAGACAAAGATTGCCAGCCAAGAATACTCTACTCTGCAAGGCTATACTTCCGAAATGAATGACGAATAGTATATTTCTCAGACAAAAAAAAAACACTGTGGGAGTTCACTACCACACGACCACCCTTACAAGAAATCCTCAAGGGAGTACTGGGTTTGGTTCCTGAAAAATAACTACCACTGCCATAAAAACCCAAGAAAAATCAAAACCCACTAGTATAATAAAAATGGCATTCATGAAGAGAAAACAAGCAAACAAAAATGCTATCTACAACCTAAGGAACTAACAAACACAGAAACCAAACAGTAAATAAGAAAGCAAGGAACAAAAGACACCTAAGACAACCAAACAACCAATAAAATGCTAGGAATAAATCAACACCTTTCAATAACAACTCTTAATGTAAAAGGCTTAAATTCCCCAATCAAAAGACACAGACTGGCTAACTGGATCAAAAAAGAGGACCCAACTATATGTTCCCTACAAGAGACCCACCTCACCCATAAAGATTCACACAGACTAAGAGTGAAAGGATGGAAAAAGATTTACCATGCAAACAGAAAAGAAAAACGAGCTGGAGTAGCTATTCTTATATCTGATAAAATAGACTTTAAACTAAAAACCATAAAAAGAGACAATGAGGGACACTACTTAATGATAAAAGGACTGATGCATCAAGAAGACATAACAATCATAAATATGTATGCACCCAATGTTGGAGCAGCCAGATTTATAAAACAAACTCTATTATACCTAAAGAAGGAAATAGACACTAATACCATAATAGCAGGGGACCTGAACACCCCACTGTCAATATTAGACAGATCATCTAGGCAAAGAATCAGTAGAGAAACACAAGATCTAAACAAGACTCTAGACCAATTGGAATTGGCAGATATCTATAGAACATTCCACCCAACAACCTCGGAATATTCATTCTTCTCATCAGCACATGGATCATTCTCCAGGATAGATCACATATTAGGTCATAAATCAAGTCTCAACAAATTCAAAAAAATTGGAATTATCCCATGGATTTTCTCAGATCATAATGGATTAAAACTAGAAATCAATGACAAACGAAATTCTGGAAACTATACAAACACATGGAAATTAAACAGCATTCTACTTAATGACATATGGGTCCAAGAAGAAATCAAGCAGGAAATCAAAAATTTATTGAAACTAATGAAAATAATGATACATCATATCAAAACCTATGGGATACTGCAAAAGCAGTATTAAGGGGGAAATTTATTGCATTAAATGCTCACCTCAGAAGAATGGAAAGATGGCAAGTGAACAACCTAACACTTCACCTTAAAGAACTAGAAAAACAAGAACAATCCAAACCTAAAGTTAGCAGACGGAAAGAAATCATTAAGATCAGAGCAGAACTGAATGAAATTGAAAACCAAAAAACAATTCAAAAGATCAACGAATCAAAAAGTTGGTTTTTTGAAAAGATAAATAGAATTGACAAACCATTAGCATGGCTAACAAAAAAAGAGGAGAGAAGACTCAAATAACAAAAATTAGAAATGAAAAAGGCGATATTACAACTGATTCATCTGAAATACAAGGAATCATTCGAGACTACTATAAACAACTATACACCAATAAATTTGAAAATCTGGAGGAAATGGATAAATTTCTGGACACACACAAGCTCCCAAAACTGAACCATGAAGACGTAGAAAATTTGAACAGACCAATAACAATAAAGGAGATTGAAGCTGTTATCAGAAGGCTCCCAACAAAGAAAAGCCCAGGACCAGATGGATTCACAGCAGGATTTTACCAAACATTCAAACAGGAATTGACACCGATTCTTTACAAACTATTCCAAAAGATGGAAACGGACGCAAGTCTTCCGAACTCTTTCTATGAAGCAAACATCATCCTGATACCAAAACCAGGGAAAGATATAACCAAAAAAGAAAACTACAGGCCGATATCCTTGATGAATATAGATGCAAAAATCCTCACTAAAATACTAGCAAACAATACACAGCAACACATACGAAAAATTATTCATCACGATCACGTGGGATTCATCCCAGGGATGCAAGGTTGGTTCAACATATGCAAATCAATAAATGTGATACACCAGATTAATTAACTCAAACACAAGGACCATATGATCATCTCTATAGATGCTGAAAAAGCATTTGATAAAATTCAGCACTCATTCATGACATAGACCCTCTATAAGTTAGGTATAGAGGGAAATTATCTCAACATAATTAAAGCCATATATGCCAAACCCACTGCCAATATCATCCTGAATGGGGAAATGCTGAAAGCTTTTCCTTTAAGAACAGGAACTAGACAAGGATGCACACTCTCAACACTCCTATTCAACATAGTGTTGGAAATACTAGCCAGAGAAATCAGAGAAGAGAAGGAATTAAAGGCATCCAGATTGGAAAAGAGGAAGTCAAACTGTCCCTGTTTGCAGATGACATGATCCTATATATCGAACAGCCTAAAACCTCTACAAAAAAACTCTTGGAATTGATAAATGATTTCAGCACAGTAGCAGGATACAAAATCAACACACAAAAATCAATAGCATTTCTTTTCTCCAATAGTGAACATGCAGAACGAGAAATCAAGAAAGCCTGCCCATTTACAGTAGCCACCAAAAAAATAAAATACTTAGGAATTGAGTTAACCAAGGAGGTGAAAAATCTCTATAATGAGAACTACAAACCACTGCTGAAAGAAATTAGAGAGGATACAAGAAGATGGAAAGATATCCCATGCTCTTGAATTGGAAGAATCAACATAGTGAAAATGTCCATACTACCCAAAGTGATATAGAAATTCAATGCAATCCCCATAAAAATTCCAATGACATTTTTCTCAGAAATGGAAAAAACTATCCAATCATTTATATGGAACAATAAAAGACCACACATAGCCAAAGCAATGCCGAGCAAAAAAAATAAAGCTGGAGGCATAACACTACCTGACTTTAAGCTATACTACAAAGTGATAATAACCAAAACACTATGGTACTGGCATAAAAACAGACACACTGACCAATGGAATAGAATAGAGAATCCAGAAATCAACCCACACACTTACTGCCATCTGATCTTTGACAAAGGCACCAAGCCTATTCACTGGAGAAGTGACTGCCTCTTCAGCAAATGGTGCTGGGAGAACTGGATATCCATATGCAGGAGAGTGAAACTAGATCCATACCTCTCACTGTATACTAAAATCAACTCAAAATGGATTAAGGATTTAAATATACACCCTGAAACAATAAAACTTCTTAAAGAAAACATAGGAGAAACACTTCAGGAAATAGGACTGGGCACAGACTTCATGAATACGACCCCAAAAGCACGGGCAACCAAAGGAAAAATAAACAAATGGGATTATATCAAACTAAAAAGCTTCTGCACAGCAAAAGAAACAATTAACAGAGTTAAAAGACAACCAACAGAGTGGGAGAAAATATTTGCAAAATATACATCTGACAAAGGATTAATATCCAGAATATATAAGGAATTCAAACAACTTTACAAGAAGAAAACAAGCAACCCAATTAAAAAATGGGCCAAAGAGCTAAGTAGGCATTTCTGTAAGGAAGATATACAAATGGCCAACAGACATATGAAAAAATGCTCAACATCACTCAGCATCCGGGAAATGCAAATCAAAACCACACTGAGATACCATCTAACCCCAGTTAGGATAGCTAAAATCCAAAAGACTCTGAACGATAAATGCTGGCGAGGTTGCGGAGAAAAAGGAATGCTCATACATTGTTGGTGGGACTGCAAAATGGTGCAGCCTCTATGGAAAATGGTATGGAGGTTCCTCAAACAATTGCAGATAGATCTGCCATATGACTCAGCTATCCCACTGTTGGGAATATACCCAGAGGAATGGAAATCATCAAGTCGAAGGTACACCTGTTCCCCAATGTTCATCGCAGCACTCTTTACAATAGCCAAGAGTTGGAACCAGCCCAAATGTCCATCATCAGATGAGTGGATACGGAAAATATGGTACATCTACACAATGGAATACTACTCAGCTATAAAAATGAATGAAATACTGCCATTTGCAACAACATGGATGGACCTCGAGAGAATTATATTAAGTGAAACAAGTCAGGCACAGAAAGAGAAATACCACATGTTCTCACTTATTGGTGGGAGCTAAAAATTAATATATAAATTCACACACACACACACACACACACACACACACACACACAAAACCGGGGGGGGGGAAGACGGTATAACAACCACAATTACTTGAAGTTGATACGACAAGCAAACAGAAAGGACATTGTTGGGGGGAGGGGGGAGGGAGAAGGGAGGGAGGTTTTGGTGATGGGGAGCAATAATCAGCCAAAATGTATATTGACAAAATAAAATTTTTTTAAAAAATAATAAAATAAATAAATAAATAAATAAATAAATAAACAAACAAACAAAAAATAATAACAAAAGCCAATGTCCCAAGGCTAAAGGCAAAAAAAAAAAAAAAAACCCTACCACAACTTGCCCCCCGATGTAAAAAAAGATTACATTGGAAAAAGGACTATAGGTCCAAATTTGACAAAGATGGCAATCCTTTAAACTAAGCCAGGGGCAACCCCTAGCCCTGTCACCCCAAGGGGGTCATAAAAGTAACCAGCCAAAAGGGCCCAGGGCTAATTGGACCATCCCTATAGTCCCCGGAGTAAGGCCAAAAATGGACATCACCATCGAGGGTAAAAGGTTCCGATGCTTAATTGATACAGGGGCAGATTGAACTGTCCTCCACCAAGAGGAAGTGCCTCCTAGCTGGGATGTTGTCCCTGGTCCTCAAATCCTTGGAGTAGGAGGTGAAACACCATCTTTTGAAACAAAAGGATGGTTAAAATGGAGAGATGCAGATGGCACCACTGGGGGGGGTGAAACCCCTCATTGCTTCCAGACTTAATGCTAATCTTTTAGGATAAGACGTCCTTGGCCAGGTAGATGCTTGCATCACCACCTATCATAAGGGCTTTTATGATGAGCTTTTAGATAAGGAAGAATACCAACAACAGTTCAACACCCACTGTCACCCTAATTACAAAATGTGAGCTCAACAACCACTCCCCAGAATCAGGGTTCACCCCCAATTCTAGAGGCCACTGCTCCCCTGGTCCCCCAGATTAAATGGAGAGATGGACCTCCAATATGGGTGGAGCAGTGGCCACTCCCTTCTCACAAACTACAGGCTTTAAGAGATATTATCCAAGTACAACTTAGGTTGGGACACATTCGACCCTCTGTCAGCCTTTGGAACACACCCATTTTTGTAATAAAAAAGGCTTCAGGAAAATGGAGAATGCTCCAAGATCTTATTGAGATAAACAAAAGGATGATTATTATTGGGACTCCTTTGTGGGGCCCACCTTGGGCCCCTGCCATTCCCAGCCACTTGCATCTCATGATCATTGATCTCAAGGACTGCTTTTTTTCCATCCCTCTCCATCCACTTGACTATGAAAGATTCACCTTTTCGGTCCCATCTACCAATTTCCAAGGGCCTGATGAACGGTATGAATGGGTGGTATTGCCCCAAGAAATGGCCAATAGTCCTTCTTCTTGCCAAAATTACATATTTCAATTGTTGCTGCCTATTAGGCAGCTTTTTGAAGTTACATTATATATAATATATATAATATGTAACTTCGAAATATATATGTATAATGTAAATATCATATATATATATGATATTTATATATGATATATATATGTATGATATTATTTTGGTGGCCCCTACACCCAATCAGTTAGCCGACATTTACAAAATTTTACAAGGTTGTTTGAGTAGGGGAAGACATTTCATCTGATAAAATTCAAGTTGTACCTTCTTTTAAATTCCTGTGGTCACAACTAACCCTGGAAGGCGCCAGCCCTTTAAAACCTCAACTTTCTATTCAGTATGAGTACTCACTTCCTGAATTATAGGGTCTTTTAGGAGAAATTAATTGGCTTCAATCTTGGATTCCCATCCCCACAGGTGAATTAACTCCTTTATTTGAGTTAATTAAAAGAAAAGTCTATAACAAGAAAAATTCCATTACAATTGTGCCATAAGCAAATATTAAACAAGGTGCAAAATTACTTAAACCAGGCCCAATTAGCCAGGTATTGTGTCACCATATCTTTACAGTTATGGCTCCTGGCCAGCCAATCCACAATAATGGCGGTTTTGGTACAGGAAGGGCAGCCCCTCCAATGGATCCATATTTCTCTTGGGGGATCTCCCCGAGTTTACACCCTTATTGATTAATTAGCTGATTTAATTATAAAAGGGAGAGACACCGCTATGCGCTGTTATGCCAAGGAACCAGATAAAATAGTAGTCCCCTATTGACTGTCTGATTTTACATGGCTTAACAGAAACAATGGTCGACTGGCGCTGGCATTAGAAGGGTTTTGGGGCCTTATTGACTGCCATTGTGGAGCTCACAAGTGGGTATCATCATTCAACCGGTTAAATTGGGAGGCCCCACGTTTTTTTCCCAACCATCCTTTAACCAATGCATATAGCATATTCACAGATGGGGGAAAAGTGGGAGCTGCAATTATAATTTATCAGCCTCTAACATTTCAACATAACCCCCCACCAAAAAAGAGTTTTCAACCTTGCAATGGGTCCGCACAATATAAAGAATTACTGGCAATTATGATGGCTTTAAAAGAACTTTCAGACCCCATGAATTTGTTCTCTGATAGTTTATATGTAAGAACCCAAATGCCCCAAGGGATCACACCCTGATCACATAAGTCATTCTCGGCCACACCCCATCATGGCACTGGTTGCCCTTCTCCCATGTGGTATGCTAAGTAGGGATTGTATTTTAAGCCAATCAGCCTTCCCTAAAAGCCCTATATATATGTGTGTTTGCCACCTAATAAACGAGCCCTCTCCGGTAGATCGTCAACTGGTGTTGACTCGTCCTTTCATTATATGTTGTAAATTTATTGCCTGGGTTGCTCAGTTCTCATATCCGACTGGACAACAACCCTGTCACACCACTAATGATACAGGTCCGGTCCTATTTACAACAAAGAAACCAACCTATTTACGTGCACCATTTAAGGGGGCACCAAGGGCTGCCTGGGTTCTTTTCTTCAGGAAATGCCCTGGCAGACAAAATATCTACCACAGGCACCAATGTTTACACCACACAGTGTGAATCTGATTTTCATGCCTTAACTCATGTTAACTGGAGAGGGCTTCAAGCCCAATTCCCACAAATCCCAGTTTCACAGTTAAAAAGAATTGTTCATACCTGTAAATCTTGCATCCCGTATTTACAGGTACCGCCTTTACAACCGCCCGGTGTAAACCCTAGGGGGCTCAATTCTAATGTTTTATGGCAAACTGATGTCACTCATTTTCCAGCATTTGGAAAATTAAAATATATTTTCATGTCTATTGACACTTATTCTCATGCCTGTTGGGCTACAGTCCACACTGGGGAAAAAGCTAAACATGCACAAAGTCATTTACTACAATGTTTTGCCACACTCGGCCTCCCCAGTCAACTTAAAACAGATAATAGCCCTTGCTTTGTTAGCAAAGCCTTCTAAATTTTTTTATCCTCTTGGAACATATGCCACTCCACTGGCATCCCTTACAATCCTCAGGGACAAGCCATAATAGAACGTCACTATCAGAATCTAAAGAACCAACTTTTAAAACAAAAAAGGGGAATTATTAGCCCCCATCAACAGTTAGGAATGGCATTATTTACCTTAAATATTTTAAATTTTCCAAAACATGAGCCAATAACTGCTTTCCAAAAACACTGGTCAACCCAATCCCCACGTCCTGCCATTCAGGTGCGATGGAAAGATCCCCTTTCAGGACAATGGAGAGGCCCCCACCCGCTCTTAACTATGGGCAGAAGAGGATTTGGCTGTATTTTTCCTTTCAACAAGCCCAACCCTATATGGGTGCCAGCCAGAAATCTCAAGTTCTCACCCACTGCCCAGGGTGATAACGACCCTGAGGAAAACCTTTCTTATGTTTTCCAGGAAAGTCCACAATGAAGCAAGCTTATCTTCTGCTAGGGGTCTTCCCCATGATTGGTGAAGCAAGTCCACCCTCTTCTCCACACACTCCGGCTAACCAAACATAAACAGAAGGGGCTTGGACTTGCTGTTTCTGCAACAAGGAGGGTTATGTGCAGCCCTCATAAAATAATGTTGTTTTTATGCAGACCATTCTGGCGTTGTTAGAGATTCTTTAGCTAAGTTAAGAGAAGGATTAGAAAAATGTAGGAGGGAAAGAGAGGCCAATTCTGGCTGGTTTGAAGGCTGGTTTAGAACTTCCCCTTGGCTCACCACTCTAATATCTGCCTTAACAGGCCCTCCATGCATGTGGGGTTGGCTAATGGCCCTTACAAGGCACAACCTAGGGTCCCTCACCATGCTCACCCAGGTGGTGGAAAAGGTAGCTAATGAACAACACCCCCAAGAACCTTGGGTCAACTTGGCCCTTCAAAAAATTAACACAAAGGTGTAATCTCCTGTTTGGCCTTAGCTTGGTTGGATAGTCAATGACGTGTAAGATCCCCCATGGGGGGAGGGGGACAACCTAAGACAGGCACAACCACACAAGACCAATACAGGTTCTTTCAGCCTCGGCTTGGATGGAGAGTCAATGACGGGTAAGATCCCTTAATGGGGGCAGGGGGGACAACCTAAGACAGACACAACCACACAAGGCTTCTATTAAAACAAAAAGGGGAAACTGGGACCACGCCCTTTTTCTAAGCAAAAACAACAGATGGCCTAAGCGGATAAAAGTGGCACCCAAGGGGAGTTAAGGGGGAGGGCTAAGCATAGAGAGGCAAGGCACGTGCACATTTGACCTTTTCAGGGATTGGCCTAAGCTTGGAAATCCCCACCTGCTAAGCATATAAATATGATCTTTTGTGTTACAATAAACGGAACTGCCTGACAGAACCCCCACTGCGTGTGTATGTTTTTGTTCCCTATCTGGGAGAGCAGCGGCGTGCTCACCCATCTCTTGGAATCTCTTTTCACCCGAAGTCCTGGGGGGGAGAAAAGGGCAATCCCTTTGGCCCCAACCCTCTAGGGAAAGGAAAAAACTGTTGGGGTCCCGTGCGGCCACCGGAGACGCCCAACAAGTGTGAATGTGTTTTAGTTTATAATTCATTTTTTATCTGACCTGATTTTTAAAAACTGCATAAAGCAGTAATTATAAAACTGTGTTGATGGGCTTTCCATATATAAAGGTGCATTTTCACAATAACAGCATAAAGGATGAGGGAGGGAATGAGTCTACATTGGAGCAAAGTTTTTGTATACCATTTAAATTTATTTAGTATAAAATTGAACTAGATCATTTTTAAATGTTTACTGTATTACCACTAATAAATTGTTTTAAAAATAAAATAAAAACATTAAAAAGTATTTAAAAATAAGAAACAAGAATATAGATTTACCACAAAATGAGGCAGTAATAGAGGAATAGAGAAAAAAGAAAAAAGAAAAACATAAGACATTTCAAAAACAGATAGAAAAATAACAAAGTAAATCCTACCTTTGCAGTAAAAGCATTAAATGTCAAGAAATTAAACAGTCCAATTAAAAGGCACAGATTGGAAAATGAATAAAAATGATCTTTATTTTATATGCTGTGTACAAATAGACACACTTAAAATTCTATGAGACAAACAGGTTTAAAGTAATGGATGGAAAACAATGTCATGAAAGTAGTGACAAAAAGAGTGCTGGAGTGGCTATGATAATATCAGACAAAAAGATGTTAAGACAGAAATTGTTACTACAGTAAAAAATTACATTTAATGATAATAACATGATCAATAATTATAACCATATACTCACCTAATAACAGAGCCCCAAAATAAAAAACTGACAGGATTGAAGGGAGAAACAGACACTGAAACAATAATAGTGCCTTTATTTCACAATTTGATAGTGGAAAGAACAAAGTATCACTGAAAAATAGAAGACTTGAGCAGCACTATAAACCAACTAGAGTTCAGCAAGTTTATTATCATTATTATTATTATTATTAGCATATTCATCATTACAAATAGGAATCTTTCTCCAAGCCCTCCACCCTACCTATTCCTCCACAATCCCCCTCCATTCCTCCACCTTCCTTCTAGTACCCTTAGCTTTGTTCTCTCCTTCTGAAAGTCCAATATATTACTGTGGTCTTTTTCTTTCTCTTTCTTTTTCTTTCTTTCTTTCTTTCTTTCTTTTTTCTTTCCTTCCATCCTTCCTTCTTCCTTCCTTCCTTCCTTAAATCTATCTTTCTTTTCTTTCTTTCTTTCTTTCTTTCTTTCTTTCTTTCTTTCTTTCTTTCTTTCTTTCTTTCTTTCTTTTTCTTTCTTTCATCTATCTCTTCTTTCATCTATCCATCTCTCTTTCCTTTTTTCTTAGCACCCAGTTATGAGTGAGAACATACAGTATTTCTCTTTCTGTGCCTGGCTTATTTCACTTAAGATAATTTTCTCCAGGTTCATCCATGTTGCTGCAAATGGCAGAATTTCATTCTTTTCTTAAGTTTATTATTTATTGCAACATAGTTGATTGTACATATCTGTGGGTTACAGTGTCAAATGTCAATACTTGTGTGCAATACATGATGCTCAAATCAAAATGAATATTATATTCAACAATATATACACTGTCATTGCTATTGGTGGCCCTTTACCAACTTCTCCCTCCCCTCCTCTTTCCACTTCTAGTAACCTCAGTTCTCCTTTTGAAAGTTCAGTGTATTACTGTGATTGTTTTGTTTCTCTTTCTTTCATTTATATGTTTACTATTTTAGCTCCCACTTTTGACTGAGAACATATGGTATTTCTCTTTCTGTGGCTGCCTTGTTTCACTTAATGTGATTTTCTCTAAGTTCATCCATTTTGCTGTGAATGGCAATATTTCATTTTTTTTATGGTAGAGTTATATTCCATTGTGTACATATACCACATTTTCTTTATCCAGTCTTCTAATGATGGACATTTAAGTTGGTTCCAACTCTTGGATACTGTAAATAGAGTTGTGATAAACATACGGGTGCAGGTATCTCTTTGACACGGTGCTTTCCATTCCTTTGTGTATATACTCAGCAGTGGAATTGCTGGATCATATGGCAGTTCTATCCAAAGTTATTTAAGGAATATCCATACCATTTTCCATAATGGCTGTACCAATTTACAGTCACATCAGCACTGTAGGAAGATTCCCCTTTCTCTGCATCCTCACCAGCATTTGGTGTTCTCCATCTTTTTGAAAACAGCTAGTCTAACTGGGTTGAGATGGTATCTTAATGTGGCTTTTGATTTGCTTTTCCCTGATGACTAGAGAGGTTGAGCATTTTTTCAAGTGTCTGTTAGCTATTTGTATATTTTCCTTTGAGAAATGCCTATTCATTTCCTTTCCCCATGTTTTAATTGGGTTATTTGTGGTTTTTTACTGTTAAGTTGTTTGAGTTCCTTGTACATTCTGGATATTAATCCTTTGCCAGATGCATAGTTTGCAAATATTTTGTCTCACTCTGTAGGTTGTCTTTTTGCTCCATTCATTGTTTATTTTGCTGTGCAGAAACTTCGTAGTTTGATATACACGCATTTGTTTATTTTTCCTTTTGTTACCTGTGCTTTGGAGGTCATATTAATAACATCTCTGCCCAGTCCTACTTCCTAAAGTGTTTCCCCTATGTTTTCTCTTAGGAGTTTAACAGTCATAGGTCTTATATTTACGTCTTCAATCCATTTTGAGTTGATTTTGGTATATGGTGAGAGGTATAGATCTAGTTTTATTCTTCTACATATGGATTCCAGTTTCCACAGCACCATTTTTTGAAGAGGCACTATTTTTCCCAATGTATGTTTTTGTTGCCTTTGTTGAAGATCAGTTGGCTGAAGGTTTGTGGGTTAATTTCTGGGTTCATATTCTGTTCCATTGGTCCAAGTGTCTATTTATATACCAATACCATGCTGTTTTGGTTACTATAGCTTCGTAGTATAGTTTGAAGTCAGATAGTGTTATGCCTCCAGCTTTATTTCTTTTGCTCAAAATTGCTTTGGTTATTCAGGGTCTTGTGTTGTTCCATATGAACATTAGGATTGTTTTTTCTATTTCTATCAAGAATGTCATTGGCATCTTGATGGGGATTGCACTGAATCTGTAGGTTGCTTTGTGTACTGTGGACATTTTCACCATGTTAATTCTTCAATCCTGGAGCAAGGAATGTCTTTCCATCTTTTTGTGTTCTCTTTAATTTCTTTCAACAGTGATTTGTAGTTCTCATTGTAGAGATCTTTCACCTCCTTGGTTAAGTTGATTCCTAGGTACTTTATTTTTTTGTGACTGTTGTAAATGGGCTTGCTTTCTTCATTTCAATTTCTGCTAGTTCATTGTGGGAGTATAAAAACACTATCAATTTCTGCACATTGATTTTGTATCCTGCAACTTTAATAAAATTGTTTATCAACACTAAAAGCTTTTTAATAGACATTTTAGCCTGTTCTGCATACAAGATCATGTCATCTGCAAACGGGGACAGTTGGACTTCATCCTTTCCAGTCTGGATGACTTTTATTCCTTTTTCTTGCCTGATTGCTCTAGGTAGTACTTGCAGTACTATGTTGAATAGAAGTGGTGAGAGTGGGCATCCCTGTCTTGTACTCATTCTCAAAGAAAAAGCTTGCTTTTCCCCATTCAGGATGACACTGGCAGAGAGTTTGTCATATATGGCTTTAATTAGGTTGAGATACTTTCCTTCTATACCTAATTTGCTGAGAGTCTTTATTATGAAGGGATGTTGAATTTTGTCACATGCTTTTTCTGCTTCTATTGAGATAATCATATGATTTTTGTCCTTCATTTTGTCGATGAGGTATATCACATTTATTGACTTGCATATGTCAGATGCAATCCCTGGGATAAATCCCACTTGGTCCTGGGGCATAAATTTTTTTGATGTGTTGCTGTATTCTATTTGATAATATTTTGTTGAGGATTTTTGCATCTATGTTCATCAAGGATATTGGCCTGTAATTTTCTTTTTGTTGTTGTTGTTGTTGAGTCTTTGTCTTGCTTTGGTATCAGGATGATACTTGCCTCATAGAGTGAATCTGGGAGAATGGTCTGTTTCAATTTGGGGGGATAATTTGAAGAGAATTGGTATTAATTCCTCTCTAAAGGTTTGCTAGAATTCAGCAGTAAAACCATCTGTTCCTGGTATTTCTCTGGTGGGAGACTGCTGATTGCTGATTCAATCCCTTTGCTTGTTATTGGTCTGTTCAGGTTTCCTATTTCTTTGTGTTTCAATCTTGGTAAGTGTCCAGAAATGTATCCAGTTCCTCCAGGTTTTAATATTTGTGGGTATATAGTTTTTCATAATAGTCTCTAATGATTCTTTGTATTTCAGTGGTATTGGTTGCTATGTCTCCTTTTTCAACTCCAATTTTTGTTATTTTGGTCTTTTTTTAGTCAGTCTGGCTTAATGGTTTGTCTATTTTATTTATCTTCTCAAAAAAATCAACTTTTTGTTTGATTATTTTTTTCTTAATTTGAGGGGTTTCTATTTCATTTAGTTCTTAATTATTTCTTTCCATTTACTACATTTGGGAATATATTTTTCTTTTTTTCTAATTCTTTGAGGTGGAGTCCCAGGTGTTAATTTAAAATCTTTCTATTCTTTTGATGTAAGCAACAAAGCAACAAATTTCCCTCTTAGAGCAGCTTTTGCAACACCCCACATATTTTGGCATGATGTGTCATTATTTTCATTAGTTTGAGAAATTTTTTTATTTCCTGTTTAATTTCTTCTTGGACCCATATGTCATCCAGGGCATGCTGCTTAATTTCCATGCGTTTATATAGTTTCCAGAGTTTTGCTTCTGGTTGATTTCTAGTTTTAACCCATTGTGGTCTGCAAAGGGACTTGGAACGATTTTGATGTTTTTAAATCATCTGAGAGTTGATTTGTGACTTAAGATGTGGTCTATCCTGGAGAATGTTCCACATGCTGATGAGAAGAATACATACTCTGTAGTTGCTAGATGAACTGTTCTGTGAATATCTGCCAGGTCCAACTGCTCTAAAATATAGTTTAAATCCTGTGTTTCTTTGTTGCTTGGAAGATCTGTCCAGTGCTGAGAGAGGGGCGTTCAGGTCACCCACTACTATTGCATTAGGATTAATCTCTTTTATTTAGGTCTAAGAGATTTGCTTTGCAGTCTAGGTGCTCCAGTGTTGGGTGCATACATATTTATGACTGTTATGTCTTCTAAACGGATAGATCCCTTTATCATCATATAATGGCCTTCTTTGTCTCTTTTTGTGTTTTTTGTTTTAAAGTCCATTTTATCTAATATAATAGCTACTCCTTCTAGTTTTGGTTTCCATTTCCATGGCATATCTTTTTCCATCCATTCACTTTTAGTCTGCGTGTTTCTTTACAGGTGAGGTGAATCCCTTGAAGACAGCATATAGTTGGGTCTAGCTTTTTAATTCAATCAGTCAGTCTGTGTCTGTTGAATGGGGACTTTATCCATTTACATTTAGGGTTGTTATTGACAGGTATTGCTTTATTCCTGTCATTTTATTGCATTTTGTTTAGATGTTTTAAATATGTTTTGTTTTTCTTCCCCTTTTATTTTTCATCTACAATGTTAGTTATTTCTTTGAGGTGGCATGATTTAGCTTTTTTCACTTTCTCATTTGCATTTTTGTTTTAACAGTGGGTTTTGCTCTTTTTTCTGTATCAGTGATAGTGATTATTATTTTTCAGATTCTGGATACAGGACTCCTTTGAGAATTTCTAGCAGTGCTGGTTGTGTGGTTGTGAACTCCCACAATTTTTGTTTTTCTGGGAAATACACCTTTTTGCCCTAATTTCTGAATGACAATATTACTGGGTATAGTATTCCTAGCTGGCAATTTTTTTCTTTTATTATTCTGAAGAAATCATCCCATTTTCTTCTGGTCTAAGGTTTCAGTTGAGAAGTCTGCTGCTAGTCTAATGGGGACTCTCCTATAGGTGACTTGACAGTTTTCTCTTGCTGCTATTAGAATTCTCTCTTTGTCTTTGAGTTTTGCCAATTTGACTACAATGTATCTTGGAGAGGATCTTTTTGGATTGAATCTGTTTCAGAATCTTTGGACTTCCTAGATCTGAAGGTGTCCATCTCTCCCTGTGCCTGGGAAGCTTTCTGTTATTATTTCCTTGAATAGATTTTCAATGCCTTTTTCTTTCACCTCCCATTCTGGAATACCCATGATTCAGATGTTTGTGTGCTTAAGGTTGTCTTCCAGCTCAAATAGATTTTCATCATTTCTTAAAATTCTTTTTTCCTCTTTTTTGTCTGCCTGGGTTATTTCAATAAGACCATCTTCAAGATCTGAAATTCTTTCTTCTGCTTGCTCTAGCCTGCTGCTCAAGTTCTCTGTTCTGTTTTTTATTTCACTGAGTGAATCCTTCAATTCTAGGAATTATGCTACATTATTTTTTAAGGTATTAATCTCTTTGTAAATTTCCTCCTTCATATCCTGGAAATTTTTTTCTTGTTTCATTGTGTTTTCTAATTGATTCTTCTCTTATCCTTTTTAGTTTTCTTAATATCACTGCTTGGAATTGCTTTATAGACATTTCAAGGTTTTAATGCTCTATGGTGTCTGTTACCTGAGAATTACTGTATTCCTTCAGTGGTGTCATATTATTTTGTTTATTTGTAGTTCTAGAATTTTTTGTTGATGTTTGGTCACCTGGTAGGGTACTTGTTTTTTCTATTTCTCTGGAATGGGTTGTAATTGGAAAGACTTCCTCTTCAATTTGTAGGCTTGGCAGGAGACTCTTCTTCTATCAGTTCAGTTGAGTGTGCAGTGGGCTGCCTATAGGGTGGCCCTGGTTGTTAATGTGGTGGTGAGCTGTCCTCGTGTTGGTAGAAGGTGTGGCAGTGGCTATGGTATACCATCTTGTCTCCTGTTTGAGCTGTTGGTGGAACTTTCCATGGCTAAGTTCTGGGCCCATGGCAATGCATGGGATTGTGCTCACCTTGGCTCTTACTTGGGTGGTGGGCAGATGTCTGGGGCTCAGGTATGGGCTTGGGGTAGCAGCACAAGGGACTGTGCTCACCTCAGCTCCTAGTTGGGAAGTGGGTGGGCCTCTATGGGGCTTGGATGTGGGCCAGGGGAGGCAGCATATGGTATGGCACTCACCTTGGTTCTTAGTCTGGTGGAGGGTTGGCTTTTCCATGGCTTGGGTGTAGGACCAAAGCAGCAGTGCATGGGACAGTGCTGACCTCTGAGTTCAGCAAGTTTTTTGGATACTAGGTCAAAATGCAAAAATCAATTGTATTTACGCACACTAGCAATTAAAACCTAAAGATGAAATTTAGAAAGCAATTCCATTTCAAAACATTAAGAAAACACAGAATAGAATAGGTATTTCAAAGTAGTGCAAGACTTGTACACTGAAAACTATAAAATATTGTTGAAAGAACAAAAGTCTAAGTGTCAAGGGACACCATAGGAATAGATTGGAAGACAATATTCTAAGGTGGCAATATTTTCTAAATTGATCTGCAGATTCAAAATGATCCATTCAAAACATGACCCAGTTATCCCACTACTGGGAATATACCCAGAGGAATGGAAATCATCATGTCAAAGGTTCTGTTCTCCAATATTCATTGCAGCACTATTTACAATAACCGAGAGTTGAAACCAGCCCAAATGTACATCATCAGATGAGTGGATATGGAAAATGTGGTATATCTACACAATGGAATACTACTCTACTATAAAAAAGAATGAAATACTGCCATTTGCAACAACATGGATGGACCTAGAGAAAATTATATTAAGTGAAACGAGTCAGGCACAGAGAGAGAAATATCACATGTTCTCCTTTATTTGTGGGAGCTAAATAAATAAATAAATACACAAATAAACTGGATGGAAGAAGACACAACAATCACAATTCCTTGAAGTTATTATGACAAGTGAACAGATATGAGGTTGTTGGGAGGGAGGGGGGAGAGGGAGGAGGGAGGGAGGTTTCAGTAATGGGCCATAATAATCAGCCACATTGTACATTGATAAAATTAAATTAAATTAAAAATTAGATGCCCACTTTTCAGAAATTTGACAAGCTTATCCTAAAATTAATATGGTATTTAAAGGAACCCAGAATAGCAAAAAACAATTTTAAAAGTGGAGAACAATTTTGAGGGACTCACACCACACAATTTACAAACTTACTGCAAAGTTTCAGTAAACCAGGAAATGTGATATAAGGATGAATCCATAGGTAAATTAAATAAAATTGTGAGTCCTGAAATAAACTTAATCTTTTATGTTCAATTGGTTTTTAATAAGTCTGCCAAAATTATTCAACGGAAAATAGTCTTCTCAATAAGACTATACACAAAAGAATGCACTTGGATCTCTTCCTCCACCATATTCAAAAATAAACTCCAAAGGGTCCAGAAAACTAATGAAAATGCTACATATATAAAACTATTAGAAGAAATGATAGGAGTAAATCTTTGTACACTTGCATTACGCAATGTTTTTTTTTTTTGATACAATAACAAATCACAAGTGATATAACAAATTGATAAATTGGACTTCATCAAAATTGAAAACTTTTGTACTTCAAAGAACCCCATAAAGATGGTCTCCAGCATCACTCTCTCCCACAATCAACAAATTTACAGCCATTATAAAGCAAAGACTGCCAACCTGGGACTGCTGGAGCTTGGAGGAAGATGAGGAGAGACCTGCGGAGTTTGTGAAGGTGGGAGAAACTGCAGTTAGAGAAAGAAGAAACCACTTCGATTGTTTCAAACCCTGGCCACCTCAGGGCTAGCCCTGTGAAAGGCAGGAAGAATCCGCAGCAAACACAGAGCAGAAGCCAGCAAAAGCCACAGCTGATCCCTTGGCATGATTTTGTCTGAAGTCATCAGGGGAAAAGAGGACCTCAGAGCATATCATACCAGCTCTAAGGCCAATAAGACCACTGACAGTGTTCCTGTGGACCCACAGAGGATTAAGGACTAAAGCCAACCCAAAAAGGAAACACCTAGAGGCTCATGAGTCACTGCAAAGGACCCACACAGCCCATTCCACAGGAAGCATTTGGACTCTGGGAGAGAGGCTGGCCCATGGGGAGAACGTTGGGGTACAGAGTAGGCAGCTGATCTGTCTTCTGAGTGGCACAGGCCCACTCAGTGGAGACTGTTCAGGGCAATAGAACTGCAGGAGGTGCGGTTTGCTGGAAAGACTCAGTCCTGGGCTAGAACGTCCACACAGCCAAGATGTCTCTGACTTAACTAGACCCAGAAGTGATTAAAAGGTCAACAATTATTATCTGGTCTACAAAAAAAAAAAAAAAAAAAAAGCCTTCTCCAGAGAATCAGCATCAAAGCAGCAATTTAGCACAAATACAGAGCTCAAGTGCTGGTCCCCACAGAAAGTTCCCCTACTTCTGGAATTACCCAAAACCACAAAGCTCTGATATAAACCAGTAAATGTCTAACACCACCAAATAATGCCTATTAAACCTATAAGAGGTAGAAGTCTCCTCAGATGCCCAGACATCAATGTAAAGGCCCACAGATCAAGAAAGAACAGAGAAATAGGACACCAAAAAGGAAACAAACAAAGCACCAACAATGAAACCTAGGTGAAATCAGGTTTATGAAACGTATGAGAGATAATTCAGAATAATCCTCTTAAGGATGTTCAGGGAGTCACAAGAAAATACAGATAGAAAAGTAAATGATATCTGGAAAGCAATCCAAGAGCAGAATGAGAAACTTGACAAAGAAACTGAATCAATTTTTAAAAAACAAATAGAAATTCTAGAAGTTTTCTGAATTGAAAAGTGTGATCATTATCACATTATCTGAATTGAAAAGTGTGATAGAAGCCTCCAACAGCAGACTTAATCAAACAGTGGAAAGAATCAGTGAGCTCAAAAATAGAACATATGAAATTATCAAATCAGAGGAGAAAAAAGAGTTTTAAAAAATGAAATGGAAATACAGCAAATATGGGACTCTTTCAAGCAAAATAACTTCTGTATAATATGCACACCTGAAGGAGAAGAAAAAAGAAGAGTTGTAGAAGGCATATTCAAGAAAATAATGGCTGAAAATTTCCCAATTATGGAGAAAAATGACAGTATCCAGGTACAGAAAGCTCAGAGGTCACCAATCATATTCAATCCAAGGAGAAATACCCTAAGGCACATCATAATCAAATTATCAAAAACCAAAGATAAAGAAATAATACTGAAAGCAGCAAGAGAAAAGAAACATAACATTGAATGGAACCCCAATACATCTCTTAGTGTATTTCTCAAGAAAATGCGATGATATATCTGAAGGAAAAAGACTGTCAGACAAGAATTCTCCATCCAGCAAAATTAACCTTCAAATATGCAGGAGAAATAAAGTTTTTCACAGACAAACAAAAGCTAAGGGAATTCATCAACACTAGACCTACATTAAAAGAAATGATAAAGTAAGTTCTTTGGTCTGAAACAAGTGACAATGAAGAGCAGCAAGAAAATATTTGAAGATACATAATTCATTAGTAAAGTAAGCTCACAGTCAACCTCAGAATACTACAATGACACAAGGCTGGTGAATAAACCACTTACAACCTTAATATAAAGACTAAAAGACAACACTAACAAGAAAACAATAAATACAAAAACTGCGTAAAATATAGGCAACATGAAAAGATGTAACATAAAACAACAAATTGTCAAACAGTGGGAAGGAATGATGCCAAAATATTAGAGTTCTCTCTGTTTTTTTTTTTTCCTTAGATATGAAAGTTAAGCTGATATTGGTCTAAAATGATCTGTTATAACGATAACACGTTTTTTGTAAGTCTTGTTGTAAGCATAATTTAAAAATTTATAACAGGGCTGAACCCGTGGCTCGCTCAGGAGAGTGCGTTGCTGGGAGCGCAGCGGCGCTGGGAGCACCGAGGCCGCAGGTTTGGATCCTATATAGGGCTGGCCCGTACGCTCACTGGCTGAGTGCAGTGCGGCTGGCACCAAGCCAAGGGTTCCAATCCCCTTACTGGTCAAAAAAAAAAATTTATAACAGACATACTAAAAATAAATAGTGATAAATCAAAATACACTACTACAGAAAACCACTCAACCACAAATGAAGACAGTCCTATAATTTGCAGCAACACTGATAGAACTGGAAACCATCATGTTAAGTGAAATAAGTCAGGCACAGAAAGACAAATACTGCATGGTCTCACTGATAATGTAGAATCTAAAAAAAAGTGTTTCTCATAGAAGTAGGGAGTAGAATAATAGTTATCAGGGGCCAGGAGGTGTAGGGGGTGGGGGAAAAGAGAAGTGGTGACTAATGGGTGCAAAACTCTGCTATCTACCCTAAGGGAATAATTGTGCCATATATGCATATATTAAAACAACACAGTATACCCCATAAATATGTACAAGTAAATGTTAAAATTGTTTAAAAAATAACTTTGTTGAGAAAGTTAAAAGACAAGTCAGAATGGAATAAAATATTTGCAGATCATTTATGTGATAATGAATTTATATTTAGAATATATAAACTACTCATACAATTTTATAATTAAAAAAATAAAATACTCCATTCAAAATTAAGCAAAGTTTCAGAATAGACATTTTTCCAAAATATACATACAAATGGCTAATAGAAATGTTAAACATCATTAGTCATTAGGGAAATAAAAATTAAAACTGCAATGAGAGTTACACTTCATGGATTATAGTCTGAAGGATTCTGTAGATCCTCTACCTAGAAAAACAAGCAAAACTGGCCAAAATATTTTAAAAACCATTTAAAGTTTATGGAAATTGACCTAATGGCATAGAGCAAAGGAGAAACATCTATCCAAGAAAATCCACTAAAAGTCAGTAACAACAGCTACAGTCTGTAGCATTTGAGCCACAACTCACTCCAATCCTTCACTTCCCCTAGCTTGGCTTTATGAAACTGCCAGTCCAGGCAGGTGTGGCCAAGAACACAGGGCTCCTCCCTTTAGCTACCAATCAATGTTTACCATATCTCACCAGGAGGGGAAGGCTGCTGGAATTTCTCATTTCCTCCAATTCCAAGTTGGAAGAGGATAAATTCCTGGCGAGTGTGGCCAAAAGGTTTGGTTCTCTTTTTCTCCACCTAACCCCTACCTATAATATGTAGGCTCTACCAGAACCCTGGAAAGCCAAGAATATTGGGATCCTGACTGTCCTCCTCCAAGCTCATTGGTAGATGCTAGCTGAGATATTCTGAGGGTACCACCATGCTCAGAATTCAGTTTGCTCTTGGTGAGAAGTAGTCTATAAGAAAAGTGAGCTCCTAAGCTCTCCCCAAAGTAATTGTCTTTGAAACAGAATGTGGGGAAGTTCAATCTTAAAGGTACCCTTGAAAAAAAAATTAACTCCTCTTAATTAAGAACAACAAGCAAAACCTTAGGCCAGTAACTTCACCAAAAAGACTTAGAGAAAGTGACAGCTGAGTCCTCCTGGTGTCAGAACAAACATCAAAGACCAGTCTCAAAAACCTTCACCTGAATTTAATTGGATTAGACCACTGAGCAATTTATACTCTAGGGCATTGTCAACACTATACAGGATTTGACTGGCAATTAATGTGACCTATTGGTTAGCATTTAATACCAAATGAAGAAGACAGCTTAAAAAAGATACTGGGAAAAGAGAGAATCTAAGAAATATATCCTAAAACAACAGTTATCCTAGGTGACAGTACACATACTCAGGATTGCAGGCTCAAAATTGACCCCAAAGTCTTCATGATGTGAGGGAAATAGATTTTACTAACACACCTTAGGAAAGTCAAGAAACAACAAGCAACTAACAATAAAACAAACCCCAAAAAGGTAGAAAGGGAATTAGTGTTCAGAGCTCCTTCTCTGAATACTAACATATTACTTAAACTGTCCAGTTTTTCAACAAAAAGTACAAAACTAGCAACGGAACAGGAATATGTGCTCCATACAGCAGAAAAAAATCAGGCAATACAAACTATCTGTAAGAAGTAACAGATGTCAGTTTTAAAAAACAAAGATTTTAATGTAGCCATTATATGTATGTTTAAAAATCCAAAAGAAACGATGCTTTATGAAGTAAATGAAGGTAAAAAGACAATGTCTTATGAAACAGAGATTATAAGTGAAAATATAGAAATTATGAATAAGAACAAAATGGAAATTCTGGAGTTGAAAATTATAATAATCAAAATGAAAAATTTGTGAGAGGGGATCAGCAGTAGATTTGGACTGCCAGAAGAAAGAATGAGCATACTTAAAGACAGATCAATAGATATTATGCAGTCCAAAGAACAGAGAGATAATGGGATGAAGAAAAATAAGTAGTATCTCAAAGGAACATGGGGCACATTTAAGCACAACACAATATATGCAATGGGAAGAGGAGAAAAAGTAAGGAACAAAATATTTAAAGAAATAATGATTGAAAACTTCCCAAATTTGCTGAAAAACATTTATATGCACATTCAAGAGCTTAATAAACTCCAAGTAAGATAAATACAGACATCTACACCCAGACATATCATAGTAGATATAGTGAAAGTCGCAGACAAAATGAATATCCTGAAAGCAGCAAGAGAAAAATGTCTTGTTACATACAATGAAACCCAAAGAAGACCAATAGCTGATATCTCATCAGAAACAGCAGAGGCCAGAATGCACTGAGATGATATATTCAAAGTGCTGAAAGAAAAAGACTGTTAACCAAGAATTTTATAGCCAGCAAAACTATCCTTTAATAACAAAAAACAAAGTAAAGTTGGTCCCAGATAACCAAAAACTGAGCAAATCTGCTGCTATCTGACCCACCTTACAGGAAATTATAAAGGAAGTTCTTCAGCCTGAAAGCAATTAAGCCCAAATGGAAATTTAAATCTACATTAAAAAATCAAAGAGTACCAGTAAAGATAATTATATAATTATTAAAGATAGTACAAATGCATGTATTTCTTCTTCTTCTCTTAACTGATTTAAAAGCAAGAGAATATAACAATAGGTATGTAATTATATTCAGGGGCCTATAGAATATAAAAATGACAATAGCATCACAAAGGAGGTGAGGAATAATAGAGCTGTATTATGACACTAGATGGTAACACAAACCCATAGAAACAAATAAAGAGAAATAGAAATGATAAATAAAATGGTAAATATAACAAACTTTAGAAATATATACTTTCCTTTCTTTGGCTCCTTTAACATACAAAAAATTATATGAAATAATTGTTAAAAAATCTATCATTGAATTTGTAACATATATCAATGGAAAAATCATTAAAATAATAGCATAAATGAGGAGAAAGAAAAAAAACTTTGTAGGATAATCGTTTTTTTAAGTGGATTACTTTATTTAATATTAACAATATTCTCTCAGAGCAAGCCTTAGTATTATTCCCCTTAATTTTAAAGATAAAAAAAATAAATCTTATCTAGCTTGCATAAATGTTCAGGGTCCTAAACATAGTAAGTGATTGAATGTAGAAAGCTTGGCTCCAAAACCTCTTATATTACTGAAAGTGACACATGGTTCAGGTAACTATGGGTAGGTCTGAGAACTCCTGAAAATTCTCTTCTACACATCAAGAATCCTCAGTCTCCTACATAGCTGTGTTGCTCTTTTCTAGATAGCTTCTATGCCGTTTTCACTTTTATTTCATTTGATATAATTAAAATAATAAAAATCATTCAAATGTGTAATGATCAAAGTATAACAGAACAAAAGCAGAAACTCATTCTAGTCTCATTATAGAGACTGATTATTCAGACTCAAATTATTATGCTTGATAGCAAGATTTTTTTTATTTTACATTTGACACATAATTGATTATGCATATGCATGAGGTACAGAGTGGACTATCAGCATTTGTATACAATATATGATGTACTAATATATCAGTATTTGCATATGATATGTGATGATCAAATCAGTATTATTAGCATGTTCATCATTACAAATCATAGTCACTCTTTGCATTCATTACCCAGTATCTCCCAACCCCCCTCCCTAGGATAATCATTTTTATATATCCCTGGAATTAAGCTAACATAAAACTGAAGTCAATTCTGAAAAGTTAAGATGATTATGATAAGTCCTAAAACAATCACTAAGAAAATAACTCGAAGAATACAGTGAAAAAATCATTAATGAATGAATATATTACATTAGAATATATTCACTTTAAGCAAAAGAAAGCAGCAGAGGAGAGGATGAGAAACAAGAAGACATGGGAGATTCAGAAATCAAAATAGGATGCAGAAAAAACAGTTCTCGGAGGGGAATTTGTACAAGTAAAAAACTCAAGCAATTACACAGTAAAAGCAAATGACCCAATTAAAAAATGAGCAAAGGAACTGAATAGACATTTTTCAAAGGAAGACATACAAATAGCCAACAGGTGCGTGAAAAAATGCTAAACATCACTAGTCAACAGGGAAATGCAAATTAAAACCACATTGAGATATCACCACACCCCAGTTAGACTGGCTATAATCAAAAAGTCAAAGAATAACAAATGTTGGCAAGGATGTGGAGAGAAGGAAATGCTCCTACACTGTAGGTGGAACTGTAAATTAGTACAACCACTATGGAAAACAGAATGGGGTTTCTTAAACAACTGCAGATAAATCTCCCATATGATCCAGGAATCCCACTTCTGGGTATATATCAAAAGGAATGGAAATCATCTTGTTGAAGGGACACCTGCACTCCCATGTTCATTGCAGCTCTGTTCACAATAGCCAAGATATGGAACCAACTCTAAATGTCCATTGATGGATGATTGGATAAGGAAAATGTGGTATGTATACACCATGGAATGCTACTCTGCCACAAACAAGAATGAAATTCTCCCATTTGCAACAACATGGATAAGCTTGGAGAAACTTATGTTGAGTGAAATAAGCAAAGCACAGAGGGATAAATACCACATGTTCTCAGTCCTAAGTGGGAGTTAAGAGAGAAAGAAAGAAGGAAAGAAAGACCACAGTGGTGCATTGGACTTGCAGAGGAAAGGAGCATACCTGGGATACAAAGTGGAGTGGGGGAAAGGGGAATGCGGGGGGAGATTATGGATAATTGTGTGGGGTCACAGGGTATAATCGCAATTTGTGGTAAAGGCCATGCTGCCAGTATGGATCTGGCCATTACATCTTGGGCATGAGTGGTGACAATCAGCTTTGTACACCATGAATAGCCATAACCAATGAAAATATAAACAAATTTTTAAAAATCAACAAAATTGGTAACCATTAGCTAGACTGACCTTAAAAAAAAAAGAAAAAAAAAGCGATAAGACACAGATTATGAAAATCATAAATTAAAGAACTTTCGTAACACTAACCTTAAAAACTAAAAAAGAATTATGAGGAAATACTATGAACAACTGTATGCTAGCAAATTACATAACTTAAAAAAAAAGTCAAATTCCAAAGAAGTGACAAAATATCAAAAGTGACTCAAGAAGAAATTGACAATTGGGATAGACTCAAAACAAGTAAAATGATTGAATTAGTAATCAGAAATTTTTCCCCAAAGGAAAACCCAGGACCAGATGAGTTCATGACATATTCTACAAAAAATAGAAAGAAGAATTAATGCGAATCTTCACAAACTCTTCCAAAATATAGATGAAGAAGGAAAACCACCCAACTTATTTTATGAGGTCAGTATTACCCTCATTCCAAATCTGGATAAAGACCTCACAAGATAAGAAAACTCCACCCAAATATCTTTTGTGAATATAGACTACAAAATCCTCAGTGAAATATTAGCTAACTAAATCCAGCAATATATTAAAAAGATGAAAAAATATCAAAATGACTAAAAGATATTTTTAAAAATTATACACTGTTACCAAACAGAGTTTATCCTGGATGGCAAGATTGGCTTAACATACAAAAATTGGTTGATGTAATATACCATATCTACAGAGTAAAGGACAAAACCACATGACCTTCTCAATAGATGCAGAAAAATATCTGACTGAATTCAACACCCTCACATGATTCTTTTTAAAAAAAAAAAAAAAAAAAACTGGGAGCATAAAGGAATTTCCTCAACTTGACAAAACGCATCTATGAAAAATCCACACCATCAAAAGACTAAATCTTTTCCCCCTAAGATCAGGGACAAGATGAGGATGTCCTTTCTTCTATTCAGCATTGTACTGTAAGTTGTAGCCAAGCCAATTAGGCAAGAAAATAAAACTATCTCTATTTGCAGATGACATGATAATATATATAGAAATGCCTAAGGAATCAACTAAAATATATTACAACTAATAAATGAGTGTAGGAAGACTGACAACTACAAGGTCAGTATACTCAAACAAAACTCAATTGTATTTCTATATGTACAACATCAATGACAAAACCAAAAATTAAATTAAGAAAATAATTCCAATTACATCAAAAAGATAAAATATTTATGAATAAATTTAACAAAAGCAATATAAAACATATACTCTGAAAACTACAAAACACTGTTGACAAAGTTAAACAAGAACTAAATAAATGGAAAAATATGGGGAAGACATTCCATGTCCATGGGTTGAAAGACAATGTTATTAAATGGCAATGCTCCCCCAATTCACGTACAGATTAAAGGCAATCCTTTTCAAAATCCCAGCTGACTTATTTGCAGAAATTGAAAAGCTAGGCATAAACTTCATGTGGATATGCAAGTGACCCAGAATCACCAAAATAATCTTTTTTAAAAACGGTAATTATTTGGCACCCAGCTGGAAGTCCCTGGCATCCCCCTCCTGCCACCCTGAGCAGGAGATGAGGGAGTGACCCACGTGACCCAGCACCAAGCCAGAATCCCCAGCACCCCACCCACCAACCAAAGAGGATATGAATGTTTATCCTACAACCAAGCACCACCACAAACACCATTTCGATGCAGGTGATCCACCACTGCCACCAGCATAGCTACTGCCCCTGCATTGATGGCCCACTGCTACAAATAACAGACAGAAACACCCTGCAGGCAGCCCACCATTCAATTGACTGCATCAACACAAGGACAGTCACCACCAGAGCCTGCTAATAGAGGATGAAACCTTCCAACACAAAGCCCACTCCAAAGTAACAGAAGAAAAAACTCCCCTACTAGATGATCAGACATCAACAAAGAGACAATAGAAATACAAATAAACAAGAAAACATGACACCATCAAAGGAATACAGAAATTATCAAGTACCAGACACCATAGAGTGGGAAACAGTTTAAATGTTTGAAAAGGAATTCCAAGCAATGATCTTAAGAAAACTCAAAGAATTAAGAGAAGACTAGTAGAGACTATTGGAAGTACTAGCCAGAGAAATCAGGCAAGAGAAAAAAATAAAAGGCATCTAGATTGGAAAGGATGTAGTCAAACTGTCCCTGATTGCAGATGACAGGATCTTATATACAGAAAAACCTATAGACTCTATGAAAAAACTCTTAGAGCTGATTAACAATTACAATAATGTTGCAGGATACAAAATCAACACCCAAAAATCAGTAGTGTTTTTAAACTCCAGTAGCAAACTAGCAGAAAATGAAATCAAGAAAGGAAGCCTATTTACAGTAACTGACAAAGGAAATATGTAGGAATTGATTTAACCAAGGAACTAAAGATCTCCACAATGAGAACTACAATATACTACTGAAAGAAGTTAAAGAGGATACAGAAAGGTGGAAAGACATACCATGCTCTTGGATGGGAAGAATTAACATTGTGAAAATATCCATCCTACCCAAAGCAAAGTACAGATTTGATGCAATCGCCAACAAAATAACAATGACATTCTTCACAGAAATAGAAAAAGCAACACTAACATTCTTATGGAACAACAAAAGATCTCGAATAGCCAAGGAAAATAAATAAATAAAGCTGGAGGCATAACACTGCCCAACTTCAAATTATATTACAAAGCTATTGTAACCAAAACAGCATGGTACTGGGATAAAAACAGACACTTGGATCAATGGAACAGAATAGAAAACCCAGGAATTAACCCACATGCTTACAGCCAACTGGTCTTTGATGAAGGCAACAAGAACATACATTGTGGAAAAGAATGCCTCTTTAGTAAGTAGTGCTGGGAAAATTGGACATCCATATGCAGAAGAATGAAACTGGACTTGTACCTCTTACAATATACCAAAATCATCACAAAATGGAATAAATATTTAAATATAAGACTGGAAGCATAAAATTACTAAAGGAAAACATAGGGAAACACTCCAGGAAGAACGACTGGGCAAAGACTTTATGAATAAGATCCCAAAAGCACAGGCAACAAAAGAAAAAAATAAACAAATGGGATTATATCAAACTAAAAAGCTTCTGTACAGCCAGGGAAACAATCAACAGAGTGGAAAGACAACCTACAGAATGGGAGAGAATATTTGCACACTACATCTGACAAGGGATTAATATCCAGAATACACAAAGAACTCAAACAACTATACAGTAAAAAAAAAAAAAAATTCCATATTAAAAAATGAGCAAAGGAGCTGAATAGACACTTTTCAAAATAAGACATACAAATGGTCAACAGGTATATAAAAAAATGCTCAACATTATCAATCATCAGGGTGATGGAAAGCAAAACCACATTGATATATCAGCTCACCCCAATTTGACTGGCCAGTGTTATAAAGATTGAGAATAACAAATCCTGATGAGGATGTGGAGAAAGGAGAACCCTCCTACACTGTTGGTGGGACTGCAAATTAGAACAGCCATTATGGAAAACAGTATGGAGGTTTCTCAAACAACTACAAATACAACTGCTGTATGATCCAGCAATCCCACTTCCGGGTATATACACAAAGGAATGGAAATCATCATGTTGAAGGGATACCTGCACTCCCTTGTTGAGTGCAACTCTATTTACAATAGCCAAAATATGGAACCAACCTAAATGTCCATCGACAAATGACACACACACACATACATACAATGGAATACCTCACAGCCATAAAAAGGAATGAAATTCTGGCATTTGCAGCAACATGGATGAACTTACAGAAAATTATGTTTGGTGAAATAAGACAGACACAGAAAGAAAATTACTGCATTTCCTCACTCATAAGTGAGAAAAAAGAAAAGGAAAAGGGAAAAGGGAAAAGGAAAGAAATAAATAAAAAGAAAGAAAAAGAAAAAGAACCACAACAATACATTGATCTTTCAGGAGAAGAGAAAAAATCTATGGTTACCAGAGGCGGGATGGGGGGATGGAGGGGAATAAGGTGAGGGAGGTGGGGAGAGATGGGTAAGGAGCATAAAGAATTATTATGATTTGTAATAATGAGCATGCTAATAATATTGATTTGATCAACACATGTTGTACACAGGTGTTGCTAGTCCATGTCGTACTCCAAAAATATGTGTAATCAATTATGTTTCCAAACAAATAAATAAAGGTAATTCTTTTATTATTTTGTAAAAGGTAACAAAATATACAGAACAAAACTATCCCTCTCATCTAATGTTACAAACCCATATTATCACTTATATATAAATGCTATATTCTGCAGCTGGTCTTTAATTAGGTGTACAAGCCCTACAATGTATTCTACTAATTATTAAGCAAAAAGCCAAAAGAGAAAAAATTTAAGTTTATCCAGGCATTTCTTCCTATGCTCTTCATTCTGAATGAACACTGCAGATTTTTGCCAGCTGAACTGAATGACTGGAAGAAGGAAATCATTGTGTGTGTGAAAATGCTTTAGGCTCGATTTTCAAAATAATTTTCACACTTCAACACACATAAATATACAAAGATGGATCCTTCATGGAAATCAAGAACAAGTCAATCAATTTGAGCTCATTTTAAATATAGAAGTACGGCACAGATATAAGACATGGTGTAGTTTTCTTTAATGATACTGACTCACCTATCACACAGGCCAGAGTGAAGTTTGTTACTGAGTCTTTACAGGCATCTTTCCTTAATTCCATCAGTCCCGCTCCAAGCATAAAACAGGAAGTGATTCAATAATCATCACAAAAATCAGGTACAGGTGGGAAAAATAAACCAGGGATGTTTCCACTGGTTCCCAGTCCAGAATATTTCTGCCAGAATAACTGCTCTTTTTAAGAAAAAGACCTGGAACATGCTGAGGGGGGTTCCTAGATTTGGAGTACCAAACAAACAGGTGAGCCTTGACGGCAGTAAGCCTCTGCAGAGCCTCAGTCCTGGCCTTGTCTTTACATGGCTTTGAACTCGTTGATCCGCTGCTTGGTATTGCCCTACAGAATATGCCGCAGCGTCTTGTACTTGTCCCGGCCTTGCCTCATGTTTTCGTTGTGGATACTATCATTGTGGGTCCTCTTATTCTCATCTCCGGCTCATTGCTCAGTGTCAGCAGCTGCCGGTGTGCACGCTCATTCTTCTTGGCTTCAGTGATGCCCTTCTCGCCACGGTCACCTAGGATACCCTTGCTGGACAGGTCCGCGCCGTAGCCCGTGGACTTGGGCTAGGCGCCCTCGTCCTGCAGGCCCTCCTGGATGTGGTAACTCACTGGCTCACACATGGGAGGGTGGCGACGCGGGGGTACCGTCATCACGAGGTGTGGCTCCTCCTCCTTGGTCTTCACCTGTTCTTCCCGGACTTCTTTGGCCCTATGCTACCACTGTTCCACCTCGTTCTCCTTGCTCTCCTCGCCTCTTCTAGGAGTGCAATCTTGGCCATGTACTCTGCGAACTCCGCAGCCAGCTGCTCCTGGCTCTTTATCTGATCCACCGTCTGTCGCTCCAGCTCCTCCCTGGCCCGCAACGCAGCTACCTGATTGGCCTCCAGCCATTAGGCCTCCTCCTGTGTGTTTCTGCTCCTCCTCCAGTTGCGGGGCTATCTGAATCTGGTCAGAGTTCTTTCTCTGCTCATAGTCCTGAAGCCTGAGCATCAGCTTCTCCTCTTCGTGCATCATCTGCGTGCTCTCTCTCTCTCTCTCTCTCTCTCTCTCTCTCTCTCTCTCTCTCTCTCTCTCTCTCTCTCTCTCTCTCTCTCGCTCTCGCTCTCTCGCTCGCTCGCTCTAGCTCTCGCTCTCTCTCGCTCTCTCTCGCTCTCTCGCTCTCTAACAGTTTTTCTCCTTTTCTTGGTTTCCAACTGTTGCCACTCTAGCTGCTTCTGGGGCTTCTCCTCCCAGGCCTGGGCCTTCATCACTGCACCTCGAAGGTGTCCAGCTTCCTGCGGCACATATACAGTTTGTGGTTCCCATGCAGAGTTGCGGGATCCACTTGTTAATTCTCTGGCAAGGTGGAGCAGAGAATACAAAGCCAGGTGCCTTTTTGTTAATGTGCTTAATAACGAACTTTCTGTCATTGAAAGAGATGTTCTTGATTTCACTCTAAGGGAAGCCAATCTGTGGTGTCAACTTATCTTTCTCATAAATATTTAAACCAAGGGCATCAACTCCAAGCCAAAGGTCTGTTCCTTTCTTATTTTTCTATCTCTAAATAGTTGATTCCATACATTTCCAGATCCTGAGCAATCTTCAGAGATACTCCAACACAGCATTATCATTAAGCATCCCATGGAGCTCCACGTGCCACACCTGGATCCAGTCCTCCCACTGGTCCCTAATAAGTTTGTGCTGGTTTGTGACTCTTTGAGGGACCAACCACTCAAAGCTGAGGTACCCAGAGAATTGTGCATTTCTTTGTTATAATTTCTGAACTTGGTCTGCACTGGGTAGGTCAGCAGGAGCACCATGGTATCAGGAGGGCAGTAAACCTTGTAGCTAAGAATTCCCTCCTTCACTTGGAAAAATAAAATCTTCTGGACAATATCCTGGATGAGCTCCTTGGACAGTCTTCAGGGTAGCACTCAGCCCAGAACTTGAACTGAAGGGGATTCTCCTTCCTGATTTCCTGGGCAGACACTTTTGTTTTGTTTTGTTTTTTTTTATCAAGTTTCAACCAAGTAGGAAATCCTTTATTGTACACATACTGGAGGCCAATAGTATTAAACACCTTATCAAAAATCTGTTTTCCAGTTGTATTTGGCTAGATGGCAAATTCCAGCCCTGCATCCATGGTAGTAATTCAGACATTGATTGGTTTTGACATCTTCAGCTCCTGATGGGTTTTCTCAGTCCCCAGGATGCATGACTCTGTAGCAGCAGCAGCTAAGATGGCTCTCCCAACCTGTGGCACCTGCAGTGGACTGTGTGCTCCTGCTGTAGGTGCATCTGCCTCCAAGACAATCTTGAAAAAAAAAAGAAACAATGTTGGAGGACTCACACTTCTATATTTCAAAATTCACAAAATTAACTGAACACTTAGGTTTCAAAGCACAGATAAAATCGTGTGGTACTGGCATAAGGATAGACACACGGATTTAAAAAATGAAATTGAAAGTCCAGAAATAAATCCTCACATTGAAAGTCAATTGTTTTTTGACAAGGGAGCCAATACAATTAAAGGAGAAAAGAATCAACATTTCATCAAATAGTGCTGTGACATCTGGGTAACCACATGTACAAGAATGAAATTGGAACCTCACCTCATACCATATATATTAAATTAACTGAAAATGTATCAAAGACCTACATGTAAGAGATTAGACTATAGAACTCTTAGAAGAGAACATAGTTGTAAATATTCATTATCTGGGATTAGGCAGTGATTTCTTAGCTATGACACCAAATCCCAAGCAACAACAGAAAAAAGTAAAAATGAAAACCACCATTTTAAAAAGTGTGTTTAAGGGAATTCATCAAGAAAGTAATAAGACATCTCACAGAATGGGTGAAAATGTTGCAAATCTTATACATGATATGGTATTTGTATCTAGGATGTACAAGGTACTAATATGCTCAATAATAAAAAGAAAAAAACTACCTTTTACAATGGTAAAGCATCTGAATAGACATTTCCACAAATTATGTATACAAATAGCCAATAAGCACATGAAAATAGCTCAACATCATTAGCCATCAGGAAAACACAAATTCAAACCAAAATGAGATAGCACAATATGTTCACTAGCATAGTTATAAAAGAAAAGAGATAATAACAAGTGTTGGTTAGGATGTAGAGAAACTGGAACCTTCACTTACTTACAGTAGAAATATAAAATGTTTCATCTACTTTGGAAAACAACTTGGGATCTCCTCAATTAGTAAAACATGGAGTTAACTATATGACTGATTAATTCTAATCCTAGTAGATATCCAAGAGAATGAGAAACATATGCTCACACAAAAACTTGTACACAAATATTCATAAGAGAATTGCTTATAATAAAAAAAAAATTAAGGAAACAGGGACACGTCCAGCAGGGGAGGCAGAAGCTCTGCAGAGACCACACACCCTGCGGTGCTGGCGTTCGACCCAGCAGCCCAGCTGAGTGCATGCTGACCAGAAAGGCGGCTCCCAGGAGATGCCCAAGACCTGAGGCAACCATGCACAAAAGGCACTAGTGGCCAACTGAGCAGACACTAAGGTAGCCATCCAAATTGGCAACCCTAGAAACATCCTAGACAGACAATCGTGTCAAACCAGTAGACTGTGACAACGCCTGCTACAATAACGAAAAATCAAAGAAAAGACACCAGAAATATGAAAAATCAAGAAAGTACACTACTAAAGGGTTATAACTCTCAAGCTCCAGATACTATAGAACAAGAAGCCCTTGATATGTCTGGCAAGGAATTTTGAGTATTAATTCTAAGGAAACTGAATGAGATACAAGAAAACTCAGCTAGACAACATGATGAAACGAGGAAAAGTATACAGGATCTGAAAGAAGAAATGTATAAGGAAATCAACGCCCTGAAAAAGAATATAGCGGAGCTTGCTGAGCTGAAGTATTCATTCAACAAAATAAAAAACACAACAGAGAGTTTAAACAGCAGGCTTGCAGAAGTAGAAAAGAGAACTTCTGACCTTGAAGATGGGCTGTTTGAAATAACACAGGCAGACAAAAAAAAAAAAGAAAAAAGAATTAAAATGATTGAAGAAAATCTATGAGAGAAATCAGACATCCTAAATAGCTCGAATATCCGAATCGAGGGTATTCCAGAAAAGGAGGGAAAAGGAGATTGCATTGAAAACATTTTCAACAACATAGTGGCAGAAAAATTCCCAGGTATAGTAAAAGACACAGATCTTCAGATTCAAGAAGCTCAAAGATCCCCAAACATATTCAACCCAAAAAGGTCTTCTCCAAGACATGTTATAGTCAAATTGGCAAAACTCAAAGACAAACAGAGAATCTTAAAAGCTGCAAGAGAGAAGCGTCAAATCACCTATAAGGGAGCCCCAATCAGGCTAACATCAGACTTTTCATCACAAACCCTAAAAGCCAGAAAGGAATGGGGTGATATATTCAAAATACTAAAAGACAGAGATTGTCAGCGAAGAATACTCTACCCTGCAAGGCTATCATTCTGAAATGAAGGGCAAATAGTATATTTCTCAGAAAAACAAAAACTGTGGGAGTTCACCACCACACGACCACCCTTACAAGAAATTCTCAAGGGAGTACGGGGTTTGGTTCCTGAAAAATAACTGCCACTGCCATAAAAACCCAAGAAAGATCAAAACCCACTAGTATAATAAAAATGGCATTCATGAAGAGAAAACAAACAAACAAAAAGGCTATCCACAACCTAAGGAGCCAAAAAACACAGAAAACAAACAATAAATTGGAAAGAAAGGAACAAAAGCACTTAAGACATCCAGACAAAAATCAATAAAATGCTAGGAATAAATCAACACCTTTCAATAACAACTCTTAATGTAAAAGGATTAAATTCCCCAATCAAAAGACACAGACTGGCTGACTGGATTAAAAAGGAGGACCCAACTATATGCTTCCTTCAAGAGACACACCTCACCCATAAAGATTCACATAGACTAAGAGTGAAAGGATGGAAAAAGATTTACCATGCAAACAGAAATGAAGAACGAACTGGAGTAGCTATTCTTATATCTGGTAAAAAAGACTTTAATCTAAAAACCATAAAAAGAGATAATTAGGGCCACTACATAATGATAAAATGATCAATCAATCAAGAAGACATAACAATCATAAATATATACACACCCAATGTCAGAGCAGCCAGATTTATAAAGCAAGCTCTATTAAACCTAAAGAAGGAAATAGACACTAATACCATAATAGCAGGGGACCTGAACACCCCACTGTCAACATTGGACAGATCATCTAGGCAAAGAATCAACAGAGAAACATAAGATCTAAACAACACACCAGACCAATAGGACTTTGCAGATATCTACATAACATTCCATCCAACAACCTCAGAATATTCATTCTTCTCATCAGCACATGGATCATTCTCCAGGAGAGATCGCATGTTAGGTCACAAATCAAGTCTCAACAAATTTTTAAAAATTGGAATTATCCCATGTATTTTTTCAGACCACAATGGATTAAATTTAGAAATCAATAACAAACGAAATTCTGGAAACTATACAAAGACATATAAATTAAACAGCATTCTATTCAATGGCACATGGTCCCAAGAATAAATCAAACAGGAAATTAAAAAATTTATTGAAACTAATGAAAACAATGACATATCATACCAAAACCTGTGGGATACTGCAAAAGCAGTACGAAGGGGGAAATTTATCACATTAAATGCTTACTTCAGAAGAATGGAAAATGGCAAGTGAACAACTTAACAGTTCACCTTAAAGAGCTAGAAAAACAAGAACAATCCAAACCCAAAGTTAGCAGATGGAAAGAAATCATTAAGTTCAGAGCAGAACGTAATGAAATTGAAACCCAAAAAACAATGCAAAAGATCAATGAATCAAAAAGTTGATTTTCTGAAATGATAAATAAAATTGACAAACCATTAGCATGGCTACCTTAAAAAAAAGGAAGACAGAAGATCCAAATAACAAAAATTAGAAATGAAAAAGGTGATATTACAACACATACATCCGGAATACAAGGAATCATTCCAGACTACTGTAAACAACTATATGCCAACAAATTTGAAAATCTGGAGGAAATGGATACATTTCTGGAAACACACAACCTACCAAAACTGAGCCAAGAAGATGTAGAAAATCTGAAAATAACAATAAGAGTAAAAGATATTGAAGCTGTTATCAGAAGGCTTCTAACAAAGAAAAGCCCAGGACCAGATGGATTCACAGCAGAATTTTACCAAACATTCAAAGAGGAATTGATACCAATTCTCTACAAACTATTCCAAAATATTGAAACAGAGGCAATTCTCCCAAACTCATTCTATGAAGCAAACATCACCCTGATAACAAAACCACGTCCAGATACAACTAAAAAAGAAAACTACAGGCCAGTATCCTTTATGAATATAAATGGAAAAATCCTCAATAAAATAAAAGCTACCAGAATACAGCAACACATATGAAAAATTACACACGATGTTCACATGGGATTCACAGGATGCAAGGTTTGTTCAACATATGTAAATCAATAAATGTGATACACCATATCAAAAAAATCAAACACAAGGACCATATGATCATCTCTATAGATGCTGAAAAGACGTTTGACAAAATTCAACACTCATTCATGATAAAGACTCTCTGTAAGTTAGATATAGATGGAAAGTATCTCAACATAATTAAAGCCATAAACCCACTGCCAGTATCATCTTGAATCAGGAAAAGCTGAAAGCTTTTCCTTTAAGAATAGAAACTAGACAAAGGATGTCCACTCTCACCACTCCTATTCAACACAGTATTGGAAGTATTAGCCAGAGCAATCAGAGAAGAGAAGGAAATAAAGGGCATCCAGATTGGAAAATATGAATTCAAACTGTCCCTTTTTGAAGATGACATGATCCTATATACCGAGTAGCCTAAAGTCTCTACAAAAAACTCTTGGAGTTGATAAATGATTTCAGCAATGTAGAAGGATACAAAACAACACACAAAAATCAGTAGCATTTCTATTCTCCAATAGTGAACATACACAAAGAGAAATAAAGAAAGCTTGCCCATTTACAATAGCCACTAAAAAAATAAAATACTTAGGAATTGAGTTAACCAAGGATGTGAATAATCGCTATAATGAGAACTGCAAACCACTGCTGAGAGAAATTAGAGAGGGCACAAGAAGATGGAGATATATCCCATGCTCTTGGATTGGAAAAATCAACATAGTGAAAATGTCCATACTACCCTAAGTATTATACAAATTCAATGGAATCCCCATTAAAATTCCAATGACATTTTTCTCAGAAATGGAAAAAACTGTCCAGAAAATTATATAGAAAAACAAAAGACCACACATAGCCAAAGCAATGCTGAGCAACAAAAATAGAGCTGGAGGCATAACACTACCTGACTTGAAACTATACTACAAAGGTATAATAACCAAAGCAGCATGGTACTGGCATAAGAAAGGACACACTGATCAATGGAATAGAATAGAGAATCCAGAAATCAACCCACACACCTACAGCCATGTTATCTTTGACAAAGGCACCAAGCCTATACACTGGGGAAGAGACTGCCTCTTCAGCAAATGGTGCTGGGATAATGATATCCATTACACAGGAGAATGAAACAAGACCCATACCTCTCACCATATACCAAAATCAACTCAAAAAGGATTAAAGAATTAAATGTACACCCTGTAACAATAAAATTTCTCAAAGAAAACATAGGAAAAAGACTTCCGCAAGTAGGACTGGGCACGGACTTCATGAATATGACCCCCAAAACATGGGCAACCAAAGGAAAAATAAAGAAAAGGTATTATATCAAACTAAAAACTTCTGCACAGCAAAAGAAACAATTAACAGAGTTAAAAGACAACCAACAGAGTGGGAGAAAATACTTGCAAAATATACATCTGACAAAGGATTAATATCCAGAATGTACAAGGAACTGAAACAACTTTGTGTGAAAAAAACAAGTAACCGAAATAAAAAATGGGCAAAAGAGCTAAATAAAGCATTTCTCAAAGGAAGATATACAAATGGCCAACAGACACATGAAAAAATGCTCAATGTCACTCAGCATTCGGGAAATGCAAATCAAAACCACACTGAGATACCATCTCATCCCATTTAGGATGGCTAATATCCAAAAGACTGTGAATGATAAATGCTGACAAGGTTGTGGAGAAAAAGAAACTCTCATACATTGTTGATGGGTCTGCAAAAAGGTGCAGCCTCTATGGAAAATGGTATGGAGGTTCCTCATTGCAGATAGATCTACCATATGACCCAGCTATCCCACTGCTGGAAATATACCCAGAGGAATGGAAATCATGAAGTCGAAGGTATACCTGTTCTCCGATATTCATTTCAGCAGTATTTACAATACCTAATAGTTGGAACCAACTGAAATGTCCATCATCTGATGAGTGGATACAGAAAATGTGGTATATCTACACAATGGAATACTACTCTGCTATAAAAAGGAATGAAATACTCCCATTTGCAACAACATTGATGGACATAGAGAGAATTATATTAAGTGAAATTAGTCAGGCACAGAAAGAGGAATATCACATGTTCTCACTTATTTGTGGGAGCTAAAAAATAAATAAATACACAAAGAATCTGGGGGGATGAAAACACAACAATTACAACAAGCAAACAGAAAGGAGATTGTTGGGAGGCAGGGGGAAGAGGGCGGAGGGAGGGAGGTTTCAGTAATGGGCTACAATAATCAACCACATTGTATATTGACAAAATTTTTAAAAAATGTTAAAGTGATAGTACACGTAACTGTTTTTAACACAGTGCCTTGTACATACTAAGTGTTTATTAAGTGTTACCTATTATTAATAACACTACATGGAAAAAATAATTCAATCAAAATCTTCTACAAACAAGTCTCTGTGCTACCATTTTTTGATATTTTGTCTAACTTTATTATCTGAAGTAACATAAATAACATAGGATACATAATTATAGTATAAAAATATAATTAAACACAAACCAAAATATTATCAGATAAGGTCTCAAATATAAAATAAGTGTGGCAGGGTGGGATTTTCTTATTGCGTCACTCCTGTCATTTTTTACCACGCTACTTCCGGGGAGAGGGACATTAAAAAAAGCCAAAAAAAGAAAAAAAAAAAGAAATCAAGTCTCAACAAATTTTTAAAAATTGGAATTGTTCCATTTATTTTTTCAGACCACAATGGATAAATCTAGAAATCAATAAGAAAGAAAACTCTGGAAACTATACCAATACATGTATATTAAGCAACATTCTACTTAATAACATATGGGTCCAAGAGGAAATTAAACAGGAAATCAAAAGCTTTGTTGAAAATTTCAAAATTATGACACATCATGCCAAAACCTGTGAGATACTGCAAAAGCAGTACTAAGGAGGTAATTTATTGCATTCAATTCTTACTTCCGAAGAATAGAAAGATTATAAGTAAACAACCTAACACTTCACCTACAAGAATTAGAAAAAAGAGAACAAATCCAATCCCAAAGTTAGTTGACAGAAAGAAATAATTAAGATCTAAGATCAGAGCAGAACTAAACATAATAGAAACCCCAAAAGTGGTACAACAGATCAATGAAACAAAAAGTTGGTTTTCTGAAAAGATAAATAAAATTGACCAACCATTAGCAAGTCTAACTAAAAAAAGATGAGAGAAGACACAAATAACAAAAACTAGAAATGAAAAAGCTTCTGGGAATATACCCAGAGGAATGGAAATCATCGTGTCAAAGGGATACCTGTACTCCCATGTTTATTGCAGCACTATTCACAATAGCCAGGAGTTGGAACCAGCCTAAATGCCCATCAGTGGATGAGTGGATAAGGAAAATGTGGTATATCTACACAATGGAATACTATTCTGCCATTTCAAAACAATGAAATACTACCATTTGCAGCAGCATGAATAGACTTAGAGTAAATTATATTAAGTGAAATAAGCCAGGCACAGAAAGAGAAATACTGCATGTTGTCACTTATTTGTGGGAGGTAATAAAAATAAATGGGTAAATATACAAATGAACAGGGGTCAGGGAAGAAGACACAACAATCACAACAATTCCTTGATTTTGTTGAGACACAATAACAGATATGCTGATGGGGGAGGGGTAAAGGGAGGAATTGGTATGATGATGGAACTTTTCTGTAAGGAACTGTGATAATAAGCACCTGGCTTTGTGCAATTGCTAAACCCCATGAAACTGAGACCTCTCAAAAATATTAATTATAAAGGATAAAGTAGTAAATTTACAATGAAGGACTCTTACAGTTACCATTTTAATCTAGTGATCAAGTGATCAATCAATAACAAGACAACTAATAAAAAGCCATATCAACACTATGTTTCTTTTGGTAAGATTCTCTGAAAAAGGCCCATCATCTCTATGGTATTATTTTCTAAAATCTAATCTAATTATGAGAAAGTATCAGGCAAACCCAAATGGAAGGACAGTCTACCAAGTACATAATCAGTACACTTTTAAAGTGTCAAGATCATGAAATACAAGGAAAGACTGTGGAATTATTACAGATTAGAGGAGACTAAGGATACATGATAGATAAATGCCATATTGAATCCTGAATTGGATACTGGAATAGAAAAAGTTCATTAGAAAAATTGGAGAAACCCAAATACAGTCTCTAGTAAAGTTAGTAGACTGATGTTAATTCTTCAGTTTTGAAAATTATACCATGGAAATATAAGATGTTAACATAAGGAGAAACTAGATGAAATGTATATACAAACAGTATTGTCTTTTCAACTCTTCTATAAATCTAAAATTATTTCAAAAGAAAATGTTTTGAAAACTTAACCTTGACTTCCAGTTTCATCTTTGATGTGTAGAGCTTAGAAATCATCACTCCCATCCTTTCTACAAGAGTATAGCTTTAAACAACTGAATATCAATGACTTTTCTTGGAATGACCAGGGAATTGAGATCTCAGGGCAAATTACCACCCAAAAATTTGGAAAGTCAAGTGAATACAGAAAATCAGAGCTTGCCTAGAAAAGAAGCAATTGGAGCTACAAATCCATAGAAATATTTAAATAGCAATATTGACAAATTGTTGGAGGCTGAGTGTGAACAATCATGAAAGTGAGAAACTCCTGGGGGGTAGCAGTTTATGTTGCCTGCACAGTTTCATCACTTTCACCTCCGAGAAACCCACCACTTTTTCAAAGTAAAGAACTAAAGAAAATCCCTTTCAGTTGTTGGTAGGAAAAGGAGAAACTAACCATTTTTAAATGCATTCAGAGTATTTTCAATAACAAAGGCCTACTCTGCAAGGGAAAAGACTTTACCAAAATCTATTCAACCTGAAAGAAGGGTATTACCCAACTCCAGCCCCCTATAACCTTCTTCTCATCTAAGTAGTAAAGAAAAGGTTAATAAATACTTGTGAAATAACATAAGCCTACAAAGAGAATAAGTAATCATTAGATTACAGATTTGTTGTTTCTTTACAGAAAAGGAAACAATCAACAGAATGGAAAAACAACCTATGGAATGGGAGAAAATATTTGCAAAATATGCATCTGACAAGGGATTAATATCCAGAACATATAAGGAACCCAGAAGGTTATAGGACTTCCCCTCCTCCACACCTATCCACCATGTCAACAGGACTTCTGTAAAACAATAGTGGATTACAGCTGAAAGAAGTCCAAGGCACTGACTCTATTTAAGATAGAATTCTGAGATGGCTGACTACAGGCACCCAGCTCTTGCCTCTGATGCAAAGAAAGTCCAAAACATCAAGTGGATAGTCACATGTTGAATAAAATTTCTGGAAGAAAACACTGGAATTCATCAAAAGGATGAGGAAGACCCCCTGAGGTTCAGAAATTCACTATGGCAGCATAGAAAGACAAGTGAAGCACCCTACCAAGATTGGCTCAGAACCAGGAGACACTTCTTACTGTGGGAAAAAGGTAGACAAGGGCAATCCCAAGTGATCCCAACTTGTGACACAGATGCCTGCAATTCAAGCTACAAAGGAGCCAAATTGCCTTTCCAGGCCAGGAGCCCAGTGTGGGGAAATGATGGGAGCCCATACAACTCACTGCATTAATCCAGGGAGGGAACTCATGCTGAGCCCACCCATCCCCTAGGTCCTGGGCTGCTGCAGGACATCACCATTTTGTGATTGGAGCCCACACCTGACTGTATTTGCCCTAGAGCCCCCCAACCCCTGAATCTCCACAGCCCTAAGCCCTTGTAATCACATCATGACCGTGGCACTGAGCCCACTGGCACCCTGCACCCCTGAGAATACATGGTCCAATGCAGTGCAGAGGCCACCCCCAGGACAGAGGGAGACAGTGCTTGCATATTCTGGAGCCAGAGAGCTGACCAATTGCTGCCTTCTGCCACTGCCAGAAGCCCTGCTTTCCTCAGTGAAGCACTCAGGCACCTCTCCCAGAGGCCCAGAGACCTGCAGCAACTCCAGCAAAGAGCTCAGCAAGAGCCAGCCATGCCAGCAGAGAAATTATGGAGCACCTGCACATCTCTATCTGGGACACCAAGTCCCATCTGTAGTTCTAACAAGCCTGCCCAAGGATACCCACCCCAGCTAAGGAACTGCAAGGCAGCCCAGCATCTCTCTTGGGGGCACATAGGGCCAGGCCATGACCTCAGCGACCTTGAATAGGGTGGCCCACTCCAGCTGAGGAGTTGCAGAGAGACCCAGTCTCTCTCTTGAGGATGCAGGGTCCCACTCACGATCCTGGTGACTTTACCTAGAGTGGCCCTTTTCAGCTGAGGAGTTACACAGCACCCCAGTATCTCTCTTGCAGGCACAGGGGCCTGCCCACAACAACAGTTACCTTACCCAGAGTGACCCACTCCAGCAGACCAGCTGCTAAGCACCCCAGCATCTTTCTTGGGGACACAGAGTCCCTCCCACAAACCTAGTGACCTTACTTAGAGATGCCCACTCTAGCTGGGGAACTGCAGAGCACTGCACAATCTCTTCTAGGGGCACAGAATCCCACCCATGGTCCCAGCAACCTTAACCAGTGTCTCCCACTTTAGCAGCAGATCTGCAGAGTGCCTCAACATCACTTTTGCAAGTCCAAGATCCTGGTGGCAGTCCTACCAACCCCACCTTAGGTCCAACTCCAATGAGGAGCTGCAGAATGCCCCAGAACCTCTTTTAGAGATGCAGGGCCCAGCCCCAATCCCAGTGACCCAACCCAGAGATTTCCACTTCAGCTGAGGAGCTGCTGAGAGCCTTATTGTTTCTCTCAAAGTTTAGGTCCTAGCTGCTGCCCCAGAAATCCCATCCAAGGGTTCCCACTTAAACTTAGGAGCTGCAGAGCATCCAGCACCTCTATTGGGGCACAGGATCCTGGCTGGAGCACCAGTGAGCCACCCAGTGTCACCTACTCCAACAAGGAGCTGCCAAGTATCCAGCACCTAGGGCATGGAGATGCATACAGACAACTGTGACACTGAATACATTTGAAGAAACCACATGAAGTCTGCATTACTGCACTCACCCACAACAAAATGTAAAACACCCTACCTGACTGACACTATGGACCACACCTACAGAAAAGAGTCTCCTTTCGAAAGCTACTCCAGAAAATTAGAAGAAGCAACTATTCCATCAGATGCCCAATCATCAACACAGGGATATGAGAAACATGGAAAAAAAAGGGGGGGGTGGAACATGACAGCCTGAAAGGAATACAATAATTTGCCAGTACCAGAGCACAAAGAAAAGGAAATTTATGAAATGTCTGAAAGGAAATTGCTAATAATGATCTTAAGGAAATTCAATGAGGTGCAAGAAAATACAGATAGAAAACACAATAAAATCAGAAACCCAATTAATCATCTAAAAGAGAAATTCAACAAAGTGATAGATATCATGAAAAAGAACCAAGAAGAAATCTTGGAACTGAAGAATACATTAAATAAGACAAAAAATGTAATCAAGACCTTAAGCAATAGGCTAAGTCAAGCAGAAGAAAGAATTTCTGAACTTGAAGATTTTTTTTTTTTTAAATAACCCAGTCAGACAAAAAGAAAAAAGAATTTTAAGAAAACGAAAAAAGATCTATGGGACAATTTCAAACATACAAACATCTGTAATATGCATGTTCCAGAAGGGGAAGAGTAGAGAAAAGGCACTGAAAACCAATTTAACAAAATAGCTGAGAATTTCCCAAGCATTGAGAAAGAGATGGACTTTCAGATCAAAGAGATGCAAAGATACTCAAATAGATTTAACCCAAAAAGGTACTCTATAAAATATATCATAGTCAAATTATAAAAAGTCAATGACAGAGCATTCTAAAAACAGACAGAGAAAAGTGTCAAGTTGCATGCAAGGGAATTTCCATCAAACTAACAGCAGATTTCCCAGGAGAAAACTTACAGGCTAGGAGAGAGTGGGGTAATACATTCAAAGTGTTGAAAGAAAAAAACCTGCCAGCCAAGAATACTATATACAACAAAGCTATCTTTCAGAAATGAAGGAAAAATAGTCTTTCCCAGACAAATAAAAACTGTAGGAATTAATCACCACTAGACTGTCCCTATAATAGATCCTTAAGGATCTATTTGCTTCTACATCTAGAAGCAAAAGAACAATAAGTACCATCATGATAACACACAAAAGAATAAAACTCACTCTTAGAGCAGATATGCAAATGAAAAAGAGAAAGAAATTTTATCTTATCTATATTAGTCCGTTTCTGTTGCTTATAAAAAAATACACAGAACTGGGTATTTTATAAAGAAAAGAAAATGTATTGCTTACATTTTCAGAGGCTGGGAGGTCCAAAGTCCAGAGAACACATCTATGAGAGTCTTAGTGGTGGTGATAGTGACCCAAGGGTCTCATGTGTCAGAAAATGGTGCGGGAGAGAGAAAATCTAATTTCCTCACGTGCTCTCTTTTAAAGCCCTCAGAACCACATGCCTGACCACTATTATTAATCCGTTCACTATGGTGTGGTCCTACAATCTAATCACATCTTCAAGGCACCACCTTTCTATTACCATAATAGGATTTCCCACCCTCAACAGTTGTAATGGGGATTAAGCCTCAATGAGGTTGGGGGGGGGCGGGCATTCAATCTTCAGCATTATCAATTCCAAAAAAAAACCCCAAAAAACAAAAAACAAAGACAAACAATAAAACAGAAACAAAGGTATATAACATAACCATTAATTTTTTTAAAAATCAGGAGTAAGGCAATCTTTCAATAACAACATAGAATGTAAATAACTTAAATTCCCTATTTAAAAGATATATACTGGCCGAATGGATTAAAAACAAGAAACAACTCTATGCTGCCTACAAGAAACCCACTTCACCTGTAAAGACGCACATAGACTAATAGTGAAAGAACAGAAGAAGTTATTTCATGCCAATGGAAACCAAAAATGAGCACAGGTGACTGTATTTATATCTGATTAAATTGATTTTAAACCAAAAACTTAAAAGACAAGGTATTATATCATGATAAAGGAATTAATTCAGCAATAGGATATAACAATTGTAAATATATATGTGGCCAATATCATAGTGCCAAATATATAAAGCAAATATTATTATATCTAAAGAGAGAGGTAGACCCCAATACAGTAATAATTGGAGACTTTTAAACCCTCTCTCTGCATCAGATAGATCATCTAGACAACAAATGAACAAACATACATTGGATTTAATCTGCACTATAGAACAAATAGACCTGACAGATATTCACAGAACATTTCAACCAACAGCTGCACAATACACATTCTTCTCATCAGCACATGGATCCTCCCCCAGGTTAGACCAAATAGAAGACTAAAATCAAGTCTCAAAAAATTTTTAAAAATTGAAAGCATATCGAGTATTATTTCACACCACAACAGAATAAAACTAGAAATCAATAACAAGCAAAACTTAGGAAACTGAACAAATGCACAAAATTTAAACAACATGCTCCTAAATAACCAACTGCTCAAAGACGAAATTGAGAAGGAAATCAAAAAGTTGCTTGAAACAAATGAAAACAGAAGGAAAACATACCAAAACCTATGGGATATTGCAAAAGCTGTACTAAGAGGATAATTTTCTGCAGTAAGTGCTTACATCAAAAAAGCAGAAAGAGAGAGGTGCCCAGAACATCTCTCACAAGAAAGAACAAAAACAACTAAAAGACAGCTAAATATCAATGGGAGTGTCTATGGGAGAGTGCAGGAGTGCAGCAGGAGACTGGTGAGATCCCTGTGGAGCACAAAAGCCCAGGATGACAGCATAGAGAGGAGAGAGAGGCACATGGCCTCAGCTACCACATCACCACCAGGATCAGTGCAAGAGAGACTTTCTCTTGCAGGAGGAATAAGTAGGCAGAGGACTCACGCCAAATACCATCCTCATCACTGAGGCTTCTAGTTCCTACTACAAGAAGATTTCACAACCCTTTCAAGCTCATAACCAAGTGTGGGGAGATGCCTAGAATACATGAACTGCATCACTCTAGAACAGATGCACATACAGTGAACTCCCCGCCCCCACCCTCACTATGCAAGCTTATGCAGTACAGCAGCATCTTGAAATCAGAGCTGTTGTGGGAGCATGCCCTGACCTGGGGCTAGCAGACACAGTGTTTCCCCAGCCTTAAGCCTCCCCGGTCATGCCAGCACACTCACACAAGAGGCTACAATGCCCTGATACCAGAGGCTTGATGCCTGGACCCAGGGGAAGCAGTGACTCAAGACTTGAACATCTGGAAAACCAATCCCAGGCCTGCTGAACTGACACACCACTATATCCAGAGCAGATATTAGACAGGCAGACACACATACAAACACACTGACAGTGGGCTGAGTTCTGTGTTCCCAAGCTCCAAACATAGAAAAACACCTCATGAGTTCTTAACTTATAGAACACACCTTGAGGTCAGTGGAAACAAAGCACATCCATGTCCTTGCCCATTGCCCAAAATAGCTAGCAGGGCCCCTTCACAGCAGGCTTGCTTCATGGCCTCACCCACTGTCTGAGAAGTGGCTTGGGGGGGCCCCTTCTGCAGACCCATCTAGCAGATTTGTACACTACCTGAGAAGTAGCTTGCTGGGTCCCCTCACTGAAGTCCTTCTCTGAAGCTTCACCCACTTCCTGAGAAGTGGCTGGCTGGGCTGCCTCTGCAGTCTTGTCTAGTGGCCTTGCCCAAAGCTCAAGAATAGGGTGGCTAGTACCCCCCACAGCAGGTCTGCTCTGTGGCTTTGCCCACTGACTGAGAAGAGGTTAGCAGGGCCCTCTCAGAGCATGCCTAACTTTCAGCCTCATCCCCTGTGTCACAAGTGGCTGGCTGGACCCTCTCTGCAGCATCATCTAGCAGACTTGCCCACTGCTCAAAAAGTGGCTGGCTGGTTCCCTTTCTGCAGCCTAGTGGCCTTGTGCTTTACGTAATCAAACCCAAAGACACATTTATGGGTGAAAGACCTTCCCCATGCAATTCTTCTACAATATTCAAAGAGGTGAATGTTCCATCAGATGCACAGATATAAACGCAGGGAAAAAAGAAACATGAAAAACGAGGAAACATGACACCACCAAAGAAACACAATAATATTCCAATAACTTATCCCCCAAAATCAGAAATTTTTGACTTGCTGGAAAAGGAATTCAAATAAATAATTTCAAGGAAACTTACAGTGGAACAAGAGAATACAAACAATTCAGTGAATTCAGGAAAAAAATATGATGTGAATGAGAAATTTAACAGATAGATATCAATATAATCCAGCAATCTTGCTGCTGGGTGTATACCCAAAGGAATGGAAATCACCATGTTCAAGGAATCCTGCACTCTTATGTTTATCCCATGTCTATTTACAATAGCTAAGAGTTGAACCAACCTAAATGTCCATTGATAAACAACTGGATAAAGAAAATGTGGTATATATACACAATGGAATACTACTATGCCACATAAAGGAATGAAATTCTGCCATTAACAGCAACATAGATGAACTTAGAGAAAATTATGTTGAATGGAGTATGCCAGGTACAGAAAGAGAAATACCACATGTCCTCACTTATAATTGGGTGGTGAAAAAAAAGAAAGAAAGAAAGATACAACAATCACAATAATTCCTCAAACTTTCAAAAGGAAAGAATGAAACCTAGATGACCAGAGGTGGGAAAGGGGGAGAGAGAAGGGGGTTAGGGAGAAATTAGTAAAGGGCCACCAAAAAAGTTTACATTGTGTAAGGATAATTTTTTTAAAATGTTTAAAGATTAATAAATAAATCAATAGACTAAAATAAATAAACAAGTTAAAAATAAAAATGTAATAAAATCAAAAAATCATGGAATTAAACAATTCATTGAATAAAATAAAAAACACATTTGAAAATCTCAACAACGGACTGAATCAAACATAAGAAATAATTTCTGATCTTGCAGACAACTGTTTTGAAATAACCCAGAAAAAAAAATAATAAAATTATAAAATGAACAAAGTCTACAACATTTATGGGATATTAAGGGACATATATTTAAATTATGGGCATTACAGGAGTAGAAGAGAAACGGTACTGAAAACATATTTTGTGAAATAATAACTAAAAACATCCATACTCTTCAGAAAGGTATGAACACCAAACTCTGGGAAGCTCAAAAGGTTCCTATGTAGATTCAACCAAAAAAGGCCTTCTTGAAGACACATTGTCATCAAACTGTGACCCACAAGGAAATCCCCCTCAGACTACAGCAGACTTCTCACTAGTAATCTACAGGTCAAGAGAGAATGGGATAATGCATTCAAAGTACTGGAAAAAAAAAAAATACCCAGCAAAGTTATCCTTCAGGAATGAAGGAGAAATAAGGCCTTTCTCAGAAAAACAAAAATGAATAGAATTCATCACTACCAGTTCAGCCTTACAAGAAATGTTTATGGGAGTCCTACATTTAGAAGAGAAGTAATAATAACAACCATCATGAAAATATAAAACTTACTGTTAGAATAGATACACAAATTAGAAATAGAAAGGAACCAAACCTCATCAATACAGAAAACTACCAAACTGCAAGGATAAACAATAAGGGAGGGAAAAAGGAAAAAAGAATACAAAAAACAATCAGAAAACATCCAACAAAATTACAGGAGTAAGAACTCATATATCAATAATAGCCTTGAATGTAAATGGGTTAAATACCCCAATTAAAAGACATAGCCTGGCTAAGGGATTTTTAAAAAGCATAACCCATCCATATGCTGACAACGAGAAACAAAGTTTACCTACAAAGATACGTATAGACTGAAAGTGAAGGGATGGGATGGAAAAAGATATCCCGTGCAATAAAAAACAAAAGTGAGCAGGAGTACCTACACTTATATCAGATAAATCAAACATTAAATCAAAGTCTGTACTAATGTAACAGGTTGAACAGAAGCAACTCCATTTTGTTAAATTTCTAAATTAAAAAGTTTTTCCTTCTTACACTTGTAACCTGAGTGCATAGCTTGCAGCTAGACATTAGAATACAATGATTCTTGTTCTCATGATTGCTAGAACATAATGACTTTTGCTCACACTGTACACAGAATAATTATAGAAGAAATTGATAAACCATATGGCCATTCTTTACTAGCTTACTAACTAGATCTTTTTGAGGTCAAGAGGAACTGAATCCATGTCTTGACTTCATGGAGGATGGTCACCATGAATCAGCCCCCACCTGAGAAGTTCTTTGATGTTTATCTGCAATTTTATGATTATGCCTGCATGTCCCTGCTTAGGTCACCATGAATCATCCCCCTACCACCTGTCCCTATAAATTCCTTTGGCAAGTCTGGGAAAAGTGGAGATGGTCTTTGAGACATAAGTCCACCATTTCCCCAGGCTGCCGACTTCCTGATTAAAGCGTATCTTTCCTTACACCAACACTTGTTTCTCAATTATTGGCTATTGAGTGGTGAGAAAACAGACCTGTGGTGTTTCAGTAACACTAAGAGATGAGGAAGGACATTATATAATGAAATAATAAAGGGATAAATACAGCAAATGGATATAACAATTATAAATATATATGCATCCAGTACCAGATAATCCAGACATATCAAGCAAATATTATCAGATCTAAAGGGAGAGATAGACACCAACACAGTAATAATACCCCAACTAGTATTTAACAACCCACTCTCAGCATTGGACAGGTCATTGAGGCAGAAAATCAACAAAGAAATATCAGATTTAAATGACTCTATAGGGGCTGGCCAGTTAGTTCAATTGGATAGAGCACAGAATTTACAGCACCAAGATCAAGGTTTCAAGTCAGCATACTGGCCAGCTGTCAAAAAAAAATAAAGAAAAGAGAGAGAGAAAGAGAGAGAGAGAGAGAGAGAAAGGGGGAAAGGGGGAAAGAAGGAAGAAAGGAAAGAAGGAAGGAAGGAAGGAAGATGACTCCATAGAAAAGTAGGACCTAATAGATATTTAGACAACATTTCAACCAACAGCTACAGAGTACACATTCTTCTCATCAGCATAGAAAATATTTTCCAAGATTGACTACATGCTTGGACACAAAACTAGTTTCAAAATTTTCAAAAAAAATGAAATTATATCATTATTTTTTCTGACTGTAATGGAATAAAGTTATAAATCAAGAGCATGAAGAACTTTCAAAACTATACAAATACACGGAAATTAAACAATGTGCTCCTTTATGACCAATAGGTTAAAGAAGAGATTAATAATGAAATTTTTTTTTAAAGTTGAAACAAATGAGGACAGAAAGATAACATGCCAAAACTTATGGAGACAACTAAGGCAGTATTAAGAGGAACATTTACAGCAATAATCATCCACATCCAACAAAAAAGGAAGATTTCAAATAAACAATGTAACAATGAACCTCAAAGAACTACAAAAGTGGAAGAAAGGAAATAATAAAAAATCAGAGCAGAAATAATTGAAATTGAGATAAAGAGTTGGTTTTCTGAAAAGATAAACAAAATTGACAAACCATTAGCCAGACTAACCAGGAAAAAATTAAGAGAAAAGACCTAAATAAATAAAATCAGAAATGCAAAAGGAAACACTACAACTGATACAACAAAAACAAAAAATATTATCTGAGATTATTATGAACAACAATACACCAATACATTTGAAAACCTAGAGGAAATGTATAAATTCCTGGATATGTATGACACACCAAAACTGAACCAAGAAGAAATAAGAAGCCTAAACATCCAAGAACAAGTAACAGGAATGAATCAGTAATAAAAAGTCTTCCAACAAAGAAAAGCCCAGGACCAGATGGCTTTACTACTGAATTCTACCAAATATTTAAAGAAATACCAATACTTTTTAATAATATTTCAAAAACTGAATTGGACAGAATTCTTCCAAACTCATACTATGAGTATTGCATTACCTTGATATAAAAAGCAGGCAAGGACACAACAACAACAAAAAAGTAAACTAGAGGCCAATATCCCTAATGAACATAGATGCAAAAATCCCCAATAAAACACTAGCAACCCAAATCCAATAACGCATCTAAACTATTATACACCATGATCAAGTGGGATTTATCACAGAGATGCAAGAATGGCTCAACATATGCAAATCAATAAAAGTAATACATTGCATCAACAGAATGAAAGAAAAAAACATATAATCATCTCAATAGATGCAGAAAAAGCATTTGATAAATTTCAACATTTCTTCATAACAGTACTTAATTGGGTATAGAAGGAAATATCTTAATACATTAAAGACTATATATGACATACCCACTGCTAATATCATACTGAACAGAGGAAAGCTTTCTTTTCCCCTAAGAACTGGAGCAATACAAGGATACCTACTCTCTCACTTTTATTGATCATAATACTGGAAGTCCTAGTCAGAGTGATTAGGCAAGAGAAAGAAAGGACATCCAAATTGGAAAAGGGAAATTCAAATTGTTTCTGTTTGCAGGTGACATGATTTCATACAGAAAAACAAGGGATTAATATTCAAAATATACAAAGAACTTAAACAACTCAATACTAAAATAACAAATAACCTAATTTAAAAATGGGCAATGAGCTGAATAGCATTTCACAAGAAAGGCATACAAATGGCCAACATGTATATGAAAGAATAAAGAATACTCAACATCACCAATAATCAGAGAAATGCAAATCAAAACGACAATGAGATATCATCTCACCCTAGTTACAATGGCTATTATCAAAAAGACAGAAAATAACAAATGTTGGCAATGGTGTGGAGAAAAAGGAGCTCTTATATATTGCTGATGGGAATGTAAATTGCTATAGCCATTATGTAAAACAGTATGGAGATTTATCAGAGAACTACAGATAGAACTACCATAAAATCCAGCATTCTCATTATTGGGTATATATCCAAAGGAATGGAAAGCAACATGTCAAAGGGATACATGCACTCCCATATTTATCACTGCTGTACTCACAATAGCCAAGAGTTGGAAACAAGCTAATTGTCCATCAAGGGATGATTAGATAAAGAAAATGTGGTTTATACACACAGTGGAATATTTTCAGCCATAAAAAAGAATGAAAGTCTGCCATTTGCAGCAACATAAATGAGTTTGAAGAAAATTATGTTAAGCCTAGTAAGCCATCTACAGAAAGAGAAATATCAAATATTCTCAATCCTATGTGGAAGCTAAAAAAGATGATCTCACAGAAGTTTGAGAGTAGAATAGTAGTTACTAGAGACTAATATGTGTAGGCAAGGGATATGGAGAAAGTGATCAATAGATACAAAGTTGTAGAAAGACAGGAAAAATAAGATCTATTGTTCTATAGTGATATAGAGAGGTTACAGTCAACAACATATTACTGTATAAGTTCAAGTAGCTAGTTGTGTGGATGTTGAATGTTCTCATCACAAGGAAGTGACAAATATTTGAGATGATGGATATACTAAACACCCTGATATGATCACCACAACCAACATAAATGTATTCAAATATCATATTCCTCTTCATAACTATGTGCCATTATCATGGGTCAATTAAGGATAAAATTAATTTAAAAGAAAACATTCAGAGACAGAAGTAGATTCGAGGTTATCAGAAATGGGGTGGAAGGAATAATGAGAAGTATTTCCTTAATGGGTACTGAGTTTATGTTTAGGATGGTGACAAAATTTTTGAAATAGATAGAGGTAGTGGTTACAGGGCATTACGAATATACTTAACTCCCTTCAATTGTATGTTTAAAATGCTTAAAATGGAAATGTTTATATTATGTTTTATTATAATAAAAAATATTTTTAAGAAATTTTTTAGAAAAAGGAAAAAGATTTCAAAGAAACAGCCTAATGTTGTTCCTCAAGGAACTAGATCCAACCCCTAAATTAGAGGACAAAAAGAAATAATAAATATCAGGGCAAAACTAAATGAATTAGAGACTGATAAAAGATACAAAACACTGGCCTTCGTTGAAAAGGTAAACAAAATTACCAAACCATTAGCTAGACTAAGAAAAAAGAGAGAAGACCCACATAACAAAAATCAGTTTTGAAAAAAGACATTACAACTGTTACCACAAATGCATTGAATCACTAGAGACTATTAGGAACTGCTATACACCATCAAGTTAAAAAATCCGGAGGAAATAGATATATTTCTGGTCAGATGCAACCTATCAAGTCCAAACCAAGAAGACATAAAAACTCTGAACAGAGCAATAAGTAGTAATGAGATTGAATCAGTAATCAGCAGTCTCTCAACAAAGAAAAGCACAGAACCAGGAGGTTTCCCTGCTGAATTCTAACAAACTTTTAATGAAGAATTAACACTAATTCTTCTCAAACTATAGCAAAAAATTGAAGCACAGGGTATTTTTCCAAACTCATTCTATGAGGCCAACATCACCTTACATACCAAAATCAGACAAAGACACAACAAAAACAAATAAAAATACTACGGGGCAATGACTTTGATCAACATCGATACAAAAATTCTCAACAAAACACTAGCAAACCAAATTAAACAGCACATCAAAAAGATTGTACACCATCATCAATTAGATTTATCCCAGGGATACAAGGATTGTTCCACATATACAAATCAATAAATGTGATACACCACATAAACAAAATGAAAGACAAAAAAACTATATGATTATCTCAATAAATGTAGAAAAAGTGTTTGATAAATTTCAACATCTCTTCATGAAAAAACTCTCAACAAATTAGGTATAGAACAAAAAATCTTAAAAGAATAAAGGTCATATATGACAAACCCACAGCTTGAACATGGGTAAGTTGAATCAAGTAACCTGAAAATATTTCAATAGAAATTTATCAAACTGAAATTTAAAGAAAAGAAAAAATAATTTTAAAAACAGAACAAAATATATAAGAACTCTGGAATTATTTCAAAAGTTTCAACATATGTGTAATTGGAATACAGGAAGGAAAAATAAGAGAATGAAGCAGATAAAATATTTGAAGTTGTAATAGAATTTCTCAAAATTAATGACTGACATTGAAACCACAGTTTAAGGGAAGTTCAGATCAGGATACATACCAATCAGGATACATACCAAAAAGTCTGTATCTGTTCATACTGTATTCAAATTATAGGAAAGAAAAGAAACAGAGAAATCCTGAAAGAAGTGGGGAGAAGGGAGGGAAGAATATGTCATCTACATAAAGCAAGAATAAGAAATACATTGGACTTCTTATCAAAACCATGCAAGCAAGAAGAGAGTGGGGTAAAATATTTAAAGTGATGGAAACAAAACAAAACACCAATCAAGAATTCTATATCCAGCAAAATTATCCTTCAAAAGTAAAAGAGAAACACAATCTCAGACAAAGAGAAAACTAAGGGAATACATTGTCAGCATACCTGCCCTGTAAGGAATGCTAAAAGAGCTATCTTGGGAAGAACAAAAATTGAATAGGTCAAACAACAGGAATTACATAAAAAAGAAACATCAGAGAAGGCATAAAAAGGTGAAATAAAATCTCTTATTCTCTTTATTCCTTGTTGATCTAATAGATAATTACTCCCAGAGTAATATTAACAACATATTGAGTGATTACAGCATAAGGATAAGTTAAATGAATGGCAGCAATGTTATAAGGGAATGGAGAGAGGAACTCTCTTATAAGATGTCTGCATTATCCATGAAGTGGTATAGTGTTATTTGAAAGTGGATTTAAATTAGTTATAAATATATTTTGCAAACTTATGGAAACCACTAAATTTTTTTTGAAAGAAGTATAATTGATATGATAATAACCATCTTTTCAAAGCAATACCTGCACGCCAACATTCATTGCAGCTCTGTTTACAATAGCCAAGATATGGAACCAACCTAAATGTCCATCGATGGATGATTGGATAAGGAAACCGTGCTATATATACACTATGAAATACCACCCTGCCATAAAAAAGAATGAAATACTTCCATTTGCAACAACATGGATGAACCTGGAGAAACTTTTGTTGAGTGAAATAAGCAAAGCACAGAGGGATAAATACCGCATGTGCTCACTCATATGTGGGAGTTAAGAGAGAAAGGAAGGAAGGAAAGAAAGACAGAGGGAGGGAACATTCCTAGGGCTACAAAGCGGAGTGGGGGGGGAGAAGGGGAGGGTGAGGGAAGCTGGTGGATAATTGGGTGGGGACATGGGGTACAAAAGTAATTTCTGGTATTGGGTATGCCCCCGGTATGAATCTGGCCCTCACATCATGTGCACAAGGGGTAACAATTACCTTTGTATCTCATGAATATTCTTAATTTTTAAAAAAAGTATAATTGATATGATAAGAAAAACCATGGAATCATATAAAATGCTCAATTAAAATTAGAGAAAGTAAAAAATGAGGGTGAAAAAAGAGAAAAGTGCAATGAACCAGCAACAACAAGAAACCCTGGGGAGGGAGGAGAATCTGATTTCCAGAACTTCCACATTGCAAAATTCCAAATATGAAGTTTTTAACAAAAAGCCATACAGCATCATAAAAGGGAAAGAAAAGTGTAATCCATTTATAGGGAAAAAACCTGACAGAACCCTTTCCTAAAAAAGCCTAGACATCAAACTTATTAGAGAAAGTCTTTAAAGCTACTGTTATATATGTTCAAAGACCTAAAGGAAATAAGGAGAACACCATCTGAACAAATGTAAAATATTGATGAAAATTTAGCAATTTTAAAAGAAACAAATTTAAAATTTGAAGCTAAACATTACAGTAGCTGAAATAAAAAATTGATTAGAGGGGTTCAAAGCAGATTGAACAGGCAGAAGACTCAGAAAACTTGAAAATAAGTCAAATTAAACTTTGCACTCTGAGAATCAGATATTAAAAAAGGATAAAGAAAAATGAACAGGGATTCATCCCAGTGATGCAAGGTTGGTTCAACACATGCAAAGCAACAGATGTGGTACAACACATCAATAAAATCAAACATAAAAACCATATCATCATCTATATAGATGCTGAAAATGTATTTGAAAAATTCAGCATTTGTTCATAATAAAGACTCTCGACAAATTAGGTATAGAAAGAAGGTATCTCAACACAATTAAAGATATGTGACAAACCTACTACCAATATCATCATAAATGGGAAAAAGTTGAAAGCGACTCCATTAAGAACAGGAACAAGACAAGGATGACCTCTCTCACCACTCCTATTCAACATGGTTTTGGAAGGACTAGCCAGAGCAATCAGGAAAGAGAAGAAAATAAGGGGCATCCAGATTAGAAAATATGAAGTCAAGCTGTCCCTGATTCCAGATGATATGATCCTATATATAGAACAGCCCAAAGACACTATATATATAAAAAAAAAAATTTTAGAGTTGATAAATAATTTCAGTAAACTTGTAGGATACAAAACTAACTTGCAAAAATCAGTAGCATTTCTATACTCCAAAAATGAACTAGCAAAAAAAGAAATCAAGAAACCTAGCATATTTACAATTGTCAGCAAAAAATAAAATAACTAGGAATAAAGTTAATCAAGGATGTGAAAAATCTCTACAATGAAAACTACAAAATTCTGTTGAGAGAAATTAAAGAGCACTCAAGAAGATGGAAAGATATCCGAAGCTCTTGGATTGGAAGAAATAACATTGTGAAAATATCCATACTATGCAAAGTGATCTACAGATTCAGTGCAATCCCCATCAAAATTCCAATGACATTTTTCTCAGAAATGGAAAAAACAATCCTAACATTCATACTGAAGAACAAAAGACCACGAATAGCCAAAGCACTTCTAAGCGAAAAAAATAAAGCCAGAGGCATAACACTACTTGACTTTAAACTATACTACAAAGCTACAGTAACCAAAACAGCATGGTACTGGCATAAAAACAGACACACAGACAAATGGAAAAGAATAGAGAATACAGAAATCAGCCCATGCACCTAAAGCCATCTGATTTTTGACAAACGCTCCAAGACTGCATTCTGGGGAAGAGACTGCCTCTTCGGTAAATAGTGCTGGGAAAATTGGAAACTAGACCCATACCTTTCACTACATTACCAAAATCAACTCAAAATGGATTAAAGAATCAAATATATATCCTGAAACAATAAAACACCTGAAAGAAAACAGGGAAAACACTCCAGGAAGTAGGATTGGGTATAGACTTTATGAATATGACCCCAAAAGCATAGGCAACCAAAGGAAAAATAAACAAATGAGATTATATCAAACTAAAAAGATTCTGCACAGCAAAAGAAACAACAGAGCAGAAAGACATCCAACACACTGGGAGAAAATATTTGCAAAATATATATCTGACAAAGGATTAATATCCAGAATATACAAGGAACTCAATTTAACAGCAAAAAAACAAGCAAACCAGTTTTAAAAATGGGCAAAGGAGCTGAATAAGCATTTCTCAAAGGAAGATATATGAATGGGCAAGAGACACACGAAAAAATGTTCAACATCACTCAGCATTCGGGAAATGCAAATCAAAACCACTTTGAGATACCATCCTACTCTAGTTAGGATAGCAAATATCCAAAAGCATCAGAGTGACAAATGCTGCCAAGGATGTGGAGAAAAAAGATCCTCCTACGCTGTTGATGGGACTGCAAAATGTTGCAGTCTTTATGGAATATGGTATGGAGTTTCCTCCACAATTACAGATAAATCTGCCATATGACCCAGCTATTCCACTGCTGGGTATATACCTCAAAAAACAGAAATTATCATGTCGAAGGGATACCTGTACTCCCATGTTTATTGCAGCACTATGTACAATAGCCAGGAGTTGGAACCAGCCTAAATGTCTGTCTGGCTATGACAAGGGCTGGAATCCTCACAGCACCAGTTATCTAGCTCTTAGTCCTGTTTGTGATGCCAATTGTAAAACTAGGTGACCACGCTTGTTATCACAGCACTTTTACCTGTCAGTAATCTTGCACTGACTAGGCTGATGGTTGAGCTAGGGCTGGGTCTGGTACTCCCAGACACCTCAAGCCCATTCACATACTGGGTCACAAACCCTTCATATGCCAGGCTGGGTCACCAGACCCTTCCGGACCAGGCTGGGTCACCAAACCTCTTCACACAGGTCTATAAGTTAGGTAACTGGCCGCACAATCCTTGGAAGTTGCAGGTCTGGAAAAACCATGGCTGCACAGGGCAGGCACCCAAGGCAGTAAACAGCAGCCAAAGTGGTGCTGGGTAGGTGCACTCACTCCACCCACACACACACAATGTTTATGGAACCACCCCATCAGCCCTGAGGTGAAGGAAGCCTGACCAAATTGTTCCATTTTCCCAACAATCCACCCCTTTAGGGTCCCTTGCCATACAAGCTACACATCCAGAATCTTCCACAATGTTCCCTTAGCAAGGATAAATGACCCTTACATTTACATAACCTATTGTCCATTCAATATGCCTTGAGGCTTGCAGTTCTGTCCTTTTAACTGTCAGCTGCATATGTCCAGTTAGTAGTAACCATTGGTGTGATCCTCCATGCAAATCCCACAGTCATACCAATGGGAAGTTCAATGCATATTCAGAAGGCCGATACATTGATCATGCCACTCTGGTGCAGTGCCTGCAGGCAGAACACTTAGCCAAGGCATCAGCTTCATCATTTCCTGGACTGGCTAAGGGGAAGTGTCCTGTGACATGGAAAACAGTTACTTCGTTCTCATGCCCCAATTCCCATAACTCTTGCCACATGGCTTGTTCTCCCAGAGGATGGTGGCCTACCATCCACTGTTGATACTTCCAAGTAGAAATCCAAAGGATTAAAACTTTGTACACAGCCCAGCAGTCAGTACAGATGGTTAATGGCCCAGGCTCATTTATTATTACCATCCATACTGCTCTCAGTTCAGCCCATTGACTGCTTTGCCCTGTGCCATTTTCATACCACATGGTATTTTTTAAGGGCTGGACAGCAACTGCTGTCCATGATGCTGAAGGTCCCATGCTAGAGCCATCTGTATACCAAGCTTGCTCTGTGATAGGTCCCTCTCCCTCATGGAAACGTGTAGCCTCCACCTCCATGGGTAATGGTTGTGTCAAAGTTTCCTCCACAACCTCTATTTGGCCTAGCACAGTTTGCAACTCTTTGGACAGAGGACTCATTGACATAGTGCTCAGTTGTTCTATATATGCTCCCCATTTAGACAGAGTGGGAGTCTGAACTACACCCACTTTAGGGCTGGTTGCCCACATACACAGCCAACCTATTATGGGGTATGTTGTCCTTACTAGGACTTTGGCAGTTCCTGTGATAGCGTCAGTGGCTATCAAGGCAGAGTACACAGCTGCTAACTGATTTTCTATTAGGGTGTAGCACACTTCAACATCCTTCCAGAGCTGAGACCATAATACTACAGGTGTGCAGAATTGGTCTTGTCTCTGCCACAACCCCCATCCTAACCCCTCCTGGGTTATATGTACATCTCACTCAAATGGCTTAGTGGGTTTGGCCACTTGTAAAGCTTCTACTTGCTGTATTTCCGTTTTCACAGCCCAATGGGCTTTTTCTACTTCCTCAGTCCAATCCCAGAGGGCTCTTTTCTTCATCAATGCATATAGTGGGCATGCCATTTGGGCCATATGGGGTACAAAAGCTCTCCAATTCCCCAAAAGTCCAAAATAAATCTGTAGCTGATTTACCATTATAGGTCAAGGGTATGCCTGTATCTTATCTATAATAGCTTCTGGGATGACCCTCTTCTTATCTGACCAGACCACTCCCAGGAATTTGACAGCCCAGGTCCTTGCACTTTGGCCGTGTTCATGGCCCACCCACATTATTCCAAATGACTTAGCAGCATTGGAGATACCTGGGTTAAATCTGCAAGAGAATCAGATGTTAGTAACACATCATCAATGTAGTGAACCATTTTGTAACTGTGCTGGGCCCAGTCCATTTGGCTAGGTCCCCAGCCACCAAACCATGAAAGATGGTTGGGCTATGCAGATAACCTTGGGGCAATACTTGAAAGATCCACTGTCTTCCTTCCCACTTAAAGGTGAACTGACCTTGGCTATCAGCAAAGATTGGAATGGAGAAAAAAGTATTTGCAAGGTCCAATACATAATAATTAGTCCCCAGCTGAGTCACCAGCTGATCCATCAAGTCATGAACTAAAGGCACAGCTACATGCAAAAGAGGCACTACTTTATATATAGTTCTCAACAATCTACAGTTATTCTCCAGGTACTATCAGGCTTTTTCACTGGCCATACCGGAGCATTAAATGGGCTTTGAACTAGACGAATAATATCGACTTTCTCTAATTCCAATATAGTAGCACTTATCTCTGCATGTCCTCCTGGTAGGCAATACTGCTTTACATTAACCACTCATCTTGGCTTGGGTAACACAGACTTTGCTGTCCATATTTTCAGCCAAAACTCTTCAACTGTTGTTCGCAGGTGCAAACCATAAAGTACATCCATACCCAAGATGTATTCAGCTACAGGAGGTATATATATATATATATACAGTCTATACATGAGGAGGTAATCTTCCTATGCCCAATGGCAATGACACAGCTTTAACCTCAGTAGTATGTTCTCCATAGCCATATATATGAACTGTGGCCCCTGGAAACTTATCTGGATTGCCATATATCAGGCTACATCCTGCACCTGTATCCACCAATGCCAAAACATGCTGCACATTCGTCCTTGGCCAATATAGTGCCAATTCAACATGAGGCCTCCGGTCCTCACCTGCCCCCAAAAGACGAGTACCTTGGCATGTTCCCTAATCAGAATGGAACAGTTCATCCGCCTCCTCGGGAACAATCAAAAAGTCCTTTAAATCCACTGAGTGGACCTTGCTACCTGTTTCTGACATTTGGTGAAATGCTGTTCAGGGCACAGTTGCTGCCACGAGGCAAACAGAACTACATTTGGCTGTCAGTCAATTTTCTTTTTATCAACTCCTGCTGCAAGCAAGTCAAGCCACATCTGCTTATGGCTAGTCTTGCTTGGTCCCTTTGGGATAAAATCCTGAGCATTTCTTGGGGGTCTGGTCTTAGCCACCTTTTGGACCCCTTTTGCTTGTCTCTTTTCCTCTACTTCACCAAAGCCAGCTATCATGGTCGTTACCTCATGTATAAGACGACCAATGTATGGGTCCAGTATGGCCTTCAGCAACACAAAGGACATTGATGGGGCATTTTGCAGCACTATGTCTCTCATGCTGCCTGTAAAGTTTTCATAGTCCGGGCCATGAGTGTTCACATTAAACATGGACTGCCATATCCCCAGATCCCAAATGATTTGACCCAGCTCAGAATACATTTGCCATTTACTAACAATCTTGGGCAGTTCTCCAGCATTTGCCCACCCAGTTCGGGTAGCTGCATTCACCCAGTCCATCAAAGAGTGATTACCTTGTCTGGGTGAATATCTGCAGCTATTCTGAAGCTGTTGCCTCAGGGACGGGTGCATGGTGGTGGAGGCCAATTTCTCCACCTCCTCACCAGAGCACATTACACTATCCACCCCTAGGTCCCATAACCACAACAGCCAAGCAGCCAGGGTCTCCCTATGTTTCTGCCAGAACTGTCTCCCCATGTCAACCAGTTCAACCTGGGTATACAGGAAATAAGTAGTGAACTGGGTCACCTGTGGATCACCCACCAGTTGTCCATCTGATCCCGTAGGCTGCTCATGCCTCAATTTCTTGTGCACAACAGGTCATGCCTGGAGATGCATTGTTTCCACCAACTCACCATTGGGTTGGTCGTCTTCCCTGGTGTGAGGGACAGGAGTGGCCAGTCACTGAACGTCATCCTCCAGGACATTTATCCATGCTTCCAACGATTCTGCTTTCTGCCTCAAATCTGCCAGTAGCTGCACATCATCCACCAAGAACTCTGCTTTCCACTTCAGCTCTCAATCAGTTTGCAGCAGAGTGTGCAAAAGCCAGCCTCTGGCCAGCAGAAAAGTGGCCACCAGGCACCACACACTCAAAGACAGCCACATTTCTTCCCCCTCTCAAGGGGTTTTCTGCTGTAGTGCCTGGTCTATGCTGCCTTGTAGTACAGTGTGAAGCAGTCACATCCTAGTCAACAGAAAGGTGGTCATAGGGCACAGCATATTCACAAATAGCCACATTTTCTCCTCCGTCCAAGGGCTTTCGGTTCCTGTATTTGCTCAGAGTCCTGTTGCAGGCTATGCCAAATGTGGTGTAATCCTGCCCAACTATGCCAATTTGTCTTGCTACATGACTAGGGCTACTGCAAGGCTACTGCTTTGAATCCTCACAGAACTAATTGTCTAGCTCTTAATCCTGTTTGTGACACCAATTGTAAAGCTATGGGACCACACTAATTGTCATGGCTCTTTTAACTGCTGGTAATCCTGCACCGACTGGCTGATGGTTGAGGTAGGGCTGGGTCTGGAACTTCCAGACCCCTCAAGCCCATTCAAAGACTGGGTCACAAACCCTTCATATGCCAGGCTGGGTCACCAGACCCCTCCACACCAGGCTGGGTCACCAGACCCCTACACACAGGTCTATAAGCTAGGTAAGTAGCCACATGGTCCTTGGAAGCTGCAGTTCTGGAAAAAAAACATGGACATGCAAGTCAGGAACCTGAGCCAGTAAACATCACCCAAAGTGGAACCATGTGGGTGCACTCACTCCACCCCCCCCACACACAATGCTTACGGAACTACCCCATCCAGCCCTGAGGCAAGGGGAGCCTGACCAATTTGTTCCATTGTCCCAACAGTGCCCATCAATGAATGAGTAGATAAGGAAAATGCAATATATCAACACAATGGAATACTACTCTCATACTAACAAAAAACATGAAATACTACCATTCACAGTGCCATGGATGGACTTAGAGAAAAATTATATTAAGTGAAATAAGCAGGGCACAAAAAGAAAAATACCACATGTTCTCACTTATTTATGGGAGCTAATGCAAATAATGCAAATAAGTAAGTAAATATAAAAATGAATGGTGGGGGGGACGAGACACAACAATCACAACAATTCCTTGAACTTGTTAAGACAAATGAACAGATATGATGTCGATGGGGGAGGGGGGAGCTGGAGTGGGGAAGGAGGAATTGGTAAAGGGAAAGAAAAATCAACCATATTGTACATTAATAAATTAAAATTTAAATAAATAAATTGAAATGTTACAATTTGGGGAGAAAAACATAAGAAAAAAATTATGATGACATAAATAGAACCACTGCAAAGTTAAAGAGATATGAATACATAAAAAATTATTTTGCAAGATGACCTCAATATACAGCAACCTATTTCTCTTCAAATATACATATTATGATGCATCCTTAAAATAAACCTGTGTATATTTAATTCTTTAATCCATTCTGAGTTGATTTTGGTATATGGTGAGAGGTATGGGTCTAGTTTCATTCTCCTGCATATGGATATCCAGTTATCCCAGCACCATTTGCTAAAGAGGCAGTCTCTTCCCCAGTGTATAGGCATGGAGCCTTTGTCAAAGATCAGATGGCTGTAGGTGTGTGGGTTGCTTTCTGGATGCTCTACTCTATTCCATTGATCAGTGTGTCTGTTTTTATGGCAGTACCATGCTATTTTGGTTATTAAAGCTTTGGAGTATAGTTTAAAGTCTGGTAGTGTTATGCCTCCAGCTTTATTTTTTTGCCCAGTACTGCTTTGGCTATGTGTGGTCTTTTGTTATTCCATATAAATGTTTGGATAGTTTTTTCCATTTCTGAGAAAAATGTCATTGGAAATTTGATGGGGATTGCATTGAATTTGTAGATCACTTTGGGTAGTATGGACATTTTCACAATGTTGATTCTTCCAGTCCACGAGCATGGGATATCTTTCCATCTTCTTCTGTCCTCTTTAATTTCTCTCAGCAGTGGTTTGTAGTTCTCATTATAGAAATTTTTCACATCCTTGGTTAACTCAATTCCTAAGTATTTTATTTTTCTGGTGGCTGTGGTAAATGGGCAAGCTTTTTAAATTTATCTTTCTGCATGTTCACTATTGCAGAATAGAAATGCTACTGACTTTTGTGTGTTGATTTTGTATCCTGATACTTTGCTGAAATCATTTATCAACTCCAAGTGTTTTTTGGTAGAGGTTTTAGGCTGTTCGATATATAGGATCATGTCATCTGCAAAGGGGAACAGTTTGATTTCATCTTTTCCAATCTGGATGCCCTTTATTTCCTTTTCTTTTCTGATTGCTCTGGCTAGTATTTCCAATACTATGTTGAATAGGAGTGGTGAGAGTGGGCATCCTTGTCTAGTGCCTGTTCTTAAAGGAAAAGCTTTCAGCTTTTCCCCATTCAAGATGATATTGGCAGTGGGTTTATCATATATGGCTTTAATTATGTTGAGATACTTTCCATCTATACCTAACTTATAGAAAGTCTTTATCATGAATGAGTGTTGAATTTTATCAAATGCTTTTTCAGCATCTATAGAGATGATCATATGGTCCTTGTGTTTGATTTTATTGATATGGTGTTAAAATTAAATATACACCCTGAAACAATAAAACTACTCAAAGAAAACATAGGAGAAACACTTCAGGAAGTAGGACTGGGCACAGACTTCATGAATATGACCCCCAAAGCACTGGCAACCTAAGGAAAAATAAACAAATGGGATTCTATCAAACTGAAAAGCTTCTGCACACCAAAAGAAACAATTAATAGAGTTAAAAGACAACCAACAGAGTGGAGAAAATATTTGCAAAATATACATCTGACAAAGAATTAATATCCAGAATATACAAGGAACTGAAACAACTTTACAACAAAAAAACAAGTAACCCAATTTAAAAATGGGCAAAAGAGCGAAATAAACATTTCTCAAAGGAAGATATACGAATGGCCAACAGACACATGAAAAATGCTCAACATCACTCAGCATTCGAGAAATGCAAATCAAAACCACACTGAGATACCATCTCACCCCAGTTAGGTTGGCTAATATCCAAAACACTGTGAATGATAAATGCTGAGTGCAAAAAGGTGCGGCCCCGATGGAAAATGGTGTGGAGGTTCCTCAAACAATTGCAGATAGATCTACCATATGACCCAGCTAGCCCACTGCTGGGAATATACCCGGAGGAATGGAAATCATCAAGTTGAAGGTATACTAGTTCTTCAATGTTCATTGCAGCACTCTTTACAATAGCTAAGAGTTGCAACCAGCCCAAATGTCCATCATCAGATGAGTGGATATGGAAAATATGGTATATCTACACAATGGAATAGTACTCTACTATAAAAAAGAATGAAATACTGCCATTTGCAACAACATGGATGGTCCTAGAGAGAATTATATTAAGTGAAACTAGTCAGGCACAGAAAGAGAAATCCTACATATTCTCACTTATTTGGGGGAGCTAAAAATAAATAAATAAATATACAAATAACCTGGGGGGAGAGGGAAGAAGACACAACAATAACAATTCCTTGAAGTTGATACAACAAGCAAACAGAAAGCAGTTTCTTGGGATGGAGGGGGGAGAGGGAGGAGGGAGGGAGGTTTTGGTAATGGGCTACAATAATCAACCACATTGTATATTGACAAAATAAAATAAAACTAAAATAAATAATAATCAAATAAAATAAACCTGTTAATTCTGATTTTTTAAAAATAAATAGACATGTGTACCATATCTACAACTTTGTTTATCAATATTAATTTTTACAAAAATATTACTAGGGACCCAGAGGGAAGCCACAGCATCTGTGGCAGGCCATGCTGAGGTGAGTTGATACTTGCATGGTGCTGGGGGCTCATTCTATGGCCACAGATTCTAGGACAGTACCTAAGGGGGTGTAATATAGCCACTACCACACCTACCATCAAGCAAGGGCAATTCACCACTGCAGTAGCATCCAGGGCCACTCTATGGGTGACCTTCTACACACTCAACCACACTGATATAAGAAGAGTCATCAGTAAAGCTTGTAAACAGAGGAAGAAATCTTTATCCTCATAGTCAACCTAAGAGTAATAGAAGAAGCAAACCCTCTACCAAATGTCCAAACATCAACAAAAAAATGATAGAACTACAAACAAACAAGAAGATATGACACCACCAAAGGAACACAGTAATGCTCAAATTTAAGACTCCATTGAACAGGGAATCTTTGAAATGTCTGAAAAAGAATTCTGAGCATTGATCTTAAATAAACTCAAAAAATAAAAGAAGATTCAATTAGAGAACACAATGAAACAAGAAAAAATATCCAGAATATGAAGGAGAACATTTACAAAGAGATTAATACCATAAAAAAGAGTGTAGCAGAACTCCTAGAAATGAAAGACTCATTCAATGAGGTAAAAAAAAAAAAAAAAAACACAGAGAGCTTGAACAGCAAGGTAGAGCAAGCAAAAGAAAGAATTTCAGATCTCAAACATGGTCTTTTTGAAATAACCCAGGCAGACAAAAAAAAAAAGAAAAAAAGAATCAAAAATAATGAGGACAACCTAACAGAGACAGGAGACAAACTCAAGCACTCTAACACCTGAACTGTGGGTATTCCAGAAGGGGAGGAGAATGGAAAAGGCATTAAAAACCTATTCAAGAAAATAGTAACACAAAACCGGTCAGGTGTAGGGAGAGATGCAGATCATCAAATCCACTAAGCTCAAAGATCTCAAAACAAATTGAATCCAAAAAAATCCTCCCCAAGAAACATTATAGTTAAATTTGCAAAGCACAGAGACAGAGAATTCTAAAAGCAGCAATAGAAAAGCATCAAGTCACCTATAGGGGAGCCCACATCAGACTAACATCAGGCTTCACAACTGAAACCTTACAGGCCAGAAGGAAGTGAAATGATATATTCAAAATACTAAAAGAAAAAAAATGCCAGCCAAGAATTCTTTACCCAGCAATGCTCTCCTTTAGAAATGAGGGAGAAATAGTGAATTTCCCAGACAAACAAAAATTGTGGGAGTTCACCAGCACACAACCAGCCCTGCAAGAAAATGTCAAGGGAGTCCTTCATCTGGAATTTTAATAATGATGACCTCTATCCCACTATCACAAATACACAAGAAAGAGAAAAACCCTCCATTAAAACAAAAATGCCAGCAAGAAAGAGAAGGAAGCTAAATCATGCCCTTTTAAATTTCCAACACTGAAAAAGAGAAATAAAAGGGGAAGCAACGATCAAAGGATATTTAAATCATCTAAACAAGAAGCAATTAAATGACAGGAATTAAACAATACCTTTCAATAACTACCCTAAATGAGAATAGATTAAACTCCCCATTCAAAAGACATAGACTGACTGATTGGATTAAAAAGCTAGACCCAAGTATATGCTGTCTTCAAGAGAATCACCTAACCTGTAGAGACACACACAGAATAAAATTGAAGGGATGGAAAAAGATATACCATGCAAATGGAAATGAAAAACGAGCAATGATAGCTATTCTTATATAAGACAGAACAGAGTTTAAACAAAAAAACGTTAAAAATGTATATTATATTTAAGAAACACTGATTTCCTTAGTTGCAGAAAAATTTAAAATCCATGCATGATTTAAAACAATAACAACAAAAAACTCTCAAGAAACTAGAAGAAAGAAATTTTCTCAAACTGATAAAAGACATCTACAAAAATCTTTAGCTAACATCATACATAATGGTGAAACACTAAATTCTTTTACCCTAAGATCAGGAAAAAGGCAAGAATGTCCATTCTTATGACATGTATTCAACACTGTATTGTATATGCTAGCCAAACAAAAGGCATACAAATTGCAAAAAGAAAAAGAAGGCCACAATATAATGATAAAGGAATCTATCAAGCAAGAAAACATAACAATCATAAATATTTATGCACACAATACTGGAGAACCCAGATATATAAAGCAAGCACTCTTAGACCTAAAGAAAGAAATAAGTCCTAACACATTAACAGTGGATGATCTGAACAACCTTCTCTCAGTATGGGACAGATATTCCAGGCAACAAATCAACAGAGACACAGGATTTAATCTACACTTTAGAACAAACAGACCTGGCAGATATATACACAATATTTCACCCAACAACTAAAGAATATATTTTCTTCTCATCAGCTCATGGAACATTTTCCAGGACAGACCACATATTAGATCACAAATCTAGTCTCAGAAATTTTTTTAAAAATTGAAATCATCCCAAGTATCTTTTCAGACCACAATGGACTAAAACTGGAAATTGATAATAAGCAAAACTCTGGAAAATATACAAATACACAGAAACTAAACAACAGGCTCCTGATTGACCTATGGGTCCAAGAAGAAATTAAACAGGAAATCAAAAAAATTTTTTAAACTAATGAAAATAAAGATACATCATACCATAACCTGTGGGATACTGCAAAAGCAGTACTGAGGCAACTTTATTACAATAAATGCTTACTTCAAAAGAATAAAAAGACTTCAAATAAGTGACCTAACACTATGCCTCAAAGAACTTGAAAAACAACAGCAATCCAATCCTAAAGGTAGCAGACAGAAATAATTAAGATCAGTGCAGAACTAAATGAAATAAAGACCCAAAAAACAATAGAAAAGGTCAACAAAACAAAAATGTTGCTTTCTCAAGATGATAAATAAAATGGAAAAGCCAATGGCTAGGGAAGAAGAAGAAAGAAGAAGAAGAAGAAAGAAGAAGAAGAAGAAGAAGAAGAAGAAGAAGAAGAAGAAGAAGAAGAAGAAGAAGAAGAAGAAGAAGAAGAAGAAGAAGAAGAAGAAGAAGAAGAAGAAGAAGAAGAAGAAGAAGAAGAAGAAGAAGAAGAAGAAGAGAAGAAGAAGAAGAAGAAGAAGAAGAAGAAGAAGAAGAAGAAGAAGAAGAAGAAGAAGAAGAAGAAGAAGAAGAAGAAGAAGAAGAAGAAGAAAAGACCCAAATAACAAAAATCAGAAATGAAAAGGGAGACATTACAACTGATACCAAAGAAATATGAAGAATCATTAGAGACTATTATAAACAACTGTATAACAGCAAATATGAAAATCTGGAAGAAATGGATAAGTTTCTAGATACATAAAACCTACCCAGACTGAACCAAGAAGAGATAGAAAACCTGAGCAGACCAATAACAAACAATGAGATTGAAGTGGTAATCAGCAATCTTCCAACAAAGAAAAGTCCATGGCTTTACAGCTGAATTCTATCAAACTTTTAAAAAGGAGTTAATACCAATTCTGAAAAAATCGAAACAGAAGTCATTCTCCCAAATTCATTCTATGAGGCCAACATAAGTCTGATACCAAAACCAGATAAAGATACAACAAAAAAAGAAAATTTAAGGCCAATATCCCTGATGAACATAGATGCAAAAATCCTCAACAAAATATTAGTAATCAGAATACAGCAACACATTAAAAAAAATTTACATGATCAAGTGGGATTAATCCCAGGGATGCAAAGATGGTTCAACATATGAAAATCAATAAATATGATACATCACATCAACAAACTCAAGGACAAAGACCATATGATTATCTCAATAGATGCTGAAAAAGTATTGTCAAAAGTCAACATCCCTTCATGATAAAGACTTTCAACAAAATAGGTATAGAAGGAAAGTGTCTCAACACAATAAAAGCCATCTATGACAAGCCCAACACCAGTATCATTCTGAATGGGGAAAAGCTGAGGGCTTTTCCCTTAAGAACAGGAACAAGACAAAGATGCCCACTCTCACCACTTCTATTTAGCATAGTACTGAAGGTACTAGCCAGAGCAATCAGTCAAGAAAAAGAAATAAAGGGAATCTAGATGGAAAAAAGATGAAGTCAAACAGTCTCTATCTGCAGATGACATGATACTATATATAGAAAAACCTAAAGACTCTATCAAAAAACTCCTAGAGCTGATTAACAACTTCAGTAATGTTGCAGGATACAAAATAAATGCCCCCAAATCAGTTGCATTTATATGCCCAAATAATGAAATCACAGAAAGAGTAATAAAATAATCCCATTTACAATTGTCACCAAGAAAATGAAATACCTAGGGATCAATTTAACTGAGGAGGTGAAAGATCCCTACAAAGAGAATCACAAACCTCTTCTGAAAGAAATTAAAGAAGACACAAAAAGATGGAAAAACATTCCATGCTCTTGGATTGGAAGAACTGACATTGTGAAAATGTCTATACTACACAAAGTGATCTACAGATTCAATGCAATCCCCATTCAAATACCAATGACATTCTCCACAGAAAAGGAAAAAGTAATCTTAACTTTCATATGGAACAACTAAAGGCCCCAAATAGCCAAAGTAATCCTGAGAAAAACAAAATAAAGATGGAAACATAACATTACCTGACTTTAAACTATACTACAAAGCTACTGTAATCAAAACAGCATTGTACTGGCTTAAAAATAGACACTCAGATCAGTGGAGCAGAATTGTGAACCCAGAAATCTCTCCTCAGGTTTACAGTCATCTGATACTGAACAAAGGCAACAAAAATCTACATTGGGGAAAAGACTGCCTCTTCAATAAGGGGTGCTGGGAAAATTGGATATCCATATTCAGAAAAGTGAAACTAGATATGCACCTCTCACAATATACTGAAATCAACTCAAAATGTATTAAAGACTTAAGTATAAGACCTGAAACTGTAAAATTACTAAGGGAAAATATAGGTGAAACACTTCAGGAACTAGGTCTGGGCACAGACTTTACGAACATGAGCACAAAAGCACAAACGACAAAAGAAAAAATAAACAAATGGGGCTATATCAAACTAAAAATCTTCTGCACAGCAAAGGAAACAATCAACAGAGTGAAACAACAGCCTACAGAGTGAGAGAAAATTTTTGCTAACTATGCATCCAACAAGAGAGTAATATCCATAATATACAAAGAACTCAAGCAATTATACAGTAAAAAAACAAATACCCAATTTAAGAATGGAAAAAGGAGCTCAATAGACATTTTTCAAAGGAAGACTTACAAATGGCCAGCAGGTACATGAAAAAATGCTCAACATCACTATTCATCAGGGAAATGCAAAGTAAAACCATATTGAGTTACCACCTCACCCCAGTTAAACTGGCTATAATCAAAAAGATGGTGAATAACAAATGCTGGCAAAGATGTGGAGAGAATAGAATGCTCCTGCACTGTTGGTGGGACTGTAAATTAGTACAACCACTATGGAAAACAGTATGGAGGTTTCTCAAACAACTACAGATAGATCTTCCATATGACCCAGCAATCCCACTCCTGTGCATATATCCAAAGGAATGGAAATCATCATGTCAAAGGGATATCTGCACTCCCATGTTCATCGCAGCTCTATTTCCAGTAGCCAAGATATGGAACCAATCTATATGTCCATCGATGGATGATTGGATAAGGAAGCTGTCTTATATATACACCATGGAATACTACTCTGCCATAAAAAAGAATGAAATGCTCCCACTTCAACAACATGGATGAGCTTAAATAAACTTATGTTGAGTGAAATAAGCAAAGCACAGAGGAATCAATGCCACATGTACTCAGTCATAAGTAGGAGCTAAGAGAGAAAGAAGGAAGGAAAGAAAGACCACAGTGGTGCATTGGACTTGCAGAGTGAGAGAACAAACCTTGGGAACAAAGTGTAGTGGGGGGGGGAGGTTGGGGATAATTGGGTGGGGGGACACAGGGTACAATTGCAATTTTTAGTAAGGAGCAAGCTGCCAGTTTGGATCTGGCCTTCACATCCTGAGCATGAGAGGTGACAATCAGCTTTGTTTCTCGAGAATATTAATAACCAATAAAAAACAAATGAAAATGCACATGAAGTCAATACAGCTATTCTATTTTCAGAAATGTATTCTATAGATGTATGCATAGTTGTGTGAAATGTTGCATGTATAAAGATATTTATTGCAGCATTATTATATTTTTTGTTGACAGTAAATGATTGGAAACTAAATATCCAACATAAGGGACTGATTAAATTTAAAAACCATTAAACCATTAAACATAATATTATAGACTATTATATACTGATATGGAGATATGTCCAAAATATTCCATTAAATAAAACAAAATACAAGTGAGAAAAAATAAATAAATAAATAAAAATATAATTTAATTCATATTGCAAAAAAGCCACAAAAACAGAAATCATCAAAGCAAGACACTGACATCAATTAAGGATCTGCTTGCCTTTAAAAAACACCAATTTCCCTCAGGGAGACAGTTTCCCTATTGCTGACTCCCTTATGCGTAAGTCTATCTCCTCTTAATAAAGCATTGCTTGCCTGAAAATAAAAAAGAGAGAATAGTGGTTACTAGAGGCCTGAGGGGAGTGGGGGCTGAGGGAAAGTGGTGAACTAATGAGTACAAAACTATTCTAACTACCCTAAGTGAATCATTGTGCAATACCTGATTGTACTGAAACAACATAATGTATCCCATATATATATACAAGTAAATGTTAAAATGTTTTAAATTTTAAAATGTGACTCATCAGACATAAGGGATCCTCAATAAGATTACCAGCCAATTTCTTTTCAGACATCATTAAAATGAGTAGGCAGTGGATTGACATATTTAAAGTGCTAAAAGAAAAAGAAAACTCAATCAAGTATTCTATGTCAGACCAAACTATTGCTCAAAAATAAAGAATGAAAACATTGCCAGAAAAACAAAAGCTGAGGGAGATTTTTGCTAGTAGGCTTGTCCTACAGGAAATGCTAAGGGGAGTTTTTCAGGCTGATATGAAAGGACACTAGACAATAACTTGAAGTTATCCAAAGAAATAAAGAAGAGAATAAAGGTATTTAAAAAGTTAAGTATAGAGCCAGTATTATTTTATGTTTTGTTTATAATTCCTCTCTTTTTTTGTATGATTCAAAAGATACATTCACAAAGCAATAATTATAAACCTGTGATAATGGGCACACGTAAAAAAATGTAATTTGTGATAATAATCACATATAATGTGCCAGAGCTGTATAAGCCCTGATAATTTGTATGATATTTAGCTAACTTGGTATTAATTCAAACTAGACTACTATAAATTTAGGATGTTAATACTAATCCCCAAGGTAAGTACTAAGAAAATAAAAATATATACAGGAAATAAAATGAAGAGGATATCAAACTCTACAGATTAATGCAATCCCTATCAAAATTCCAATTATGTTTTTCCAGAAATAGAAATAGCCATCCAAAAAATTTATATGATCATATCCAGGGTCAGGATGGTGGACTCAAGGTGCCCAAGGTGCATTCCTCCCACATAAAAGGATCAGAACAACTAACAGACAGCTAAATTTTGATGGGAGCATATGTGGGAGAGAGTAGGAGTGCAGCAGGAAACTGGTGAGATCCCTGTGGAGTGCAAAAGCCCAGGACGGTGGCATAGAGAGAAGAGAAAGGCACACTGTCTCAGCTGCCATGTCTCCAACACAGCAATTGGTGCAGGAGGAATTTTCTGTTGTGGCAAAAAGGTAGGCAGAGGACCCACACCAACACCCCCCCTCACCACAGAAGCTGGCAGATCTTTTGCCAGGGCAAGCCTGGAGACAAGCGTGGGTAGTGGCCTACAGACACTGCAGCACTCTTGAACAGTAGCACACGTTGTGCAGTCCCCACCCTCAACCTTCATGCCCCAAGCTCATGGAGGATGGCACCATATTGAAATCAGAGCCATTGCTAGGAATGCACTATGCCTGGGGCAAATAACCACAGTGCTTCCCCAGCCTTAATACTCTGCCCTCATCCCAGTGCACTCACTTGGAGGCACTACAATGCCCTGATCCCAGTGGCTTGAAGCCTTGGCTCACAGGTAGCTGTGACTAGTTCTGCAGTCTGGGAAGCCAACCCTAGTCCTGCTGAACTGATGCACCCCCACCTCCCCAGACAAAGATCAGACTAGCAGACCCTCCTCAGGGACCCATTCCTTCCCTTAACCCTCAGCCCTGCCAACTGATGGAGCTGTGTGCTCATGAGACCCAAACCCAAAAACACAGATCACGGGTCCTTACACTAATGAATACACCCTCAGGCCAGTGAAAATAATGTGCATCTATCCCCTTCTGGAGAAGCAGCCAAGCAGCCTTGTCAATAGTCCCAGAAGCAGCTAGAATGGGCCCCTCACTGCAGGCTTACCTAGAGGCACTGTCCACTGCCTAGAAGCATCTGGATGGGGCCTCTCACTACAGGACCGCCTAGTGGCCTCACCCACCATCCAGAAGCAGCTGGACAGTCCCCCTCACTACAGGCCTGCCTAGCAGCCCTGCACGCCACTGGAGAAGTGACTACACAGGACTCCTAACAACCTTGCCAACAGTTAGGAAAGTGGCTGGACAGGCTCCCTTGCTTCAGGCCTGCGTAGCAGCCCCACTGACCACCCACGAATTGGCTGGACAGACCTCTTCACTGCAGGCCTGCCTCGCGGCCCCACCCACCAACTGAAAAGAAACTAGTCAGGTCCCCTTTCTGCAAGCCTGCTTAGAGGTCTTGCTCACCACCTGAAAAGCAGCTGGATGGAACCCTTCACTGCAGACTTGCCTAGCAGCCCTGCCCACTAACTAAAAAGTAGCTCATCAGGTTCCCTCACTGAAGGCCTATATATAGGTGCCCACCACCCAAGAAGTGGCTGGATGGCCCCCTCACTACAGCCCTGCCTAGTGGCCTTGCCCACTTCTAGAGATCTGGTTCAGCAGCTCAGCCCTTGGCAGACAAGCTCCTGAACTGCCAAGAGAAGCATGACCTCATATCGGGCCCCAAAAAGGGCACAAAGGAAGGGCCACCAGCAGACTCACACTTCACTAGATGAGCCAAAATGGGCCCATGACCCTAGCTCAGAGAAACAGCTCAGTTGTCTCATCCCTAGAAGATCCACCCCTGAGTCTTTGAACCATCAAATGCACATGTATCCAAGTGGTAAACAGCTTGGCTGACATGCTCCTGGATAGCCCTACCCCAATCAGAATCTAATGGCACTGTGACCCTGCCACTGGCAAGCCAATCCCAGACACCCTGACACACCATATGCCCTCACCCATAGCCTGAGAATCAATCCAGCAACCACATTCACAGTGAGCCAGCTGTTGAGATGACTGACCCACAGGGTGCATGGGCATACCCCGGCCTGTGAATGAAACCAGTGATTCCTCCCCTGCCAAAGCTGTGCCTCCACCTCCACAAACTTCCTAAGAATAGATCACTGAGTCATTCACAGACATAGTGAAATATGGATTACAGCTGAAGAAACTACACAGTCTACATTACTGCATCTATCCTGAAAAAAGCAATTGTACTCTACCCAATTGGCACCTAGGATGCATTTGCTGGTGAAATCTTTCCTCATGCAAGCCACGCTACAAAATTCAAAGAGGTGACTGTTCCACCAGATGCACAAATGTCAACACAGGGAAAGAAGAAACATGAAAAAACAAAGTGACATTACACCAAGAAAAAAATAATAATAATGCTCCAATAACTGATCCCAAAGAATCAGAAATTTCAAACTTGTAGGAAGAGGAGTTCAAATTAATGATCTTAATGAAACTCACTGAGATACAAGAGGATACATAAAAACAGTTCAAATAAATCAGAAATACAATTCACAATATGAATGAGAAATTCATCAAAGAGATAAATATTATTAAAAATGAAGAAGAAATCTTGGAATTGAAGAATTCGTTGAATGAAATAAAAAATAATACATCTGAGAGTCTCAACAACAGACTATATCAAGCAGAAGAAAGAATTTCTGATCTTGAAGATAGCAGTTTTGAAATAACACAGGAAGACAAAAAAAGAATAAAAAAGAATGAGTAAAGCTTAAAAGATCTGTGGGATACTATTAAAGGAACAAATATTCTAATTATGGGCATTCCAGAATGAAAAGAAAAAAAAAAGATATTGAAAACCTATTTAATAAAATAATAGCTGAAAACTTCCCAGTCTTGGGAAAGATATGTATATCTAAATCCAAGAGGCTCAAATGTCCCCAAATAAATTCAAACCAAATAGGTCACCTCCGAGGCACATTGTAGTCAAAATATCCAAAGTTAAAGACAGAGAGAGAGGCTGGCCATTTAGCTCACTTAGTTATAGTACAGCTTTATGACACCAAGGTCACAGGTTCAGATCCCTGAACAGGCCAGCCACCAAAAAGAAAGAAAGAAAGAAAAAAAGGTAGATAGATAGATAGATAGATAGATAGATAGATAGATAGATAGATAGATAGATAGATGAGAGAGAGAGAGAAAGAGAATCTTATAAAAAGCAAGAGCAAAGCATCAGGTCACCTATACAGGCATCCTCATCAGACTAACAACAGACTTATCAGCAGAAATCCTAAAGGCCAGGAGAGAATGGGATGATATATTCAAAGTACTGAAATAAAAAAAAAAAACACCATCCAAGAATACTAAACGAAGAAAAGCTATCCTTCAGAAAACAAGGGGAAATAAAGTCTTTCTTAGACAAGCAAAAATTAAGGGAATCTATCATCACCAGACTGTACAAGAAATGTATAGGGAAGTCCTACACCTAGAAGAGAAAGAACGATAACATCCATAATGAAAACACCTGAAAATGTAACACTTACTTGTAGAGTAGATATACAAATTAGAAAGCGAAAGGATCTAAACCTTATCAATACCAAACTTCAAGGATAGACATTAAAAGAGGAAGAAAGGAACAAAGGATACACATAACAGTAAGAAACAACCAACTAAATGACAGGAGTAAGACCTCACATATTAATTATAAAGCTGAATGCAAATAGATTAAATGCCCTATTTAAAATATACAGACTAGCTGAATGGGTTAAAAAAATATGCTGCCTACAAGAAAAACATCTTACCTACAAAGACACACATAGACTCAAAGTGAAGGGATGGAAAAAGATATTCCATGCAAATGGAAAACAAAAGCAAGCAGAAGAATCTATCCTTATATCAGATAAAACAGACATTAAATCAAAATCTGTACCAAGGAACAAAGAAGGGCACTATGTAGTGATAAAGGGATCAATACAGCAAAAGGGCATAACAATTATAAATATATATGCACCAAACATAGGAGAACCCAGATATGTAAAGTCAATATTATCAGATCTAAAGGGAGAGATAGACACCAGTACAATAATAGTTGGGGACTTTAACACCCCACTCTCAGCATTGGGCAGATCATCAAGAGAGAAAATCAATAAGGAAACATCAGATTTAAATAGCACCATAGACCTGATGGACTTAACAGACATATACAGAGCATTTAATCCAACTGCTGTAGAATACACATTCGTTTCATCAGCACATAGAAATTTCTCCAGGATTAACCATATATTAGGCCACAAAATATGTCTCAACAAGTTCAAAAAAACTCGAAATCATATCGTGTTTTTTTCTGATCATAATGTAATAAAACTAGAAAACAATAACAAGAGGAACTTGCAAAACTACACAAATGCATGGAAATTAAATAACATGTTCTCACTCATATATGGAAGCTAAAAAAGTTGACCTCATAGAAGTAGAGAGTAGAATAGTGATTACTAGAGACTGGCAAGGGAAGGGGAAAGTGTGGATGGGAAGAGGGTGGTCAGTGGATACAAAATACTAAAGAAACAGGAAGAATGAAATCTAGTGTTCTATAATAATATAGGGAGACTACAGTTAACAACAACATAGTGTGTATCTTTGAATAGCTAGTCGAGATGGTGTTGAATGTTCCTAACACAAAGAAATGACAAATGTTTGAGGTGATGGATATATTTAGCAGCCTGATATGATAATTGCAATCAGCATGACTGTATGCAAATATCAAATTTTACTCCATAAATATATATAATTATCATGGGTCTGCTGAGAAAAATAAGTGTAAAAGAGAGAAACAGAAGAATAGTAGTTACCAGAAACAGGGAAAGGGATGGGAGAAAGAGGCTATGGAAATATTGGTAAAAAGTTACAGGTAGATAGGAAGAATAACTTCGGGTGCTCTAGGGTGACAATAGATAATAATATTTTATTATCTATTTCAAGATAGCCAGAAAAGAGGATCTTGAATATTATAACAAAAAAAATTATAAATGTTTACATGATAGATATGCTAACTGTTCTGATTAGATCATTATACAATATATATGCATTGAAACAACAAACTGGACCCCATAAACATGTACAATACAAAATTAATAAATAAATTTATATGAAACCTCAAGGGACCCCAAATAGAGAAAAAATCTTGAAAAGAAAAAAAAGAAAAGGTTGGAAGTCTTACATTTCCTGATTTCAAAACTTATTACAAAGCTATGGTAATCAAAACAGTGTGGTCCTGGCATAAAGACAAACAGAGATAAATGAAATAAAATTGACAGCCCAGAGATAAACCCTGTCATAAATGGTCAAATGATTTTCTATGAGTGTACTAAAATCATTCAGTGGGGAAAGAACAGTGACGCAGTTTGGATGTGTTGTCCCCTCCAAAGCTCATGTGGAAATTTGATCTCCAATGTGGCAGTGATGGAAACTGATTGAGTCATGGGGGCAGATCCCTCACGAATGGATCAAAGCTTTCCCTGGGGGAGGAGGGATAGTGTGTGAGTTCTCACTCTATTAGTTCCCTCAAGACCTGATTGTTTAAAGGGCCATGGCACCTTCTCTCTCTCTTGCTTCTTCTCTTGCTTGCTTCCTCTTGCCATGTGATCTGCTTGTACCCACTGACTCCCTGCCACTTTCCACCCTGAGTAGAAGCAGCCTGAGGCCCATGCCAGATGCAGCTGTCCCAGAATCGTAAGCCAAATAAACCTCTTTCCTTTATAAAATACCCAGTCTCAAGTATTTCTGTTATAGCAACACAAAACGGACTAATACAAACAGTCTTTTCTACAAATGGTATTGGGAAAACTGGATATCCACATGCAAAAGAATGAATTTGGATTCCTACCCTATACCATATACAAAAGTAGCTTAAAATGGATCAAAGACCTAAACATTGGGCCTAATATAGGGGATAACTTTCATCATATTGGGCATTGGGTTTGGCAATGATTTTTGGACATAGCATCAAAAGCACAAAGTAAAAACAGATAAATTGGACTACATCAAAATTAGAAAAATGTGTATCAAAGGACAATCAACAGAGTGAAAAGACAACCGACACAATGGGAGAAATATTTGCAAATCATATATTCTACAAAGTTAATATCCAGAATATGTAAACAACCCCACAGCTTAACAACAACAACAAAAACAAAACATGATTAGAAAAATGGTCAAAAGACTTGAATGGACACTTCTCCAAAAATGATATACAAATGGCCAGCAAGCATTTGAAAAGATGCTCAGCATCAGTAATTACTAGGGAAATGCAAATCAAACCCACAATGAAATATCACCTCGCATTCATTAGTATGGCTGCTATCATAATTGAGAAGATATTTGGGTGGGGGCACAGGATCTAATCACAATTTGTGGTAATGGACATGCTGCCAGTATGGATCTGGCCATCATATCTTAGGTGACAATTTGCTTTGTACCCCATGAATATTCATAACCAATAAAAACAAAACAAAACATTTTTTTAAAAAGATGACATATTTACAATTAAAAAAAGAAGAAAGAAAAGAAAGAAAGAAAAAAGAAAGAAAGGAAGGAAGGAAGGAAGGAAGGAAGGAAGGAAGGAAGGAAGGAAGGAAGGAAGGAAGGAAGGAAGGAAGGAAGGAAGGAAGGAAGGAAGGAAGGAAGGAAGGAAGGAAGGAAGGAAGGAAGGAAAAAGGAGAGAGGAAAGAAAAAGAAAAAGTGCTAGTGAGGATGCAGAGTTCACTGTTCATGAAAATGTAAAATGATACAACTGCTATAGAAAATAGTATGATAGTTCCTCAAAAATTAAAAATATATGTACCATATGACCCAGCGTTATTGCTTCTCAGAATAGATCCAAAAGTTTTTAAAGCAGGGTCTCTAAGAGATATTTGTACACCTGTGTTCATAGCAACATTATCCACAAGAGCCAAAACATGGAAGCAACTCGAATATTCGTGGACACCTAAATGAATAAATAAAATATGATATATACATAAAATTGAATACTATTCAGCCTTTAAAAAAAGAATTCTGACACATGCTACAACTTGGATGAACCTTGAGAACACTATGTTAAGTGAAATAAGCAGGTAACAAAAAAATAAATACTGCATGAATTCATTTACAGAGAGTATCAAGAGTAGTCAAACTCACAGAAACAGAATGTAGAATGGCAGTTGCCAGGGGCTGGGAGAAAGGGGAAATAGGGAGCTGATATTTAATAGGTATAGAGATGAAAGATTGTTCCAAAGACTGGTTTCACAGCAATGTGAATATACTTGGCACTACTAAACTATACACTTAAAAATGGTTAATATAGTAAAATTTTTGTTATGTGTATTTTACCTCAATTTTTTTAAAAGGAAGAGAGGTCTTAAAAACAAGAACCTAAACTAAAGTAACTAGAAAAGGAAAGGAAAAGCAAATTAAATGCAAATCTGTCAGAGGGAAGGAAATAATTAAGATTAAAGTGGAGATAAATTAAAAAGAGAATAGAAAAACAATACAGAAAATCAAAACCAAAGATTGCTTTTTCGAAAAGATGAACAAAATTGACAAACCTTTAGCTAGATTGACTGTAATATTCATAGTTATGTTTCCACTTTCATTTCTGATTTTATTTAATCATGTCTTCTCTTTCTTTTCCTTAGTGAGTTTAGCTAAATGTTCGATTTTTTTTTCTTTTTATCTTTTCCAAGAACGATCCTTTGGTTTTATTGGTTCCTTATTTCGTTCTATGAGTCTGACACTAAAACCAGACAAAGACAGCACAAGAAAAAAAAAAAAAAACTACACACCAATATCGCTTATGAATACAAATATAGCAATTCTCAAAAAAAATACTGGCAAAATAATTCCAACAAAATATTAAAAGGATCATAAACCATGACGAAATGGGATTTCTCCCAGGATTGTAAGGGTAGTTCGTCATATGAAAATCAATCAATATAACATGGAACACTAACAGAAAAAGGAAAATATATATATATATATATAATCATCTCAATTGACACAGAAAAACCATTCGACAAAATCCAACACCGTTTTTTAATTTAAAAACTCAAAAAACTGGGAATACAAAGGAACTTTCTCGCCATGATAAAGGGCATTTATGAAAAACATATAGCAAACATCACATTCAGTGGTGAAAGACTGAAAGCTTTTTCCCCTAAGATCAGGACCTATATAAAGATTCCTGCTTTTGCCACTTCTATTCAACATTTTTCTGGAAGTTCTAGCCAGAGCAGTTAGGCAAGAAAAAGAAAAAAAGGTCATCCAAATTTGAAAGGAAGTAGCAAAACTCTATTTACAGATGATATGGACCCATACGCAGAAAATCCTAAAGAATCCACACTCACATACACAAAAAAACTATCAGTGCTAATACATGAATTCAGCAAAATTTACAGGGTACAAGATCAGCATGCAAAAATCAGTTTTATTGGGCCGAGCCCGTGGCGCACTTGGTAGAGCCGGTGCACTCACTGGCTGAGTGCCGGTCACGAAAAAACGACAAAAAAAAAAAAAAAAAAAAATCAGTTTTATTTCTACACATTTGGGATGAACAATCTGAAAAGGAAGTTAAGAAAACAACTTCACTTACAAAAGCATCAAAAGAGAATAAAATACTCAGGAACAAATTTAACAAAGGGGCAAAACTGAAAACTATAAAACATTGCAGAAAGGATTTAAAGTATACCTAAGGAAATCGACTGAAAGACTCAATATTTTTAATATAACAATACTCCCCAAAGCAATCTACAGACTCAAAGCAATCCCTATGAAAATCCTAACAGTATTTTGCAGAAATGGAAAAACTGATCCTAACATTTACATAGAATTTCAATAGACCCATGTAGTCAAAAAAATCCTGAAAAAGAGCAGATTGGGAGGATTCACACTTCCCAATATCAAACCTTACTACAAAGCTACAATAATCAAGACAGTGTGATACTGGCATAGGATAGACATATAGAACAATGGAACAGAATTGAGAGCCCAGAAATAAACTCATATGTCTATGGTCAATTGATTTTTTGATATTGATGCGAAGACCATTCAATGTGGAAGGAATAGTATCTTCAATAAATGGTGTTGGGTCACTTGGAGATCTACATGCAAAATAATAAAGTTGGATTTTTACCTTATACCATATAAAAAAAAATTAACTCAAAGTAGATCAAAGACCTAAATATAACATCTGAAACCATAAAACTCTAGAAAAATAATAGCGTTAGGACAAATGGATGTCCACATGCAAAAAAATGATGTTGTACCTTACTTTACACCATATACAAAAATTAACTCAAAGTGAATGAAAAGTCTGAACCTAAGATCTAAATCCATAAAACTCCTAGGAAAAAAAACATTATAACCTTGTTTTTGGCGATTGTTCCCTAGGTTTAACAACAAAAAATAGATAAATTGGGCCTCATCAAAATCAAAAACTTTTTTGCAACAAAGGACACTATCAAGAAAGATAAAGTGTAACTAAGAAAATGGGAGAAAATATATTCAAATCATATATCTAATAAACGTTCTAATATACAGCATATATAAGGAACTCTTACAACCAAAATTGAAACGACAAGCAACCCAATTTAAAAATGGGCAAAGGATTTAAATGGACATTTCTCAAAAAAAAAAGTGCAAATGGCCGAAAATCACATTAAAAACTGCTCAAAAGTGTTATCATGAAGAAAATGCAAATCAAAACCACAGTGAGATAACACATTACATAAACTAGGATGTCTATAATTTTAAAAAAATAGAAAATAACAAGTATGGTCCAAGGTATGAAGAAAGTAGAACCCTCATATATTGCTGGTGCAAATGAAAATGACGGAACTGCTGTGGAAAAGCTTGGTGGTTCCTCAATAAGTTAAACATGGTGTAAGACTCAGCAATTCCACAGATGTTCAAACAAAAACTTGCACACAAATGTTCATAGCAGCATTATTCACAATCACCATAAGGTGGAAACGACCCAAATGTTTGTCAACTGATAGGTGGAAAAAAATATGATATATTCATGCAATGGAATATTATTTGACAGTAACAAGGAATGAAATATTGATAAATGCTCCAGCACAGATGAACCTTGATAATGTTATGTTAAGTGATTGAAGGCGGTCATAAAAGGCTGCATATTGTACAATTCCATTTATTTAAAATATCCAGAATAAACAAGGCCATAGAGACAGAAAGTGAATCACCTGTTTCCAGGGGCCAGGAAGGGGAGAATAGGGAGTAACTGCCTAATGGATACAGAGTCTCTTTTGAGTACATGAAAATGTTCTGGGCCTCAGTAGTGGTTATGGTCGCAAAACATTGTAAATGTACTAAATGCCACTGAATTGTACACTTTAAAATGGCTAAAGGCGATTTTAAGTTGTGTGTATATGACTATGATAAAAAAGTAAAGGGATGAAGAAAAATATAGCATTCCACTGCTAATCAAAGGAAAACTGGAGTAGCTATATTAATTTCAGACAAGGCTAATTTCAGAAGGAGGAAAATTATCAATTATTGAGAGAAGAACTTCATACTGATAAAGGAGTTGAGTCTCCAAGAAAGTATAACAGTCCTTCATGTATATGCACTCACCAAAAGAGCATGAAAGTACTTGAGGCATAAGCTGATAAAATTTCAAAGAGAAATATACAAAGCCACTATCATAATCTGAGACTTCAGCACCCCTCTTTTGGTAATTGATAAACCAAGCAGGTAGAAATATCAATAAGGATACAGTCGAGTTTAATAGACCCATCAATCAACTGGATCTAATTCACGTACAAACACACCTCATTCAACAACAGCAGAATATACATTCTTCTCAAGCTCACATAGAACATTTACCAAAATAGACCACATTCTAGGCCATAAAACGCACCTTAACAAATTTAAAAGAGTAGAAATCATTCTTTTCTTTGATTCAAAGTATGTTCTCAAACCACAATGGAATTAAACTAGATATCAATAACAGAAAGACAGATGGAAAAAACCCAAATATTTGGAAATAAAGCAACACACTTCGAAATAATATATGGGTCAAGGAAGAAGTCTCCAAATATTTTTAAAAATATTTTGAAATAAATGAAAATGAAAATACAACTGGTGGGATGCAACATAAATAAGGCTTAGGGGAAAACTTAATATTATTATTAAGTACATATGTTAGAAAAGAAAATGGATTTAAAATCAATAATCTAAGCTTCCACCTATGAAACTAGAGAAGGAACAGTGATTTCAGCATAATACAACAAGAAGAAAAGAAATGATAAAAATTAATCCCGATTTGACCATCATATATTGCACACAGGTATAGATATTCAACACTACCCCACAGGTATGTATGATCACGTTTCAATAAATAAATAAATAAAAATTAAATCAGAAACCAATGGTATTTAAAGCAGGAAAACATAGAGAAAAGATCGATGCAATTCTCAACCTCTAGTCAGGCCACCTAAGGAAAAAAGCTAGAAGATACAAATTATTAATACCAAAAATGGAAGCAGGGCCATAAGTAATGATCCCATGTATATTTAAAAGATAATAAAGTAATATTATGAACAACTCTATGCCCCAAAATTCGGTACCTTAGATGAAATGGAAAGACTCAAACAACCAAAACTCACCCAAGAAAAAATAGATAATATAAATAGGCCCATACCTATTAAGAAAATTGAATGAATAATTAGTGAGCTTCAAAAAATAAAGCTCCAGACCCAAATGGTTTCACAGGTGAATTCTTCCAAATATTTAAGGAAGAAATTATACGAAGAGAACAATATCACTTATGAAGATAGAAGCAAAATTTCTCAACAAAATACCAACAAAACTGAATCCAGCAATGTATAAAAAGAATTCTAAACCATGACTAAGTGGGATTTATTCCAAGTCTGCAAGGCTGATTTAAAATTTGAAAATCAATCAATAAACTCCACCGTATCAACAGGCTGAAGAAGAAAAATTATATGATCAGATAAATTAATACAGAAAAAGCAATCAACAAAAACTAATACACACATTCATGAAAAAATTCTCAGGAAACTAGGAACTTCTTCAACTTGATAAAAATATCTAAAGAAAACCTATATCTAACATAGTCAATAAGAACTGAATACTTTCTACCTAAGACTAGGAACAAGGCAAGGACGTCCCCCTCACCATTCCTATTCAACATTGTGCTGCATGTCCTAGCTTGTAAAATAATACGAGAAAAGGAAATAAAATGTATACAGATTAGGAAGGAATAACTAAAACTACCTTTGCGGATGACAAGATTGTCTATGTAGAAAATCCCAAGAATTCCAAAAAACAAAAAATAATAATAACACCAAAAATTTCTTCTCGGTGCATCATAACAAGAGGTTCATGATGTCATGATGTCAATATGTCTAATTACTGGTGCTGTTTACTTTGATCACTTTGTTAAATTGATGTCTGCAGGTGTTGTTATTCACTATAAAGTTGCCATATTTCCCTTTACAGTTGATAAATATCTTGGGAGAAATACTTTGACACTGTGCAAGTCCTGTTTTTCCTCAAGCATTCACCCACTAATTTGAGCTAATTTTAGTATCCATTGGTGGATCTTGTCTGCAACACTTATTACTGTGGCACATTCCAAATAGTGATGTTCTGTTTCTCGCTTTTATTTTATATGTATTAATTGGGATTTTCTTGTAAATAAGAGCTGTTCCTTCCCCTCTATTTATTTATTTATATCAGTATAGACTAACGGATATTTATTTTATTCTATGAGTTAAAATCCAGTACACTCCCTGCCGCCCTCCACCCCAATCAAAGAGGTAGAGAATTACTCCCTACTCCTTAAGTATGTGCTTTCCTTAAGGGATAAACGCAATGTGGAGAAACCTGACAAACTACCTCAGCCAGGTGATCAAAGTTAATATCATCAGTTGACAATATGTACCACTGATATGATGTGTTGAAAAAGGCACTTTACCTCTGTGGTTTTTCCTTTCAAAATTCATACCCTAGTATGACCATGAAAAAAAAATGTTTTTTCAAGTCCAAATTGAGGGACATTCTACAAAAAATCCAACCAATACTCTTCAAAACTGTCAAACTTATCAAAAACAAAGTCTCATAATCTGTCAAAGCCAGCTTAAGGAGACATGACGTTGAATGTAATGCAGTATCCTGGATAATATCTTGGAACAGAAAAATACATTACATAAAAAAATAACCTAAGAGAATATGATAAACTGTGGACTTCAGTTAATATAAACATATCAATATTGGCTCATTTAATTGTAATAAAGGTACCAGACTGATGTAAGTTGATAATAATAGTTGAAACTGAGTGTATAATATATAAGAACTCTCTGTACTATCTTCTCGATTTTTCAGTAAATCTAAAACAGTCTTTAAAAATTCTATTAAAAATGTTTTTAAGTTAACCTAAACCCACAAATGAGTCCTCCCTATGTAAGCATGTATGGTGATTTTGAGAGCAGTAAGATAGTTACCTATCCTAAAGGATCTCCAAGTGAAATGGGGTAAAAACACGGTAAGTATATTGACAGATAATGACAAGTTCTGGAAGCCCCCATACTTCAGAAAGAAGGTGAGGGCAGTTTGAAATATGTTAAATTTGAAAATGTCTAGACCTCAAGAAATCAGAATGAGGCTAGCATCTTGCACAAGGGGGAAATAAAACTAAGTAACTAATGTCTATTAAAACAAAACAATACAAGGTAAGCAAAACAAAACTAACAAAAACCTCTTCTTAGAAGAGAAAAAAATTAAGTTGGAAACTTTTTTGTTTTGCAAAGAGACTGTAGCATATCTTTAGAATGGCTATTGGTAGCTTTTGCTGTCATCATCTTAATTGCCAAAGTGATATTTTTTGAGTGAGATATTTGGGAGAGAGGAGAAAGTGAATATTCCCAAAGTGGTGAATAAAAACTGGTATCCATAACTCAAGGTCTACAAAGCCATCATTTTGTGTTTGTGGCAGTGAATTGTCAAGGGCTTAATCCAGAAAGTCTCATGGGAAGAAGTAACCCTGAGAGAATAGGGTCTTGTTTAAGCCAAGTATCAAGGGTGAGAAGCATCTGACCAGAGAATATGGGCACCCTGAATCCTGGTTCTCTGTTCTAGCTAGGAGACTGAGTTGCCCTCCTTGACTCTCAGAGCAAACAGTAACAACCCAGTAAGAGAGATCTTCCAGTATACAAACTGAGCTACCTGAATTACTTAGCAGGCTTGACCCTGAAGAGCCCTTGGCCTAGTTCACAAACATCCTCACATTCAGACAGAGGAAGAATGAAGAAGAAAAGAGGTAGATTGCCAAAATGGTATACGATTTGCTTCAGAATTTATAGGGTGGATTTGCTCACTTATGTTAAGGCTATATGCAGAAGCCAGACCATTTATTAAAAAAATTTTAAAAACCTTGAGATTTATAAAGTAATGAATATAATTTTTTATAAGTCTCATATGTAACTAACAACTGAATTCATTTCACTCTTGTAAAAATACAAAGAAAGAATTTTAAAATATAGTTCATTATATATTGTAATTTATATAATTCATGGTATATTATTAATTTATATAATAAATAGCAATGATAATTATCATTCTAACACCATAAAAGGATAATTTTAAGGAAAAAGCATTGACATAAAACCATAATTCTATGACCCTCAAACAAATTTTACCATTTTTGTCTATACCTATTTTATGGGGTTCTAATCTTAGAGAGAGAGAGTGTGTGTGTGTGTATAATTTTGTTTCACATTTTTTTAAACCTAATATCACACCAGAAGCATTTTCTCATAGTACTGCATTATTACTAATTAAAATTGTAATGTTATGTGACATGATATTTATGTTCTTTAGGTTATTTCTGATTTTTTAATTAGCAGTAGCAAAGAAGTAAACAAAAAAATGAAGAAGTTCTGTTTCTGATTAAGATGGTGAAAAACACTCCATTATTCTGTCTCTCCTGGTGAATGCAACTAAAATTCCTGTACAGGATGTATGGAGGAACTATCTTAAAATTCCACAAAGTAAATGGTAGCTGGTGAATTGTGAAAGAAATCAAAATTTAATATATAACCAAAAAATCAATAAATTTCCTGTATATTTTTTCCTTTGCTATCGCCTAACTTGGACTCAAAGGCAGCATAAAGTTCAGATGTACACAACAGTTATTGACAGAAAGAACTCAAATAAGACCTACCTTTATGGTCCAAGGACCAGGAACGAGAATACCTAGAGAGACGGAGAGAATGGAGAAAATGCCCTGTTTTTACTTTTTGTTTTCTTCTTTCTGACTCCAGCCTCCAGGCAAGCTTAGGCCCTAAGGTGCAAAGTTGCATTGGTGGCAAGAGAAAGATTAGCTAATCAGAAAACTAAAATTTTCAGGGAGAAGACTTCTTCAATTTGAGCAAAAGAATTGTGGTGTGAAGAATATGGGAGAAAATTCTACTGTTTTTTCTCTTACTGTATCTTCCCATGGTTTAGCATGGAGGTAGACCCAGTTGCAGGAAGTGCATAGCATGGTTGGGAGACTAAAAAGCCCCAGCTCTTTAACAAGAGAACGAGGAAGGGAGCCCCTGTGATCTGGAGAGTGGCAGGGTGACCGCAATGAGAAAGGAGCTTAAGAAACAGATGCGGTAAAGTTGTTCATGAATTTGCAGGCTTATCCTCAAGCTGTGTATGTGTGGATCTGATCCTAGAAAGCACACAAAAGGCATTGAGAACTGAATTACAGAGTAGAGTACTGTCTGGTTTCCAGACTAGCCTCTGAGCAATGTGTAAATGGGACAAATCTGAAGAGCATTGCAAAGGCTTTGAAAACTGAACTGATAGTGGAACCATAGCCCACAGAAGTAGATTGAAACTTGGAAACTGAAGCCTGCAGAACAAACAAAAACTTTTTAACATTTTCAATAAAATTAGAACAAGACTTAAACTTTCATAACATAATATTTTAAATGTCCAGCCTATAATAAAAAAAATTACTCAAAGTACAAAGAATTAGAACAATCTCAAAAACTTGCATCTGTAAACAATAGTCATAATATACCAACCCTGAGATGACCTAGATGTTACTATTATGAGAAAAACTCTTATAATCAGGAAGGAGAGAAGAACATTTTGAAAATAAGTAGACAGAAAGTTTTAGCAAAGAAGAAGAAGCTATAAAAAAGAAATGAAATAGAAATTTTAGATCTGAAAAATACAAACAAAACAGTTGCTATAAGCACTCAATATTAGATTGGAGATAACAGAAGAGTTAATGAATTTGAAGATAGAGCAATATGAATCTGAAGAGAGAGAGAAAAAAGTGAGCAGAGGCTCAGGTAATGTGGGACAATACCAAAAGGTCTAATACTCATGTCATCAGTGTTCCAGAAGTAGAAGGGAAAGAGTGATGTGGAAAAAGATGTTTGAAGAAATAATGGCTGAAAATGTCCCAAATTGGTGAAAGACACAAATTTACAGATCCAAGAAGCTCAGCCAAACCTCAAATGCATGAACAAAGAAATCCACCTCTAGACATACAATAATCGAACTGCTAAAAACCAAAGGTAAAGAAAAAAATCTTGAAAGCAGTCAGAGAAAACCAATGCATTCCATATGCAGAAACAAAGATTCAAATGACAGCAAGTGTCTCCTCAGAAACCAAGGAGGCAAGAAGACAACTTAAAAGTGATGAAATAACTGTCAAGCTAGGATTATATCTCCAGTGAAAATAACCTTTAGAAGTGAAGCTGAAATAAAGACATTCTCAGAAGAATGAAAAATAAAAAAGAATTCATCGCCAGCAGACAGGCTGTAAAATAAATGATAAAGAAGTTCTTCAAACAGAAAGGAAACAATTTCAGGGAGTAACTTCAAGTATGAAGGAAAAGCAACAAAAAGATTAATCTTGTAAATATAATAAGCTATTTTTCTCTTTTTAAGTTCCTTAAAACATGTATGATGATTGAAAGCAAAAATGGTAACACTATCAGCGGACTTTTCAATGTACGTATATGTAATACATATTTACAACTAAAACATAAAAGAGGAAAGGTAAAGGCACCTATAAGATTTCTACATTTCACTCAAAGTGGTAAAATATTAATTGTGAGTAAACTGGAAAAGTTAAGTATATATATTACCCTTCGATGTATGAATGAATAAACAACTATGGTACATCCATACCATGGAATATCACTCAGCAATAAAAAGAACAAATTATGCATATATGTAACAATTTGGATGAACCACGGGGCACTATGCTGAATGGAAGAAGCAAGTCTCAGAAGTTTGCATACTGTATTACCCACTCATATAACATTCTTGAAATAACAAAATTATAGAGATGGAGAACAGCTTGGTGGTTGTCAAGGGCTTAGCAATGGTGGAGGTGGGGAAGGTCTGGATGTGACTGTAAAGGGGTAGCACAAAGGAAATCTTTGTGGTGATGAAATCTTGATTGCAGTGATGACTACACAAATATGCACATGTGATAAAATGACATACAACTACATATACACGTTCTACCAATATCAAATTCTTGGTTTTGATGTCCTGTTTTACTTGTTTAAGATGTCAACATTTCAGAGAATTGGATGAAGGATACAGTCTTTCCTTGAAGAAACATATCTTAAAGTTAATATACTTTGTAGTGATACCACCCTGATGCAAGAGCTGTTACTGGTACAGTGTACATTTCTCTAGATGAGGAGTCGTGAGACTTTTTCTGTAAACAGTGAAATAATAAATATTTTAGGTTTTGTGGGCAATAGCATGAAAGCTCCCGGACACAATTTGTAAATAAATTCTCGTGGCTGTGTTATAATAACATTTCATTTACAAAAGAAGGTGGCATGGCTGGATTTGGCCAATTGTTTGATAGGCCCTGCTCTAGTTTTATATGTAATATATATATATATATACACACATACACTATATATAGTGCATATAATATAAAAATATAAATATTACATATATGTAATATTTTATATATTTCATATTCATATATGCAATATTTTATATATTTCTTATTCATATATGTAATATTTTATATATTTTATATTTCATATATAAGCACATGCACCTATACACATATTGTATATTTTACACATGTATAATCATACATAATGTTTCACGATTTAATTTTTGCACTTTAATGATACATTTTGAACATCATTCCTTGTAAAAACATACAGATCAATTTCATTCCATTTTAGTGACTGCAGAGTATTTCATTGTGGAGATATATATTTAAACATCTTCTGTCCATAAATATTAATGAGAATTCCAATTTTTCACAAATATAATGAATGCTACATTAAACATCTCTAGGTATATGTTTCTATAATTTGGCAAATGTTTCTGTAGAGGTTAATTGCTTTTAACTCACAGATTTGTAAAATAATAAAATATTTTGTCCTGTTATGGCTTTTTAAGTTCTAATTGCACTTTTCTATTTATTCTGCAGTTTTCAGACTGGCTGCCTTATTTACCAATATTACTTCATATTTTTATTGGGCTCTTCAGCTTAAAAAGAAATTCCAAAAAATCTCATTTGAGCCTTATAAGAGTGCAAAGAGAGTGAAGTAGTTATTATTACCTCATATTGGGGTTGAGAAAAATGAGGCATGGAGAAATTAACTGACTTGTCCAAGGTTGCACAGCAAGTTAGTGTATTAACAAGGCTTAGAACCAAAAACTTTTGGCTCCCATCTGGGTCAGTTCTCTCACATGGACTGGCTCTCACTTTGATCTTAGCATATTTGCAACCTATATAAAAAATATGGTTAACAATCTTCAAAATAAATGGACAAAGGACAGAAACAGAAACTTGACAGAAGAAATAGGTGTAGCCATTAAATTTATGAAGAGATTCTCAGCTCAGATATTTAAATTTAAATTAGAAGAGCAATAAGTTTTTTCAGCTATCACATGCATATACTAAAGAATGTGAAAGACTCTAATGTTGGCAAAGGTGTGCAGAATCCAGTATTCCCACTGAATGATGATTGTAGTGCAAAGTGGACAATATGCTAGTTCCCATCAGAATGTGAAATGTGCACACTCCTTGACCCAGCACCTGTATAGGAATTTATCCTACAGAATATCTGGATAATTTCAGATACACACACACACACACACACACACACACACACACACACACGCGCGCAAACACACATGACGGGAGGGACACAGAGTAATATACAATTGCAGAAGTGTTTGGCATTGTAAAAAGTTGGACTTGACAGACATATACAGAACATTTCATCCAACAACAGAAGATACATTCTTCTCATCAGCATATGGATCATTCTCTAGGATAGACCACATGTTAGGCCACAAAATAAGTCTCGACAAATTTTAAAAGATTGAAATCATATCAAGTACATACTCAGAACATGATGGAATAAAACTAGAAATTAACAAGAAACAAAAATTTGGAAACTATACAAATTCATAAAAATTAAACAAAATGTTCCTGAATGACCATTGGGTCAGACAAGATATAAAGCAGAAAATCAAAAATTTCCTTAGATCAAAGGAAAATACAAGTACAGATTACAAAACCTATGGGATACTGCAAAAGCAGTACTCAGAGGAAAGTTTATTGCAACAAGTGCTTACATCAAAAGTACAGAAAGACTTCATATAAACAACCTAATGTGTAATCTAAAAGAACTAGAAAAACGAGAAGTATCTAATCCCAAAACTAGTACATGGAAAGAAATAATTAAGATCAGAGCAGAGCTAAATGAAATAGAGACCAAAAGAACAGCACAAAAAAAAGAAAAAGAAAAGAAACAAACAAAAAGTTGGTTATTTAGGAAGATAAACAAAATAGAAAAGCCATTGGCCAGTCTAACTAAAAAAAAAGAGAGAAGACCCAAATAACAAAAATGAGAAATGAAAAAGGAGACATTACAAGAAGAATGAAACTAGATATGCATCTCTTGCCATACACCAAAATCAACTCAAAATGGATTAAAGACTTAAGTATAAGACCCGAAACTGTAAAATTACTAAGGGAAAATATAGGTGAAACACTTCAGCAGTTAGGTCAGGGCACAGGCTTTATGAACATGAGCCCGAAAGCACAAGCAGCAAAAGAAAAATAAGCAAATGGGACTATATCAAACTAAAAAGTTTCTGCACAGCAAAAAAACCAACAGTGACAAGACAACCTACAGAGTGGGAGAAAATTTTTGCTAACTATGCATCCAACAATGGACTAATATACAGAACATACATAGAATTCAAGCAATTATACAGAAAAAAAAATAAATGACCCAATTAAAAAAATGGGCAAAGGAGTTGAATAGACATTTTTCAAAGGAAGACAGACAAATGGCCAACAGGTGCATGAAAAAATGTTCAACATCACTAGTCATCAGGGAAATGCAAATTAAAACCACATTGAGATACCACCTCACTCCAGTTAAACTGGCTATAATCAAGATGGTGAATAACAAATGCTGGAGAGGGTGTGGAGAGAAGCAAACTCTACTGCACTGTTTGTGGGACTGTAAATTAGTACAATCACTTTGGAAAACAATATGGATGTTTTTCCAACAACTACAGATAGATCTTCCATATGATTCAGCAATCCCGCTTTTGGGTATATATACAGAGGAATGGAAATCATCATGTTGAAGAGATACTTGCACTCCCATGTTTATTGCAGCTCTATTTACAATAGCCAAGATATGAAACCAACATAAATGTCCATCAATGGATGATTGGATAAGGAAACTGTGGTATATATACACTATGGAATACTACTCTGCCATAAAAAAGAATGAAATACTCCCATTTGCAACAACATGGATGAACCTGGAGAAACTTTTGTTGAGTGAAATAAGCAAAGTGCAGGGGGGATAAATAACGCATGTGCTCACTCATGTGGGAGCTAAGAGAGAACGGAAGGAAGGAAAAAAAGACTGCAGTAGTGCAGTGGCCTAACAGAGGGAGGGAACATTTCTAGAGCTACAAATAGGAGTGGAGGGGGGAGGGGAAAGGGGAGGGAGGTTGAGGGATAATTGGGAGGGGACAAAGGGTACAAAAGTAATTTCTGGTAATGGGCATGCCCCCAGTATGAATCTGGCCCTCACATCATGGGCAGGAGGGGGGACAATTAGCTTTGTATCTCATGAATATTCTTGATAAATAAAAAAAAAAGAAAAGACATCCTAAAGGATGAGCGAAAGTATTTGCAATAAATGCATCAGACAAGGGATTAATATCCAGAATATACAAAGAGCTCAGACAACTTTACAACAACAACAACAACAAAATAATCCAATTAAAAAATGGACAAAGGAGCTAAATAGACATTTCAGGTATATGAAAAAAGTGCTCAGCATCACTAATCATCAGGGAAATGCAAATGAAAACCACTCTGAGATATTACCTCACCTCAATCAGACTGGCTATCATAAAAAAGACAGAGAATAACAAATGCTAATGAAGATGTGGAGAGAGAGGAACCATCCTGCACTGTTGGTGGGACTGTAAATTAGTACAGCCATTATGGAGAACAGTATGAAATGTCCTTAAACAACTACAGATAGAACTTCCATATGATCCAGCAATCCCACTCCTGGGGATATATCCAGAGGACTGGAAGACATCAGGTCAAAGGCATATCTGCCCTCCCATGTTTATTGCAGCTATTCCATTGCAATAGCTAGGCAATGGAACCAACCTAAATGTCCGTCAATTGATGACTGGATAAGGAAATTGTGGTAGATATACAAATACTACTCAGCCATAAAAAAGAATGAAATTCTACCATTTGCAACAGCATGGATGAGCCTGGAGAAAATTATCCTAAGTGAAACAACCCAGGTACAGAAAGAGAAATACTGCATATTCTCACTCATAACTGGGAGCTGAATCCATAAATAAACAAATGAACAATAAAGAAAGACAGAGAGAAAGAAAGAAAGAAACAACAATCACATTAATAGGTTGAACTTTTAGAAAACTAGAGGTAGAAAAGGGGAGGGCATGGGGAGAGGGAGGGAGGCTAATGAGGAAGTGGTCAATGGACACAAAGAATGATTGCATATTGTAATGATGAATAAGCTAACTATACTGATCTCATTACCACACATTCTAAACAATTATTGAAAATCAATGTTGTACCCCACATGTATGTATAATAAAAAATAAAAATTAAAAATAAAAAAGCAAATACAACACACGAAAATCAATAGCGTTCTTACAAACCAACAAACAAGTAAAAAAAGAAATCAAGAAAGCAAGCCCATTGATAGTAGCTACCAAAACAGTAAAATACCCAGGAAAAAATTTAACCAAAGAGGAGAAAATTCTCTACAATGAGAACTGCAAAACACTGCTGAAAGAAATTAAAGAGGACACAAAAAGATGGAAAATCATTGTATGTTCATGGACTGGAAGAGTTAACATCGTGAAAATGTCCATACTACACAAAGTGATCTACATATTCAATGCAATCACCATCAAAATACCAATGATATTCTTCAAAGAAAGAGAAAAACAAAATCCTAAAATTCATATGGAAAAACAAAAAACCCTGAATAGCCAAAGCAATCTTGAGCAAAATAAATAAAGTCAGAGGCATAATACTCCTGACTTCAAACTATACTACAAAGCTACAGTAACAAAAACAGGATGATACTGGCATAATAACAGACACTCAGACCAATGGAGCATAATAGAGAACCCAAAAATCCACCCAGGTACTTACACTCAACTGATCTTCGACAAAGGTACCAAGAACATACATTGGGGAAAGGACAGCCACTTCTATAAATGGTGCTGAGAAAACTAGATATCCATGTGTAGAGAAATGAACCTAGATTGTACCTCTCACCATATATGGAAATCAACCAAAAATAAATGAAAGACTTAAGTATAAGTCCTTAAACTATAAAATTCTTAGAAGAAAACATAAGGGAAATACTTTAGGATGTAGGTCTGGGCAAAGACTTTATGAAGAAGACCCCAAAAGCACAAGCAACAAAAGGAAAAATAAACAAATGGGATTATATCAAACTAAAAACTTCTGCACAGCAAAGAAAACAATCAACAGAGTGAAAAGACAACCTACAGAATGGGAGAAAATATTTGCAAACTATGCATCTGACAAAGGATTAATATCCAGAATATATAAGGAACTCAATCGACTTCACAGTAAGAAAACAAATAATCCCATTTTAAAAATAGGCAAAGGATTTGAATAGACATTTTTCAAAGGAAGACATGCAAATGGCCAACAGGTACATGAAAAAATGCTCAATATTACTAATCATTGGGGAAATGCAAATTGAAACCACATTGAGAAACCATCGCACCCTAGTTAGACTGGATATTATCAAAAAGTCGTAGAATAACAACTGCTGGTGAGGATGTGGAGAAAGGGGACTGCTTTTACACTGTTGGTGGGACTGTAAACTAGTACAGCCATGATGGAAAATGGTATGGAGCTTTCTCAGACAATTGCAGATAGAATTCCATTTGATCCAGCAATTCCATTTCTGGGTATATACTCCAAGAAATAGAAATCATCAGGTTGAAGGGATACCTGCAGACCCGTGTTCATTGCAGCTGTATTTACAATACACGGAAACAACCAAAATGTCCATCAATGGACGACTGGATGAGGAACATGTTGTATATATACAGAATAGAATACTATTCAGCCATAAAGAAGAATGAAATTCTGCCTTCATAGCAACGTGGATGAGCTTGGAGATAATTATTTTAAGTGAAATAAGCCAGGCACAGAAAGAGAAATACTGCATGTCCTCATAAGTGTGAGGGAGGGAGGGAGGGAGGGAGGGAGGGAGGGAGGGAGGGAGGGAGGGAGGGAGGGAGGGAGGGAAGGAAGGAAGGAAGGAAGGAAGGAAGGAAGGAAGGAAGGAAGGAAGGAAGGAAGGAAGGAAGGAAGGAAGGAAGGAAGGAAGGAAGGAAGGAAGGAAGGAAGGAAGGAAGGAAAGGAAAGGAAAGAAAGACCATGTGAGGGGGAAGGGGGTTAGAGAGAAACTGGTTAGGGGATACAAAGACTAATTATGATTTATAATGATGAATATGCTAAGAATTTTGATTCAATCATCACATACTGTACACAAATACTGATAGTCAACTCTGTACCCCATAAATATGAATAATCAATTATGTTTCAATTAAAAAAAATAAATGAAATAAAAGTTGAAAACAACCTAAATGTCAGTCAATAAGAGACTGATTTAAATGTAATACTATGCCATTGTTAGAAGGCATAATGCCAATCTGTATGTACTGAAATGGAAATGTATTCAAGATCAATTAAGTGGATAAAGAAAATGAAACAACCAAACATTATAATGATATAATCCCATTTTTGTAAAAATAAAATACTACCTATGCAAATATGAGGGTACTTCAAAAGTTCATGAGAAAATAGCAATAAAAGATAATGCAACCCTTCCATGAACTTTTTGAAGTACCCTCATATATACACATAATACATACTAATATTCATTAGAATAAACCATTGCAGCAACACGGATGGACTTAGAAAAAACTATATTAAGTGAAATAAGTCAGGCACGGAAAGATAAATACCACATGTTCTCATTTATTTGTGGGAGCTAAAAATAAATAAATATACAAACAAATGGGGGGGCAGGGAAGAAAAAAAGAAACAATTAGTCTATTTTTGTTGAATATGACTGATATATTTGAATCTGAATTTATTGAATTATGGTGTGCTCTTCATAATATTTGCTCTATTTTCTTATTTTTTATCTTAACTTTTTTATTGTTTTAGTGTAATTATACATTTTCTCTTTTTTTTTGATGGAAGTTTTATATTTATTATCTCTTAGTTTGTAGCCTAGATATTACAGCTTACTTTTAAATACTAAAAAAAAAAAAAAAAAAAATGATAATAATAATAAAACAAATTTGAAAGAAATATTCCAAACTGCTAACTGATTATATGTGGAGAATGTAATTGGGAGTTTGGGTTCCTTCTTCATTTACATATTCGCAACAGAATTGGATCCCTGAGCTCCAGAATCCAAAATTTTTACAAAGACCATGGAAAGTGACACCTAGACTTTAGTTATCCTTCACAAACACTGGGAACACACATCTCCAGTGACAGACAACAGCCAGTGGGGAAATCAAGCACAGTTACTCCAAGTTAAGGAGGAGAAAGATGTTTATGTTTATGTAATTGGAAAAGCAGAAGCAAACCAACACCTCTCCCCCTTGAAGGCATTTTAAATAACAAATCCCAAGAAATGTCATAAACAACCAGCATTAACATGATATGATCAAAGAATGAATTAATTGACATTTGGGTAGCACTTCGTGTATGCAATGCCCCATCATTGCATTCAGTTTCCTAAGAATTCTGTTGTGATGGTTAATTATAGATGTCAACTTGACTATATTAAGGAATACCTAGAAACCTGGTAGAGCGTTATTTTTGGATGTGCCTGTGAAGGTGTTTCCAGAAGAGGTTAGAATGTAAGCTTGAGTAAACTGAGTGGGAAAATCTGCCCTCAACATGAATGGGTACCATCCAATCCACTGGGGGCCAGGAAACAATAAAAACAGAGGAAAAGGCAAATCACTCACTCTATACACTGGAGGTGGGATGCTCTCTTTTCTCCTGTCCATGGACGTCAGAACTCAAGACCCTTCAGCCATTGAGTTCCAGTACTTACACCAGCAGCACCTCTGGCTCTCAGGCCTTTGGCCTCGGACTGAGAATCACACCATTGGATAACCTGGGGCTCCTGGTCTTGGACTGAGCCACACTACTGGCCTCCAGTTTGGAGATGGCCTATCGTGGGACTTCTCAGCCCTCATAATTGCATGAGCCAATTTCCCTAATAAATCCCCTCTCGTATATTTCAACAGATGGACTGTCCCAGGTCTTTGCTCCAAGAATCACACATACACCTGCCACCTTACCCCTTACTCTCTTTTCCGATTAATGCAAACCAATCAACTCTATCTGACCTGTTGTTTCTCAATAGGCCACAACTCAGGTTTTGAAAATGTAAGTCAGTCTTGAGGAATCCTTGAGCTAAAGGATCTTTTCCACTGATGAATTTAAATGTTATACAAGTCATTGATAGTCCATACCTTTAACAGATAATGAATCTCTATAAGGTTGATGTCAAGTCCACAAGTACTAGAGACTTCATTTATAATTCCTTCATGTATCTGTTCAACAAATATTAATAACACCTAATATATACAACACCTACAGTGTTCTAGGCACCATTCTATGCACTTTACACATATTAATTAATTTATTTTCTACAACAACCTAATGAGACAGGTACTATTATTGTACTCCTTTTAAAGATAAGAAAAACTAGGCACAAGAGAGGGTATATATCTTGTATATTAATTCTAACTCTCCAGGCCACACAGCTGGGAAATGATAAAGTTAGAATTAAAACATACACTGTATGGCTTCAGAGATAGTCTAATTACTGTCTTTCTACACTGCCCCAAGTACGTGCCAGGCAGTGAGCTAGTTTGGATATTCAGTAAACTCTGAAATAATGATTGATCACCTATATTATGCTTAGCACAGTGCTAGTCACTACAGCCTATTAGAAAAGAGGAACACACATAAAATAACATATAAAGACAAAGTTTCATTAGAGGGATTCAGGATAATCCTAATTGCAAATAATCTGTACTCAGGTCTCTCTAATCCTTGAAATGTCTCAGAAACTTAAATATTTTATCACAGAAACCACATCTCCCAAACCATAAACCCTCTCTCCCACACCCAAAGAGGCACAAAACTTTGGTGACACATAAATGCTCAAATACATCAATTATACTGTTTTGACTAATTGTGGGGTAAGCCCACAAGTCACTTCTGGGGTTGACCTAGGTGAGCCTTTCTTCAGAAAATATAAAGTGTATTATTGCTATTTTGCATGAATGAGCACCAGGAAATGCCAAGAGCTTTTATGAAATGTTTTTCTTCTTTAACTTCCACATGACATTCTGTGTAACTCACATATGCTAGAGCCTACAGTGGCAGAAGTGACATAATATACTAGCCAAGTCCAGGTATGGGTGTGCATACCTTACTATAAATGGCACTGTGTAGTTGTTGGGAAATTTTCGTAGAAGAGAACTTGAGGATCAGGGAGAAAATGGAAGACTAGAGGTGCCTAGAGCATATTGCTCTCATAGAAAAGGACCAGAATAACTAACAGACAGCTAAATATTAACAGAAGCTTCAGTGGGAGAGTGTAGAAGTGCAACAAGAGACTGGCGAGATGCCTGTGGAGTATGAAAATCCAGGATGATAGCACACAGAGGAGAGAGATGCACACGACCTCAGTCGCCACATCTCTGACACCAAGATCGGTGCAAGAAGAATTTTTCCCTTGTGGTGTAAAGGTAGGCAGAGGACCCACACCAACCCCCACCCTCACCACAGAGACTGGCAGATCCTTTGGCAGGACAAGCCTGGAGCCAAGTGTGGGCAGTGCCCTACAAAATTACCACCTAGAACACTAACACAAATTGTACATTTACCACCCCTCACCCTAAGAACCCAAGCTGAGGCAAATGGGTGCCATCTTCAAACCAGAACTGCTACGGGAGCATGCCCTGCCCTGGCACCAGTAGCCATAGTGCTTCCCCAGCCTTAAGGTTCTGCCATCTACCCAGTGCACTCACAGGAGAGGTCACAAGGTCCTGATCTCAGTGGCTTGAAGGCTAGACTCATAGCAGCTTTGACTCTGTTCTTCAGTCCAGGAAGCCAACCCTAGTCCTGGTGAACTGACACACCTCCCTGTCCCCAGCCAGAGGTCAGACAGGTAGAGCTTCTTCAGGTGGACCACACCGCATTCTTCCCTCTACCCTCAGCCCTGCCAGCTGACAGAGTTGTGTGTGCCTGAGACCACAACCCAGAAAAACAGCTCATGGGTCTCTATCCTAACAAATGTGTCCTTGGGACAGTGGAAATAAAGTGCATTTGCCCCTTCTAGAGAAGAAGCCTGTCTGTTCCGTCCTGAGCAGTCCCAACTAGCAACCTTACCAACAGTCCCAGAAGCAGATGCACCAGACCATGTACTTCAGGACTGCCTAGTGACCCTCCCCACTACAAGCAGCCAGATGGGGCACTCCACAATGGGCCTGCCTGGCAGCCCTGTCCACTTTCAAAGAGGTGGCTCAACAGCTCTGCCCTTGGCAGTCCAGCCCCCAAACTGTAAACAAAAGCAGGACCTTGCAGCCACTGCTGTCACTATTGCCCAACCCCAGAGTACTGCCACTGGGGCAGCCCTTCTCCCCACACAACAGTTCATCCTGCTCCCTGCAGATACCCAGCCAGGGTGCCGCTAGCTCCACCTCACCCAGATTGAGGTGTTCCTGCACTTTACCAGGCAGGAGGAAAGAGGGAGAAGCAAGGACACAGGAGAAGCCTCTGCTTATAGGAAAGAGGAAAGAAAAAACCCTGCCAGGGCCAGTGATTTAAGCTGAGGAGCTTCAGTACACCCCAGTGCACCTATCAAAGGCAAAGAACACTGGCCAGGGTTCCAGCAAGTCTTCCCAGGGACATTCCCATAAGCCAAGGATGAACAGGGCACCCAGGTACTTCTCCCAAGAACCCAAGTTCTCACCCATGTCCTTGATGACCCAACACAGTGTCACTCACTTCAGCAAAGAACTATTGAGTGCCCAAGTGCCCAGGCCATGGAGGCACACACAGATTACTCCAGTGTTGAATACAGTCAAAGTAACCACGTAGGGACCACACTACTGCATCTACCTGGAACCAAAACTAAAACAGCCTACCCAATGGTCGATATAATACACGGTTACAAGAGAGACTCTCTCTCCTCAAAAGCCACTCCGGAGTAATATAAGCAGCTACTCCACCAGATGACCAGACTTCAATGTAGGGATACTAAAAATTAAAGAAAACAAACAAACAAAAAACAAGAATATGTGACACCACCAAATTAATACAATAATTTTCAAGTACCGGACCCCTAACAGCAAGAAACTTCTGAAATGACTGAATAAGAATTCCAAGCAACAATCTTAAGGAAAATCAATGAGATACAAGAATACTTATATAGACAAAACAATGAAATGAGAAAAACAATTCAGGATATGAAAGAGGAACTTTATAGAGAAATAAATACCTTAAAAAAGAACATAGCAGGGCCGAGCCCGTGGCGCACTCGGGAGAGTGCGGTGCTGGGAGCCCAGCAACGCTCCCGCCACGGGTTGGGATCCTATATGGGAATGGCCGGTGCACTCACTGGCTGAGTGCCGGTCACAAAAAAGACAAAAAAAAAAAAAAAAAAAAGAACATAGCACAACTCATGGAACTGAAGGATTCAGTCAATGAAATAATAAATACAACCAAGAGCTTCAGTAGCAAGGTAGAGCAAGCAGAAAAAAGAATTTCTGATCTTGAAGATGGTCTTTATGACATAACCAGGTGGACAAAAAAAGATACAAATTTTTTTTAAATGAAGAAAATCTATGAGAGCTATCAGACCACCTCAAGCACACAAGCATCTGAATCATGAGTTTCTGAAATGGAAAGAGAAAGGGAAAGGCATTGAAAACATATTCAATGAAATAATAGCAGAAAACTCCCCAAGGATTCAGAGAGATAAGGACTTCCTTATCCAAGAGGCTCCAAGACCTCCAAACAGATTCAATGCAAAAAATTCCTCTCCAAAGCATATTGTAGTCAAACTGTCAAAAGTTAAAGACAAAGAGGGAATCCTAAAAACAGCAAAAGAAAAGCATCAAGTCACCTATAAGGACACCCTTATGAGACTAACATCAGTCTTCTTAGCAGAAACCTTATAGGCCAGAAAGAAAAAAATAATATGTTGAAAGCACTGCAAGAAAAGAAAAAAACTGCCAGCAAGGAATAACATACCCAGTAAAGCTATCCTTCAAAAATGGGAGAGAGAGAGTATATTTCCCATGCAAACAAAAATTACAGTACTTCACCACCATACAACCAGTTATATAAGAAAACCTCAAGGGAGTCCTGCATCTGGAACCCAAAAACCAATAATCGCTACTATGATCACATAAGAAAAAAAAAAAAACACTCTGATAGAGCAGGTAGGCAAATGTCAAAGAGAAATAAACTGTATCTTTTTTTTTATTATTTTTATTGATTGTATATATTTTTGGGGTACAGAATTGAATATCAGTATACATGTACAATATGTGGTGATCAAATCAAGATAACTAGTATATTCAAGTTTACAAAACATAATCAATCTTTGTGACCCTTAACTAGTTTCTTGCCAACCCCATTCTCTCCCCATTTCCCTCCTCTAACAACCACAGTTCTGTTCTCTTTTTTTGAACGTTCAATGTACTGTGTTTCTTTCTTTCTTTCTTTCTTTCTTTCTTTCTTTCTTTCTTTCTTTCTTTCTTTCTTTCTTTCTTTCTTTCTTTCTTTCTTTCTTTCTTTCTTTCTTTCTTTTTCTTTCTTTCTTTCTTTCTTTCTTTCCTTCCTTCCTTCCTTCCTTCCTTCCTTCTTTTCTTTTCTTTTCTTCTTTTCTTTTCTTTTCTTTTCTTTCTTTATTTGAGCTCCCACTTATGAGTTGAGGACATGCAGTATTTCTCATCCTATGCCTAGCTTATATCACTTAACATAATTTTCTCTAAATTCATTCATGTTGCTACGAATGGCAGAATTTCATTATTTGTTACAGAAGAGTAGTATTCCACTGAGTATAGATACCAAATTTTCCTTATCCAGTCACCTGTCAATGGACATTTAGGTTGATTCAAATTCTTGTCTATTGTAAATAGAGCTGCAATAAACATGAGAATGCAGGTACTACTTTGACATGATGATTTCCATACCTTTGGCTATATACCCACCAATGGGATTAATGTATCATACAGAAGTTCCATCTGTACCTTTTTGAGGAATCTCCAAACTGTTTTCCATAATGTCTGTACTGATTTACACTCCCACCAACAGTGTAGGAGGGTTCCCATTTCTCCACATCCTCACCAACATTTGTTATTCTCTGTCTTTTTGGCAATAGCCAGTTTAACTGGAGTGAGATCATATCTCAGTGTGGTTTTGATTTGCATTTCCCTGATGCTGAGTAATGTTGAGCAATTTTTCGTGTGTCTGTTGGTCATTTGTATATCTTCATATGAGAAATGTCTATTCAGATCCTTTGCACATTTTTTTAATTGGGTTACCTGTTTTTTTTAACTGTTGAGTAGTTTGAGTTCTTTGTATATTCTGGATATAAATCCCTTGTCAGATGCAGAGTTTGCAAATATTTTCTCACATTTTATAGGTTGTCTTTTCATTCGGTTAATTGTCTCTTGCTGTGCAGAAGGTTTTTAGTTTGATATAATCCCATTTGTTTATTTTGGCTTTTGTTGCCTGTGCTTTGGGGGTCATATTTATAAAGTCTTTGCCCAGTCCTATATCTTGAAGTGTTTCCCCAATGTTTTCTGTGAGGAGTTTTATAAAAAAAAAAACAAAACTATATCTTAGCACATCAAAAGAAAACTTACAAATACCAAAAACAAACAATAAAAAGGAAATAAAGGAAAGAAAGGAACAAGGATATTTAAAACTACCATTCAAAAACCAATAAAATACCAGATATAGGACAATGTCTTCAATAGCAATCCTAAATGTAAATGGATTAAATACCCCATTCAAAAGACATAGATTGGATGAATAGGTTAAAATATTAGAAACAACTATATTCTGTCTATGAGAAACTCACCTCACCTGTGAAGACTCAGATAGACTAATAATGACAGGACAGAAAAAATTTACCACACAAATGGAAACCAGAAACAAGAAGTAGCCATTCTTATATTGGATAAAATAGACTTTAAACCAAAAACTATAAAAAGAGATAAAGAAGGTCATTATATACTGATGAAGAGATTCATCCAGAAACAGCATATAACAATTATAGATAAATATGCACCCCAAATTGTATCACCCATGTGTGTAAAGCAAACACTATTAGACCTAAAGAAAGAGATAGACATCAATACGATAATAGTGGGGGACCTGAACACCCCTCACTCAACACTGGACAGGTTGTCCAGGCAATAAATCAACAGAGAAAAACAGGATTTAAACTATATTTTATTTCAATTGGACCTGGCAGATATCTAAAGAACATTTCATCCAACAACTACAGAATATACATTCTTCTCATCAGCACATGGATCATTCTCCAGGATAGACCACATGTGAGGTGACAAATCAAGTCTCAACAAATTTCTAAAAATTGAAATCATTTCACGTATCTTTTCAGACCACAGCATATTACAACTAGAAATCAATAACAAGCAAAACTTTGGAAACTACACAAATACATGGAAATTAAACAGCATGCTCCTGAATGACCTATGGGTCAAAGAAGAAATTAAACAGGAAATCAAAAAAAAATTTTAAACTGGTGAAAATAAAGACACATCATACCAAAACCTATGGGATACTGCAAAAGCAGTACTAAGAGGAAAGTTTATTGCAATAAATGTTTACATCAAAATAATAGAAAGATTTCAAATAAACAACCTAATGTTACACCTCAAAGACCCAGAAAAACAAGAACAACCTAATCCCAAAATTAGTAGACTGAAAGAAATCATTAAGATCCGAATAGAACTGAATGAAAGAGAACAAGAAATGACACATATGCTTAATGAAACAAAAAGTTCATTTTTTGAGAAGATAAACGAAATAGATTAACCATTAGTTAGACTAAAAGAAGAATAGAGAAGATCCAAAAAACAAAAATCAGAAATGAAAAAGGTGATATTACAACCAATTCACAGACACAAAGAATCACTAGAGACTATTATGAACAACTGTATACCAACAAATTTAAAAACCTAGAGAAAATGGATAAATTTCTGGACATATACAAACTACCAAGACTGAACCAAGAAGAAATAGAAAAACTGAACAGACCAGTAACTAGCAGGGAGGTTGAAGTAGTAATCAACAGTCTCCCAACAAGAAAAGCCCAGGACCAGATGGCTCCACTGTTAAATTCTACCAAGCCTTCAAAGAAGAATTAATACCAATCCTTTTCAAACTATTCCAAAAAATTGAATGAGAAGCCATTCCCCCAAACTTATTCTGGTACATCACCCTGGTACCAAAATCAGACAAACACACAACAAAAAAGAAAACTATAGGCCTTGATGAAAATAGATGCAAAAATCCCCAACAATATAATAGCAAACAGAATACAAACACACATCAAAAAGACTATACATCATAATCAAGTGGGATTCATCCCAGGGATGCAAGGATCCTCAACATATGCAAGTCAATAAATGTGACACACCACTTCAACAAAGTCAAGAAAAAATCCCATAAGATCATCTCAATAGATACAGAAAAAACAATTGACAAAATTCAATATCTCTTCATGATAAAGACTCTCAACAAATTAAGTATAGAAGGAGAGTATCTCAAAACAATAAAAGCCATATATGACTAACCCACCACCAATGTAATCCTGAATGGGGAAAAGCTGAAAGCTTTTCCTTTAAGAACAGGAACAAGACAAGGATGCTCAGTGTCACCATTTCTATTTAAAACAGTATTGGAAGTCTTGGCCAGAGCAGTCATGCAAGAGAGGGAAATAAATGGTATCCAAATGGGATAAGACAACCTCAAATTGTCCCTGTTTGTAGATGACACAATACTATATATAGGAAAACCTAAAGACTCTACCAAAAAACTTAGAGCTGATAAACAAATTAAGTAAAGTTGTAGGATAAAAATTCAATATACAAAAATCAAGCATGTTTTTATACTTCAACAATGAGCTAGCAGAAATAGAAATAGAGAAAGCAAGCCAATTTACAACAGTCACCCCCAAAATAAGAGACCTAGGAATCAATTTAACAAAGGAGGTGAAAGATCTCTACAATGAGAATTACAAATCACTGCTGAAAATAATTAAAGAGGACACAAAAAAATTGAAATGCATTCCATATTCCTGAACTGGAAGCATTAACATTGTGAAATGTCCATACTACCCAAAGCAATCTGCAGATTCAATGCAATCCCCATCAAAATACCAATGACATTCTTCACAGAAATAGAAAAAACAACCCTAATATTTGTATGGAATGAATAGTCAAAGCAATCCTGAACAAAAAAAATAAAGCCAGAGACATAACACTACCTGACTTCAAACTATACTACAATGCTATAGTAGCCAAAACAGCATTGTACTGGCACAAAGACCAATGCAGCAGCATAAGGAACCCAGAAATCAATTCACACACTTACAGTCAAGTGATCTTTGACAAAGGCATAAGGAAACATGAATTGGGGAAAGGAGAGCCTCTTCAATAAATGCTGCTGGGAAAACTGGATATCCACATGTAGAAGAATGAACTTAGAACAGTATCTCTCACTACATACCAAAATCTACTCAAAATGGATTAAACAGTTAAATATAAGATCTGAAACTATAAAACTCCTAGAAAAAAACATAGAGGAAACACTTCAGGACGTAGGGCTGGCCAAAGATTTTTTGAATAAGAACCCAAAAGCACAAGCAACAAAAGAAAAAATAGACAAATGGGTTTTATCAAACTAGAAAAGCTTCTGCACAGCAAATGAAACAATCAGCAAGCATAAAGACAACCTACGGAATGGGAGAAAATATTTGCAAACTATGCATCCAACAAGGGATTGATATCCAGAATATACAAAGAACTCAACTATACAGTAAAAAAACCAAACAATCCAATTAAAAATGGGCGGAGATAAATAGAAATTTTTCAAAGGAAGACATACAAATGGCCAACAGGTACATGAAAAAATGGTCAGCATCACTAGTCATCAGAGAAATTTAAATCAAAACCACATTGAGATATCACTTCACCCCGGTTAAACTGTCCGTTATTAAAAAGACTGAGAATATCAAATGCAGGCAAGGATGCAGGGAAAGGGGAACTCTTCTACAGTGTTGGTGGGACTGTAAATTAGCACAGCCTTTATGGAACACAGTATGGAAATTCCTCAAACAACTATAGTTAGAAGTACCTTATGATCCAGCAATCCTACTTCTTGGTATATATATCCAAAGGAACATAAGTCATTGTGTCAAAGGGATACCTGCACTTCCATGTTCATTGTCACTCTATTTACAACAGCTAAAATATGGAACCAACCTAAGTGTCCATCAGCAGGTGACTGGACAAAAAAAATGCGGTATACATACACAATGGAATACTATGCTGCCATTTGCAGCAACATGGATGAGTCTGGAGAAAATTATATTAAATGAAATAAGCCAGGCAAAGAAAGAGAAATACCATATGTTCTCACTCCTAACTGGCTGCTAGGAAAGGAAAGAGGGAAGGAGGGAGGGAAGGAAGGAGGGAAGAAGCAAGGAATGAAGGAAAGAAAGAAAGAAAAGACCACAACAATGTGCTAAACTTTCAGAAGGAGAGAACAAACCTAAGGATACCAGAGATGGTGGGGAGGGAGGAAGGTGGTTTTGGGAAGTGATAGGTTAGGCAAAGGGCATAAAGAAATGTCATGATTTGTAAGAATGAATATATTAATAACAGACAAAAAATTTTTAAATGATTAAAGGAGCTAAATAGACATTTTTCAAAGGAAGACATACAAATGGCCAATTGGTTCATGAAAAAATGCTCAACATCACTAATTGTCAGGGAAATTCAAATAAAAACCAGACTGAGATATCATCTCACCCCTGTTAGAATGGCTATTATCAAAAAGAGAGAATAACAAATGTTTATGAAATTGCAGAGATAGTGGTTCCCTTCTACACTATTGGTGAGACTGTAAATTCATACAGCCATGATGGAAAACAGCATGGAATTTTCTCAAACAACTACAGATAGAACTACCACACAATCCAGCAATTCCACTCCTGGGTATATACTGAAAGAAATGGAAATCATCATGTTGAAGGGATACCTGCATTCCCATGTTTATTGCAGCTGTATTTACAATAGTCATGATATGGAACCAACTTAAATGCCCATCGATGGATGACTAGATTAGGAAAATATGGTATATATACACAATGGTATACTACTCAGCTATAAAAAGAATGAAATTCTGACATTTGCGGCAACAAGGGACAAGCTTGGAGAAAATTATGTTAAGCAAAATAAGTCAGGCACAGAAAGAGAAATACCACATGCCCTCACTCATAAGTGTGTGGGGGGGGGGTGAGAGAGAGAGAGACAGAGACAGAGACAGAGACAGAGACAGATCACAATAATACATTGAACTTCCAGAAGGAAAGAACAGAATTGTGGTTAGCTGGGGTTGGGAAAGATGGAGGGGGATGGGAGTTAGCGAGAAATTGGTTAACGGAAACAAAGAATGATTACATTTTGTAATGATGAATATCTGAATTATCCTGATGTGATCATCACATTTTGTACACCCCTCAAACATATATAATCAGTTATGTTGTAATAAAAATAAAAGAGAACTTGATTACAATGTGGAATTGTCTGTAAAACTATACATTCATGATATTTTCTTTTTTTAATTTAAATTTATTTATTTATTAATATTATATTTTTACATTCTACGATGTTGTTGTGGAGCAGTTGGGAGGAAAGGGGAGAGGAGAAGGGGGAAAGAAATAGGGTGGGAAGAGTAGGAAGAAGGGCAGGCTTGGTTGAAGCCCATGGCACCCCCCTCATTCCAGCAGAGGAGACCAGGGGGCTTTCAGCAGTGACTGAGTGATAATCACTGGGCTGGCTGCAGATGTTAGGGGGAATGACTGAGCCCATTGGTACCCCACCACTCTGGCTTGGGAGCCCAGGGCACATCCTGTGGTGGCTCAGTGGTTGTTGCTGGGCTGGTTGTGGATGTAAGGGGGGCATGGCTGATGCCCTCAGTCCCCCACTTCCCCAGCTTTGGAGCCCAGGGTGCTTCCTGTGGTGGCCTGGTGGTCATCACTGGGCTGGTTGTGGCTGTCAGGAGGTGCAACTGAGGCCCACAGCCCTCCCGCCTCCCTGGCTTGGGAGCCTAAGTGGCTTCTGGTCCTTCTAGGTTTTATAAGTGTTCTTTGGTGACATTAGACCTTTAGTAGTTAATATCAGACTTTGTCTTTGATCTGTGGGTATTTTGTTCTTTCTTTCAGTTCTGTGTTGGATTACTTGCTGTTCCTATCACTTAAACTCTTCATTGGAACTAGTTTGCTGTCCTTTGCTTAATTCTAAAATGGGGGAACTTCCTGTGGGTTCCAGCACTTGAGCCCTGTAGTTGAGATAAATTGCTGCTTTCCTGCTGACTCTCTGGGGAAGGCGTTTTGTGCAGCTCAGGTTTTAATTGTTCGCCCTGTAAGCACTTCCAGGTCCCATGAGTTCCGGTACACCTGAGTTGTGTAGAAACTCTGGTGTGAGCCTGAGTCTTTTCAGCAAATTGCACCCCCTGCAATTGTATATTCCTGATCAGTCTCCACTGAGTGATCCTGTGATGTTTGGAGGGCAGAACAGCTGTCCATTGCTGTGCCCCAGTGTACTCTAGGTGGGCCCATCTCCCCGACCCCAGCATTCCAAACACTTCCCATGGGGCAGGCCGTGCACTGGTCCCTTGTGATGACTCACTGGTCTCTGAGTGTCTCCTTTTTCTGTTGTCTGTTGTTCCTTGCTATGTGGGTCCATTGGATCCCTGTTAGTGGTCTTGCTGGCCTGGGAGCCACCAAGGTCCTCTTTTCCCCTGCCGCCTCCAAGTAACTTCATCTGTGCTTTTGCCAGCTCTTGCTCCATATGCTCACCAGCTCCAGCCTTGAAGAGGCTGGGGCTTGAAATGGTTGGAGGGGTTCTTTCTTTCTCTCATCATGGCTTCTCCTGCCTTCACGAGCTCCGTAGGTCTCTCCTCCTCTTCCCCTGAGTGCTAGTGGCCCCAGCTTGGCTGTCATTGCTTTTAATAGTTGTAAATTGGTTGATTTGTGGGAGAGAGTGATGCTGGGGACCGTCTATTCCACCATCTTGACCAGAGATATTTTCTCTTTTAAATGTTTAAAACTCAAAGGCATAGATGCTATTTATAATTGAACATTTTGCTAACTTTTTAATTTTATTATCAACTATTTCGGGGATTGGCAACCTATAGCCACTGCCTGTTTTTGTTTACAAAGTTTCACTGGAACACAGCCACTCTCATTTCTTTATGTATGGTCTCTGGCTGCTTTTGCACTATACTGGCAAAGTTGAGTAGTTGAGACAGAGAATAAATAGCCTGCAAAGCCTAAAATACTTATTATTGAGCCTTTACAGAAAAATATTTGCCAACCCTGATCTATTTCATTAAAGGTTTTATTATAAATCCAACAATAAAGAGGGTTCAAGGTAGAAGAGGTATTAAAAACTTATAATAAATGTTCTTGAGGATGCAGATACTATATACATAGTCCCTTGGTTTGCATGGGGGATTGGTTCCAGGACCCACACAGATACCAAAATCTTTGGATACTCAAGTCCCTGATATAAAATGGTGTACTATTTGCATATAACCTATCCACATCTTCACATATAGTTTAAATCATCTCTGGATTACTTATAATACCTGGCACAATGTAAATACTATTTAAATAGCTATAATACTGTGTTTTTATCTGTATTATTTTTTATTGTTGTATTGTTATTTACCATTTGGTTTTTCTTCAAATATTTTCTATCAGTGGTTGGTGGGATCCACAGATGCAGAACTTGTAGATATAGAGTGCTGACTATATATAATGACAGCACATTTTTTACCAAAGAAATGTACTATAAGATTAAACCCTAGAATATGAGAACTGGGTAAACCTTTACAAATCTGTTGATAGGTATTCAATTTTATTATTTTCAATATCACTCTACACTTAATAAAAAAAAAAGCCTCAACTACTTTAACACAGTTATGTAAATCAGTTTGGATTCTTCTCTGATTCTAGGCAGTGCTCACACATCCACCTTTACAGATTCATTCATGTACATGAATTTTATAATCTGCTTTCTTCATTTAACATTATTGCATGAAATCATAGGATTCCCATGCTGTAAAATCCTTAGAGATTTTCTAATTCAAACAAAACTCTGCCCCACTCCAATTTTACAATAGAGACAACAAGGCTCAGAGAAGGGAAGGGATTTGCCCAAGACCCAAGAATCAGTAAAAGAACTGAACTGAACTGAAATCTGTTTCCACTGCTTTTACCTCATGTCTGTTTTGTGTAAACATTCCTGTATATCTAAATTCTTTGCATTTACATGTTAATAGAATTCTTTGCTTAACTATTCTCTTACTTTAGCAGGAAGTTTCTAGAAGAGAAACAAAGACTCAGAAAGGTGAGGTATCCTGCTCAAGATCTCACAATGAATTAGAGGCAGAGTTGGGACTAACTGCACAATGCATCTGCAGAGAATGCCAGAGGGTGACATTTGGCCCAAGCCTGTGGTGAAGAAACCAGTGGCTCTCTGGGACCCACCAAGTTCCCAAGTGAATGCCCTTTTTTTTTTTTTTTTTTTTTCCCTAAGGATTCTGCTCTTTATTTATTTATTTATTTTTATTATTATTTTTTTTAATTTTATTTTGTCGATATACATTGTGGCTGATTATTGTTGCCCATCACCAAAACCTCCCTCCCTCCTCCCTCCCCCCCTCCCCGCCACCAATGTCCCCTCTGTTTGCTTGTCGTATCAACTTCAAGTAATTGTGGTTGTTATATCTTCTTCCACCCCACCCCACCCCCGGTTTGTGTGTGTGTGTGTGTGTGTGTGTGTGTGTGTGTGTGTGTGTGTGTGTGTGAATTTATATATTAATTTTTAGCTCCCACCAATAAGTGAGAACATGTGGTATTTCTCTTTCTGTGCCTGACTTGTTTCACTTAATATAATTCTCTCAAGGTCCATCCATGTTGTTGCAAATGTGAATGCCCATTTTTTACCTGATGTTAAGAAACTGCAGATTTTAGTGTCTAATCTGGCTTCCTGCCTCCTTGTAGGCATAGTAGACAAAAACAGGTGATTCCCAGGCAGCTTCTCCTTCCAGGCCTCAGTGAAACTCACAAGGCCTGATGACAATAGAAATTATGGGATGATACAAGATCACTACTGCTTCATGATTTTTCTAAAGCCAAGGATCCAGGCAGTAAGAGAGGAAAAAACTGGGTAATCCCAGTTTCTGACATGTTTACTTTGGGACTTTGAGCAGGTCTGACAAAGGGTAAAGGACTCTGTGCTCCATTCTGTCTGAACTGTCCACTCACAGACACACACACACACACACACACACACACACATCTGTACTTTCCTGAAGCCTTTGTCTTTGCTAAGCTAAGCCTGCTCTTTCCCCAGTCCTCACCTGCCCCTATCTCCTCCTGGACAAATTTGACCATTCTTCAATGTCAGAATGTCATTTCATATGCCCCTGCTCCATGAAACCTTCCAAGATTCTTTCAGCTGAAAGCAAGTTCTACATCTTGTGAAGCATCACAGCTCTTTCCTTGTACAATTCTTTACCTTTGGCCCCTTTATTTCTAAGTTAGTATCTTGTACAACCAGGTATAAATATTTATTGAAAAAAATTAATGATCACATTTGATCTTCACAACAACTGGTGTGTCAGATAGAAAGAGGATCATCATTCCCACTTGACAGATAATAAAGCTGAGGCTCTGAGAGGTGAAGGGTCACATGGTTACCATGGGGGAGATACCAGACACAAGCCTGGTCTTCTGATTCTCACTTTCACTCCGTCTGGAAGACAAACAGATACAAGATGTCTTTCTTCAACGTAATCTTTGTCAAGATTATCTTAGAGCCCCAAATACACACTAGATCTCCTAAAACATTGGAAATATGGCTTGGAAGCCAAACAGAAAAGCTTGGTGTGGATTCAGGGACTTCGCAAGCCAGATTGTGTTTTCTTGTAGTTATAATTTTCTACAGCTAGTATCAGGGTTGCAAACCCAGAAAAGACTCTCAAGGTTGTCTAGGACAAGTTTGTAAATATAAAAATTCTGAATTAAGGCTGATATAAAGTGAAAGGTGTGAAAGCACTGGCTACCCTCCTCCCCTTTTCTTGTGCATGGACTGAAGCCTATTTAGTTCACTCCGAGGGAATAATACCTTCCAATCTCCACAGCAGTTAATTGTGCTTTGCCCCAAGCCTGTCATGCTGCTGTTTTGTTACCCTAGGGAACAAGCCAAGCAGCACCAATTTAATTGTCAAATTTAAAATGAACATTCCCTGACGAACAACTATGGGCTATCAAGAAGGCTGTGGTCAGGAACTAAACACTATGCAACTGAGGTGCCAAGGCCCTGTTTCTTCTGGGGCCTGTTTAGAGTCAGAACTGCATACTTCACAAAAACAAATTTTTACAGTTCTCAGGAGCCAGGACAGCTGTGAAAAGAGTAAGCTGGATTGGGTTCTGTCTCCTGCAGCACTCCAAACTCTGCCAGCACCAGTTTCTAGAACCTTTACTACCAGCGAAAGTACAAAGGAGAAAGAGTTGCGTGTGCTTTTCATAGGCCTGGCAGGGCCTGGAAGCTTGGCATTTAGGTATTTCTCCTTGTTTCAACGTGTACTCTGAGTAGTTCAAAATGGAAATGGCTAGAGGTTAAACATGAGGCACTGGGGTAGTTTTTTATAGATCCTCTTCTGGCCATAACTTCCCTAAGCTGTGTCTAAATTGAAATTGCCAACACCTGTTCTCTTTGCAGCATGCAGTGTGGGAGAAAACTTTCCAATTTGCAATGTCCTCAGACATGTCTTTAAAGTTTCATAATACTTCTTCTTGTATTCCCCATGCTAGATGGGTTCAGAATTGGCAGTATGCATTTTTAGATATGCAGAGATGTAAAGGGTCAGTCAGGACAGAAAGCTGTCGGGACCGGCTACATAAATTGCCAGGGGCCCACTTCGAAATGAAAATGTGATACCCCTAGTTAAAAATTATCAAAATTTTATGATGGGGATAACAGATCATGAAACCAAGCCTGGGTCCTTCTAATCATGGGTCACTTGCCCGTGAAGCTATCCCTGCTCCCTGCTTAAACAGAGAGACCAGAACACATTGGTGATTCTTAAATTCGAAGTGTCCTTTGACTGAAAACTGCATAGGTTTAATGGTTATTATACTATAATCCTGTATGTGATGATTACATTGTGGAGTGCTGCAGGAAGAGAAAAGTCACCTAACAATGATTTAAAAAACCGTTAGAGGACTTTACTACTAGTTTAGGCAATGACTGCTTAGAGACAGAGGGATGACCTTTGACCTTTTACCACTATTTTGAAAGGACACTATTTCTGTGATCCTCATTGACCTCCCCTCACAAAGTCCTGGATCTCTTTTGGCCAAAATTAACAATCCATCTTGGCTTCTTGCCGCTTCACATTTATTCACTAGTCAGTGCATGACTGTTGCTCTCAACCTACATGGTTGGGTCAGAGCCTTCACTGGTTAATATTTATAAAAATACTTTGAAGATGAAGTCCTTGATGGGTAGAGGAAACACTGGACTGGATAGAACAGAGAATTATGGGATCTAGGCCTCCTCCGAGAACTGTCACCATCATACAATGTGATCTTTGGCAGATTTGTGATAGCTGAGTGGTGATACTTTCCTTATGGTGAAATAGCAAAAACCAAGGAAAAAGGCTGTAACATTTGATAGGGACTTTGCTCCAATACTGAATTCCTGGGTTGTCATAGAGAAGGCATGTTGGCTGTTTTATCTTTCTATCCCTGAGTATCCTTCCCCACCATCCATGCTCACACTGTACTCTGGAGATGATTCTTAGCAGGGAAGCACTTCACACTATTAAGAGAAGCATGCTCGGCAATACCCTGTCTTGGGGCTAGCATTTCAACTTTGTCTACACGCAGAAAATGGTTTGAAATCTAAACAAAATAAATAGACACAAGTAAAAAATAAAAATCGCAGTAATTTTACACATAACATTTGGTTTCTAGGGCCAGATAACTGATTTTGCTAACATTTTATATCCTATTATTCTGGCCCTGTGAAGGTAGAAGTGGGAGTTGTAGGGGAAAAGACAAAAAGAAGAAGATAAGAAGTTGGTTCTGGGTTTATTTTCCTCAGGGTTTCAGAAGGGGTTCTACCTTCTCCCCTGAAAGGGAATTGAGGAAGTCTATGTTACTAATTCCACATTAGGTATAACTATGGCCTGCTCAGAATGTCTCTCCTTGAAGCAGCACCTTGAGAGCAGGGAACTGCATTAGTACAAGCCAGCTTGAGCTTGGCTTGGGGCTCTAAGCCCCAAGTCTGGGATGGGGAACATCTCCAGTCAACTCTGTGGCTAGTCCCATCTCCCTGACCTGCCTCCTGGGTGGGCTACAGACCTGGCTAAACCAGCCACCTCAACATTTGTGTCAGGGGGCAAAGGAGGGAAGGAGAAGGTGCTTCTTCAGCTCCTGGTTTTTCGCTATCTGGCTGTATGCATACTGTAAAAAAATTGGCTTCTAGCCTTACCTTCACCATAACTAGTTGACTGTCTTAAAATGATCTGATCTGAGAAGCTCCTCAGGATGGCTTGAGGTCCTATATTGACTTTGGCCCTTGGCTCTGGGGCATCAGGGACATGAATTGATTTCAAAGAGTCATGGGAACCTAGATAGGCTATCAAAGGCTTTGATTTGGTCAACCTTCAGTTCATTTCAACATGCACTTACTGAACCAATTACTCTATGCCAGGTTAGTACTAAGAACTGAGGGTGCAAAGTGGACTGAGGCCTAGTCCCTGCCCTTTAGGAGCTCACAGGTTATTTACAAAGCCAGAGGAGTAAACAAATAATTTTAACATAATGTGATTAATGATGGGCTAGAGAGGAGAACTTGATGCCTTGAAAGCACTGAGTTGCATTCAACCCTGCCTAGGGGCATAAGGGAAGACTTCCTGAGGGGTCACCAGGAAGGGTTCAAAGGTATTAATTAGGGGGAAAACAGTGAAAAATAAATGTCAAAGAAGGAACAGCAAGAGCAAAGGCAAGGGGGTATCTAACAGCACTCTATGCTCAGGGGAATATAATGAGTCAGAATTATAAAAACTTAGAGTACAAGGCTTGGAGTGGTGAGAGATGAGACTGGAGAGGGAGGTGGATGGGGATTGAGTCACGTGAGTCTCAGACACCACATTAAGGAGCTTAGCTTATATACTAAAGTTAATGGGAGCCAGTCAGCAGTTTTAAGTAGGGAAGATTTGACGGTTGAAAGATCCCTTGGAGTGCGATAAGCATATGAATAAATAAATATATGTCACAACTTTACTCAAAAATGTGCAATATTTGCCCAGAAGCCTATAGAATAAAGCCAGAATTTATTGGTTTGGTTCTCTGCAAGCTGGTCTAACCTAAACTTCTCTTCTCAACTCATTCTGTGTTCTAGCCACACAAAAATCATTCTCCTCCACTCATTTAAAGCTCATGCTGCTCCCTATTCCTGATTGGTCTCTTTCTCCTTCTCTTCTCTGGTGAGCTCAATCATTCTTTGAGAGCAAGATTTTCTCAGAGAAGCCTTCCCTGACCTGTAGTTACTTCCTTCCCAGAGCACCCTGATCATGCCTTATATCCTTTATCACACAGTGTTTTAACACTATGGTATAGACTTGATCACACGGTGTTGTAACATGTCTTCCCTTAGCACCCTGTTCATGCCTTACAGTCTTTATCACACAGTGTTGTAAAGTCCCTGTTTTCCCCAGTATTCTCCACTTGGTGTGAGTTGCTTGAAATTAAAAAAAAAAAAAAAAAAAAAAAAAAAAAAACCTTATTTATTTCTAAATTCCTAGCACTACACAAAGTCATCACTTAATAAATGTTTGTTGAAAGAATCTGAGGATGAACTGATTGAAACAGGAGGTTGAAAACAGACCACTCTAATCATTTTTAGTGAGGTGTAGCAGAAAAAGCATCAATCAGGGGTGGGGGTAGGGAGTGAGATAGGACTTGGGAATAAAAACCATGTCTTTCTGTTGTCTTATTGCAGTAATCCTTTCTTATCTCTGGGGCTTAGTGTCCCAAGCTATATATTGGTCCAACTGACCTTCTGAATGATTATCAATCTCTTTCCCATCCAAGATCTAATTCTCTAGGATCATGTCAGTCATATGGTCCATATTCCCAGCCTCTAGAGGTATACAGATGCCTTGGCAGGAAAATGTATAAAGCACTTGTGTTTAGAAGAAGAAATGCCAAGTCCCTGTGATAGATAAATACTGCAAAAAGTATCTAGAGAGACATCAGACTTTCTCACCAAGAATGGAAAAACAGACCTGTCTTTCTCTGTTTCTCTCTCTGTCTCTGTCTCTGTCTCTCTCTCTCTGCATATATATATACACACACACATATAAAATACATAAAATGTTTCTCTAATTTGTGTATGCAAAGAATGGGGCAGTAGGAGTGCCACAGGGGAATTTTGAGTTCCATTGACTTGATTTCGCCTAGCCTCAGTAGCCCATGAAATCCCATTCAAAAGATTTCACTAGGTGAGCCTTGTAAGTTAAACTCCATAGGGTACATATTCATTTGTTTGTAGCTTTCATACCCAAAGAAAAGATCTGCTGTCTGATCTTCCCCAATCTAGAAAAGGTAGGTGTTTTCCTGGATTCTGCTGTGAAACCAAAGCCACAATAGCATAAGTGAGGTAAGAAAAAAATATATAGATATATATATACACACACATATGTATATACATATGTGTATATGTGTGTGTGTATGTGTGTGTGTTAAATATATTATCAGGACCTTTCCTAGCCTGCTGGCAGCAAAGGAGAAATAACATCTACAAAAATGATGGCTAATAGGATGTGTCTGTAAGTACTTAATTTGTACGGTTTTCATGAATGTGAGAACAGAGCCCGGATTCTTTTCTTTCTTTCTTTCTTTTTTTGGCTAGTCTTATTGTTTTATTTTTATTATTCTTTTTATTTATTAAGAATATTCATGAGCTACAAAGACACAAAGCTAATTGTCACCACCCGTGCCCATGATGTGAGGGCCAGATTCATACTGGGGCCATACCCATTACCAGAAATTATTTTTGTACCCTGTGTCCCCACCCGGATTCTGTTCTGATTCATTTCTCACTATCTCCAAAAGTCTATAACCTTAGCCCATTTCCCCTTGCAAAGTTGGAAAAAGTTGGGTCAACTGAGCTCAGAGAAATGATTTGTAGGGTCCCAGAAGAGAGTATGAAAATAATTAATAATGATAATTTTAAATGACAGCATTTGTATAATCTTTTTTGCATAAATTGTCTTAATTGATTCTTGTAATAATCATGCTCTAGTGAGTTTTAAGGCCTTTGCACAGACTATTCTCTGTTTAGACAGTTCTTCTCACCTATCTTTGCCTAGTTTTACTAATGCTTTGGATCTCAGCTCAATGGTCATTTTATTAAGGAAAGCTTCTCTAACTTCACTATCAAAGCTTATCTTTTGCACACTCAAAGCACTGGCACCTTTGTTTCTTTTATTACAATTGCAATTTTATATGAGTGGGCATGATTATCTCATTATTATATCTCTACAATATAAAATTGTTTTGACAAGTAGCTACCCAACCAGAGAATATATTTCTCGGCTCCCTAACATATGGGCAGAAGGGACATGGCATATAATCAGTTCTTACCAATGCAATAGAAACAGAAGTGATGTCTGCCACTTCCTGGCCACAACAGTTAAAAATCAGGTGCACCTTCTTTATCCTCTCTTTCTACTTCTCCTACCTGTGTTTAGAGGCTTCTGATGCCCTAGGGAAGTGGTTCTCAACCTTGACAGTATGTTAGAATCATCTAAGAAATTTAAAAATTCTGGTGGTGATTATCATTTTCTGGGTTCTAGGTGCGGGGACTCCCTTAAGGATTTCTTGTAGAGCTGGTCATGTGATGGTGAACTCCTGCAGCTTTAATTTGTCTGGGAAATACACTATTTCCCCTTCGTTTCTGGGTAAAGTATTCTTGGTTGGCAGTTTTGTTCCTTTAGTACTTTGAATATATCACCCCAATCTCTTCTGGCCTGTAGAGTTTCTGTTGAGAAGTCTGCTGTTCGTCTGATGGAGATTCCCTTACAGGAGACTTGATGCTTTTCTCTTGCAGTTTTTAGGATTCTCCCTCTGTCTTTGGCTTTTGACAGTTTGACTACAATGTGTCTCAGAGAGGACCTTTTTTGGTTAAATCTTTTTGGGGATCTTTGAGCTTCTTAGATCTGGAAGTCCATATCTTTACCAATACCTGGGAAGTTTTCCACTATTATTTCATTTAATATGTTTTCAATGATTTTTTTCCTTTCTCCTCGCCCTCTGGAACACCCATGATTCAAATATTTGTGCGCTTAAGGTGGCCTGCTAACTCTCTTAGATTCTCTTCATTTTTTAAAATTCTTTTTTCTTTTCTTTTTCTGTTTGGGTTATTTCAAAGACTGTCCTGGAGATCAGAAATTCTTTCTTCTACTTGCTCTAGCCTGCTGCTTACACTCTCAATTGTCATTTTTATTTCATTGAGTAAATCTTTTGGTTCCAGGAGTTCTGCTACATTCTTTTTTTATGGAATTTATCTCTTTGTAAATTTCACCCTTCAAGTACTGGATTGTTTTTCCTGTTTCATTGTGTTGTCTAATTGAGTCTTTCTGTATCTCACTGAGTTCGTTTAAGGTTGTTATTCAAAATTCTTTTTCAGACATTTCAAGGGTTCCCTGCTCTATGGGGTCCAGTACTTGAGAATTATTATATTCCCTTGGTGGTGTCATATTTCCTTGTTTTTTCATATTTCTAGTCTCTCTACATTGATTTCTAGTCATCCGGTTGAGCAGTTGCTTCTTCCATTATTCTGAAGTGGACTTTGAGGAGAGAGATTTCCTCCTGTAGATGTGTTTTATATTGATTATTGAGTAGGGTGTATTGGTTCTGGGTGGACTCAGTAGTGTACTCTCCGTGTGGGTCCTTCTGCCATATTCAATGTCAGAGTTTTGTGTTAGTGCCTCTGTGGTATAGAAACTGAGGCACTTAGTAATATCTTGTTGAGGTTAGCTGGGACATTGAAGATGTGGGCTAGCTCTCAAGATCTTAAGTAGCTGGGTTCCCTGTCACTGTTTGGCTGGGGTGAGTGACCCTAGGTGGACTTGTTGGCTCCCCAGCTAGCATCCCATGACCCCGTTGGGTGCACTGGGATATACTGGATCTCCTCAGCTTGAATGAATGATCCTGGGCAAGGTTTCTCTTTCCTTGTTCCTTTTTCCGTGTTCCTATAGTTACTTCTCCTGGGTCTTGCTTCCCTCGGTTAAGGGCTGGATTGGTGGTGGCTGGGAATTTTCTTCTATACGTTATTTGGCTATCCTTGCTTTCTGTTTTCTCTAGGATCTCTATGTGTGACTTTCCCTGGGTGAAGGCAGTCATGATCACTGCACATGGGGTGAAATTCCCCCTGTGAATTGTGTCACTGGGGTGTGGGTCTGTACTGGCTTACCTCCTTCTGGTGTCTCTGTTTGTGACCCTTCTTGTGTCAATGCATGGTGACAATGGTGTGATAAAGACTCTTTGCAAATTAGGTATAGAAGGAATGTATCTCAACAGAATAAAAGCCATAAATGAAAAACCCACTGCCAATATCATCCTGAATGGAGAAAAGCTAAAAGCTTTTCCCTTAAGGACAGGAACTAGAACTCCAGCTCATTTCTCTCTATTACATGTGATATTTCCCCAAGAGTTAGCATTCAATATTTTCTGATTAAAATAAAACATATTTCATTTTCATGTATCTGGAAAGATTCATGGTATATTATTGGGATCATTAGTAATATGATCAACAAACATTTATTGTGCACCAATTGTTTGCTGGATAGAAAGGATGTATACAAAAAAATTAATAATATTAGGCATATTCTGCTAAATGCCAGGTGAGTGGCAGAAGTATCCCAGGTCATCTGAGGAGGACAAGAGCACTGTGAGTTGGGGTAGACCTAGAAGGCTTTATAGGAAAGGTGAACTCTGAGCTAAGCTTTGGAAGACAGGTAAAGTCTGATAAAAATATCAGGGAGAGGAAGAAGGGTATTTTAAAGAGAGGAAAATAATGTGAACAAAAGCTTCCCATGTGTTGCAAAACCAGGTTAGGTGTTGCTGGTTAGGACCAACAGTAACACACACACTTTTGAACAAAATGCGATGAGTGAAACCACAGCTGGTGTTGAGGATTAAAAGGAGGTGATAAAGAGTTATGAAAGTGGGAGACCAGGGCTCTAAAATGAGTTACTGGAAGTGACAGCACTTAATAAACTGTAAAGCACAATGAACATAGAAGTGATTAAAAAGATTATTGCTGTGGTTATTGCTATTTCACCACAGAGTAAATGGTTTTATTTAATCATCACTGAGTTTCATCACTGAGTGGTGGCCATTTCTATAGACCAATCAAAGGCGTAGTAGCTTCTCTCAGAAAGGCTTTGGAAACAAAATATACAAACTGAAAACTTCCTGTCATCTCACATGTGCATGAGCTTACTGGAAGTTTAGAAGGGCCTGAATTGGCAGGTGGGTGACTTCAGACACTGTCAGCCCTTCACATTTAGGGTGAGATTCTTGGAAGAAATGAGTATGAGAAAGGTGAGTTTTTATTAAGGAAAAATAAAGTTTGACAGAATGAGCTAGCAATATTAATTATCATCTGTCACTTTGAACAGCATTTTGATCCCTTTGATGACTTGAAAGGACTCATTTTCCTCTCACTCTGACTGAGAAATTAGCAAAACTGATATCGCAAATCTACAGTGAGGCAGGCTTGAGGGCTACGGAGCCAGGAAGCTCGAGTTTAAATACCAGCTCTGTTCCTTCCTGGCTGTGAGAACTTACACCTCTCTGAACCTCGGAGAGAAAGAATAATCTCTACTTTGCAGAATTATCACGAGGATTGAATGAAATATATATACATAGGGCCTAAGGTGTTCCTCAAATATCAGTTCTTGTTTGCTTCTCTGGCATTACAGAGCACAGGTTAGAGAGTCAGAGAAGATATGAGCCCAAGTGAAGGGAATTCATTCATTCATTCATTCAACAAATTCCAAATGAGTGCCTCCTAAATATTCGGATCAGTACAAGCGACTATAAATAGAGCAGTAACAAAGCAAACAAGACCCTTATTTTGTGTAGTGTACAGGCTGGATCCTTTTTAACATATACTAGCTATGTGCCTGTAATACTTAATTCCACTGATGGAATAAAAATCATTGCCCAACATACTTTATAGGGAAGTTGTGAGGATCAGATTAGATAATGCACATGCAGGTATTCTTATGAACTATAAATTACTACACTGATGAAATTTTTAATAGTTGTGTTCCTATTTGATTTCAAGGGGGACTAAAAGGCCTAGGTTTCTAGCTGTAGATATCAGAGAGCATCTTATCATAGAATCTTGACCAGGAGGCTGGCCAGATTGGAGTGAATATGAGAATGTCATCGACATTGTCAGTCTAGATGCTGATAGTACACAGGCACTTTGCACAACCAGAGAGGTCTGGCTCTCTTCAATGATGAAAGAGAAAGCCTTTGTCTTTTGGGCCTCCGGTCATTTTTTCTTATGTTCAACTTTTCTGTTTTTCCTGCCAGGAAGTCCATATTCCCATTGCCTGCCCAGTTTTCTCCCTTCTCCTTCCTCTAAGTGAATCTGCGTTAAAGAAATGATCTGGCCAACTCATTTACATCAATGTGTCAATGACTAAAAGACTTCATGGATGACCACTCTCCAGGAAAGGGGCACTGAACTGGGGGCTTAGCCTTAAGACAAACAGAGAACTAATAGTAGAATTTCGGAATACCAATAAAGCTTGGGTTCCTCTGAAATCACACCAGGTGGACGAAGTCTGATGCCATTACAGGAAACTTAACAAAAAAAGAACTATAAAATATCAGAGCGAAAAAACTCTTCAAATTATGTTTCCTAGAACACTAGTCATTCATCTATTCTTCTGCAAAGAAAAAGGACGAAAAAGTGATTGTCAATATCCCTGGAATTCTTCTCTGGTAACCTCAAAGCATAAACTTTTTATGGACCATTATTAGGGTTGGGGGAGGGCACAAGTCTGTTGATACACGTAGAGAAGCCCATCTCCAAATTTCACTACTGAGTTGGCTGCACTAGTTGGCAAAAATTTATACTTTCTGCCTCTGTAGAAGAAACGTATTTATATGATTGCCTTCCCAGAAGCCCCCTTTGAAGGAAACACTGCTCTTCACTTCTTCCAGAAGAACTCCCCCTCTCCTCATTCACATGGTTACTGAGGGCTACTATGTTCCTACAATGATATCCCACTCCCTGGTGACAATTAATTGGCTGAAGGATGGGCACATGATCCAAGCTTGTACAGAGTCCTCTCCTGGACTTTTCGACCAAGAGATTTCATCTCAGTTTGAATACTAACTTGAACTGTACAGATGTTAGCAATTGCTATTTTCTCCCATGTGGACTCAGAATGGAGAAAGTGGTCTGTAAAGAGAGGAGAAGGAGCAGACATGCCAAGAAAAGAAGAGATAATAGAGGGAGAGAGAGAGTCCTGACAACATTGAGTCCTTTATTCTAATTGTTTCCAAGGACCAGCAAAATTCTGGTTCTGTGAGACATCCCTGTAGACTTGATCATAAGTAGCTCTGTGGGCTAAGTTATTAAATTTCTCTTTTTGCTTAAGTGAGCTCAACTGGTCTTCTATTACTTGCAACCAGGACTCCTAACTAATAAAGCCCCATATTTATCAAAACCAAAGACACATCATTAGTGAGCTTTTATATTTACACAATCTTACTATTGTACAAGTATTTTCTGCTTTTATTTATATTAATATGTGTTCATATATGAATTTCTTAAGACAGAACTTACAAGCCAAGTGCTATTTGGAGACAGCAAACCAGGTCCCCTGGAGAAACTGAGGCACAAAGCAATGCAAAGACTTATTGAGGGTCAAATCAGAGCTAGAACACATACCAAGGTACTATGATTTTGAATTATTCATGAATTTTGTTGTCTTAGCCCAAGGTGGGGGATCTTGACTTTGCATTAGTGATTCTCACTGATAGAGATGGCAGGTTAAAGCATCCAAAATGTTTCCTCTAACCAATTGAGAGACAGAACATATATGCCTAAAGTCACTACCACAGTATCTGAGCATAGCCATTTTGAGTCCAAGGTGATCAAGACCTTCATTTCATGCATTATGGCTAAAAGAGCACAAGCTGTGAAGTCAGAAGGTGTTTGAATTTTGTCTCTATCATTTTCAAACTGTGTGGTCTTGAGCAAGTAACAAACTCTATGAGTCTCAGTTTCCTTATCTGTGAAATAAGAATAAAAATACCTTTCCAGGGTGGAAGCAGCAGCTGCGGTTGTGGCATAGAAGTCAGGGTTGGGGTGGTGATGCCATCTTGTGCCTGGCATCACCAGAGGGGTCAGGGAGGGGGACACTGGGGGGCACAAGGGACCACAGGAACAATCTGGAATCTGAGAGACTGGGGCCTGAGGAGCTGTTGCTGGAGCTGGAGCCAGAAGAGTAGCCACCTGGGTTCTGTGCCCCACCAGGAGCTCTGGGCACTCTGCCTGGTTCTGGAGACCCACTTAGCCAGGATGAGAAAGAGGAACCTGGATTGTTGGAGGGTAACACGATAAACAGCACCATTGAGAACCTGGAGCTCAAGTCAGGAAGATGGAGAAGCTGAGAAGCTGAAGGAACTACAAAACAAGGTTGAGAAGCAGATGACTATAAGTCCACTTCCAGGCAATGCTGGCCCAGTGATTATATAAACTGTGGAGAAGATGGAGGCTGATGCCGGTTCCATCTATGTTGGCAATGTGGACTATCATGCAACAGCGGAAGAGCTGGAAACACATTTTCATGGCTGTGGTTCAGTCGAGTGGCCATCCCAAAGGGTTTGCATATAGAGCATTTTCAGATAGAGTCAGTGAGGACTTCCCTGGCCTTAGATGAGTCTCTATTCGGAGGAAGAAAAATCAAGGTGATTCCCAAATGAACCAACAGATCAGGCATCAGTACAACAGATGAGGGTTTTTCACAGCCCACTACTGTGCCTGGACCACCAACTAGTACAACAGTTCCTGCTCTCCAATTCTACACTGGTTTTAACAGCAGGCCCTGGGGGCGCATCTACAAGGGCCTAGTTAGAGCAAAATTGTGCTATTCCCTTTACTGGAAAATAAGTGTGTATTAGGAAAGAGAGGGGAAAAAGAGGAAGGAAAGGAAAAATGAATTAGAAAAAAAAAAAACAGAAGAAGGAGGGAGGGCAGAACCTCCCCAGCTGAATTCATAGAATACATTAGGATTAGACCAAAAAAAAACGGCTTTCAAAACTCTAAACTGTTGATCATGTCCCAATTGTTCTTATTTTTCGACAAAATAAAAGTCCATTCCACTGACGTTGAAAAATGGTGAGCTTGGGTCTTCGCTTTATATTGTGAACTTCTTGAGAGCATGCCTAGTACATAGTAGGTGCTCTGAAAAGGGCAGTTACTTGTTGCGAGTTTCTCTGCATTTTGACAATGAGAAAAGGCCCTCACAGATGATATAAAAATATCACTTAGTTGTAAGGATAACATAATCTTTAGAGCCAGGTTTCAGGGGTACCAATCCGACTCTATCACTTACTACCAGTATGACCTTGAAAAAGTTGCTATATTCTCTGAGGTTCTCTTTCCTCATCTGTGTAAGAAGAGTAATAATAGTACCTTTTTCATAGGATTGTTGTGAGGGTTAAACGAGTTCATTTACATAAGATAGTTTGAAAAATGGCTGAACACAGAATAAGCACTCCTTTCATTGAAAGAGTTAGTTCATGTGATGCTCTTAGAAGGATGGCTAGCACATAGTAAGTATGTAATAAATGTTAGCTGTTACTGTCCCATACAACTTGTATAACAGTATCACAAACTAGTTAGTCCTTGATGAGTCTCTTCATTTCAGTTTGATTACACAGTCCAAATGTTCTTGCAATACTATATTACGTTTGTGTCCATATCCCTGTCCTGGTTTGCTATCTATGACAAGGGCTCTTTTTAACAGCTTTGCGTACAAGTTTTCTGGGCATTGCCACAGCACACACAATTGCATTTTGGCCAGTGTGGGAAAGCAGGTGACTAAGGAATGGTAATGTTGGAAGGGAGACAAAGGGACGATTACTGAGAAGATAGTATTTGATCGTTGCATTTGAATCCACTTTGTCCCAGATTGAAGTTGATTTAGGAAGGAAAATAGCTAGAATTTGTATCCTATGCAGTCCTATCAGAATATAATCAGTTTTGGTCTGTTGGAAAATACTATTTGCTTTTCTTTATGACTTTGATCATAATAGCTCAAAATTTCAGTATACATGAGCTTGAATCATCAGTCTAAATAAAGTAACAGATTTTCAACTAACAAATAGCAAAGCACTGTCTGTGATTCATTAGTAAAGTGTAAGAATTCCTACTGAGAACTCTCTACTTTCCAAAGTATGAGAGAATGATGCTCTTTCCTTTCATTGATTTATACTTCAACTCAGCCAGAAATTAAAGAAAGTATTGATGTTCACAGATTGATTCATAATATCCTAAGTTGTTAGCTGCCCTGGATCAGGATGAAACTAAGGGAGTGGGGGCGTTATCTCAGGAGCTTATGAGATATGGTATGCTTCTCTGAAGGAGAGGCATGTAGTGGAAGACAACAGAAGGAATTTTAAGACTCCTCCAGTAACATGTCCTCCGCCCTACTCCCTTGTGACTTCACTGTCACCCATTTCCAGAAGCAGCTGCCAGAAAAATTTGTCCCAATGTCAAAATAGAGCTAGTCCAACCCTAAACAAAGTGTCCAGTTAGCTGCAAACAATTTGTGTCTCTGGGGAAACTTGTTGAGGGAGGAAAATCACTGAAAAGCCTGGTGTGGAAGAAAGAACTCTGACAAAAGAGATTGCTGGCCCCATATTCCTCTGCATCTGAAAAGCTAGATGACTTTGTGCAAGTCACTTCAGTCAGAGGCTCAGGTTCCTCTTCTGCAGATATCATAATGCATGCTCTGCTTAACTCCAAAAGTTGTTATGAAAACTAACTGAGGTATTATATGCAAATGTTCCTTGTGAAACCCAGTGTCTTATACAAAGATCAGGTGGTATTACTGTTGCCAGGGAGAGAAGGTACAGCGACAGAGTGAAGGCACCCTCCCTATTTGTTAATCCAGAGAAATAACGTGGGTGTGGTAGCAGTCATTCAGTGGCTCACTACTCCTATCTTTGAACTTTATAGGGAGGTCCCGCTACTATGAAAGATAGCAGTGGTCTCAATCGCATCTTTTGGCCTTATTCTGATTTCCTCAGAACACTCCATTCTTAAAGGCCTGTAGCTGACATATATTCTGATTGATAATCATTTTCCCTTTTGGCAGCTATTGATTCCCTCCTTAGTACCTGGTGGAGCTGAGATGAATATAAGCCAAGAGTCCCTGTATATTGCCATCTGCAAAGGTGTTTTGCAGCAAAGAATGCTGCCAAGGACATTTCTCCACTAGAATGAGATGGAGCCTTTTTGCTGGGGAAGAGTGAGATGTGGGTGGAGAAGAAAAGGGGTCTTGCTAAACTGATTTCCAACTGTTGACCTCTGCTTCATATGTTTTGAAATCTTTTAAATGTGGAGTTTAAACTTTGAATCCCAAATGTTATCCCTGGCACCTAAACTTGGGGTCAAATATCCTTAGGCATTTTGAAAAGTAAATAGCTCTATACAGATGATAGCAGTAATTAACTGTTGCCTAATGCCCGAGAGGCAATATGACATTTTGTTTTCTGTCAAACAGACCAGGCCCCAAGCTCTAGCTCTGCCTCAATATTGTCATCTTTAAAACAGGAATAATACCAAACAATAATACTACCCTTGAAGAGCTGTTGCAATGATTACAGGTAATATACATATTGACACATAATTGGCAAACAAGCAATTATAATAATCCTTATTACACATTTCCTTTGCATTCATTATTTTACTTGTTTTTTTACAAGTCATCAAGAAGAAAGTTATCATCTCTATTTTATAAAAAAAAAAAAAAAAAGTAAAACAAGGCCCAAAGTAGCTAAGAAGATTAAGCCAAAGGTCAGATGGCATACAAATAGCAGTGGAAAGTATTTTTATTTTTTATCAAAATAAAAACAATAAAACTCTGTTATAAAATGCCTTGCTATGGAATATTTAATAATGCTCCTTCTCACCTAATGTCTGGTCCACATATAGTGGATGGACAGGACACCTTGCCATAGGATCAGAGAGGCAGCTGAGGTATAGTAGTGAGAGATCAGTTTCTTTTTAATAGAACATCTAGGTTCATAGTACTGGCCCTGCCTCCTGTCAATTGACTGACCTTGGACAAATTACTTAATATTTCTGAACCTCATTTACCCCTTCTATAAAATAGGGATAATCCCTACTCACCTGGTTTCTTATGCAATAGTAAGTAATTATCAACTTCCTGTAATGCTAGTATATCACAGTGAATTCCTAGTGAATTATCTATCATTAACAGTAAAATAGCAGAGGTATAGACTAACCTCTCTTTTTCTTATACCACTTTTGCAATATGCTCACATTTAGCATTTTACCCCTATATTTTGATTAAATGGAACATTTAGAGCTTTTATCCAGTGCCTACCAGACTGCCTGGCATACAATAGGAGTTCCACACATTTGTTGAACAAATAAAAAAATGAATGAATGGCAATGAACAAGGTGGGAGATACTGTCTGATGGAGAAGTATGATCTATATCTATACATCTACATCTGTATAAAATTATAATACATATCTGATTGTGATAAGTATTATAAAGGAGATAAGAATAAAGTGTTATATAAACTAATTCTGATTAATAAATCCAGAGAAGCTTCTCAGAGAACTCAGCATCTCAGCTGTGTGTTGAATTTGGTCATGAACGAAGGAAGGGAAAAACATTTCAGTAAAAGGGAACGGCATGCCCCAAAGGTAGTCAGATCTGGGAGTGTAGGGTGCATTCAGAGAGAGCACAAGAAGTAAGATATGACTGAAGAAGTGAGTGGTTGGCAGGAGAAAAAGGTGGGAGAAGGGGTTGCAGAGAGATTGGGACCTAACTGTGATGGACTTTAAAGGCTAGGCTATGGAACTTGGACTTGAACCTGTAGGCCAGAGGTTTCAGATTGGCAGCTACAAACTGATTCTTGTCCACAGACATGTTTTGTTTGGCCTGCAAAGGGTTGGCCTGCATGATATTTTTAATTCATCTGAATTAGTAGCCAACATTTAAAAATCAAGAGATTTCACATTAAAATCTGGAATGCTGTTGTTCTCGAAAATAATGGAACATCTGGAACACTGAGTCCTCATTTTTGCTTGGTGACAACCAGTTGGAGCTAACTGGTGGCTGCTCACTTTAGATGGGGCATCTGCTCTCTAGTTGGCCATAGCCTTCCCACACCCTTGTCTCTCTAATACCAGGCTCTCTTCACTCATTTTTGTTACTTAGGAGCCATTTGGATTTGAAGTTTCTGGTGCAGGCATTTGAAAGTTATAGAGCAGAGGAGCAATGCTGTCAGAATTGCCTTTTTAGAAATAATCCTCTCATTCTAATTCTGTTGAAGATAACCTGGAAGAGAGTGGCCAGCGGAGAAGTTAGGGCTAGAGGTGTGGGAAAAGATATGATGAGATGAAGACTCCAACATTGAGAGGCAGGAAGAAAATATGATATCAGAAAGCAGTCCTTTATAACCCTCTATGTGGAAGTAATAGCAGATGTATACAAATCAGCAGAGGGAAGAACTCTGACAGTTTATTCATAAGCCCCACTCATCTCTAGCCCAGCTCAAATGACTCTTCACTCTCCTTCCTGAACCATCAACGAGCACCTCAAAGGCAGAGTCTACAGTGTTCTATTCATCACTGAATCCAAATGTCTAGCACAGAGCTTGGCAAATGGTAAGTGCGTAATAAATATTCATTCAATGCATGAATTGAACAGATTCTCTACTTTGCTTGGAGGTTGGAAAAAGGGTTATTATATTCCTAAGCATGCTGAAACCACAAGGGTTTTCGAAAATCTCCAAAGCCAAATTTCCAGTTTGGTAACAGAATTTTAATTCTGTGGAAATAAAATCCGTTCATTTATTTAACAGATAATTATTCAGCACTGACCATGTGCCACACCAGGCTGAGTCCTAAGGATTCAATGATTAGCAAACACCCAACGCGGTCCCTTCTCTCAGGAAACTTACAGTCCAATGAGGGAAACAGAATGTGAGAAGTCCTCCAAAGGAGAAATACTGGGTGTTGTTGAAACATAACAAAATGTGGGTGGGTGGGGGACTTGAGCTAGCTTAGGAGGTTTAGAAAGTCTTCCTGGAAGTGCACAGGTATTAACTAGATAAATAGGGAGAAGGATGAACCAGCACTTCAGGTAGAGGATCTAGCATATGCAAAGGCAGGAAAGGAGTACAGGGCTTTTGAGGAGCTGAATAAAGACCAGTGTGGGTGAAGGTCAGAAAGCAGCAGAAAATGTGGTACGAGATGAGGTCAGAGAGGTGGATCATGTAGGATCTGGTTAAAGATTTGGGTTTTTATACTAAAATAAATAGGAAGCCAGCGACAAGATTTAAGTAGGGAAATGATATGGCCAGATTCAACTTTCTAAAAGAACCCTCTACACAAACATATATTAACAATTGATTATTGACAAAGGTCCAAAGACAATTAAGTTAAGAAAGGATAGTTTTTTTCAATAAAGGGCACTGAAACAATAGGACATCTATACATAAAACTGGATATCTGTTTACAAATATTGACTCGAAATGAATCATAGACGTAAATGTAAAACTGAAAACTATACAACTTCTAGACAAAAACACAGGTAAGAATCTCTGTTATCTTGGGTCAGAAAATGATTTCTTAGATCTAACACCAAAAACATAATCCATAAGTGAACAAATTCATAAACTAGACTTCATCAGAATCAAAAGCATCTGCTTTTTAAAAGACACTGGTAAAAAAATAAAAGCAGACCATGGACAGAAAAGATATTGTTAAATTATATTTCTGATAAAGGACTTGTCTCCAAAATATATAAATAACTCTAAAATCTCCATAATGAAATATAAGAAGCCCAATTTTGATAACGGGCTAAAAATTGGGGCAAAGTATTCATCAAAGAAAGTATATAAATCAAAAATGAGCACATGAAAAATGCACTACATCATTATTCATTGGAGAAATATAAATTAAATGAGAAAAACTTAAACCTCATTAACACTTGCTTTCATGAGAAACACTTATATCTCACTAACAGTTAAAAAGACTGACCATACACACTAAGTGCTAGTGAGGATGTGGAGAAACTGGAACTCTCATACTGGTGGAAATGTAAAATAGTACAACCACTTCAAAAGACAGTTTGGCAGTTTTTTATAAAGGTAAATATACATCTACCCTCTGACCTACCTATTCCACTAAGTGTTTACCCAGGAGAAATGACAGCATATGTCCATATGAAGACTTTTGTATGCATATTCATAGCAACTTTATTTGCATAGACCCCCAATGGGAAAAAAAAACCAAACTAATGTCCATCAACAAGTAAATGAATAAACAAAATGTGTCACAACAACTCAATGTACTACTACTTAGCAATAAGAAAGAACAAACTAATGATATGCATAACAGCTTCAATGGACGTAAAGGGCATTATGGTCAGTGAAAGATGAATGACCCCCCAAAAAGAGCTCATACTATGTGATTCCATTGATATAAAAGTCTGGAAAATAAAAACTAATCTATACTAATAGCAAGTAGATCATTGGTTACCTGAGGGGGAGTGTGGAAGGTGTAGAGGGAAGAAACACAGAGGTACAAAAGAAACTTTTGGGATGATAGATATGTTCACTGTCATCTTTGGGTGATAGTTTCTTAAGTGTATGCATATGTCAAAAATTATCGTTTTGTACAACTTTAAATATGTGCAGTTCATTGTATGTTAATTATATCATAATAAGGCTGTTTAAAAAATTCCTCTGGCTGCTCAAAGCAGAACTGACTCTAGGAAAGTAAGAGTGGAAGGAAGGAGACCATTTACAGTGGTCCAGGTGTGAAAGGATGGTGCTTTGAATTAGGTTGGCAGGAACAGAGATGAAGAGAAGCGGGAAAATTTGCTAGATATTTAGGAAGTAAAACCCATAGGACTTGATGAATGTGTCCATCATTTTCCAAAGATCAGCTCATTCTGGATTTCCAGAGCAAGGAACTAGGGAAGATTCCATTAACAAAGCTCCCTTGAAATTGCAGAGGAAGCCCACAGCAGAAATGTATCCTCAACTCCACTGACCTGAGAGAACACTACTGGTTCTATTAGATTGCTAAAAAAAAATTGCAAAGAAGAGGAGGAGGAGAAGGAGAAAGAAGAATAAGAAAACTTCTACAAGCACTGAATTTATATAATTTTCTTCAGCAGTTGTCTCTTGATCTTCTTGAAAGCAATGGGAAGAAAATGAGATTTGAGATGGGGGATCAGAGCTCAAAATTCAAACAAAGTATATGTCTCTAGTATGCTCACAATACTTAACCTTTCCTGATAATGGTATAATTGTGGATAGCACCACCTTTAAACATAAAAAATAATACGGTGATCCTTAAGATTTCCTGTTTACGAATTTGTTCTATACACCTGATCTCTTTTAATGGACTCAATACCCTCTGAGGGTAAGTATGCAATTTTCTGATGAGGAAACTGAAAATTTTGGTGTTGTGGAAGCACCATGAACTTTGGAATCCTTCAGACCTGGGTTTGAATGTCTGTTGAACTGCCATTTACTTAAAGGGTAACTTTTGAGAATTATTTTACACCTTAATTCAATTTTTTTTTCAGGATTTGTTGCTTCTAACTTCCCTCCTTACTCCTCCCCATTGTTCATTTACTGCCATAACATCCCCCTTCATTGTCAGTCTGTAGATAGTTCTTCTGGCTCTAAGACCTATGTTCATTCCATTCTACCATCTTGCCAGCTGACTCAATTCCTTGCTAAAAACTTTGTTGGGATTAGAGGTTATGATGACTATTCAAATAAGCTTTTCAGAGTATCTGTACACTTCAATTAAACATTCCTGTTTCTCATTACAATAGGCTATTGAGAATTAGCCATGTTACAGATTGACATGTCTATGAATAAGACTACTTCTTTACCACAAGGAGTGATTTGTGAGATTCCTCACCAATAAAGAGATTATGATTGGGGTATGCCCAGGCAGGACTGCAGTTGTTAAATCTCAGGGGATAATTTTTCACTTCCTCAGGTGAAAGGGTCCTCAGGCCTTTGTGTTCTGGAAGGTTCCTTTATAGGCATTTCCCAAGTGCCCATAAAATTGATGGGTCTAGCTAAAATAGCAATGGGATGGAAGACTAGTTTAGGTTCTACTAATGTGAGACATAGAACAAATTATGTCCTTGGTTCAGCTTGTTCATCTGTGAAATACAGCTGATCATGTCCATTCTTCCTTGCCTTTACGTTTGAGTTACCTCCTTTGGTCAAGGTAAGTAAAGGCCCATGATGTTTGGCTGTGCACAAAATAAAGTTACAATTTCTCTTTTCTCTATACGAGTCTGTAAAAAGTGGAAGAGGCTCAGGAAAAAATCTCCATGTGCCTTTTGGTACAGGGAGACCCTGGCCAGATCCAGGGGTCTAAGAAATTTAAAAGCTAAGGAGGCTCAGGGCCTCTGCTCACATATAAGGCAACCTTCTTCCTTATAGATTTACCTTTCCATTCCTACGTGCATCCCCATCTTTACACAGGGGCTATGGCACCTCGTCTACAAAGGAGCAGTTGCAGTACCTACCCCACACCACCCTCCACTCCTTGCTGTCCATCAAAAGGAGAAAAGCAGCCCTATATAGGTTCTGTTTCTTGGATAGTGCAGTTGGAAAGCTTAAAATATGCAAAGGCGACTTGGAAACCCAAGGGCCTGTACACAAGCAAACGTTTACAAAGTCCTGGGCAAAATCGAGGGCCCCTGTGTACAAGGCAAGTGTTTCCGGTATTTGTGTTTGCCTGCATGTCTAGGTTATTTTGCCTTTGCACGTCTGGATAAGCAAGAAGTGCGTGGTTAGAGGCAATTCCAGACAAGAAGAAGGACAGAGAAAAGGCAGAATGGCCTCTGGTTCCTGGGGTCGAGGGTTTCCAGAGCAAATGGCCTTGTGCCACGAGGCCCAGTCTGCCGCTATGAATGAGGTTTCTGCAAGCATGGCTTGTTCCTCAGTTTGTAGGAGACTCGCCCGTCTGCGCGTCCCCATCAGCCCTGAAAAAAACCTCTGGCAGCCATTAGGAATTGCTACTCCTATCACCGCCCCCCCTCCCCCCGCCTCGCCCCCGTGTCTGTTTTGAGATTGGGCTTCTGAACCAAATTTGGTGAGATCCCTAGCCCGGTAAGCCCGGTCCTCAAGGTAAAGATCCAGGTTAAAGCTTCAGCCCTGGCGCCTAAATCCTTGATTCGGGAAAGCAGGAGGTATTCAGAGAGCAAGGGTCCTCCAGGGCTACAGCGAGTCTCTCCTGCTCTCACCCACGCTGCGCCAGCACTTGTTTCTCCGAAGCCATCCAACGTTAGCGCGCGTTGAGGGGAGGGGAGAAAAGGAAAGGGGAGGGGAGGAAGAAAGGAGGTGGGAAGGCAAGGAGGCCGGCCCGGCGGGGGCGGGACCCGACTAGCAAACTGTTGCATTTGCTCTCCACCTCCTAGCGCCCCCTCCCAGATCCCTGGGAGCCAGCTTGCTGAGAGATCCTGAGGGTCCGGAGCAAGCCCGGAGTCATAGGAGGCGACGGAGGGAAAACGACCGAGCTAGCCACTCCAGTGCCGTACAGGAGCCTAAGGGACGCACCACGCCAGCCCCAGCCGGGCTCCAGCGACAGCCAACGCCTCTTGCAGCGCGGCGGCTTCGAAGCCGCCGCCCCGGAGCTGCCCTTTCCTCTTCGGTGAAGTTTTTAAAAGCTGCTAGAGACTCTGAGGAAGAGAGGAAAGTGCCGGGTAGGACTGACGGTTGCCTTTGTCCTCCTCCCCTCCACCCCGCCCCTCCCCCCCCCCCCCGGCCCGTCTCCTGTCCTGCAGCTGCCTCCGTCTGCTACCTCTCTGCCAGCCTCCCCACAACCCTTTCAACCCCCCCCCCCCCCCGCCCCACGTCGGCCCAGCGCTGCCAGCCCAAGTTTGCAAAGAGGTGACTCCCTTTGGCTGTGAGCGGGCGAGCTAGCTGCCCGTTGCAAAGAAGGCTTTTGGGAGCCGGGCGACCGGGGAGCGGCTTCAGCACTGCAGCCAGGACCTGGCTGGTTAGGCACGTCGGGAGGGCCCCCTGGTTCCCCCCACTCCATTTCCACCTCCTCCTGCCTCCCTTCCACCCCACTCTGAAAGTGGAGCCAGAGATCAAAAGATGAAAAGGCAGTCAGGGCCTCAGTAGCCAAAAACAAAACAAAACGAAAAGAAAAGAACCCAGTTCTTATTTGCACCTGTTTCAGTGGACACTGAATTTGGAAGGCGGAGGATCTTTCTTTTTCTTTTTTCAAGATTTGAGCATCTTTTGAATCTACCTTTCAAGTATTTAAGGACAGACCGTGAGCCTAGTCGGGTAGATCGTGTCCAGCGCGTGTCTTCCTCTGCAGGAGACTTTGAGGCTATCAGAGCACTTTTTGCTCCTTCAAGTTTCTGTCTCTGGAGCTTCCCGCAGGTGGGCAACTAGCTGCAGGGACTACCGCATCTTTGCAGCCTGTTGAACTCTTCTGAGCAAAAGAAGGGGAGGTAGGGTAAGGGAATTAGATAGAAGGTTCAGCCAAGCTCAAGGATGGAGGTGCAATTAGGGCTGGGGAGGGTCTACCCCCGGCCGCCGTCCAAGACCTATAGAGGAGCTTTCCAGAATCTGTTCCAGAGCGTGCGCGAAGTGATCCAGAACCCGGGTCCCCGGCACCCTGAGGCCTCGAGCGCAGCACCTCCCGGCGCCCGTTTACAGCAGCAGCAGGAGACTAACCCCCAGCAGCAGCAGCAGCAGCAGGGTGAGAATGGCTCTCCCCAAGCCCAGAGCAGAAGCGCCACAGGTTACCTGGCCCTGCATGAGCAACAGCAGCCTTCACAACAGCAGCCAGCCCCCGAGGGCCACCTCGAGAGCGGCCGCGTCCCAGAATCTGGAGCCGCTGCGGCCGCAGGCAAGAGGCTGCCGCAGCAGCCGCCAGCACCTCCGGACGAGGATGACTCAGCTGCCCCATCCACGTTGTCCCTGTTGGGCCCTACTTTCCCGGGCTTAAGCAGCTGCCCCACCGACCTTAAAGACATCCTGAGCGAGGCCGGCACCATGCAACTCCTTCAGCAGCAGCGGCAGGAGGCGGTATCTGAAGGCAGCAGCAGCGGGAGAGCGAGGGAGGCCGCTGGGGCTCCCACCTCCTCCAAGGACAGTTACCTAGGGGGCACTTCGACCATCTCTGACAGCGCCAAGGAGTTGTGTAAGGCAGTGTCGGTGTCCATGGGCTTGGGTGTGGAGGCGTTGGAGCATCTGAGTCCTGGGGAACAGCTTCGGGGAGACTGCATGTACGCCCCACTCCTGGGAGGGCCACCCGCTATGCGTCCCACTCCCTGCGCCCCTCTGGCCGAATGCAAAGGTTCTCTGCTGGACGATAGCCCAGGCAAGGGCACAGAAGAGACTGCTGAGTATTCGGGTTACGCCAAAGGGCTAGACGGCGAGAGCCTGGGCTGCTCCGGCAGCGGCGAAGCAGGGAGCTCCGGGACACATGAGCTGCCGTCCACCCTGTCTCTCTACAAGTCCGGAGCACTGGATGAGGCAGCAGCGTACCAGAGTCGCGACTACTACAACTTTCCGCTGGCTCTGGCCGCGCCGCCGCCCCCTCCGCCACCTCACCATCCCCATGCCCGCATCAAGCTGGAGAACCCGCTGGACTACAGCAGCGCCTGGGCTGCCGCGGCGGCGCAGTGCCGCTATGGGGACCTGGCGAGCCTGCACGGCGGCGGTGCTGCGGGACCCGGCTCCAGCTCGCCCTCAGCGGCCGCCTCCTCTTCCTGGCACACTCTTTTCACAGCCGAAGAAGGCCAGTTGTATGGGCCGTGTGGCGGAGGTGGCAGCGGCGGCGCAAGCGAGGCAGGGACCGTAGCCCCTTACGGCTACGCTAGGCCACCTCAGGGGCTGGCGGGCCAGGAAGGAGACTTTCCCGCACCCGATGTGTGGTACCCCGGCGGCGTGGTAAGCAGAGTGCCCTATCCCAGTCCCAGCTGTGTAAAAAGCGAGATGAGCCCCTGGATGGAGAGCTACTCTGGACCTTACGGGGACATGCGGTAAGTTTCTCCTTTCAGAAATGTCCCCTTTCGGCCCAGGACACAGAGTCACTCTGCGTTCTGAAGTATCTGGCCGCTCCTCCTACCGCGAAACGACTGCCCGTGGCAGTCTTCGTAGCAAGACTTCTTCTTCGCAGGAAGAGCTGCCCTAAATCTGGAGCCCTCCTGGGGACTCCGTTCTGCCAAAGGTTAAACCTGAGCGCCCCAAATCCCTGCTGCGTGCTCTGGGTGCTGGTGCTTGCCTTTCTAGATTCCTTAACAACTCCCCCAGTCGCCTAGAATCCTCCCTACCTTCAGGTACTTCAGGTACCTTGGGCCCCAAACTTAAATCCGATTGCAAGTGCCACTTTCGGAGATAAAACCCTTAGGCCCTCCACTCCTTTTTCCCTCCCCTCCGCAAGGTCCCAGAACCTCGATCAGAAATACAGGCAATTTCTCCTCTTCAGGTCTGTTAGGGTTTGCCTTTCAGCCTGTTGCGGGTTAGAGGCAAAGAGACTGGCCCAAGAGATTCTCAGCCCGCCTCCTCCAAAGAGATAAAATGGAACCCCCGGTTAGGGAAAGAAAGTGGTCTCTGGATGCTGAGGGCCGCTGTGTGAAGGTGGGACCTTCCTTCCCTGGAAATAATTGGAGACTTGCTTCAGGGTTGGAGGTCAGCGGAGAGAGAATCCAACCAGGCACTTTTAGAGCAGGCAGAGGGGAACTTTCTTGGTAGAGATTGGGCAGGATTTGCCCTCACAAGTTTCTGAGCGTTGGTCGACTATGTTGGAAGTAGTCGCTTGGGTTGATTTTCTCTTTCAAAGTTTCTTTGTGGGGTTATAACAGATTCACAACCCCCTAATTCAGGTTTGCATCAGATCTATAAAGAGGACAATATTATTTTAATGAACAATTTAACTAGGCTTAAGTTGGACATACAAAAGTATTGGAAAAATATTTTTGTAAGGCATTTCCTGCTATTCCAGTGTGCTCAGAAATCTGCACTGAGGAGGCAGGAGTGGGGCTCTTCATTATATTCTTTAACTTTAAAGACATGCTTGCATTTTAAAACATGAGTTCTAACAAATTGAGTAAGAACTGTTAGTGACCTATCAGCTATAATCTTGCCCCGGAATTTCAATTATGACATGAGAAAAGTGGCAGGCAGTTTCATCTTATATATTAAAAATTCTTACTGCAGTTGTTGAGCTTCTTGAAGACCATGTTAAAGATTTTTTTTTTCCCCCAGCAAATTAAGACATTAGTTTGTCTGGTGACGGAGGGAGTATTGACTGGGGAATTAATTCCTCAGGTTGGTCTGGTGCTGATGTCTCCATGGACTTGTGTGTTATTCTGCATTTCCTAGCTATTTTCTTTTATCTGTGACTTCTCCAAAATTTCTTTGTTAGCCTTAACATCTTTGTTTGGCGACGTAAATCCAGCAATTTGTCACCTTTCTCTGTTGCTTCTGCTCTTGGAAAGTCGATAACACAATTTGGAAAAAAAAGAGGAGAATAAGATTTTGTAAAGTATTGTTTTCTTCGCTGTTTTAAAATGTTTCTTACCAGGATTTGCATTCTATTAGGTTTTTAAGGTTTAGTTTACAGGATTTTCAAAGAGTTCATTTGATATTGCCAAGTCTTTACCCAGTTAACTTATTTATTTTTACAATGCACTGAGGAGGTTATACCGTGAGATAAAAGGTCTTCATTTTATGAAGGCAGATTTACTAGGTAGGGTTAATTTTTTTTTTCCCTAGGGTTGTCACTAGAAAGTGGAGCCCCTCTTCTGCTATAAACTGTTCTGGGGGGGATGTCTGAGGTGCTTTTTGACCTACCGTAATGCTAAGTGCTAAACTCAGTCACTGCAACCTTCCATCTTCTGCATGCCTATCCCCCTCACCCCCTGCCAACTTACTCACTCACTAGGGAGGAAACTAATGACTCCACATACTTGTTAAGGGATGTGTTTCTTCGAAGACAGAACTTAAAATTTTCAGGAAGTGTCTATACAAGACAAAAAGTTCTTCTCATCAGGTGTGCAGCAAACTTGGTGATTTTATTCCAGGTCTTAACGGAAAAACTTCTTTATTAGGAAGACCATCATACCTTGATGCCTCTTTAACACTCTGTTTAAATTAATGACCTCAATTAGTAAGAATTTATCAGTATCCAAAGAAAATACAAGATTATTTGATCTTTCTTGGCTTATGATTGCTGCACTGGTTATGAGGAGTCTAGTGAAAAAGAAAACTGGTGTTCCTGTCTCACAGGTTGGCAAAGAATTTTCATTTCTAGGATATAGAAAATCCTTGAGTCAGTTTACTGAAAATTAATCAATTTTCTCAGAATGCAACCAATCCCCAATCTAAAAATTGATATATTTTCTTTCTTACTTTTTTTTTCCTCTCTCACTTTGCAGGAGCACAATTTGGTGAAAGGGGAGGGGTTTTTAAGTGAAAGCCAGAAGTCTCTCTCTCTGTATTGCATACATTAGTTGCCAACTTTGAGTTAAAAATCTCAGAATTCTAGAGGCCTCTGGTAACCTGTTGGGTTTCTCCCTTTCCCAGTTGTGTGTGTGTGTTTATGCCCATGGGTTAATTGTGTGGAGGGATTTTTTTTTTAACTTTAGTAACATCTGCAATAACTATGTTCTTACACATCTACCATGTTTCTGCAGAGAGAAAGAGAGAGGCTGAAGGGCTGAAGGTGGTCCTTTAAAAATTTTTTTAACTTAATTTAGCATGTGGTTTGAGCAGAGGAATAATAAAAAGTGATGGGGCTTGTGTGCAACCCTGATGATATTTTATAGAGCTGTCTTCTCTCAGAGATCAAACAAGACTACAACTTCACTAATTGACCACTGGCCCACTTAACAGAAGTAGGGCCCCTTGTATCCCAGCAAGCAGCACAATAATATGGCAAACATTTATTATTGGAAGTTGGGGCCCAAGGGAGCCTGTACAGGAATCAGAGTTGGGGTTTAGAGAAATTATCCAGATACAAAAAGAACATTTTAATTTTTCTCTTGGTGTTTGTTCTGGTCTCCATAATTGGTAGTATTTTAGTAGTGCCTTGAGATTGGTGAGTCCTGCCTTTATCTATTTATTTATATATTTTTTTCGCAATAAGGCATTTTAAGTCCTTCCCCTTTCCATCTCTTCTCTCTTCCCCAGTTACATGCAATTTTTTTTTTTTTTTTTTTTTTTTTTTTTGACTATCTTACAAGGAGCGGGTTATCTGTTTTGTGAAGAAATTTTGCTTTGGGACCAAGTCATACTGATGCTTTCTGTCCGTAGGCTTTGAGGGTCAGTATGTTGGGAAGAAGCATCTTTTCTCTGTGGTCAGCAAATATCTGGCGAGTTCTGTCTGGGTCCCAATAGCCAGAACCTAAGGACCAAATAGCCACAGTGGGTGGCACCTCATTTGGAAGTATCCACAGAATGTAGCGATGGAAGGCCCCCTCTTTCTTGTCCACAGAGTATTCTCTCTCAGCTCAGCCAAAGGTTAACGGCGGTGAGAGAGATTTTCGAAGAAGCTTGCAGCTTTCCAATTGCAGGGTCACTTTGGAGTGTTTTCTTAACAGCGCTAATTTTACCTCATCAGACTTTCGTTCTTTGAGCCGTAAACTTTGAAATAACATATTGAATCTGCTGGCGCACTTAATTTTCTTTGTTAAGTGTTTTTCTTCCTCGTAGTAATTTTCTCGTCTGGTGTAGATGTTCTCATTAAAAAAAAAAGACTTATTTGGTCTCTTGACTCGTACGTGTACTGTGTCTGCTTTTGGTGGGATTATGTGAGTTGGAATTAGGGATATGAACAATTTTATTATTGTTATTTTTAATGATGATAAAGGCCAACAGCTTCATTCGGAACACTGCTTATGCAGGGAGCAGAATGCGGGCTGGGTGTGGCAAAGCAAGGGGCTTATTTTATAGCTAAACCTGAAATCATGATTCTGAAAAATAAAAAGCAAACAAAAATCAAGTTTTATGAGGTTGGTTGGAGAGGGAAGAAGAAATCTCTCCCCACCCCCCACCTCCACCATTTTCTCTTTGTCTGCAGCTTCCTCAAGTGCCGCCTGTCCCTGGTTTTCTTTTATTCCACTCCTTTCATGCTTTTGACATTGAAATATAGACTTTTCTACTTCTCAGGATGTTTTCCTCATTACACCTGTGGCATGCTGCTGGAGAATTTCTTTTTTAAAAAAAATCTGGAGAGTAACAGATCAAATCAACCCAAGCATCTCTCTCTTAAGACTAGATGGCATGAGGGGATTGCAAAACGAATAGCCAGGCTTTTTTAACTTGAGGTTAGAGCCTGATTCAACAGTTGCTGAGGGAGCTAAGCTAGATGGCTTGAGGACTTGGCAATTTAATGAAGTATTTTGTCAGCTGCTGTCCCCATCTCTCTCTTGATCTCTGTCTCTTTCCATCTACTCGCCCTGTTGGCAACCTTCTTTGAAAGCCTGAGAATAACTCGACCCTCTCCCTTCCCTGACAGCTCTATCTGGGTCAGGCCTCAACAGTGCTGTCACAAGCAGTACCTAATCTACATATATGGGTGCTCGCTGAAAGTGTCAGCTGAGCTAATCTGCTTAGGCTACATGTAAGTTAATCATTTGAAAACAAAGAAAGATATTAAAGAAATTATTCTACCTCAGACTTCCTCTGCCAGCATTCTACCAAGTTCTGGAATGTTAAATTCGGAGTAAGTTATCCTCATCCTAAAACCAGAGCTGACTTTTTTTTAATTGTTTGCAAAGTTCTGTACAGTTGCCCTTCTCATTGGTTGCCCTTCCTCATATGGAAGAGAATGATGAGATCTCATATTTACATAGCACCTTTTTCAAAGAAAAGACCCGGTGTTTTTTATTTTATTCACTAGCACTCATGTAGGTTTGAGGTGCTTAGTTGAGGGGGTAGAAATAGTTGCATGTTCTGTACAGTGTGGGGAAACCTCTGTAGGGCAGCACTCCCCAGCTTTTTCTTTTTGAAGCTGCCCACCTGACAGATAATGCTTTAGATTGTTGCTCAGTAAGGGCTACTTTCAGTGGCTGCTGTGTAAAGATGATAGTCCTCAAATTATTGTTTCCATACTCGTGGGTAATGTCACTCCTTCTCTCTCATGCCTATTCTTGCTGCCAACCTACAAGCCACACCAAGGTTGAGGATGGTTCATCTAGATAAATTTATAGCATTTAAGTGCTGGTCACTTGAGAATGCTGTCAATTTAGATCACGTAGTACCTGAGTTTTAGTTTTCATTCAATTTAATCACCCCAAAAAGAAACCCAGTGCCCCTTAGCAGTCACTCCCCTACATTCACCCAGTCCTGAACAACCACTAATCTACTTTTTGTCTTTATGGATTTACTTGTTCTAACATTTTATATGAATGGAGTCATGCAATATATGATCTTTTGTGAATAGGTTCTTTTATGTAGAATAATGTTTTCAAGGTTCATCCATGTTAAAGCACATATCAATACTTTATTATTTTTATAGTTGCATAATGTTCCATTATATGGATATACCACATTTTATCTATCCATTCATCAGTTGATGGACATTAGGGTTGTTTCTACCTTTTGGCTATTATGAATAATACTTCTGTGAACATTCATGTACAAGTTTTTTTGTGGACATGTGTTTTTAGTTCTTTGGTGTAAACACAAATGAGTGAAATTTCTGGGTTGTATGGTACATGTGTTTAACGTTTTGAGGAACTGCCCAACTGTTTTCAAAAGTGACTGCACCATTTTACAATCCCACCAGCAATGTACGAGGGTTCCATTTTCTCCACATCCTTGCCAGCACTTGTTATCTGTCTTTTTAATTGTACCCATCCTAGTGGGTGAAGTGGTGTCTCATTGTGGTTTTGATTTGCATTTCCCTAATGGCTAATAATGTTTAGCATCTTTTTATGTGATTTTTGGCTGTTTGTATACCTTCTTTGGAGAAATGTTCAGATCCTTTGTTCATTTTTTAGTTGAGTTATTTTTCTTTTTTATTATTGAGCTGTAAGATTTATAATATTCTGGATACAAGTCCTTTAACAGATTATGATTTGTGAATTTTTCTCCTATTCTGTGGGTTGTCTTCTCATTTTCTTTATGGTATCCACTGAAGCACATAAGTTTTTAAGTTTGATGAAGTCCAATTTATCTATTTTTTTCTTTCTTTTTCGGCTTATGATTTTGGTGTCATATCCAAGAAGTCGTTGCCTAATCCAATGTCACAAAGATTTACACCTGTGTCTTTTTCTAAGAGTTTGATAGTCTCAGCTGTTTACATTTAGGTCTTTGATCAATTTCGATTTGATGTTTATATGTTATGTGAGGTGGGTGTTCAACTTCATTCTTTTGCATGTAGATAACTAGTCATCGTGGCGTATTTGTTGAATCTTTCCCTATTTAACTGTCTTAGCACCCTTTGTGTAAAATCATTTGACTCTAAATGTGAGGGTGTATTTCTGGACTCTTAACTATGTTTCATTGGTTTATATATCTATCTTTATGCCAGTACCGCACTGTCTTGATTATAGTAGGTTTTTAGTAAGTTTTGAAATAAGGAAGTGTGAGTCTTCCAAGTTCGTTCTTTATTTTTCAAGATTGTTTTGGCTATTGTGGGTCCCTTGAGTTTTCATATGAGTTGGGATCAGCTTGTGAATTTCTACAAAGAAGTCAGCTGGGATTCTGATAGGGACTGTGTTGAATCTGTAGATCAATTTGGGGAATATTGCCATGAATGTGGGATGTCTTTTCATTTATTTAGGTCTTCTTTACTTTTCTCAACAATGTTTTGTAGTTTTCATAGCATAAATTTTGTGCCTTTTTTGTTAAATTTATTCCTAAGTATTTTATTTTCTTGACTCTATAATGAATGACATTATTTTCTTGCTTTACTTTTCAGATTGTTCATTGCCAGTGTATAAAAAATATAATTGATTTTTGCATATTGATTTTGTATCCTGCAATCTTGCTGAAAATACTTGAGTTATTAATATCCCTGAGAGTTAAGGGGTTTCTGCTGCTGCCCTGAAAATTAAAGCATATTTCATTTCATCCTGTATGAAGGCTGCATAGGAATACTGTTCTCAGTTTTACTCATCTGTGAATTGGAACTGGTAATTCCATCCCCTTCCTGAACGGGAGAATGTTTCTAAATTTTCAGCTCTTTAGAGAACAGCAGGAAAGAAGCCTAATAAAGTTTTTTTTTTTTTCTTTTTGTAGAATTTGGATTTGGGAACTATTAGCAAGTGGATGAGGAATAGTAATTATTTCTCTATAGAAAATGAACATGAAGAGGTAACACATGAAAACTATGCCACAGAAATCACCAGCTATACTTGGCTTATGTTTAGGTTTGTTTAAGTAGATGAAATCATAATTTTATGTTTTTATATGTTGTCCTTTAGATAAAGTAAATACCACTGCTTCTTCTGATATGCATTTCTAAATGGGGAAATAGTTCATTTACTTTCACATAATTTAGGTTTCTTTTCAGGGATGTACTCCAAAGCCACGAAGCAAAGATATAATTCACCTATACAGGGACTGAACTTTGGCTTTGTTAACACTCTAGGCTAGGGGACAAAGCTAATCAGCTACAGCTGTAATGTCCTGATCATGGTAAGTGAACTGCAGGCCACCAACAAGAGGTCCTATTGTGACCTAATAGCTGGCTTTAGAGATTACCCTAATAAAGTGATTTTTAAAAAAGAATCTGTCAATCAGCCACTTTTCATTAAGCATCTACTATGTGCCCAGTGTATGCTAGGAGGAGATCAGGGAAAGAGTACGCAATTCCTAAAAAAATCTTGTGGTGACTGCTTTTAAGCAGCTTTTAGCCATTAAAAAAAAAAAAAAAGGGCAGCACCATAATGCCAGTATGATGAGATGCTGGATTGTATGGTACAGATTTTTTTAAATGTAAGAATGTAGGCATTCAAAAAAGAAATGGATCAACATAAGTTGAATTGATCAATATTACTCATGGCTGCCTCTAATCCCTTATGGAAGTAGGTGGGGGCATGACTGAACACAAGCAGTAGGTTATAGGTCCTGATGGATATTTCAAACAACAGGAGGTGGTACCTCTGGAAAGACAATGAGGAGTAAACTGGAGCAAGGGGTTGAAACCTGTTACTGTTTATTCAACAGTGCCACCCCAGTCAAGTTAGTAACTAGTTTCTTCCTCAATTTTTTGGCTATGTTATTGCACTTGCTGGGAATATGTTTTCATGTCTTTGGACAAATCTGTCAAATAAGAGAAATGAGTTAAAATTGAGGGTGATTAATGGGTCTGAGTTCGGCGTGAGAGCCAATGAAGGTGCTCAGTGTTGTAGTCAGATCAAAAATTATTTTTCTTCACCTAAAAAAAAAAAAAAAAAAAATTATTTTTCTGCTCTCAAGGTTTCCATTGATCCTGGTGGCTTGCTTTGAGGTTCTGTATAAATAGAGTTTTAGGGTGTTGGTTTAGGGATGGAAGCCATAATCACAAATCAGACAATTCTGTGAGTAATGGGTGCATGACAATATTTTCTTATAAAGGCTTTGCTGAATTGGAAGATGTAGCTTTGTGAAATGGCCCACCCCCTAATCATGGGCTCTGTTCTCTGCAGGTTTAGTAGATTCCTTGCTTGTGGAAGTGTAGTCCCACTATCTGGCCACTAGGGGGACGGCAAGTGTCCTGCAGCAGGATTTCCCTGGCAGTGGTCAGCCGCCTTTGGTGGTTTCAACACACAGCCAAGGCCCTATCACAGGATAACTTGAACCAGAACCACCTAGCTCCAGACAATAAATATGCTACCGTGGTACTTAGTATTTCATCTGCAATGTTCTTTCCAGAAGTGCCAAACATTTTTAGTAACACTATTTCACTCTTTGATACCATTTTCTGCATGTGGAGCAGGAAACAGAGACATTAGATATATTCCAGTAGCACTTTACAGCTTACAAAGAAGTTTTATATTCCATTATTGCATGTCATTCTCATTTCTGCCCTGTACAAGTAGCCAGGGCTTAGAGTATTATAATACTATTTATACTATTATAGTAATGTTATTTCTGTTGTACTCAGAGAGGTTAGGTAACATGCTTGCAGTCAAACAGCTTCAAAGTGTCAGAGCTGGGATGTCAGTCCCACTCTTTCTTCCCCAAATCCTGTGTTTCTGCATTTATCCCACAGCTTTTTTTTACCTCATAGACAAGAAAGAGGAGATTCGGGGAGGCAAAGGAGCCAGAAGTGGTATCAATAGTAGAAACTGGTGAAACTCTTAAGGATTCTAGATCTCTTACCCACCCACCAGACTGATGGATTGAGTTGTGTGGTAGTAACTGCCATCCTACTTTCCAGACAAATACTTATTGAGCATTTACTATATGCCAAATTCTGTACTATGCACTGATGATGTAGCAATGAATAAGGCAGACAAAATCCCTCATTGGCATTGATAGTTTAGTGAAGGGAGACATGTAGAATATATCAGAGGGTGTTAAGTGTCATGAAGAATAACTTGGAGTGTGGGGCATAAAGATAGGACGGAGGGTCTACTGTATATTTGATGGTCAGGGAAGGCCCTACTGAGAAACTAACATTTGAGCAAAGACCTGAAGGAAATGAGGAAGTGAGCTGTATGGATATCTGGGGTTAGAATATTCTAGACGCAGGGAACCACAGGCACAAAGGGCCTGAGGCAGGAGCATACGTGGTGTGATGAAGAACAGCAAGGACATCCATATGACTGATTTAAGTAAGTGGGAAGAGAAAGGAGATGCGATCAGAGTTAATGAGGGGCATCACAAGTCATTTTTAGGACTTTGGTTTTTACTCTGAGATGGGGAGCATTGGAAGGTTTTGAGTAACACGGTCTGACATACTTCAACAGGAGTCGTTCTCTTCATAACATCTATCACTCTCTGATGTATTATACATTTATTTGTTTATTTACTGTCTGTGTGGGGAAGAGACTTGGGAGCAAGAAGGAAGCAGGGAGACGAGGCTACTGCAGTGATCCAGGTGAGACATGATGGTGGCTCAGACTAAAGTGGTACTGGTGGAGGAGAGAAGTGGTGGCTGGATTTTAGATGTGTTTTGATGATAGAGCCAATAGCATTTACTGACAGATTGGATATTCATTGTAAAAGAAAGAGAGGAGAGAGAGAGAGAGAGAGAGCGAGAGAGAGAGAAAGAGAGAGAGGAGAAACAATGATGATAGCCAAATTTTTGGTCTGAGCAACTGGAGAAATGAGATTGCCCTTTACTGAGATAGTAAGCATGTATGTACTGAGTTGTATGTAGAACAGGTGCATGGGGCAGGGTGGGAATGAAGAGTTTGATTTGGGGCATATAAAGTTTTAGTTATTTGGTGAACATCTTGATGACTCCTTCTCAGTTAGTTTTCGTTCCATGTTCTTAGCTTTTCTGCTCTTCAAGGAGATTAAAGAGGACCTTAGCGATCACTTAGTCCATCAGTGCTCTTTCCCCTCTTCTCTTTTACTTTATAGAAGCCTAGAGAAGGGTAGGGACTTGTCCAAGGTGAAACAACAAGGTGGCAATAGAAGTAGGGCACTAACTCAGTTCTCTTGGATTTCAGCTCAGTGGTTCTTTTCTCAGTGTTATTCTGAGGCCTCATTTGGGGGACAAAGTGAACCTTTTTTTCTTGCACAAACCTTAAACCAGGCAATTAAACAAAAAAGTGAACTAAAAACTGTAAAACCACACAAATTGGCTGCTGCCCTCGATCAAACTGAAATATTACTTTGTTTTTACTGAACCACATACCAAAATAATTTATCCCTGAAAAACACAGTAAGCAGACTTTTCAAGGCTACTGAGCTTTTATCAAAGCTGGAGCCTACAGGGAACCTGAACAGAAATGGCCTGAAATTGTAGGATATTAGAGTTCATGGAACCCAAGAGACTATCTTGCCCAGCTAGCTCTTTTTATAGGTGAGGTGCCTGAGGAAAGAGTCTTGGCCAGGGTCACACAAGAAGCTAGTTAGTGCCTGAGCCTAGTCAGAACCTGTTCTGAAGTTTAGCTGTTTGCTTCTTCCTTGCAAACATCTATATTGGAAAAGTGATTTCATACACTCAGAACAAAGAATTATAATAGTAGCGATAATAATGCTCACACTTACTGAGTGTTTGCTGTGTGCCAAACTTTGGCACCTTACATAGATGAATTCATTTAATTCTCACGTCAACCTTCCAAAGTAAGCCCATAGAGGTTAAGTAACTTGCCCAAGGGTCACACAGCTTGGAAGTAGCAGAATTTGTGTGCACTCCAGGAAGTCTGGCTTATAACCAATAGGTTCTAACCACTGTGATATTGAACAGGGTGAACTCTTTTCTGGGGACACCGTTACCCTTCCAGGTTCAGAGTTCCCCATCAGAGATGACCCCACAGTGTCTGGGAAAAGCCAAGGTGGAGGCTTTGGGAATTAGGGTGGTAAAGGGATGTGTTGTTTCCCAAAGCCTTCTCAGTCATTCCCTCTACCTGAGTTCAGATCTTTATCATTTGCCTGGATTAGTAGCTTCATGTTCTCTCTCTCCAACTCTCTCTGCTACTCTCTAATTCATATTGTATTCATGCCACCAGACCTTCCCAAAGTTTAGCTCCAATTTTATCAGTATTCTGCTTTAAACATCCTTTAGTCTATAAGCTCCTTGAGGCCTGTTGGAGCCCTAATTTATTCCCCTATTCTCAGTACTTAACACAGAGGAAGCCTTGCTGAATAGTTATGTAATGCACAATTAAAATTTTAGCTCCTTTCCATGCGCTTATATGTTAAAGTCCAAAGTCTTTAAGTCTGATGTTCAAGTCTCTTTATGATCTCGCTTATTTTTCCAGCTTGAAGTCCTTTACAAAAGTCTTTAAAAAGTCCCTTGCAAAAGTCTTAAAATCCAGCCAAGTGGATCTAGTCACTGTCACTTTAAACTGTCTTCACTCCTTTATTCTTTGAACTTGTTGTTTTTCTTATTATCCCTTTGGCCTTTTCCTATTATCCTTTTTCCTATTATCCCTTTTCCTATTATCCCTATTCTTATTATCCCTTTGGCTTCTAAAGCTATTCCAATTTTAATACTATCTGTTCTTTTAAGCTTAGCTCAAATATAGCCTGCTAACGAATGAATGTTCTCATCCCTCCAATCCAAGGGAAGTGATCTCTATGACATGATATGGTTAAAAGAATGTTGGCTTCAGTTTCCTCATCTGTAATCAGGGCTAGAAATCTCTAGCTTATATGATTGGGGGGGTGGAGAGGATCAAATGAGACAACGGATGTTAGGCACAAGCCAAGAGCCAGTGTTTAATACCTTTTAGATTTATCCCTTTCTTCCCTCTCCAATAGCATGTAGTCCCTTAAATTATGATTATTTACGTGTATGTCTGAGACATCCTTTTAAATATCTTTCTGTTTTAGGGCAAAGATTTTTTCTTGGATATCTCTGTATAAGATCTCCAAAACACATAGCTTAGAGTGCGTTCCATAGTATTTATTTATTAAGTGATTCTGAGTCAACAGTATTAAATGACTGCCAAAAACAACTGATGGATCATAAGGTCCATTAATAGATATATGGGATTCAGAATAAAGGAGGTAATTGTCCTGCTCTGTTAAATTCTGGTCAGCCATATTTGCAATGTGGTGTTCAACTGCAGTATTCATGTGGCATCTCCTTTTATAAAGCATAGAGGAGCTGAGATGCTGGGTTATAACCATAGTTATATGGTAAGGGCAGCAAGGAGCAGTGGACATATTGTCTCAATATATCTGAAGGATAGTCATGGAATAAAGAAGTTAGATGTTTTTCTGTAGTACCCCAAAGGACAAAACCAATCAGGGCAGATTGCAGTTCAGTAAAAGAAAAATATTTTCTCAGAATAGTTTTACCCTACATCAGAATTTGCCAGCATGGACCAGATGAGTTTTGTTAGGCCTATAAAATGTGCCTTTGTGTGTGTGTATTTATTGAATTACTTGCTAACATTTCACATAAAAATTCAGATTTCCACTTTTGGGAATGAAGATCTGGCAATGCTGGGCCTTCATTCCTGTGTGACAATGACCAGCTGAAGGTGAAAAGCAGCTGCTCCTCTGGATGGAGCATATGCTTTCCAGTTTGCCCAGGTACCAGTAACCTGCTTTATTCACTTAAGTTACCTGCTTGACTCTTCCAGGCACTTGAGTTTGCTTCCCCTGTCAGATCAGGGATCTAGGCAAATCTTGAGACCTTCCTTACTCCAAGGGCTTTTGCTCCTCATATAGGAGGAGCTAAAGAAAAGTACAAGGGGCCCCACAATCAGATCAGACCTGGCTTTTAATTCTGGCACAGTCATTTACCATCTGTATGCCCTTGGGTGAATAACTTAACCTCTTTGAGCCTCAAGTTCTTCTTCATCTGTAGAACGCTCTTTTTACAGTGTTATTGTGAAAACTAAATAAAACAACTTAAGTAAAGGGCATGGCACTTAGTAGGTGCTGAAGTATTAGTTCCCATATTCTTATTTATCACATCCTATCTATCTGTCTAGTGGCCGGTTCATATAAGAAGTAAATTCATTGTCACTGAAAGCATTCAAGAAGAGGCTAGACCTGTTGGGAACCAAATATAGGGCAGAGGTTTGAACTCACAGTAGATGATTTCTATAGTTACTTCCTAACAGTTTAAAAGCATATTAATGACTCCAGAATACCCATCTGTATAATTTTAGACATACCTTGTGTAGTTAAGGATTTTTCATAAATATCAGAGAGGCTGAAGGGCTTTTGGAAAAGAAGCTGAGATCGGGGCTAAAATATAATGTGTTGACTGACTTTCAGGCAAAGGTTTTGGAATCTGACAGAGTTTGTTTTAAATCCTGGGTCTGACTCTTAATAGCTGTGAATTCAGGGCCACTTCATCTCTCCATGTTTCAGTTTCCTGATTTCTAAAATGAAGATTCTAATACTTCCCTCACTGGGATTTTGTGAAGATAAGTGATAGAATGAATGTAAAACATCTAGCCCAGTGCCTGGCCCATAGTAAAGGCTTGATAAATGGTACTTACCATCATCATCATCATCATCATCATCATCATCATTGTTATTATTATATCAGACAAGCAGAACTTGGGAGAATGCTAGACTCTGGCTGAAGTGCGTGGACTTTTCCCCAGGCCACTGTTGCCCAGCCCTCCCTTCCACAAAACTCCAAGTCTCGAAAATGCCTTGGCTGGAATGTAAGAGTGAGGTCATTGCAGATAGCGGGGAGTGTGATTTGCTTTGGTAATGCAAGTGATTATGTTACTTGCCTCAGCCCAGCTGCAGTCTTTTACTAGTTGATGCTTGCTTCAAAGTGCAAGACTGAGTTGGTCTGAGGAGAGAAAGAGAAAGTAAGAAGACCCCTCTTCTCAGCCAGAGGTCATGGTCCTTTACAGGGAACAAAATGACCCAGTGTAATATCTGGGCCCTTGGTGAGTTTGGGGACCCTGCATTTAAAGCAGTCACTCCATTGCACACACTGGTCCCCTTCCCTCACAGAATCACTGGACGGGAATTTCCTTGACTCCTTCCGTGGCCTGGAACCATTTTCCATCTCATCCTTGTGATCCACACAGCTGGCAAATGGCAGACAGCAGAGCAAAAACAAACCTCAGCATAGAGAGAAAACTTCACAGCTCTCAGTAGTGCTGAATTTGCTTGGAAACCTCATGTTAACAAAGGACCTTCCTGACCACCTCTCAACACCCCAAACATTAAACCTTTTTTTTTTTTTTTTTTTGGAACTGCAAGCTGTGTTTCAGACCAGCTCCTTGCCTGGACGTATTTAAAGATCTGCTGAGTCATTTAAGGGCAGGCTGGCAGATCTCAAGAGGCAAGGGCTATACTACGGTATAGTAAGTTGAGAGGTGAAATCTGTTTGATTTTCTCCCATGGGGAAGAAGAAAATGACCTGCTTCTAGCCCCCATGATTCTAGAAAGCATCTCTTAAACTTTTTATTCTATCACTTTTGGACTCCTCAGTTTATAAAGGAGTAAGGGTGAGAGAGAGGGAGCACTTTTACCAGTGGGTCTGCTGTCTGAAATTGCAATACCCTGCTGTCGGTAGCTGACTGTAAAGTGCAAGTGTCAGCTAGGTGTGTTCATTTCTCTCTTTCCTTTTCAGTTTCTGGTTATGTGCATTGTTACCATGGCACAAGTCAGTTACTAGAAAGCAATATGTATTTATTTCTACTTTATTCTTTACTGTACCTCTCAATTTATGAGTGAAGAAATTAGCAGTTGGCAAGTGTTCATTGTAGGTGAACATTGGGCTTTCCTTAGAGCCAGTTGTCCCCCTGGTTTTCATCCTGTAAACCTACAGTCCTGAAAGTTAGCAAAACCCAGAGTTTTTCCTTGGTCCTGGACTCTTTGAATCCTGTTCCACAGGAACCCAAGCTCCTTTTTCTTTCAAGGAAATTGCCCTGCTCTTTGTCTGCCCACTGCTGCATTCCTCTATCTACTTCCTCCAACTCTAGTTCTTCAGTATGTCTCCCATGCTTGGCACAGTCTCCCACTCCACTTCCACCATGCCGTCTCATTGCCATCAAAACCTTCCTCACAACCCCTCATTTTGCTGAAACCACCTCTGGGCAGAGGAGTCAGAGTGGATCCAAAAAATATGCTTCTTGAATGGCATATTAAAAAGTAACACTGACTTGTTCAGGCAGCCATGCCCAGGCCCTAGAAGAAATCAGGTAAGCTAAAAGTTGCTTGGAGCTGGCAGGAGATCTAGTTCTCTGCCTTCCTTCCCTTTTTGCATTCAGTTTTTAGATGATTTTCAGAGGATCTAGTGGCTGGCTTTGCTATGAGAAATGATGGAAGACTGGAAAATGGGAGCAAAGCCACTGAACATGTTTGAGACTAAATTATTACAATCCCTAGGAAGTATAAAGTGCTTGGAAGTCCACCAGGTACTTTCAGGCACATTATCTCTTTTGTTTCTCAAAATTAACTTGGAGGTAGGCACAGCACGGATCAACATTTCCAGTTTACAGACGAGGAAACTGAAACTGGAGACAATTAAAGGACATTCCAAGGTAACTCTAACAATAAGTGGCAGAACCAGGATTTGGACCATGAATTTTTGATTGAAGCTTCAATGTTTTTCAAGCTCACTGAGCTTTTGCTTTTGAATAAATAAATGAATGAATACATATGTGATTTGGAACATTACTTCCAACTTTTAGTTATGGACTTGTTCCATCCCTTGTGAATCATCTTTTTAATTCTCAGTTGTATCAGTTGGTTAAATGTTGAACATTTCATTCATTAATTTACCAATTAATTATTTTATTCATCAGTACATTTCCTGAGTGCCAATGTTGTACCAAACCCTGTGCTGGATTCTGAGGATACAAAAAGAAATAAAACACTATTTCAGACCTCAAAAATCTCATAGACTGGATACTGATATTTCAGTAGTAAACATATGAGCAGTTGCTTACGAAATGCCATTAGCAAAATGTTAAGTTATATCCCTCATGCACGGTGAGTATGGTCATCCTTAAAATGGGGATGTCTTTTATTTGGGGTACATGAAGATGAATCCTTATGAGTAACTGTATTTTAATCTAATCTTGTCTTCCTACGAACAGAAGTAAAATGTTTTAGCCTGTGTGTGTATATATGTGAAGGTTGGGCGTGTGACTGTGGATGGGAACTAGGGGCTGCTAAGATGTATGGGGAACTTAGATTATCCTGGTGAGTTCTCACCCTCTTTGTATATATTGTATAGAGGATGGGGGTGGCAAAGATTGTTGTGTAAGGGCTGATTTTAGATTTTTTCCAAGTAAGTGGTCAGCAGACTTGGAGCATCATCATTCCACTTGCTTTACAAACCTGACACTCAAGGCTCTGTCCTAGCACAGGCAAACTGTTTCTGGAGTATTCACCTCTAAGTGCTAGGTGCTGTGTTAGATGTTGTCTCTCTTTTTTGTTGTTTAATCTGTACCCTTATCCTAGGTAGTTCTTATTAGTTTCACTTTATAGATGAGAAGTTGAACTTCAGAGAAGTTAGTGACTTGTTCAAGGTCACACAGTGAGTAGCTTAGTGGATTTGGGATTTGTATTTTGACTTTTTGTCCTGTGGCCTCACTGCTGTTTTCACTATTCCACACCACTTCAGCTTTATTTTTCATAGAGGCCATTAAATGTACCTTCCATTAGCCAAAGCCTCTTGCCACCCTTCAGCATTACTCTTCTCTAGCATGTTCTTAATAATCCTCCAAAAAGGTTTTACGGCCTTCCTGGGTACTGTGGTCAAGTCTTAATAAAGGATCTTAAGTGCCTTGGTTAACTGCAAAATGGAAAATCAAAGTCACAACTAGTTCGAGAAAAATAAGTTTGGGATACGAACTTCCTGAGCAACTTATCATCTCTTTTTTGCTTCCTCAGCTTCATAAACTTACCCACAATCTTCCCTGAGGACTAGGATTAATGGTGATGATGGTGAAAGGCTTCCTTCCTTTCCTTTCCAAGAGTCCTCTAGCCAAGTGCCACACTTTCTCCTGCTTCCCTATTCTCTGTGCAGAGATGGAGGTGAGAGCTAGGTAGGAGTTCCTTTCAGCCCTGAGTTCACACCAGGGCTTTCTTTCCCTCTGGCTGGACTGAGGTAGGAGGAGAAGTTAAATGGCTATCAAGAGGACCATGACTAAAGAAGAAGACTGAGGTACTTGACAGAGCAGTAGACCTATGCTTAAGACACCAGGGTTTGGGTCCGGACTTTGTGGGTTACTATCTGTGTAACCTTGGGCAAGTCAACAGTTCTTAGTCAGAATTTCCTCACCTATAGATTGGAACACAAATTCTAATTTTATATATGAAATATTAAGTCCGCAAGTATTCTGTGCACTCGGAAAGAGCTTTATATATTTTCAGTATAGCTGTTTTTATCATCACAAAGTAAATGCTATACTTCAGTGATGAAACCTTGTCCTGTTTTTCCTAAAACCTAAGTGTATATGGTTTAAGGGGTGGGTCTTGCCCCTGTACCAGCCACTTTATTATTGTAGTAACTATGGGCCGAGGGTAGTGTGTGTCCTGCTTCATCACTGAGCAAGTGTGAAAAGAGGGTTATGCATTCAGGGACTGGCAAATGGCAAGCAGAGCAGCCCCTCCAAATCCCCGCCCCCCAAGTCCCTCTTATTTATTTAGACTTAACATTTGAAGCTCATTTCAAGTACGCATGTCAGTATCTTTTTTGTATGTAACAGGCATTCTTAGACTTGGTGAGAAACATTACTCTTCTTTCCATTTCCGAGCACTAACCGTGCCTCTTCTCTAGACATGACTTCAAAACAGCTGGTTGAAAGTGGCCGAGCTTATACCAAAGAATCAGAGACGGTCAGAATTTGGAGGGGACCCTGAAGGTCAGTCCCCTTTTGTACGGACTGGGCAACTAAAACCAGACAGGAAAGGAGATTAAACCAAGTTCAGAAAGAATGTCACTGGCACATTCGTAGAGGAAATCTAGGGATTCTGCTCCCAGGTCAGTACCTAGATGCCCTTTCCAGCTCTGATGATCTTTAATCTCGATAATTTTGACTCTTTCTGCTATACACAGGGGACAGTAGAATCTGAGGTCCCAACTCTGACTAAAGTGGAAATATGTGCCGTCTTTCCCCTTTGCTTTTTTCCAGAGGTCTGGCAGTCAGAGGGAGTGCGATTTCTACAATTATTACTTTCACACCACTTTCCTCATTAAAATTACATTTTGAATCCTGCCAATTAACAAAGCAGTGGTTAGCATGGGGAGGATATGTTTGTTTGCTTATCTGTTCCACCCCTCCCCCCAACCGAGTGTGCATAGCAGAAAGTTTTATCAGCTCTGATTTTCCAAGCTGCACTCTTCTCCTTTTGGTTCTGAGAGCAGAAATGGATTCTTCAGAGGCCATCTGCTCCATCTTCCTGCCTATGCAAAAGCCTGTCCCAAGCTGCTGGAGGCTGGCTTTGTACAGGGCACCAGGGAAATGAATGCAGAGTGCTCCTGACATTCTTTGTCACTTTTCCTCCTGATACTCTGGCCTCCCAGGTGGGAAGTTCTTCAGTTGAAAATTTAGGACTCAGTGTCCAAGGTAGTAAGTATTGTAAGGTTTGAACTATGTGTGACCTATGTGATGCAGTCACGGCATTATCTATTAAGCTTCTAGACCAGCTTGCTTGGTAAGCTGTTTTAGCATTCAGTGATTTGAGTCAGACTACAGTGTGGGTGAGGGGAATGTGTGTGTGTGTGTGTGTGTGTGTGTGTGTGTGTGTGTGTGTGTGTGTGTGGGTGTAGGGGGGTTGAACGATTCATTATTATTAACATGAAAAGCACTTAATCCCATATATCAAGGCAGACTTTTTCATGCATATTGGCCTGCCTGCAGGACTCCTGGAGATAGTAAACAACATACCTGGTGTCCTCCAGTGTTTAAGGAACAGCTGTGGGTTTCTGCACATATGTCCTGGTTTGATGTTTATATGTGATTTTGTACCAGAGCATGTGTGTCTGTTATGTGAATCCATTTCTGAGCAATTGTGACGCAAAGATTCAGAAATAGTGTCTTACTTTGTGTGCTTTGTTTGTGGAACCATGTCTCTTCTTTTGTACTTGCGTCTCTGTGTAATGATGTGTATTGCTAAGTCAATGTGCCCCTGTCTCTTTTTACTAGTTCTTTTGTCCTTGTGTCTCTGTGCTTTATTGTAACTTTATTTCCCCTGCTTTTGGCATGTCTCTTGTCTTTGTAGACATCCCTCACTCCAGGCCCATGTGTCACTGCATCTGTATGTACATGTTTCTTTCTGTTGGTGTGTGAATTTCTGTCTGGTTTGGTCTTTATTTGTGTTTCTATGCAAGCCTGTTTTGGGGATGATTATTTTTGTTTGTGTATTAGCCCTTCTTTTTGTGCATCTTTTTCTTTGCCCCTAGGGTCCCTATCTCCATGTTTCTTTGTGTGTTTAAATTTTGATGCATCTGCTTACTTATCTTAGTTTGTGTTTCTCTGGGCTTGTATCCCTACTTTGCTGTTCTGGGCCTTTGTAATTTTTTGCTTATTTATGTTTCTGTGTATGTCCATTAGAATTGTCCTCTGCATCTTTTTTGTGCATGTGCTTTCTTTCCTTTTAATTTGTGTGCATTAACACACACGACTCTGTCTTTGAGAAGCAGAACGATCTATGTTTGCAATCAGTTTTGCTGGCTGTCTCTGTGTGTTTTCCTGTGTGTGCATCTGACTATATGTGTACCCATCCATGTATGTTTCTGATTCTCTGTGACCAAATATTTCCATGTAGCTGTCTCTGTGTGTTGGCTTCTGTTGGTTTCTGTGTTGTTGGCTGTATGTCTTTGCATATGTGCCCACTGATGTCATAAGAAGCCCATCTGCTTTCTGAGGAATCTACTATTTTGTGAGATACCTCACATGTCTAATTTTTGACCTCGCTACTTATCTTAACGCTTAGTGGCTACCATGGTACTTACGTGTGTGTTGGTAATTGGGTGTGCATAATTATTCATGTATGATGTCAAAAGAGTCAGCTAAAAATTGTACATGTTGTTTCTTTATTAACAGGACAGTTGTGTGTGGAAAATTGTTGGTAAATGAATGCTGTTTTCATTGTAAATCTTTCTATGTTAATTTTGCTGTATCAATGAATTAAATTTGAAAGGTATGGGCTGCATAAGATATTGTATACTCTTATAGAAACTCAGTATATTGATGTTGGAGAAAGCATGTATTTGTACTGTGGAGTCTTACTTGTGATGTTCATTACTGGGTTAGAAGGTTTCGTTTGGCTTTTTGTTTTGAAGAGTTACTACAGATGGCGTCTTAGGGACATGGAGTGCTGAGGTTGACTTAGAGCACATTGAGTACACATGGAGAATGAAAAATTATGGAGAGACGGACATGTTCCTTATCTGTATGGATGCAGCCAGGGACACAGATGGAGTTTACAGGAAATGAAGAGATGAGGATCACAGAAAGAAGCTTAGCAGGGCCCTGTCTTTCCTTGTCCTGGGCTGCTATGTACACCCAAGGTAGACGGTGGGGGGAGGGACAGAAGGATAGCTTTCCCTTTTCTTTTTTTAAAACATTTTTTTATTGAAACATATTGATTATACATATTTGTGGGGTACAGAGTGAATATCAATACATGTGTACAATGTGTGATGATCAAATCAGGGTAATTAGCATATCCATCATTACAAAACTTAATCATTTCCTTGTGATGAAGACATTACATCTCCACTCTTCTAGCCATTTGATAATATGCAGTAAATTATTGTTAATTATAGATATCTAGCTCAACTGTATACCCATAGAACTTATTTTTCCTATTTCCTATTTTAGGTATTTCCCTATCTAGATGTTTTGTGTCCATTAATCAACCTCTCACTATCCCCTTTTCCCCTCCCTCTAGTAACCACAGTTCTGCTCTCTCTTTCTGAAAGTTCATCTTCTTTCTTTCCTTCCTCCCTTCCTTTTTTCCTTCCTTCCTTCCTTCCTTCCTTCTTTCTTTCTTTCCACTTATGAGTGAGAACATGTATTATTTCTCTTTCTGTGCCTGGTTTATTTCACTTAACATAATTTTCTCCAAGTTCATCCATGCTGCCACTAATGGCAGAATTTTATTCCTTTTTGTGGCCAAATAGTATTCCATTGTGTATATATACCAGATTTTTTGTATCCATTGTTTGTCGGTGGACATTTCGGTTGGTTGCATATCTTGGCTATTGTGAATAGAGCTGCGATAAACATGGGAGCAGCTCTCTCTTTTCTTTCTGGTGGAAGGTTACCTCCTATGTTTAAAACTTCTGTTCTTTTGGTTTCTCTTTCTTTGCTTGATCAAATTCTTTTTTGTTCTTGGTCTGCCACGGCAAGAAGGAAATTTCCAAATGTGGCTCACCCATTTACCGTACGTGTTTCTTTGCAAGATATTAAAGAAAGGTTGTTAAATGTCACTGCAACTGTTGTACAAGCTGATTCGCTGATACGGGCAGGGGCCCTTTATGCTTGTTCTACCCCCTTCCCAGGGTACCTGTGGTGCTTACTGGGGGCAGCAATACTTTTTCTATTGTCAGTCTGTGTTTAGTTGTCTAGCATGTATGCAGAATTCTTAAGAGTACAGTTCCTTCTCAGTTATGGTAGTCCCTGAGAAGAAAGTGGTCCATAATAGAGGACAAGGTTCAATGGAAACATATGTTATCTAGTTATAGGAAGTTAATTTGGTACTCTGCTAAGGAAACATCTATCTAGAAGTTTGCTGCTTTATACTGAAAGAGTACAAATGTTCCATTGACATGATAATTAAATCATTTTATATGTTTTATCATAGCAGGCTCTCTTAACTTAGTTTGAATTACTGAATGTAAAATAATGCAAATAACAAAACCAAGGGAGGTTTTATAAGTCAGCATCTGAGCTTAGTTTTTCTTTTTCTTTTTTTTAATTTATTTTTTATTGAAATGTATTAATTATACATATTTATGGTACAGAGTTATATTTCAGTACCTGTATACAATGTGTAGTGATCAAATCATGGTAGTTAGCAAATTCATCACCCTAAAAATTTTTCCTTTCTTTGTGATGAGAACATGTAAATCTTCTCTCTTCTAGCCATTTGATAACATGCAGTAAATTGTTAATTACAGGTGCCTAGCTCGACTGCACACCTATAGAGATACTAAATCACTAATTTCTTCTTTGTAAACTTTATAAAGCAGGTTTCTTGGTGGAATCTTAAGATGTGAAACCCAAAACAAAATAATCAGCCATATCTATTTGTACCTTAAAATTTCTACCTAAACTGCTGCTTTATAAAAAAAATTTTTAATGTCTATTGATAAGGAACAAATTTAACACAAAGATTAACATCCTTAATGAAAAAAAAAGAACTCTTAAAAATGAATTAGAAAAATCTAAGCAGAAACTCGGCAAGGACATGAGCAGATAAGTTACACACCCCATAGAAACACTGGTGTCTAATAAGTACACTCTTAAGATAATGTTGTGGGGGGGGAGTGGAAGGGAACAGGGCTAAGGCTTTGGCTCCCATCTCAGGAACAGCCGGAAGCAGGGGCGGGGGAAACTTTTGGTTTTTGGTTCAGGGGCTTGGGGCTTTTTTTGGTTCAGGGGCTTTTGGTTCCAGCTCTGTGGTCGCAGTGCTTGGTTCCTGAGTTGAATTTTTCTTTTGTTATATTGATTTAAATACAGAGGAGTCCGTGGTGCTGTATTCTGGTCAGAAGATGGAGGTTGGTATGTGAGCTCCACATTCAAGTCAACCTTGGTAACTTCAAACTCGATACCCTCATCTTTATAATGGTAATAATAAAACCTGTCTCAGTATCTACCAAATGCTTGCGTATGACAAACCTCACTTATTTAGGGTAAAAATAAAAAAATAAGGACAATGGGATAAATTTTTTATAAAACAAAATTTATTCAGTTACATGAATAACCTGAGTTTGTCTGTTGCAGCAAACCCTGGCTGTTCTGTTTTGTTTAGGAAAATATTGATCAGGTCTGGGTCTGCCTTTTCAGGCGGAGAGTATAAGTATTGGGTTGAGGGGGAGTAATCACTTTTCTGAGATGATATATCCGTACTAAAAATTTATCTTGCTTTGCACATGCAACATAAAGTTTACAATTTTGTTAGTCAACAAATAATTAAGTGGCAGCCGTTATGACTGCAGGTGTGTAGTGACTTCCTTTTTTCTTTTAAATTAATTGTAAAAAAAAATCTAAATCAAGATATCAAATAAAATCTTATTACAACAAATACATATATATATATATATATATATAAAGATACTTTTTATATTCTCTAAAAGAGTGGAGGTCCTAGTAATTGACCCATTAACTGATAAAATACTAGATTTAAAAATTCCAGTATGTAAAGAAAAAGGACAGCTTCTGGGAGTTTGTTGTGATTTTATATGAAACATCAATTCACTTTTTTTTCTATTTTTGCTGATATGATGAAAGCTGGATTTTGAGTTGTATGTATATCTTTAGACTGCAAGGTAAGCCTTGAGCCTTGAAGAATAAAAGTAATACAATCAGTCTATCAAATGCATCACTTTTCAGGTAGGAAACTGCAGTGTATTTGTCTAGTTCAATATATCATGGGTAGTCAAAAATAATTACATACCTAAATCATCATTCTAAAACTTGTTTCATTGTGCTTAAAGTACTTTCCAGGACCAACCCAGCTTCTTTTGAAAAGCTATTATGTATGTGTAAAGTACTCTGACGTTTTAATCCTCACAACAGCCCAGCAAAGTGGGTAGGAATCTTTATCCTCATTTTATAGAAGAATAAATTGAGTCTCAGAGAGGTAAGTTAACTGGGCTAGACTCTCACCACTAGAATGTGATAGAGTGAAGATTTGAACCTAGTATATAGTTATCTCCCAATAAGTATTCATTTTATGATTATGCGGAAAGTCTGCTGACCAACCTTAGTCTCTGATCTCTAATACTAACCATTTTACAAAGCAGAAACTGGAAGGTCATTCAAATGAAGTGTCTATACTTTCAGAGCGCCGTTAATAATACTCAAGTTAAGGAAAAGCAAACAGAGACAACTAAAATACTTATACCTTCAGAAAGTACTTGTGAAACATTTAATTTAAGATAACTTGGCTTTGAGTTAAAAAGGTGGAATAAGATGGAGGAACTAGTTCTTCCTGGGTTCGTATTTATTTATCTTGCTCTTCTAAGTTTGGGCCAAAAGTCCTATTTGTTCTGAATGGCCCTGTAATATTTCTCCATTTGGGGACAACAGATTTGGTCCAAATGGATTGATTTTGTGACATAGTTTATAGATGGCTACACTAAATGACTTTTAGAAATCTCTCCCAACCCTTCAAATCTGTGACATTTTCTCAAGATCATCTGGTCCCAAGTCTTCATTTTTGATAGCATTTCTATTACCTTTGTGACTAAAAGGCCAAGGCTGTAAGCTGACCCACTGGGTCTATGGACTAAGTCTCCTACTTCACCACCTTTTGGCCTACTATTTGAGGGTGGTATTAACACTCTTTCATTGTATATAGAGGTCATTGAAGCACAGAGTGGCAAAGGGACTTTCCCAGGGTCACACAACTTGTTATTGTCAGAGTAAATATCAATTTTGAATTAGTAGAACACATGGTCTTACCCCTAGCATTTTAATTTATTGTGAAAGTTTTGGAAATAATAATTAATTAGAAGTAGAACTTCTGATGATTAAAATAAATGCATAACTATTAAAAAAGGTTTATTACAGCATCATTTGAACTCATTTCACCATCCCACCAGTAGTATACGTTCCACAGTTGGGTTAATATTGCTCTGGATCTTATAGTTATTGAAGAGGACAAAATCCCTTCCAATTCTCTAGGTCCTATTTTCCCCATTTGTAAAACATGGAAGTGTAAAAAAGATAGGAGTTGATGATCTCTAAGGCCTCTGACAGCACATTAGGTCATATGAGCCTTCTAAGTGGTGGTTTACTTCACTTCAGCTATGGAAGGCCTATGGGACACCACCCATAGAGAGTAGTTTGAAAAAATACTAGTGACTAAGTATGTTTTCTTCCTGACATATTTTCTAGAAGGTAATGAGTTCTAGCTTTTTTTCAGAGTCGGATTTGGCTTTCATTCTCCTTCTCCACCCACCCTCTAAAACAACAGAAGCAGCACCCATTTATACACTTTCCCATAAGACTGTATTCCTGAAAACACCCTTTGTCAAAATGGAAATATATTCAAGTGTCCCAATAACCCATGGGGCTAGTTTGAACGTGTGCATACTCTGTGCTCTCAGTTTTGGCTTAAGCCCACTCTCTAACCTGCTGAGGACTTTCATGTCACCCAGCCCTGGAGCCTAGGGAAACAACTACTGTCATATCTTACTCTGTTGCCTCTCAGCTTTCATTGACTAGCTTTGCAGCAGAAGCCTAGTCTCTCATCCCCAGAACCTTGGCAGTAGTACTGAGTTAAAGAGAGCTTGAACCGAACAGTAGTGTTCCCTAGATTTCTTCTAATTGCTCCTTAGCCTTTAGAAGACAAGTTCTCCTAGAGGAGAAGTGCTACAATTAACCCAAGCAAAGGAAGAGATGTCAATAGGACTTTCCTTCTTCTAGGTATGGTAACTGCAGGAATGGAAACATTTAGCCTAAGGCCATGTGATTACTAAAAATACTCAAAGCCAGATTGTTTTACTTGTCAATATGAAGTTCAGACTATAAGCTTAAGTTGCTGATTTTTGGTGGCACCAAACAGTATTAGGTAAAGTAAGGAAACTACAAAGATAAACCCAAACAATAGAACCTTTTTTTTTTTTTTTTTTTTACTTTCTTTGGGATGACTTTTGACTAGTGACATTAGGAAAGATAATGAAAAGTTTTTCTAATCTAAAGAATATGAACAGCACATGTGATCTTTGCTAACTGCACTGATAGGGTTCTTATGGAACCTGGGCCTACTTTCAAGTGCACTGAGTGTATGTAGGAGAGAGACAGATCTGCTGAGAGTATGACAATTGGGCCAAGAATTAACACATTTTTAAAGTTCCATAAAGAAACCTGTTGGGCAGTGGAGGGGGGCAGGGTGGGGATAACGAAGAATTACTTGTAATTATTTTTAAAAAGGAAAGGGAGACAGAAACAGAAGAACTGAGCCATACATCCATTGAAACCTTGAAAGAAGTCCAAAAATCTTTAGAAATCCTTGACTTCTTAAAAATGATGTGTTTGTTTGTTTGTTTTCCCCCTGACAATTGTAGAGGTCAGAGAGTTTTCTTTTCTATTGCAAAACATTGAAAGGATGTAGAAATAACTGTAAATAGTTTAGCCCTGGCTGTGGTCAGAACTTTCGCACTGTGCCTTTAGGGTTTGTATGGAGTTGTATGATATGCAGATACAAAAAAGACTGTATGGGTTATCAGAATGGAATAGCATTAAAAGAAACAGTGCTTTTGTTTAAAAGAAGAAATGAAATGCTTGTGGCCAGGTATGTAAAGGAAGGCAATAATGACTTTCAGAAACTTAGACCTTATGTGCTGTACTGAGATACTGAGAAGGGCTGAGGGCTGTGGGAGAAACAATATGGAAGAGCAACCATATTTCTCCTCCATGTAAGTCAGACTGAAAAGACTGTCTCATTAGTATCTCAGAAATGTAGTTGCCAACATCTTAGCTTGCTAGTAACTTCAAATGCTATTTCCTTTACATTTGGGAAAATGCATCTATTTGTGGTGGGCTGTGTTACTAACCATTCTGTTTATGTTTTGTTTGTTTGTTTGTTTGTTTTCTGCATAAGAAACCAGTGTGTGTTTTATTTTGGTAAATATTACCTCATTTTAAAATAAGCTTTATTTAAGTTTCACATGGAAAAGGCAAAACAAGGCAAAGGAAGAAAAAAATACCTTGTCAGAAACAAAATAATGAAAAAAAAAAAAATCAAAGAAACATATTTGAATTGCCCAGGCAGGAAACCTGTGGGATCTTTGTATATTACACAGGAAAGATTTTCTGTCATCTGGTTGCCAAACCATCAAGGCTGAGAGACTTAAAATGTATGTAAAAAAGTATTCTGGTGGCTTCAGAGATTTCTGGTTAAGATGTCAGAATAGACAGTCCCCAGTGTCACTCTCCCATAAATCAACCAATTTATAACTATATAAAAGCAATGACAGTCAAGCTGGGGCTGCTAGAGCTGAGGGGAAGAGGAGGAGAGACCTACAGAGTTCATGAAGGTGAGAAAAGCCACGATGAGAGAAAGAAAAAACCGCTCTGACCATTTTGACCCCCAGCCACTTCCAGGCTGGAGCTGCTGAGAGCATGGAGCGTGGAGCAGGAACCAACAAAAGGCGCAGCTGTGCCCTTCAGATGAAGTTGCTTGGAGGCAGCAGGGAAGAAGAGGGGCTTGGTGGCCCCTAGACGATCAATACCACTATAGGGTTTCTGTGGATACACAGAGGCGTGAGGAGCCACAACAACTGAAAAAAAGGAGCCACTCAGAGGCTGGTGAGTAACTGCAAGGGAATGAAGTGTGGCCCGTCCCATGGTAAGTGTTTGCAGCATGGGTGGTTGGGGAGATGGGCCCACCAGGAGAACACTGCGGCATAGCAAGGACAGCTGATCTGCCCCACAGTCAGCACAGGACCACTCAGAGAGGACTGGTCAGGAATATAGAATTCAATGGGGAGCAGTTTGATGAAAAAACTCAGGCCAAGACCAGAGTTACTACACAACCCAGGTGCACTGGATCGCATGAGAGCCAGAAGTACCTATAAAGCCAACCATTAAACCCTGAGCTGCACAAAAAGCCTTCCCTAGGGAAACAGTAGCAAAGCAGCAATTTAGATAAACTTCACAGCTCAATTACTGGTCCCCACAGGAAGTTCCCCTATTTTAGAAGTAAGCAAAAGACAACAAATTAGTTCCAGCACAGAATTTAAGTGGTGGGAGCAGCAAATAATCCAACATAGAATTGAAAGAAAAAACGAAGTACCGGCAACCAGAGACAAAGTTTGATATTAACTAGTAAAGGTTTCATTTCAACAAAGAACACCTATAACAACTAGAAGGACTGGGAGTCCCCTGAGCTACCAAGCCAGAAAGCGGGGGTGGGAGGGAGGCTCCTGGGGCCTCAGCCACGCCCCCCCGACACCTGCAACCAGCCCAGCAGCGACCACCAAGCTACCACAGGAAGCGCCCCAGACTCTTCTGTGCCAGGGCAGTTGGAGGCCTGAGGCCTTTACCATGATTCCCTGACACACAGAGCCAGCCCAGTGACAACCACCAAGCCCCAGCAAGAAGGGCTCTGGGTTCCTGAGCTGGAGTGGGGGGAGGGGGGCGAGGGCTTTTGCCACACTCACCTGACATCTGTACCCAGCCCAACAATGGCCAAACCACTGCTGGAAGCCCCCTGTGGGAATGAGGGGATGCCACAGGCTTCAATCCTGCACCTCCTCCTTTCTCCTTCTTCCATCACATTTCCTTCCCCTTTCCCCTCTCCCTCCCTCCCTTCCTCGCAACTGCCCAAATGCTCTGCAATAACATCCTAGAATGTAAAACAGTATTATTAATAAAACTACCTTTTCTTTAAAAAAAAAAAAAAAAGTATTCTTTCTTTGGAAAGAGAAATGGGTGTGCTTCCATGTCAGCAACATGGCTGCGGACCATGGAGTCCTCATGGCAAGCTTGAATATATGGGTATGTTGGATTCTCTGGTTAGATCAGGCTTTTACTTCAGGCACTCAGTTGTACTCTAAATTTTCTTTTTTCCCATGTAATATTGTTATTAAGAGTAGTGAGAACAACCATGCCGCATTTGTTTCCATTGTATAGTTGACAAATAGTTTGCTCTTATTGAAATCAACCCTAACTTCCTTTGTACTATACCCATCTTCTGCTGTGCCCATGGAAGAGCTGTCATATTGAATGTGTACATGGACAACAAGTCCAGGGAATTGTTTTCATGAATTAAATCATGAGTTAGTACCTTGGGAGCCACAGTTTAAACATTTACTGTTTCCCTCAATGAAAAGTTTCTTTGAAAACCACAGAAAGGAAGAAAGGCTGGGAAGTATCTTCTTCCTGATACACTTATTCAAGTTTGTATGCCTTGGTCTCAGTCTCAGAGGTGGTGTTTTCAGCAAAATGGCCACAAGCAATAAAAGATTTTATTTTCCAAAGTTTGTGTTTGGAATTTGTGTGCTAAGATACTGGTAGAGAGGGTTCTACTCAGGCAGATGTGCCAAAGGAGGATGGTTGCTAGTGAATATGGCAAAGTGCTCCTTCTGTGGTTCTCTCGTCCTTATAACTCCTGGCTTCATAACCCTTATTTTCTTTTATACTTTTGTTCTCTCTGGGAAAAAAATTGGTGATAGATTTTCATATGAGACATATTGTGTTCTTTTATAGCTTCATTAATATAAAATTTATATACCATAAATCACACCTAATTAAAGTGTACATTTCAGTGGTTTGGGGTATTTTTGCTATATTCACAGAGTTGTTCGATCATTACCAAAATCAATTTTAGAACAATTTAATTAACCCCAAAAGAAGCCCTTGTACATATTAGCAGTTACTCTCCATTTTCCGCCATCCCCTCCAGCCCTTGGCAACCACAAATCTACTTTCTGCCTTTATGGATTTGCCTGTTTTGAACATTTCATAGAATGAAATCATGCAACATGTGGCCATTTGCATCTGTCTTCTTTCACTTAGCATAATGTTTTCAAGGTTCATCCACATTTTAGCATGTATCAGTACTTCATTACTTTTTATGGCTGAATGATATTCTATGTGTGAATCTACCGCATTTGTTTTTCCAATTATCAGTTGATGGACATGTAGGTTGTTTCTACTTTTGCCATTATAACATTTGTATATATGTTTTTGTGTGAACATCAGTTTTCATTTCTCTTGGGTATTTACCTAAGAGTGAAATTGCTTGGTTATATGGTAACTTAATGTTTAACTTTTGAGGAACTGCCAAATTTTTCCAAAGCAACTGAAATATTTCACATGTCCCATCCCTCCTGAAGTATACGGGTATGAGAGTTTCAGTTTCTCCATATACTCAGCAACACTTGTTATTGTCCTTTTTAGTTTTTAATTTTTTGTTTGTTTGTTCAGTTGGGTTTTTTTGAATAATAGCCATTCTACTGAGTGTAAAGTGGTATCTTATTATGGTTTTGATTTGCATGGGTGTTGAGCATCTTTTCATGTGCTTATTGGCCATTTATATATCTTTTTTGATCCTTTGCTCTTTTCCAAGTTGGATTATTTGTCTTTTTTATTATCGAGTTGTAAAATTTTCAAATATTTTTTGGATATGTTTATCTTTTTAAGAATGATACTTTACAGTTAAATGATGTTTTCTAGCAAGTATTTGTATTGTTCCACTGGTGTTACATATTTTAGCTGAATTAGCTGCTTTGCTGGGTATGAATGCCAGCAGAATTTGAGTGACCTTGGCTTCCCTGCTGAGAATGCAGCCCAGGAACAGAAATTTATCAGAAATGTATCAGAAATTTACCATTTAAGCTCCCACTCTCCACCTTTATTTGAGACAAGGAAAATCTATGTTTAAAGCTCTGTATTTTTTTGTTTTGTTTTTGACATTAGTTTGGTTGGGTTTGGGACCTTTTCTTTTTGTTTTGCCTTATGCAGACCTAAGCAGGGGCAGGGGAGGAAGTGGATGTGAAATTGTGATAGAAAAGAGAGTAAGCTATATCCAAATCAGCATATTCATGTTGGCCTGTGTGATGGGTCAGTTAGCTGAAGAAATCTCTCATTCTAAGCTCCGGGATACTTTGAAGTACCAACAAAACTTACCCAACGTGTATTTACTTTGTGCTTGGGTTCTATGTACTGATGTGTGAAACAATGGGCATGAATAATAGTTCCCTCTCCACCCTCCTTTCTTTTTTAGCAGCTTATATTGGTGATTTAAAAATAAAATAACCCAAAATGTGAAGCTGTGGAGCCCCATGTGTAAGAAGACCAAGAAGAAAAGGTTTTAAAATCCCACAGACCTAAGTTTCAAATATTGGTTCTGCTATTTCTTAGCTGTGTGTTCTTGTACAAACTGCTTCTCTGAGCCTCCATTTCTTTATTGGTGAGGAATGTAGAAAGCCCACCTTCTCAAATTGTTGTGAGGATGAAATGAAATAATAAAGATAAAGTGCCTGGTACATAATAAGTGCTCAATGAGCTAGTTACTATTCTGAATTTGAAGATAGGGACAAGTGGATTTATGGAACTGTACATTAACGGTGCAGTCAAAGCTAGGGTGGTGGAGAATCCATAGACAGAATGGGCTGGGAAAATGAAAGGACTTTAAGCATTTATTTTCTGCTTGGGATTATTGATAGTTTCTTCTCTTGATGATCTAATTTTTTAGCAGACTATAACCAAGCATAAATTTCTTGTATTAAGCTCATACACTTATATACTATTTCTTGCCTTTACAGGTACTTAATGTCCTTTATTTCACTGTCTATTCATAAACATCCTCTGAAACAGATATGCAGTCAGCATCAATTCCATTTCTCAGATAAGACAACTGAAGTTAAAAGACATTTAGTGGCCTGTCTAAATTCATAGCAGTTCAGTGACAAAGTCTGAATCAGAGCCCAGGTCTTACCTCCTAATTTAGGGCATGGCATTTCCCTCCATAGTAGCTCTTTTTCTCCCCTATTATGTCACGCATAGTGGAAATGTATACTTTTATCCACTTTTTATCTAGAAGGTCCTTTTAGCGGCTTACCTATGGGAAGGTTTTCATGGTTCAGTGTCTGTTAGCATACCTATAGCATTGTCTTTGAATATCTTAATACTCCTGGTGAGCAGATTTCCCATTAGAAGAATGCTGAAAACTGTAGAAAGGACCACAGAAGATTAGGTGAGCGGACACCAATCACTTTAAGGACTGGTTGACTTTCTATTAAAGCTATTTGTGCAACTACTATGTATTACCCAAAAGCTCTACTTCAGAAGAGTGTTTTGAGGTCAAAATAGGCACTTTGAATGAAGGAAGGGATATAAGTAAGCATGGGTGGAAAATGTAGATAATTGTCTGGCATTATTTTCTGTAATGTCAAACAAGTAGTCCTTGGAATGCTATTTCAATAAGCATTATATAATGTCAAAGATACTGTTACAGATTTCCAACATGAAGCTCATAAATCTGCGATTGTTTTCCTAGGCACATGAAGGAAAATTTATGAGCTTCAGGTTTCTATGCAGCTATTAAAGCCAATTACATCTGCTTGGAGCTCACTCTCTCTTGCTTGCCCACTCTTACTTGCATTCTCACTCTCTCAGTCTCTCTGTGTGTCTCTCTCTTGCAAGTCTCTTTCTTTTTGGTTAAAGGCAATAGGTAAGGGTTTTTTTTTCCCCCTTCAGATGTCATCAGTGCAAATATTAAGCCCCTTGCAAAACAAAATGGCAGCACCCAGGAGGCTGGAAGAGTTGGACTGGTTCCTTCTGTGAGTGATGCCATAGCTTATCAGGATGCTTTTCTTTCTCCCAGTTGGCACATGACCCTGACACCCAATCACTAATGGCATGGCCTTTTTTGTCTTTTCTGGCCTTTCCTTAGCCACCACTCGTTAGTTCTAACACATATTTGTCAGAGCCTGATTTCCTAACTCCACATAATTCATCTTAAGCAAATGGCTGTCTTTTTCTTAAAGATCCCCAAAGGGGGAGAAAATAAAAAGGCATAACCTGGGGAAGTTTAGTGCCTTGCATTCCTGACAGAAATTTCTTCCCAAAAGCTAACCAAAAAACACCTTTGTTCCTTCTGCATTTTATGTTGTTTGCAGGGGAGATGTATAACATAATAATAATTATATTGCACACAATAACGACTTCTTACAAGTAGTCATATCCTTTGTCGAAAATATACAGAGCTTTGTGTTTTCTTATAGCCATTTATTCAGCTATGGTTTAAGAATAGCTATGAGTATTAATTTTGTAATAATTATATATCATAACATGGAAACTTTTAAAGTAGCCTTTAGAGTGTTACTGTTATTCTGGCCAAGGGATGGAGAGTTGTTCCCTAGTTACTGATGTTTAACCTGAATGTTCAGTATACTTTTTCCTGAATCTAAAGGTATTATCTTTACCTGGCTATTCCCATGGTTGGTCCTTCTGACTCCTTATTTTTATTTATTTATTTATTTGTTTGTTTATTTATTTATTTATTGACATGTATTGATTGTACATATTTATGGGTACAGAGTTATATTTCAATACATGTATACAATGTGTAATGATGGAATCAGGGTATAGCTTATTTGTCATTGCAAACATTTGTCATTTCTTTGTGTGGAGAGCATTTGAACTTGTCTCCTTCAGCCAATTGAAGATCTCAGCTTAAAAGCCCCCTCTTCAGAGGGGCCCTCCCTGACCACTCTGTTTCCAGCTGGTTCTTCCATTATGCCCCGTTACAGCATCCATCGTGTTTGTTTCCTTTAAAGTGCTTATTCCAATCTGTCATTAATAAATGAGTTTGTTTGTTCAAATGCTTATTATCTATTCTCCCTACTAGATTGTCAGCTCTATGAGGGCAGAGACTATAATCTTTTGTTCACTGCTGTATGCATTCCTGGCACTATCAGAGTGTTTGGCACATAGAGGATACTCAGTAAATATTTGTTGAATGAATAAATCATAAGGAAGAGTTCATATTTTAACTCTTAGTTGAATAAGTCTGTCAGGAGTTCTCAACCGTGGTTGTATATGAGAATCACTAATGGGGCTTTGAAACAATGTCAAGGATATCCCAATCTACTCATTCATAATTTCTAGGTCTACACTTGAGCATGTATATATTTTTAAAGGACCATAGTGATTCTAATGCATAGCCAGGGCTAAGAACCACTGGTTAAGCAGTGTAAAATCAATTTACTGGCTAGAAGTCATTTCATTTCTCTCTCTCTGGTTTCCTCAGCTATAAGTGGAAATGGTAATAACTCATGGTGTTGTTTATGTTGGTTACATGAACTATTGTAAGTCCAATGTCTAGCAAGGTACTTGGCACATATGGAATATTAGTATCAGTCAACCAATCAAAACCAATCTCTCTTCTCGTCTTTTCTCCCTTCTTCTCCTTTCCCTTCCTCTCTCATCCTCTCCTCTCAGTTTTGAGATTAGTATGGCCCAGCACCAAACCTTTTATTCACAATGGCATTTCTAGGGTTTATCATGGAAAACGAGCCAAATTGCCTTCAAGAAGTTTTCACGTACCTCTTATAGAGTGTAAGGTTTTAAGAGGCATTACTCATAAGAAATTTCAGTGTAACAAAATTACGACTGAAAGTTTATGAAGTTCCAACTACAAAATTTTATGTGATGTCCAAATTTATGAAGTTATGCCATGCTCAGATCTTGTTTCCAGCATGTGGCTCTCAGCTCTGGTACTGTTCTTGGCCACTGCCCTAGTCTTGGCCCTTTGTAGGGATAGGATATTGTTATTATTATTCACTTAAAATAACACATATTAATAAAGAAACTAGCTATGTTTGTTGAGCTCTTCCTATATGCCAACACTATGCTAGGCATTCTGTAGTAATCCTCACAATCAGTCTCCAAGATAGCTAATATTATCCCCATTTTATAAAGGAGCAAACTCATCTCAGAGAAGTTAGTTTACACAGCCAGTAAATGGCTAAGCCTAAATTGGGGTGGGATGAGAGGGGAAAAAAGCAGCCACCATAAAGTTTTTCCGTCTTATACCCCATACAACAGAGATGATAGAGATGATTTGTTAAAGAGATAGTGCAATTTTACAAGACCCCAGGAAGGGAGAATGTAAATAGTACAGTTCCCAGCTACTGAAGTGAGTGCCAGGATACCCGTACCTGGTTTAGACTGCTAATCTTAATTCCTTTGCTACCCCAAATCTTGATCTCATTTGTTTGAAAGATCTTCTCCCTAACATGGGAATGCATTTTCAATTTTGTAATTTAATTCAGTGGCAAGAGCAGATTGAGTTAAAGTTTACTTTCCTTACAACTTTTAGGATTACATCTGTTTCACAAAGCCCTAGTGATAAACATATGCACACTACATATATGGCATCTTTTCTTATTCTGACTATAATATTTCTTGGCTGTGCAATTGTGATGGGCTCTTTGGAGGAAAGGTTCGGTATACACCAATCCAAAAACTAAGCTTCCTCATCTTTGTTTCTGCCCATTTTGACTGATGACAAGAGCAGGAGCACATAACTCTCTTTTGTTCCTCAGGGTGGCAGCTAGAACTTGGAATTTTTTTCCACAGGGATAGAAGTGGCAGCTTTACCTTTGGTCATTTTATCTTTGGTCATTTGCAAAGAGCATGTATGGGTAAATGAAAGGAGGCAGTGCTTATCAACTTTGAATATCTTTGTGCAAGACTATTGGCACACCTCTTTCCTTATAAGGTCTTAACTATAAAAGTGATTTACTTAATGAACCACACACCACTGTGAAATGTCTGTTCCCAGCTAAAGGCCTTGAAGAGTAAGAGAATCACTTGTATTTTTTTTAATAGAATCATTTCTTAGTTTTTTCTTATTATAGATACCTCCAAATGACCACATGCTGCTTAATACTCCATTTCATTTTGATTAATGTAAAAAATTCTGAGCTCCTCAAGTGGTGTTCCTTTATAAGGCAGTAATCTCCAGTTCTGTTGCAAAGGTCAGGAGTCATAGAATGAAAATGGTATGAGCTACAACAGCTCTTTAATACTTATATGGCCATTACATTGTCATGGGGTTGCAAAAGTTATGTGAGTGCTTGATATTCCGTTTGTGCTGATGGAGTGATTTGGAAGGTAGGTCTCCACTGTGAATGAAGAGGTCGGTTTTGATGTTGGTTGCCAGTGGTCATTCCACTAACCACTCTGGTTCTCCTTTGTATAGATAACTACTCAGATTCAAGTCTTTCTGTACTTTGCAGCATACTCATGGTACACACCAGATGTATTGAACAATGGCAAAGAAAACAATTAGGGCTCAAATAGTTCGTCAGAGTGTAGTCGCTGGTGGTACCACTACCAAGTAGACTGGGAAAGAGTGTATTGTTTAGCACCTGTCAGGTAGAATTTAGAAATGTACATGTTGGATTTCAAGGCAAGAGATGTAAATTTTGAAGTATTGCCTTACCGCAGCTCGTCCTGGTGGAGTTTTTCTAGTTGTCAGTTTTGTCTTAATGTTTAGGACATGCCCACAGACTACTGCTAGTTTCTGCCTATACATATAGCAAATGCAAGGCACAGGACTAATTTGTCCCCAGGATCAAGTAGAAATGAGTTAACAGGTATAAAATAAATGAAAAAGGGGCCAGTTCTCTTGTCCAATCACTCTATGAATATTTGTTGGGTGTTTATTAACTCATTAGTATATGCTACTACTTATTGAGAATCCTGGAGAGGAATACATAGTATCTATGTCAGTGTTCACCAAGGCCCTCTTCCCACTCAGAAACTCCTCGTCTCCATCACACTAAACATTCATGAACCAGGGGACAGTTTATGCATCAGAGAAAACTTGAGTGAGATCTTAATGGATGGAATTGGACTTCAAGGGAGGAGGTATAAGAGAAGGTCCAGAGACAAGATTGGCCATAATCTTTGCAGAGGAAAACAAATTGGATAGGATAGGCTCTGGAGGAGATCTTGAGTAAGTACTTCTGGAGATAATGTTAAAAAAAAAAGAAAGAAAGTATGTTTGAATCTTGATCCAGAGGGAACTGCTAAATGTGTTGACTCTATTGAAAGAGTACTTGACTTGGATTCAGACAGATCTGCATTTGACTGCTGGCTTTGTCATTTATAAGAACTTGGGTGAGGATTGTTTCTAAATAAGATGGTTCATAGAGTCAAAAACTCAGTAAATGCTTGAATCTAAGCAAATTAACTGTCTTGCTTTTCTATTGCCAGATGATTCCCTGTCGTTGGAAAAGTTGGGAAAAATTGATAACCTTTTCTTAGGGATCAGGAGGCAGAGAGGTTGGTGGAAATGTAGGAAACAAAAAAGCATATTCCTGTTTTTTTATCTTATTATCTTTCAACTCTCCCAGGCTTCTCTGTTTTCAGGACTGGCTTATCTAATTCTTATTGGATAGAGAAAGTTCTTCTCATTTGGCTGTACCCCTTTCTGGATTAGATTATGAGCAGCATTATTTTCTGGTTCTCAGCCAACTTTGGAGGGTATGAATTCACAGTAGCCTCACTGGGATCACTTCGGCAATGAGAAATTATCTCCCCTTTGTAAAAGTCTAAGAGTTAATAGCAAAATATCTATCTATGTTACGGGCCTCAGAATTCTTTACCATTCAATATCAGCACTATTAGCAACAACAATAAGCAATATGGATTGAGCTTCTGTGAGGTGGAACAGTGAAATGGATCATGGTATGGTGTAATTTGTCATTTGGCTTCCTTTATAAACATTATCAATGACCTCAGCTCTATAAGTCACCTGGCAATCCATGATGAGCATTAATATAACTCAAATGACTGGTCTGGTCTGTTTGTTGAGCACATAAAGGCATATCCCTGGAGTGAATAGTCTGAGGTTACTTAGCATTGAGGTTGCAATACAGTGGTTAATGAAGCCAGGGCATTCAAGATTTCCCCTTTTGCTTCATGACCACACCCTAACCCCAGCCACCAGTAAGCAGCTTTAGAAATCGCATACCAGTGGGAGAGAGTGTGTGAATGAATCAAGAAAGTCCACAGGCAGTGATTAGGCAACGTCACAGCCAGTGAACTCTGTTGTACTCAAAACATATAAATTACCACCTTCAAAATCCAAAAGAACGAATTACTTAGGATGTAATTTCAACAATTACCAAGTGTGTGGGGGTGGATATTTTGGGAGAGAATAATCTTCCATGTACCCCCTCAAATCATGGTTGCAGATAATAGCCCCTTCCACCTCCATATAAGAGCATTTCATTTCCTGCCACATTCTCCCCCTCCTTCCCCCAAATACACAAATGTACACATACCCTGTGCTTCAACCACACAGAACTTCTTACTATTTCATTTCACTTCTCTGTGGCTTTGCATGATTTACTCCTTTTGTCTAGAATGCCCTTTTCCTTTTTCCACCTGGAAACATACTAATTCAGATATCACCTTCCTTATCTCTACCAGTATTGTTCATACCTCATTTATCAGACACCTTCTCTGGTCCTGAGTCTATTCACTTGTCTGCTCTTTACACCTTTATGAGGGAAGAAAATGCCTTCTCTACCTCTGGATCTCATGCCCCTGGCATATAATCGGTAGGCACACTGTAAATTTTTAAAGGTTGGATGAATGAATTAATGAATGACCTTCAACCTTTCAAGCTTCCAGTTTTCCATCTGCAAAGGAGAGCCAAGCAAAAACTCATAATTTTGGAAGATGAGATTAGATGGTTTATAGGTGCATTCAGAGACCAATTATTATTGAGGCACTGTAAAAGTATATAGTTTCTTGTATGTATAGTGCGGTGGTAAAAGTGGCCTCAAACATAGTTAAAGCCCACTCCAGACCCAATTGTTATAGAGTCACCCCAAGCTGTATTGCTTCTCTTTAAGAGCTAAGAAGTGATCCTTTCCTTTTTTGTTGTTGTTTTTTTGTTATTTTTTAAATTTTAACTTTTTTTTTTTTTATTTGCCTTGTTAAAAGGGTAGAGATGTACCACTGTGTCAATTTCAGTTCATTTGTTGATTGCCATGGCTCACCTGGTGAAAATATTAACACCCCTGCACTCTTCTGTAGCTTTGTTACTTAGAAGATCCTTTCTTTCCATTATCATATTTAATACTCAGAACAACACTATAATATAGGCATTGTCACTTTTCTGATGAAGAAACTAAGGTCAACTAGGTAAAGTTACTTGTTTATGATAATACAGCTAGGAAGTGGGGAAGGTAGGAATTGAACTCAGGTCTTCCTAGCTCCCAGTCCATTGTTCTGTCTACTGGCACACACTGGATCAGCCAGTAGGAAGTAAAATCAGGTGAGGAATGGGGTGCCATGTATATTTGCCTAAATGTGCACATCCTTGCTGGAAGCCAGCAATGATTTACGCTAGATAAGTATTCAGTAATGTTCATTTTATTTATTTGGCTACCCATATGCTTTCCAGGGGAAGAGCAAGCTAGGGCAAGTGCAGACAAACAGCCATAAAGTTTGGGTGCTTTCCTTCAAAGCTGGGCTTCCTGTTTGAAAAGCACACTTCTTGTAAATAGAAAATGGCTCTAGTATAGACTTTATTCATTACTTCAACTGCATGGATAAATATTTTCCAAAGAATCACTGAAAATATTTGTGGGTCTCAGAATATTTTCTGATTTAGACACGCTCTTTGAGCATCATCACCACATTTGGCATATTAGGGAATTCTAGAAAGCTTCCGGAAAGGCTGCCTGGTATAACAAGGGGAAAAAATGGACCTTGAAACTGGTTAGATTTGGGTTATAGTCACTCACAGTGTGACCCTGGGCAAATTATTTAACTTCTCTGAAATTCCCTTTTCTTATCCTTTGAAGTGGAATTTAAAAGTGCCATCTTGTCTGATTGTTCTGAGAATGAATATGAGATCCAGCACCAGGCACACAGAAACCACTCAGTAAATATTACATCTCTCCTTCCCCCAGCCCCAGTCCTATTCCCCCAGGCATGCATTTAGAAGTCTGCCTACTACTCCATACTGAAATGCACCGCTCCTGCAAGGACTGATTATCTATTTTCTTTCTCCCAAGGTCCCCTGGGTTCTATCGCACCCTCCCAATTCTGGGGGCTTCCAAAGTGGGCAGGTACAAGATGTTCTGCGGAGCACTGGAGGCTGTCACTCAATCTCCTGGCCAGCACTCCAATTGCTCTTTGCACACGCTCCATATGAAGGCACATTCCAGATCTTGGAGCCTATGTATGTGTCATGCATTGCACTGCTTCTTGTACCCATAGCCATCTCAAGGATGAAAAGACCAGGCTCAGACTTGTCCACGGAGAAGATTTATCAAGCTGTCCTTGTCCTCACACAGTCTGATTAAAAAGAGATGCTTTAAACTTGTTGGGCTTTACATAGATTACAATCAGAGTTATTGGTGGTACTTTTTGTCCTCAAGGTATCCCAAAGCACTTTGCAAGGCAAAGTGACAAGCACTGAAACAACATAGGCTGGTGCTGCAGCCACCACCCAACTCTTCACAATTAGTCATGCCCAGCCTGGGATCATCAAGCCTACTTTTGTGAGCAAGAGAGGGAGGGAATGTTAGCTGGTAGTTTCCCCATATACCCTTTATGAAAGTGCCCTTGGCTCTTCAAATTTCACCTGAATAACCAGCTCAGGTGAATTTTTCTCTATCCAAAAGCAAAACGTGACAGTGCCAAGCTGATGCTAGGGTGATGCCCCAGGACAATGACCAAATAGGCTTGGCTTCACAATTGGTTTTTGTTCTTCACCTCCTTTTCCCTCTTAGTTCTTTTTCCATCTTTCTTTCTTTCTTATTCCCCACACACCCAACATGTTCTCAAGTAGAGGTCAGCCAAGGGGTGGACAGTGTGTCATTTTAGGATGATCCTTATTCTGTCCACCTTTCTCATCCTTCAATATCATACCATTGCTTTTACAGCAAGGAAAATTTTGGAAATGAAACTACATTAGCACCCTGGGCTTCTTTTTCTCTAGTGGCACTCAACACACTTATAAATACATGTTCAAATTTATCTTTCTTATTCCAATAAGATGCATAAAGGTAACAGCCATGTCTGTCCTGCCCATTCTCTCTTGGAAGGCACATATAATAAGTCTTCAAAAAATGATTGTTAAAGATAAATTCACAAGTATTTAAGAACTCCATTGCTAGTATCTTATCTCCTGTTTTGATTGCAAGCAGCTGAACCCCTCTATTTGTAGGTTACCTTTTTTACATTTCCATATTTCCCAGAGCAAACTTTAGCTCAAGGCCTTGCAAAGAGTGTGTATGTTAAAATGAAATTAACTCCCCACCCTTAGTCCTTCTAATTAGTATGAATTAGAGGCTAGACTTGCATTGGCCTTTGTCTTGACTGCCAATAGAGTCTTCATTTCCTGTTGTAGTCACTGCTGTGTCCCATGGGGGCCCCACAGGGGAATGTTTGTCATTAATATACATTTTGAGGGCAGACTCAACCTGAGTAGATTGAGCCTTCTCTATCTGCTTTCCTTGCAAAAAAGAGAATTATAGCGGTGCTCTCAAGGCAGATAGGCCTAAAATTAGACATGGCAGCTGTATTTTTGGTGTGCAGGCAGATGGGATACAGGCAGCCAGTTTCTCTTCTCTTTCCTTCCTTGCTTACACGGCTGAGGGGTAGAAGCAAGTCTCTGGGAGAGGAGCTGGATCCTTGAGCATGCCCAGTGATTGCTGGCCGTGGCTGAGTGACTATTTAATATTCCAGTAGAGAAGCACAGAACACATCTGGGTTGCCACTCTCATTTGAAGTTTGGTTTTTTTAAAAGAGAAATTTGAGACTTGAAGAAACCATTTTTTCCCCTTTCCTTGCAGTTGTTTATTTGAGCTTCCAAAGTTCAAACTACCCAAACTCTTATTCTTTTATCTTTCCTTCTGGTTTTATTTTCTCCATCTTCCCAAGTGCTTGATAATCAGCAACAGCCTCATCATTGCTACCCCTGGCCAGGTATGGAACAGGAGTTTGGTTTTGGCCATAAAGGAATGCGGGAACCTAAGGACTAGATTGAGGTGGGGGAGGTGAAAGCTTCTTTCTCCCCAGGGTTAAGCAGAAAAAAGAACTTAGATCTCAGAGTGAAAGCCTTGAATTGTCACATATATCACTGGCAAAGACTGGTTCCTTTCTGTAATAGCAATTGCTCAGGCTCTCTCATCTGAAGATCTTGGGGTCAGGGCCCGGCCACACCACTTAATGATCTCAGGCATGTGATTCAACCTCTTTAAACTTTGGTTTCCTTAGTCTGTAAAATGTAAATGATGACAATAATTACTACCTCACAGGGATTGATGATAATTACTGTCTCATTAGGGAGAGAATTAAGTGAGATAAGGGATGGGGAAGCATTTCATAAGTGGTGAAATGATATTATGATCTAAGAATCTGTTATTACTTTCATTTCGCACTCTATTCTCCCAATACTTCCATTTTCTTGCCTTTTGTACAGCATGGATGATTTAGATGTGACTCCTGACAGAAGGGTGACCTGGATAACTTCTTAAGGTCTCTTCTAGTTTAGGAGTTTGTAAACCAAGCTATCTCCCTTTCAGACTTTACCAGGAAAAAAAATCATCTTTTAAGATGGAGTAGAAATCTGGAACTCATCAGTTTTGATAATGTCTCTTAAAGTGTAATCGGAGATAGTGCTCTTCCTATAAGTGCTGGTATCTGACCATTGTTCAAATAAATAGCAAAATGCAAATGACAGGAAATTGGCTATGTTCTGAATCCTGTTTTTACTTGGGGTAACAATAAGCCTGTGATGGTCACTGTGACCTTTGACTTGCTGTCTTTGCAATATCACATTTGTCCCAGGATTCTCCTTCCATTTCTGCATTTTATAGTGGGGTTTCTTCCAGATATCGGATTAAACTTTAGGCTAGCCATGTGTACATGTATAGGCTGTGGGCCTGAAAGAAATTAGCCTGAGAGAGAAAAAAGTCAAAGCTATAGGCAGAAAGCAAGTGTGCTACTAAAAACAGAATTTGGGACCACAGCTCTGGGCCTGGAAAAGTGACCTGTCAACTCGTTACAGTTGACACCAATAAGTGTAGGATGGCTTGGTGGAAAATTTTGCTGACCGGCTGAGTGGGAAAGGATAAAGTCAGAATAAATGTCTCTATAAAGCTGAGGGGGGAAAAGGAAGTAAAAGAAAACACATAGAAAAATTGCCTTCTCCTGAATATATTTTTGAATAGAGTACTTCTTTTAACTCCAAATGCAACAGGCTTGGTTTCCTTCTCCCGCCCCCTGACATGAAAGCTGAATCCTTAAAATGGACTTGACTGTGCAGATTGTGCCCCTTGGTGAGCACTCTTCCTCCTCTACAATCCCTGTATGGCTCAACAGAGCTCTCCAAAAAGGCAAGCTCCTGAGGATACATTTCTATTAAGTGAAGGTGGGTAAGGAACATCATCTCTTAGAATCGATTAACCAAACAAAGTCCTCCAAGTGGCTTGGTAGAATGCCTAGGGAAGAGCCATGAGATTAAACTCCTAGACTGGAAGGACATGGTTGCAGCAGTGCCATTCCCCAATTTCCTTCTGAGTTGTCATCGCTCCCTTTTTTGTTCTTAACTGCTGACACCATTTGTATAATAATTTCTTTCCTTAAACAAGCAAGGTATACATACAATCCCCTAAATGGCCAAAGAAGAGCTCTGTAGAAGGAAGCTTAATGGGAGTATTTTCTTAGAGGATGATTTCCTTTACAGAAGTAGAGTAGAGGATGTGGGAAGAGGCATAATCAAGCCAGGAGATGCATGCTGAATTTAAAAGACATTATATCTATATATGAAATTACAGTGATGTGTTCAAGAGTGATGCTGTAGAGCCCACTGGATACCTTACTGTTCTGTTTGACTGACTATAGGTTTAGTAATAAATAACTTGTGGTTTGAGTGTTCATTGAAATCACTCAGTTTAGATTTATGAGGGGATGTGAGGATCTCTGTCTACCAACTGCAGCCTCTGCTGCAGGTTAAAGCTGTCAAAGACTCGGACTAAACAACAGGTAAGAATATAAATTCTATAGATATTTCACTTGCTAAGCAAATGCAATATAGGACAATAACATTTACACAGATGATTAATTTGGGAGCCATTGCCTTCATTTTCACTTCCTTAAAAGATTTTCAATAAGGTCCCACTTAAATAGGAAGCTCCCTGAGTACACTTCAAATATGGTTTGATTTATATACATTTATTGTATACATTTAAGGTATTCTTACCTTTCCATTTTATGAAAACCCATAATTCTGGAACTTATAGAGGAAGAAGTGCATCCCTTCATACATTTGTCATTCTTGAGAGACTATAAATTGAATTGATTGTATATTATATCATTTTCCCTTTTGATTTATTTTCTTGTCTCAGCAATATTCCTGAGGAAAATGTTTTTCTGATCTACTAGATATGATAAGTGAGATTCAAGATTAATCTATTTAAATTATGCCAGTATCAACTACTTACAAAGATTTTTGTGATATTCTTATCACTGCAGAGCTTTGAGCATATTCTAAAGAGAATAGCTAGCTACCTCTGCAGACTGTGGCAATGACTCATTGAGTCACTTCTAGCAACTGATTCTTGATGCCTCTTGTTCTGGTCGCATAGCTAGCAGTGTAAATAGATTTAAGAAGAGCAAAACTAAGAAACTCCAAGGATAGTCCACTCTAGCATTTCTATTTTAAAAAAACAAGTAAAATAGTACCAAGGAAAAAGAATATAATATAACTACCCAAAAAGTCTACAATGTAAATCTTTTACTTTGGTAATGCTATTCTAACCCTATCTATTTCAGTCTGTTCCCACCCAGCTGATTTAGAAATCAAAGTTCCAGTGTTTTATCACTGTTGACACTATTGTTTTACTCCTCATTTTAGTTCTTACAAGGCACAGTGCCTTAAATTCTCTTAGCCTCCTTCACATTTGACTTGTTTTGAAACTTTTTACCATTTCATTGAAGCCTAAACTATCTTTTCTGAAATATACCTTTATCTTTAGCTTCTTCTCTGGAATCTTTCCCCTACTTGAAATTCAGAACTTTGTAGACTGGCCACTTTGGGTCGTCCATAATCAGTGCCAGTAATAAGTTTTAGGTGATTTTTTTAGTAACCTGATATTTATAAAGATCCAACTATTTTGTTAGAAAGACAACAGAATGTTAAACCATTTCATAAAATAGTGACAAATATACATGGATTTTTCCTGTTTTAAATGTTTTTCCTCAAAAAGTGAGTTAATGTATTTGCAACTAATAGATAGGTGTGATTTTCCTTTTTAGAAGGCACATAATAAATTTAAGGCAGTGGTTAACTAATTTTTTTCAGATTAATTTTTCAGAAAAGTGACTGTGTCGATTCATTTAACCCCAGGCATCAAAAGCATTTGATTAAAAAGGTTTATGATTAGAGGGAACTGAGGAATGATTTGGTTATTTCAGATCTTTGTCGAGCTTTGGAAAGAGAACTATTTCCAATGTAATGGATAAATTATGGATATTTGGGGATGTTTTTACCACAGCATGTAATAAACAGCAGCCCCCTTAAAACAAACAGGTCCTTATAATATTTTTATTTAATAAAAATGAAAAGATTACTTATCTTGAACAACATACATAAATGTTTTAACTAGGAAAGCATCTATAGATTAGCATTAACAAACCAAACCAAACAAACACTTTTCAATAGCGGTTGATTTTTAAAACAATTACAACAAAAACAAAAACTTACATAAACTTTTACTCTAATCAGTATGAAAAACTAAAAACATTGGCTTATGGAACCAACTGAGTCTTCAGCTTCCTCTTTCTAACTCTTGGTAATTAGGAAATTAAAAACTTTGCTGCTTTTTCAGTACCTAAATAATATTCCAGTATTGGATGCAATAGATTCCAAAAGAAGAAAGATATTATTTCTGATCTGGAGAAGTTGTAGCTTTGGTTTAAAATAGGATATCTGTTAAATTAAAGTGGTCCTCACCAGTGTTTGAAACTGCCTCTCTTGAAAAACATTCTGAGCAAAGAGGTTTCTTGAAAAGTCTTAGCTTGGGCACTTAAGAGAGTACTGTGGAATGATTGTTGATGGGTGCTGTGTCACAGCTAACTCTTCTCTAATAATTAAAGTTTTAGAAAATCCTCATACTGAATATTGACAAATTTAGCAGCATAAAACTACTAAAAGAAAACATAAGGGAAACCCTTCACAAAGTAGGGCTAGGCAAAGACTTTAATAAGACCCCAAAAGCACAAGCAACAAAAGAAAAAATAATAAGTGTGATTATATCAAACTAAAAAGCTTCTGCACAGCAAAGGAAAAAATTATCAGAGTGGAAAGACAGCCTACAAAATGGGAGAAAATATTGGCAAACTATACATCTGACAAGAGATTAATAGCCAGCATATATAAGGAACTCAAACAACTTAACAGTAAAAAAAACAAATAATCCAATTTAAAAGTGGGCAAAGGAGCTGAGTGGACATTTTTCAAAAGAAGATGTACAAGTGGCCAACAGGTACATGAAAAAAATGCTCAACATCACTAATCATCAGGGAAATGCAAATCAAAACCACATTGAGATATCATCTTGCCCCAGTTAGACTGGCCATTATTAAAATGACAGAAAATAAATGCTGGTGAGGATGTGGAGAAAGGGGGAGCTCTTCTACACTGTTGGTGGTACTGTAAAATAGTACAGCCATTATGGAAAATATCATGGAGGTTTCTCAAAGAACTACAGATAAAACTACCATGCAAGCAGCAATCCCACTGCTGGGAATATATCCAAAGGAATGGAAATCATCATATCGAAGGGATACCTGCACTCCCATGTTCATTGCAGTTCTATTTACAATTGACAAAATATAGAACCAACCTAAGAGTCCATTGATGGACAACTGGATGAGGAAAATGTGGTATATACACACAATGGAATACTACTCTGTCATAAAAAAGAATGAAATTCTGCCATTTGCAGCAACATGGGTGAGCTTGGAGAAAAATTATGTTGAGTGAAATAAGCCAGGCACAGAAAGAGAAATACTGCATGTCCTCACTCATGAGTGGGTGCTAGGAAGGAAGGAAGGAACGAAGGAACGAAGGAAGGAAGGACCACAATAATATGTTGAACTTTCAGAAGGAGATGGCAAGTCTGTGTTTAAGAGGTGGGAATGGGTGAGGGAGATGGGAGTTGGGAAGATACTGGGTAAGGGGAACAAAGAATAATTACAATTTTTAATAATAAATATGCCAATAATATTGATTTGATCATCACATGTTGGACACAGGTAATGGTAGTCAATGCTGCACCCCCCAAATTTGTATAATCTATTATACTTCAATAAAAAAAGAAAAAGAAAAGAAATTGTTGTCTATGCACAATGGAATACTACTCAGCCATTAAAAAAAATATTAGCAACAAAATGAGCTTGAGAAAAAAAAAAAAATCATGGCCTGACATGGCCTGTTTTAAAAAACCTTTCTAGAAAAGTTATCAGACTGTAAGTACTGTACAACAGAACATATGATCTTAATTTTTAAAGTTATCTTTATACTACAGTGTAATTTAGATGAAAATGATTTTAGATATAAATGATCATTTTCTTTTGGTTCATTATTTTATTTTAAGTTTCCTGTGAAATTCACAAAATTCATTAGAAAGATTTTTTACTTTCTTGGGTCATAAACTTTCTGATTTGGCAATCGATTTCAGAGAGATGACTGTTATATCCATTCACTTAAATTCAAGTAGCAATAGCCTTTGATTGTCTGTTTATTCTAATAACTGTAGACAAAAACTTATATTTTCTTGTGCTTTACTAATCCTAGAGATCTGGAGAACCTTCACTGTTTTCCTTGTTTTGCTCTGGGTCACCTGATTTTTGTTTAAAAATCTCATTTTCCTAAATGAGTAAAAACATTTTAAAGAAGGGGACCAAAAGACACTCTTAAGTTGCTGCTAAAATAGTGTAGCTCGGTGTTTCTTAACTGGGTTCGATTTTGCCCCCCTTTTCAGGTACTTTTAGTTGTATCTGGAGATATGTTTGTCAAGACTCTGGAGTGAGAAGTGGAGATAGTGCTCCTGGCATCTAGTGGGTAGAAGCCATGGATGCTGCTAAACATCCTATGATGCACAAGACAGGCCCCACAATAAAGAATTATCTGGCCCAAAATGTCAATAGTGTGGAAATTGAGAAACCCTGGTATAGCAGAATCCAGGAAACCTGGAATCTAGTCTCTACTCTACCACTAACCACCACGTCATTTAACACTTCCCTGGGCCTCAGTCTCCTCATTTGCAAAATGATAGATTGAATTACATGATCGTAAATAATTTTTTGTCATAAAAACAAAACCTATGAAACATGATGATAGCCTCTTATCAGATTGAGGGTTTCTTAGGTGACCCTACTTTTATTTGTGTATTCTTCCAAATGATGTAATTTTATACATTATTTTTCAGTTTTTATTTTTAAATTAAACTAATACATAGGTAAATGTATTTAAAAATCTATTTTACACAAAGCAGTTGAGATTAAAAGTCCCATTTTAGATTATTTTGATATCTGATTTTTAAAATGGTTTTAAAAATCTACCTTGGCCTCCATATGCAATTAAATAAGAAACACTTTGTGCATATTGTTTGCTTGAGGATTCTGCCTTCCTTGATGTGTTCAGGCTGTGTGTATTCAGTTCTCCCACACTGTAAGAAGCTAGTCAGATGAATAATTGGGTTATCATGCCACAAGATCTTAGCACACTCATTTTAAGCTTGCATAGATTAGTGAGCACCACATATTATATGCTGTATCTCTAGAGAAATTGGTTGGGTCATGGCTGAAGGACTCTCACTTAAAAAGTCACATGTTGTAATGGTTTCTTGGGCGGTTCAAACAATAAAGTAGTTCCTGATTTGCAGTGAAGAGTACAGATTCCATTAAGGGGAATAGTTCTAGTTCTCTTTCTCTGTCTAGGTACCATATGCCAAACATTGTTCTGTGCATTGAAACAATAGCTAGATTTTATACTGTGCCTTTCAGCCTATGTCACATCCATTTCACAGGCAGAGAAACAGAGAGATAAGTGACTTGTCCCAAATCATATAGCTAGGAAGTGGTTTGCTTAGTGTGGAAACTTGTTCAGAAGTTTATTTCATTGAAGTGCAGAAAGAACTTCTGGCACTTCTCTTGAGCAGGAGTTGGCAAACGTTCTTTGCAGTGGCCCAGATTGTAATTATTTTAGGCTTTGTGGGCCGTATGGTCTCTGTCAAAGCTGTTCTATTTCATTGTAGTACAAAAGTAGCTATAGACAATGCTAAAGTGAATGGAGGTGGCTGGGTTCCAATACAACCTTACAGAAAAAGGCAGTGGGCTGGATTTGGCTCTTGGGTATAGTCTGCCAACCCCATTTCCTGAACATTCCCTAAGGTCCCATGACCCCACTTGGTATCTCCATTAAGTATGAAGCTAAATGACAAATCCGAATGACAAATAGTTTTTAATTATTTATTTTTTAAGCTCACAGTTATTATTTTTCATGTCATTGTATGGGGAAATTGTTAAATAAGTTATGGTATTCCATAATATGGAATACAATGCAGCTGTTAAATCAGGCAAATGTGCATATACAAACATACTACATAGGTGAGTGGGAAGAGCAAGTCTCAAATCACTATATTTAGTATCATCTGACTTTAGTGTCATCCAACTTTTGTAAAAAGAAAATCACTACATTTGAATGCACATATATGTGTATGTTGCCAAGCTATGGAAGAATATACCTAAAGTTATTAAAAGTGGATCCCCTTGGGGAGAGAGATGAAAGGTAGTTGGGTAAAAACTGAGATTTGTTACCTTATACACCCCTGTACTATTTGATTTTTTTTAACAATGATTATAAATTACTTTTGTAATTTTTTAGAATATTATTTTAAAATTTTGGTACTAAAAATAGAGCAGTTCACTGCAAGTTTTAAGCAAAACAAAAGTAATTGGAGGAAAACCATCTCTAATTCAATTGGATATTTGGGGGACATTTTTGTGTATAAGTTCAGCAGTGGTCACTTGAAAAAGAAAATTCTTCAACAAACCCTTCTTACTTATTTCTGGTAATATTTTTGTTCAGCAAATGTGATTTGGGGGTAAAAGGATGTATTTTTACATTTTTGGTTAAGTTTCAAGTGTAAATAGTGTGTTTTTAAAACAAATTAAATGGATGATTTCAGCCAAATCATCATGCAAATACATGAGATAATGGATTACGCAGCAGCTAACAGGCTGTTTCTTTTTCTTCTTGTTTATTTATAAACTGGGCAAAGAAAAACACGTTTTTGGCCCATTCATTTCCCAAATAATTCCCTGTCTCTCCAGGACAGTTGTAGGTTGATTAGTAGTAAATGCTATGTATCTTGTATCTTAGAATATATATTATATCTCAGGATTTCAGGGTTGGAAGAAATCTTAAATGCCATCTATATAGTCCAGGCTGTCTTCTGATCTAGGCATTCAACAATATAGTTATTGAATTATTCAAATGGAGGCTTTTTTTGAGCCCCTAATGTATAGTAGGTACTTTTAGATTTATTACTTTCTTCTTCACAGACCTGCAGAAAAACTAAAAAAACAAACAAAAAAAAAAAAAAAAAAAACCCCTCTTTTAAATTCAAGTGCTTATGGGATTGACCCTTCATTGGTTTCAGTTTTTCAGCTCCCATCAGCAAATATAGATTCTTGCAAGACTCACCTTTAACTCAGAAAAATAATATAGAGGAATGAATGTGAAGTATAACTAAAGATTGTTTCAAATAAATAGGAGCTTGTAGATAATTCAGTCCAACCCTCTCATTTTACAAATGTGGAAACTGCGGCCTACAGAGTGAAAGAGACTTGCTCAAAGTCACACAGCAAGTCAGTGGTGGATCTAATTAGGTCTTCTGCCTCCTATTTTAGTGAACTTTCTGTGCTGATAGTCACACCAGTGTCAAGTCCCCTTTAGCAGTTATGGCTTGACCATAGTAATGTGTCCTGAAAAAGATGGCAATAAGTTAAGTTGGAGGCAGGGCTATGACTTTTTTATAAAATTTTTCTAGGGGGCCGAGCCTGTGGCGCACTCGGGAGGGTGCGGCGCTGGGAGCGCGGCGACGCTCCCAGCGGCCGCGGGTTCGGATCCTATATAGGAATGGCCGGTGCACTCACTGGCTGAGTGCCGGTCACGAAAAAGAAAAAAAAAAAAAAAAAAAAAAAAAAAAAAATTTTTCTAGGAAGTTAACATCACCATAAATAACATATAATTATGAAGGATAACCCTTATTTCATATTTATCTTTTTGTTTCAGAATAACGAATTAAGCTATCTCTATATAATCCATTTTAATACAAAAAATATTTTACCCAGATTGAATTTTTATATTGCTTTCAAGAATTTTTTGTCTGCCCTACCTAGTTAAAATTCTAGCTTCACTAATAACTTACTGTGGCAAGCAGAATTCTAAAAGGATCCCCAATGACTTTGTCCAGGTATGATTCCCTCCTCTTTGAGTAAGGATAGAAACTATGACTATGATATTACTCCCATTATTAATTATGTTATATGGCACAGTTGACTTTAAGAAAGGACTAATAACACAAGCTCTTTAAAAGCAGAGAATTTTCTTCACCTGGTAACAGAAAAGAACGTCAAGGATTTGAAGTTTGAGGGGGATTTGATGTGCTGCTTGAAAATGGAGGGGGGTCACATGTAGAGTGACCTTTAGGAGTGATCGCTGTCTGACAGGAAGAAAATGGGGACCTCATATCTACAACTATAAATAAATGAATTCTATCAACAGCCTTGATCTTAGAAGTAAATTCTTCCCCCAGAAGTTCCATGTAAGAGTCCAACCTGTTCAGCACCTAAATTTTGGCCTTGTGAGACCCTGAGGAGAGAACCCAGCTAAACCTACAAAGACTTCTGACCTACAGAATCATTAGATAACAAATGTGTATTGTTTTAAGATGCTCTTTTGTGATTATTTGTTATGCAGCAGTAAAACACTAATTTACTTACCATGTAAGGCAAGCCATTTATCCACTTGTTCCTCATTTTTTTTTTTTTTGCCTGACATAAAGGAAATAATCTATACAGTTATGAAGTTGTAGTTGTGAAATGTTGTTCCCAAAGTAATAAACATGTAATATTAATTTTAGTAGTATTACTAATAATGATTCTGATTCTTCTCGGCCTATAAAAATCGTTTTGACACACAAATAAATAGTAAAGGAATAAAAATTGGCTCTGGGCAGACTTTCCCACGATGTGATCTTAGGATACTGAGGTCATATGCCTGCCGTTTTACTACAGCAGAGAAAATATGGAGCCTGGGAAACTCTCCATTTGCATCACATACATACTGAGAACTTACTTTGTACCTGGCAATGTAGTAAACTCTGTAGATGGTACAAAGAGAAAGGAATCAGGTATGGTTTATGCCCTCTAGTATCTCCTAATGTAGTGGAAAAGATAAGCTATGGGTCACACTAACTCTACTCCAAGATAGGAGGTGCTTGGGGTCTTGAGATGAACAAATACAGTTTGGTAAGAGTTCAGAGGAGGTTGTCTGTGAACTGAGCCCTGAAGAATAGTTAGGATTTGAATAGCAGGAGGTGGAGAAGGAAGGGCATAGCTAGAGGGAAGAACACAAACAAAGGCACAGATAAGCTTAAAGGTCACATGGCAGAATAACAAGTAGTTCTGTATAACGTAAGTGTAGGATGCATAAAATAAGTGTAATAAGAAATGAGTTTTAAAGTACAGATTGGAGCCAGTCATAGAAGGCCTTAATTTCCAGGCTATGGAGTTTAGACATTCTGTGTTTTTGAACAGAGGAGCAAACCGATCAGATCTGTGATTTAGAAAGAAAATTCTGGCAGTGATGTAGATAAGGGTTGGTGGTGAAATGTGGAAGGTAATGAGGCAGAGGCTGGAGACAGGGAAAGCACTTAGGAGGAAAAGAAAGATAAGGAAAAGGCATCACTTATGAGAGTAGTTTTGGGAAAAAAGAGGGGAAATGTTTTAGGGTTGTCACAGAGATAAAATGAGCAAGTTAATATAGCAAGGAAGCAAAGCCCAAGAGCTTTGTAAGGTGCTAACATAGGTCACAGTCACAGAGCTAGGAAGAGTCAGAGTCAGGTTAGTACCTAGACAGAGTGGCTTTAGATCTCATGCTTACTGAGTATGGTACAATTCTGAGAGGGTGAGCAACAAGAATAATCAGGGGAAAGAGCCCATTTACATATGGCGTTACAGGAATGGCACTGCCATCCAACCCTGCAGCTGCTGTTTGACAGAAGGAAGGCTAGAAGTTGGAGTGGAATGTGAGTACATGTATGTGCATGTACGTGAGTATATGTGTGTATATGTGTACTCGTATGTGTATGCTATTTCTGGGAGTGAAAATAAGAAGCAGATTAAACAGGGCCACTGCTAATCTGAGAGTTGCCAGCGCTCACTGGCTCTAAAGTCCAGATTAGTTCTCTGGGCATCACCACATTCTACAGACTTATGGTGCTCTGAAAGAATAGGGTGACCCCATTTTACTATGCCCGAAAGTTACTTTTGGAATTCGAGTCTATTCTAAAAAGTTACCAACTCTGCTTGCCACTCTCTCTGACTGCTAGTACGTATAGACTGATCTGTTGGGAAATGTGTGGCATTTACAGGAAAGCAGGATTTGTAGGGTGTGATCCCAAGACTACCTATATAGAGCCCTCTGGGGAGGGAGTGCTTGTTACAAATGCAGATTCCTGGGCTCCACTTTAGACTTACTGAGGCTCAGGAATCAACATTTATAATAAGCACGGATCTTTTTTCAGTAAACATGAAAGCTTCATGTCCTCTTTTTATGTTTGAAATTCCCAAATAAGTTAGTCATTGTGCCAGAATATCAAAGCAATTATGGTAGTTTCTCTGAAAGACAACTTCTCCCAGAGATTCTGATATATGTATTCCCCTGCACCCACCCTGTTTGATAATTATTAGTATAGACCATTTACCTGAAGAATGAGAGTAGAGTTCCCGGCTGTTGCTGAAAATTCTTTCTCTTGACTCTCAACAACTTGTGTGTAACTGTAACAAGATCACACCATGTAAAAACATTAACACAGGATTAGTTTATTCAACCACTGGCTGAAGAAATTTAAGAAATTTATCAAATTCATCCTTACATTTCTTTTTGTTCTGTGAACCTTTTTTGCTTGTTATAGAATAGTTTTCACTGCATGCCACTGTCGTATGCCTTCAGAGGAGGAGGTTTGACCTGGTGATGGTAACTGGAGAGTGTTTTCTGAAACTTATTTCAAAGATTGATTGCCGTGACATCTTTGGAACAGTCTCATTCACTTGGTCCCTCAGTGACCAGTGTGAGAAAGGGAATTTTATGGTCTGGAGCTGATCGAGTGAAGTTCAAAAATAATTAGGAAAGTGTTTTCTTTCCCTGAAAATGAGTTTGGTAGGAATCTCAATGCATTGTAGAGCACCAAGGTCTCAGCCTCAGCCATTCCCAAAGGATTCTCCCAGTGACCTCTGTTACAGAGGACACAGTTGGAATTGCCTCTTACTTTTAAGAGGAGATGTGTATATGGTTGTGAGATGACTTGCTCTTCTTGCTTGGATGGTTCCACTTTCATTGTGGACCGACTCTCTGGAGAGCCAGCTTGGCATGCACGTTTGTATTTATTCCACCCTGGAGCATTCCTTATGAGAAAGCATTTGTTGAGTGGTTTGCCATTTTGTTTTACAGCCACTCCACAGGGTATATGTTGGCTAATATACCCTCCACCAGTAAAGTAAAATGGCGTTAAAGACCAAGATACACAAAATGGCGCCTGAGAAAGTTTCCCAGAAAACCCTCACCCAGAAAAATACCCTAGCTGCCAAGTCACCTTCCCACATGTGCGATTTTGCCCGCCTATGAGAAAGTTGCAGCTCGGCTTAAACCCCACTCGCTTCCCTCCCTTCCTTCTTAGCCAATAGGAACAATCCAGCTCAGCCTAACTGGATGTAAAAGGCCCACCCCAACTCTCCCTGCTGCTGCTCCCACTTTTGATAGGGCAGCCCGCTTGTTCATTTTGCCTGCCTAATACACTTTGGTTGAGTTCCTGTCTCCTGGTGTGTCTTATTTTGCACTCGGGCCAGGGTTTTTCCTTTCAGTATACAGTAGTCATCTGGCCTCTTTATTTGTCCAAGTAAAGCAGTTTTTCCCTTTCTTATCTTCATGGCTGCCAAGCAGCAGAGGGGGTAATTCAGGGAAGCTATGTGATATCCTTCCATCTGTCTGTTCAGAGACTGGCAAGGGATTGGCATCGTTCATCAAATCTAAAGTTTACTGGTTTGTATTTGCTCCAAACCGAACATGTAATATTCTGCTTGTCAGGTAGCATAATGGACAGGTCACTGGTTCATTGAAGTGAATTAATCCAGTAAGCATGTGTTAAATGCTTGATATGTGCCAGGCACTGTGCTAGGCATTCTGTTAACAAAGATGAGACAAATCTCTGTCCTCTATATGTTTTCAGTCTAACAGGTGAGACAAATATATAATTACTATTTTTTTAAAATATCTTAGTGTATGTGGATGTAAGGTGTTGAATATATGATCAATTCTGAAGGAAAAGAGTGATAAGGGAAGGTCCTCAGAGGAAGTCAAGTAACATATTGAGTTCAAGGGAGTGGTGCATATTCCAGTGTTGCTTCAGCAGAGTGCAGGTAGTTGGTAATATTCCGTGTTAGGTTACCAAGGACCTTAAATGTCATCCTGAAAAGTTTTTTAAATTTTATTTTTAATTTTTAATTGACAAATTATAATTGTATATATTCATGAAGTACAATGTGATGTTATGGTATATGTATATGTGTGTGTATATATATATGCATATACACACACACACAATATGGAATGATTAAATCAAGCTACTTAACATATCCATCACTTCACATGCTTATTTTTGTGATGAGACCATTTGAAATTTACTCTTAGCAATTTTGAGATATACAATACATTATTATTAACTATAGTTACCATTCTGTGCAGTAGATATCAAAAACTCATTTCTCCTAACTGAAATTCTATACCTTCTAAAGGTTTTGAACTTTGCCTTGTGAATAGAGTCTTTGAAGGATTTAAAAAAATAATTGCTATTTACTGAGCACTTCCTATGTCACTGTGCATCACATAAGTATTGCTATTTCCAATATTAGTTTCCCTCATTGAAGCTTGACAATTATTAGTTTGTATGTCCTTAGAAAGATTTTAAGCAGAGGTATGCCCAGGTAGGATTTGCATTTTTAGAATGATAACTTTGGGAGTGATATGCAAAGTGGTGAAACCAGAGGTAGTGAAACCATTCAGGAGGCTATTGCCTAAACTGAGCAGTAGCTGTGAAGAAAAGGATGGGCAGTACGTGTATTGGATGGTTCTGTGGATTGCAAATGCATGGAACTTGAATGAAAGAATCTAAGCATTCTGTTGGCTCTCTGTGCCTATTGTCAACATATATGAATACAAAGAGGTCACATGGTGTTTTTGAAAAGAACATTGAGCTTGGAATTAGAACACTAGGGTTCAGGCCATGGAACTACTGCATAACTAGTTGTGAATCCATAAGATTCTTCTTCTTTGTGTCTTGGTTTCTTTAGCTGTAAAATGGAAAATTGAAACTTTCATCTACTTTCTTGAGTTATGAGGAACAAGGGAGAGAATACATGTGAAAAGCAATTTGCTATACAAATATTGGTTCATAAGGCAGCTGTTATTAATGTACTGACTGTATATTGTGCCTACCTCACAGGATTGTTGTGAACATCAAATGGGATAATGGATTTTAAAGCATTTTGTTAACTTTAAAGTGTGATTCAAAAGTTAAGAATTAGTAAAAATAATAAAAAAGAACAATTCATTCTCCCTCCAGATGTTCTGTCTCCACTGTGGCTCATGTGCTCACTCAGAGCTGTGTAGATGAACCTCCATTTAATTTTCACAGGCTGAAGTTCTACATGTAACAGATTCAAATGGGAACAAAAGATTCTGTTCATTGGCTTCTCCCCCATCAGATTTTGTCTCTGGAACTCACAGGACACCCATTTTGCATGAGCTCCCACCAACCTTGCACTCATATCTAGTTCTATTGCCTATGTGCCTGCTGAATTTGGGCCTAGACCCCCAGATCAAACAGGAACCCCAAGTTTCCTTCTGTTCAATGTGGCCAGATACACCAATCTTTAGGTTCAGTGACCAGCAGGATCATACATTTTTCACAGGCAAGCAATCAAAAACCAAACATGATCTGTAAATTTACTTTCATACTACTTGTGGTCAGTGGAAATACCCTAGCAAGCAGAATCCACCACAGTTACTATTTCCAGTAGAGTTAATAGCCACGTGGAAATTCTGCCTTTGGTATCAGTGAGATGGAAGATAAAGATGAGAAATCAGAACAGCTCCCACACCTACCCTCGAAATTCCAAGATAAAGAGGCCTTGAATACCCTTCTATCCCATTGTTTATTTCATTAACAGAAGTATTTCCCTAGCTACATAGTATTTTTTATCTCTATTCTCTTTCATTTTAATTTCAGTGGAACCAACTTAACCAAAAGCTCTGGCTTTTGTGGACCATGCCAAGTTTTCAACTGTTATTTTTTAAGGACAGGAAAGTTAGAAGAGCCTGATTCCTCATCTCTTTGTTCCTGTCAAAGAAGTTTAGAATCATCTAAAGAAATTCGGTATTGGCCAACTTGATAACACCAGTATTAGTGAATCTAATGCATATTTGAAAAATTTTTACTGTAAGGGTTGAAATTCAGAGCTGCATTATAATCTTTTAAAAAGGTTTAAAATGGAAAAAATAACAAAAGAAAATTAAAAATAAAATATATTACTAGTTATCAAATCACCCTATCAATTCATTTTTATGTTTGCATATTTTTCTCTATTTATCCATGTACCTGTATTTATCCATGTATACTATAAAACATAGCTTTATATCATGGCTTTTTAAAAACATTTTGCTTTTTTCTTTTGACATATTACACTGTATTTTAAAGTTTTTCATTGCTTCTTAATATACCAGAGAGCTGCAGTGCCCAATACAGATGACCATTTAGATTTAAGTTTAAACAAATTAAAATTAAAGAAAATTAAAAATTTAGTTCCTCAGTCTCACTAGCCACAAGTCAAATGCTCAACAGCTACATATGTCTGGTGGCTACTGTTTTGAACAATGCAGATATAAAACATTTTCATCAACACAGAAAATTCTATTGGAAAGCACTTCCATAGAGTGAATGTGCCATACTGTAGTTAACCATTTTTCTTCTGTTGGACATCTAAGTTATTTCTCAATTTTAGATATTTTGGATAACTTGACAGTGAATATACCTATGCACATAGATAGCAATTTGCTTTGGCTATTATTTCATAAGATCAGTTCCAAAAGTGGAGTTATTGGATCAAAGAATATGAACAGATTTTTTTGGAACCTGTAGTGTATTGCCATAGTCCTTTCAAAAAGGTTTATATCAATATTAAGTGATTTTTGCAGCATATGATTGTACTAGTTTCACTGAAATCTCAACAACACTAGCCACTGTCAATTTTAAGTTTTTATTCTACTCTGTTTTTCATCAAAACATAGCTTATATTTGATTGACATTGCATCTTTTATTATTGGTGACAGTGTGGTTTCTTAGTTTCATTTTTTTCTTGTATGGAATTGTATGCTTTCATCTTTGTGCATTTATATTTTGATTTCTTACTGTCTTCCTTATCAATTTCAATGAAGCCTTTATATATAATATATCAATGTTCCACCAATATAATCTTTAAAAATAGGTGTTTTACACAATGCAATCCTAATGCATCCTCCAAAATCTTAGAAAAAATTAAATAGGCACCACCACAGTGCTTAAATATTTTTTTAAAAAAAAGATTTATACCTGTTTTAAATGTTAATTTAAGGGTCATAAAAAGAGGCAAAAATTAAATCATTTTTCAGTAAATGGCATGACCCTTTAACCCTTGGTAAATACAGGAGACATGTAGATTTCTACAGACCAAGAAAGAGGGAAGAATTCATCATTTTGTAAGTGCCCCCAACCTCCTAACCTATAGTGAAACTTAACAATTTCGGGCCCTTAAATATTATTAGGCTTAATTGGCTGCTCCTTCTACTTAAGACACATCTGAAAACGTGAGGCAGCCATCCACAAGAACATGTTTGCTAAAGCAGTCCCAAGAGTGTCCAGAATTCTTTGCTGTTTTGGACGAGGTGCCCGGGAGAAACAAAGGGGAAGTCAATGGAATTACAGATTAGTAGTAGAGCATTTCATACATCACACTAATTAATGTGTCTCAAGGTCTCTCTCCTAGTAGGGGGAAAAGCAGTAAATAGCAACTTTTGGTAGGATGCTTAAAGTTGGTTTGATTTTTTTTTATTACTTATTTTTTAACTAACAAAGTATTGCATGCTCATAGTAAAATGACCAAATTGACTACACCCCCCAGTTTCACTCCTCAGAGGTACCCACAGTGGCCAGTTTCACGTGTATGATTCCAGAGATTTCCTGTGCTTATGAAAACATGTTTACAAAGTTGAATATATGTTTATTTTCTTTCATAAATGCTATCACACTATATTTAATATTCTATAACTTGATTTCTTCCCTTAATTACTAAGACCTTATATACATTTCTATATCAGTATATAGAGATCTATATTAATTTTATTAAAGGTTATAGAATTTTCAATTGTATGGATATATTGTAATGTATTTTATCATTTCCCCTACTAATGGATATTTAGTTTTTCCTAACTTTTTTGATATTAAATGTAGTGCTACAATTAACATCCACAAGAGTCAGTACATATGAGGCTTAAGAAGAATGGCTCTGGAGTCAGACTACTTTGATTCAAATATCGGTGCCACTGTTTCCTTGCTGTATGACGTTGAGCAAGTTACTTAATTTTGCTTTGCCTCAGTTTCCTCTTGTGAAAAATGAAGATAATGGCTTCTATCTCATAGGGCTGATATGAAGATTTAATGAGTCAATAATGCACATTAGGTATTTATACATTAAGTGATGTAGTAAGTACTGTATAATTGTCAGTTAATGTAATTTTATACCTTTATAAGCATACTTTTGCATATATAGCTGTAAGATAAATTCTTAGGTGCTAAATAGTTGGATAAGAGGTTGCATACATTTTAAGTGCTGGTTGATATTTCTCTTTTCCCTGCCAAAAAACTGCACATGTTGGATATTATTAGGCTTTTTAATCTTTGTAAATCTGATAGGTAAAAACAATAGTTTATCATCATTTTTAGTTGCCTCTTTTAATTATGAGTGAGAAAGAGCATGTTTGCACATGTTTATTGGCCATTTGTATTTCCATGTGAGCTGCCTATTCTTGGCCTTTGCCCATTTTTTGTTGTTGTTTGGCTTTTCATCTGTTTCTTACTGATTTATAGAGCTTTTTGTATATAAAGGAATTTGGCTCCTTGTCATATGTGTTAAGATAATACTTGCCCTAATTTATCTTTCAACTTTGTTTATATATTTTCTTATCCAACAGTCTTAAATTATATAATTCAATTCATCATTCTTTTTCTTTATGGCTTTAAAGTTTGGAGGTCATGCTTTGAAGGTTTTTCTAGGTGAGTTTAATTTAAATCATGTACTGGAGGTATTTTTTGCCAAAAAGCCTAATTAATTATGAATGTAAGAGCTAGAAATGACCTTAGAGATTGCCTAATTCAACCCTCCTTTTTGCATATCTTTTTGATTTACTTTGCTGAGAAAAATGAATTTAGTTCCAAAGAAGGGAATGGACTCTAAAGTTTCTATAGTAAACTAATGGTAAAATTGTAGCCTGGAACTTCCAGCAATCCTTAACCAAATTGTTTCACAAAAAGAGCTATCTTACTTGAAGAAATAAATATTTAAGCAACTTAGAGATAGGGTTTGTTTTAAAGAATGCACACAACACATTTTAAAACAAAGATTTATTTTTATTTTTCAGATTAATTTTCACTTAGAGAAACATCAGCATATGAACTTTTCATCCTAAACCCACGTGTGTTTTAGGGTATTTAGTAAAACAAATTTGCAAATATTCTAACCAAAAGAGCATATTTGTTTGGGGTGTTTTGTTTTTTTGGTTTTTTGGTTTTTTGGTTTTACTCATGTGTGTTTGTTTTTACTTTCTTAACAATTTTACTTATGAATGTGAATTTATCTCAAAAGAAATTAAGTAGATTTTTGGTCTGATAGATATGAGAACTGAAAAGCATTGACTGGGCTCCTAACTGAATTCTCACCTTCCTTTCCCTGCTTTAGCAAAGTTTGAAATATAATCTAATTCCTTTAAATTGTTTGAGACCTCAGCCAGCATGACCTGTCTTGGATGCAGAGCTGCCAAGGTCATTCCCCATGCTAAAGCCCTCTCATGGCTTCTCATTGCCTGTAGGATGGAGTCCAAGTTCCTTAGCCTAGCTTACTCACAGTAGCCACTTGACCTCTAGCACCTATGCAGTCCTCCAGCTTTATTTTCACTTCCTTTTTCACATGCTGTTTCCTTGTGTGGGGCAACTTTATTCTTGCCCTTCTGCCTGCTTGACAAAACAAGTTTAAATAAACATTTCTGTAACTTCTGTGAAGTGTTTTCTAATCTTTCCACTCTAAGACAAAGGTGTTTCTATAGTCAGGACTTCTGGAATGGCATGTCACTGATCTTGGTGTACCCTCTACCCAGTGAAACAACAACTTAACCAGTAAAATGACTTAAAAAGTATTTGAAATATTTAGAAAGTGTCCTAAGGGCATACAGCAAAGAGAGAAACACTTATTCAATAAAATATATTAAATTTCCTATAAGAACATAGGAGTCTATGGCATTTTGACCATGACCTGCTGTCATCCCCATCCCTAGCTCCATGTGATGGAAACTGTTCTTCAGGCAGGTACAACCAAGAAGATGAGGGCTCTCTCCTCCCAATTTCTACTCTAGGGCCATAGTTTCACCCCCAGAGGGTTAAGCCACCAGCATCTCTTATTCTCTCTGACCCTGTATTGCAGAAGCACTATTCTAGGAAGGCAGAGCTGAGAGGACTGAAGATCCCTTCCTTCGCCCACTTCCACTCGTGAGGGCTTTGCACCAAGGGTGGTAAGCTAAGAATACTGGGACTCTGATTGTGCCTGCCCCAGCTCATATAAAGGGTGAAGCTTCCACACTGGGAAAGGCAAGCCAAGAGGACTGACTAGGGGCTACTATTTCCCCCAGGGTCCACTTGTATAGCAGAGGAGGGAGTCGCTCTGGGATAAGCAGGTAACTGTCTCTGGCCCCAACTCCACTGCAGTGACACAGATTGTCTGCTCAAGGAGGAAGGCAGGCCATCAGGATGGAGAGCTCCACAGCTCCTCCTAGAGTGACTGACATTATTTGTAATAAAGCATGAAGAAGTTCATGACTGAGGGCATTCTCGAAAACAATGGAGATCTTGGTGGTAAGCAGTTAAGAGTGGATTGGTAGCTCCATGATACTAGTAGAACAAGCAAAACAGCAGACCAACCAGACGGTACCAGAGAAACATGGGAAGAAATAGCTAAGAAGAGCCTTTGCGGGATCACACTCATGGTTGGGTGTGTGGATAGCTATGGACATGTGCTAGACTGTACCCACTCAGGAACAATCTGAGCAGGATGTGGGGTAGCCTCTAAGGTGTTCCTCAAGGCATACATGGACCCATTAATAAAAGCAGAAGGTTTAAGGCTGGAAAGGCTTAGGTACAACCTCTGACCAAATATTGCTTGAATTATATGCTACTCTGACCCAGGGCAACTCCTACAAAGCCAGGCTTAATAATACATTTACCTTTATGGAATACTGTGCCCGAAGCTATGCCCTCTGAAAACCAACTAGAGAGAACTTCTGAACCACTTGTCTCTGGCTGAATGTGGGGCAAAATCCTAAACCTTCTGAACTGTAAAAGTAGTATACAAGCCCCATGCATATTCTATGGTAACAGGTAAAAATCTGACTGACTAAGGGGGCTTAAGAGCAACCTTTGATCAGAAAGCGGTTTATGAAAATCAGAGTTAACCAATGGGAAGATAAAAACAAGGAAACATGTGAGCAGAGACATCAAAGGTTTTATAGTGTTGGGGAAGCAGACTTCACAGAATTGGTTGATCGAAGTCACTAAACAAATGACCAGGAAAAAAACAAGAACAAATCTGGAAAAGGAGCAGGCCAGTATCCAGAGCTGTTACAATATAGTACCTAAAATATTCAGTTTTCAACTAAAAATTATGAAACATGCAAAGAAAGAGGAAAGTATGAGCCATACACAGGATTTAAAAAAAAAAAGTCAATGAAAACTGTCTATGAGGAAACACAGATGTTGAATTTACTAGACAAAGACTTTAAATCATCTATTTTAAACATATTCAAGGAACTAAATGAACCATGTCTAAAATAATAAAGTATACAAACAATTTCTCACCAAATAGAGAATGTCAATAAAGAGAAATTATAAAGAAGAAGCAAATGGAAAACAGGAAGTTGTGTAAAGTACAGTAATTGAAATGAAAAATTTATTAGAGGGCTCAAGTAGATTTGAGCTGGCAGAGGAAAGAATCAACAAATTTGGACAGTTTTGAAGAACAGAAAGAAAGAAGAATGAAGAAAAATGAGGAGCCTTAAAAAAATGTGGGGCATGTTAATGATCTTAATGGTGCACTGACACATGTAATCACAAGAGTATAAAAGAAAGGAACAAAAAGAATATTTGAAGAAATATGGCTAAATTCTTCCAAAATTTGATGAAAAACATATATCTACAGGTCAAGATGTTCAAAACAAAACAAAACAACAACAACAACAACAAAAAAAAAACTACAAGCAGGAAAAATACAAAGAGATTAACACCCAGACACGTCGTCATAGTCAAAATGTTGAAGCTAAATGTGAAGAGAAAATCTTGAAATCAGCAAGAGAAAAATGACAAGGGAACCACAATAAGATTCACATTTGACTTCTCATCAGAAATAACAGAGAGCAGAAGGCAAAGGGATGACATATTCTAAGTGCTGAAAGAATAAAACTATCAACCAAGAATCCTATATCCAGCAAAACTGTCCTTTAAAGATAAAGGTGAAATAAAGGCATTCATTCCCAGGTAAACAAAAGCTGGGAGAATCTGTTATTAGCTGACATGCTTTGCAAGAAACACTGAAAGGAAGTGACACCAGACAGTAATTTGAATCTGCATTAAAAAAAAAAAAAAAAACAGTTCCCATAAAGAGAATTGTGAAAATAAAGTTAAAAAGGTATAATTATATATTTCTTCTTTTTCTTTCTTCTCTTAACTTATTAAAAATAAATTTCATTAAACTATCTGTAAAATTCTGTTGTTGGGCCTATAACATACAGAAATGTTACTATATTTCACAATAAAATGCAAAGGGCGAAAGTGGGAATTAAGCTAAATTGTAGTAAGGAAATAATATTACATGATAAATAGAATCCACAGAAAGAAATGAAAAAAATTAAAAATGCTAAATATGAAGATTAACATTAAAAACTTCTATAAATTGTGCTCTCCTTTTTACCCTTAGCTTCTTTTAAAGACATAAGAATATTAAAAGCAATCGTTATAAACATGTGTTGTTCTATTAGTAACATAGATAGCCAAATTATGTGTAACAGTTATTATACAAGGGGAGAGAATGGAGCTAAAGAGGAGTAAAGTTTCTATAACCTACTGGAATTAAGTTAGTGTAAATCTGAGGTAGATTCTGAAAATTTAAGATGTATGTCAGAAGCCCCAGAGTAACCACTGAGAAAATGATTTTAAAATATAGTTTTAAAAAGTTAGGAAATATCCACTTATAAAAAAGAGGAGACAGTAAAGGAGGAACAAAGTAACAAAGTAGTAACGAGAAATATAGAAAACAAAAAACAAAATAAAAGAGGTAACTCTAATCATACCAATAATAACATTGAATGGGAATAGATTAAATAATCAAATCGAAAGGCAGAAATTGTCAGCATGGGGCCTACCCCGTGGCGCACTCAGGAGAGTGCGGCGCTGGGAGCGCAGCAACGCTCCCGCCGCAGGTTCGGATCCTATATAGGAATGGCTGGTGCGCTCACTGGCTGAGTACCGGTCACAAAAAAGACAAAAAAAAAAAAAAAAAGAAAAGAAAAAAAAGAAATTGTCAGCATGCATGGATAAATAAAACAAGATACCAAGTATATGCTGTCTGTAAGAGAACTTTAGAATCTAAGGAAATAGGTTGAAAGTGAAAGTATGGAAAAAGATATTACATGTAAACAGTAACCAAAAGAAAGCATGGAGTGGATCCTACTAATATCAGACAAAATAGACTTTAAGACAAAAACTATTCTTAGAGATAAAGAATGACATTTTATAATAATAAAGGGTCAATCCGTCAAGAAGATACAAGAACTATAAACATATACATACATAACAACAGAGCCCTAAAATACATGAAGTAGAGAAATAGTTCAAAAATAATAGTTGGAGAGTTTAATTCCCTACTTTCAATAGTGGATAGGACAACTAGACAGAAGATCAGCAAGGAAACAGAAGTCTTGAATAACACTATAAAACAGCTAGACCTAACATGTCTATCGAGCACTGCACCCAACAATAGCAGAACACAAAGTCTTCTCAAGTGAATATGAAATATTCTCCAGAGTAGACTGTATAATAGGCCATAAAACAAGTGCTGCAAATTATACAATCAGTAAAGTGAAAATGCAATTTACAGAATGAAAGAACACGTTTTAAAGCCATGTATCTAATAAGGGATTTGTATGCAGGATATATAAAGAACTCTTATAAACTAGTAATAGAAAGACAAATAATCCAATTTAAAAATGAGCAAAGGATTTGCACAAATATTTCTCCAAAGAAGATACACAAATAAAAAGATGCTCAATATCATTAGTCATGAGTGAAATGAAAATAAAGACCACAATGAGCTACCACTTCACATCCCCTAGGATGGCTGTAATAATAATAATAATAAGATGGAAAATAACAAGTATTAGCAAGAAAGGCAAGATTCCCTCACACATTGTATGTGAGAATGTAAAATCGTGAAGCTGATCTGGAAAACACTCTGGGAATTTCTCAAAAAGCTAAGCATAGAGTTACCCCATGACAATTCACCCCTAGGTATATATAGATATTAGCAATTTTATTCCTAGCTATAGATCTAAGAGAATCAAAAACACATGTCCACACAAAAACCTGAATGTGAATGTTCATAGCAGCATTATTAACATTAGCCAAAAGGTAGAAACAACCGGAATGTTCATCAACTGATGAAGAGGCAAACAAAATGTGGTATATCCATGTAATGGAGTGTCACTCATCTATAAAAAGGAATGAAGTACTGATGCATACTACAAAATGGATGACCCTTGAAAACATTGCGCTAAGTGAAGGAAGTCAGTCGTGAATGGCCACATATTGTGTGATTCCATTTATGTGAAATGTCCAGAATAGGCAAATCCATAAAGACAAAGTGGATTAGGTTCACAGGATCTGCAGGGAAGGATCAATGATGGGGAGTTACTATTAAGGGTACAGGATTTTGTTTTGGGGTGATGAAAATATTCTGGAATCATATGTGTGTAAATACACTAAACATGTTTTTTTCTGCATTTTTCTCACTTGTGAATGTCTTCCAAATTGCATTTTAATAACTGTGTTGCCTGTGATGGCCTCAAAAGACAGGGTTTGAGGCCTGTTCCTTTCTGCGTCCGTTACCCGTAGAAGGATTCAGTTGCTACCTTTTGAATGGGTATGAGGACTTTGGTAAAGACAATGAGCTCTAGCAAATACAGAATGTGATAGTTTTATCTATACAAATCTATAAAAGACCCACATCATGGTCAGAGGGACACATTGCAGAAAACCTGCTTCTTCCATTAGCATAAATTAGCTTGAGCATATCTTATCTTGAAACTCTCAGTTTTTATTTACATTTTATAAAAGTGTGTTTTTTTTCCTTTTAAGTTCCAAACACTATCTTTGATTTTTTTTTTTTAGGCTTTAGCCACCATCCTTAGCTTATCAAGGAATAAAAACAGAGTTTTAAAATATAATTACATTTGCTTCCAACATTGGTGTACACATGGTATTAGTGTAAGTCAATTTGGATTTCTGAACATCTACAACTAGTTGTTAGTTGCTAAGTTTTATATTGGCCTTGTATCACACAATGAAAGATTAATCAAATGGATCTAGCTTCTAATTCTTGCTGTGTTTCTTCCTAGTTGCAAAACCTTGGGAAAGTTCCTATAGTTTCCTGTGCTTCACTTTCCTTAACTGTCAAATGGAGATGATAATCTCTATCATGCAATATTGTAGGGAGAATACATTATGATAATTGATATGAAAGCACCTGAAATATAACTCTGCACGTAGATGATGATGGTGGTAGTGGTAGTAGCAGGGGCTGATTTTGTTATTCAGTGCATATATATTACATACTAAGCACTTTGCTGAGCTCCTGACATGGATTAGCTAACTTAATCCATGCAACAAACAGGTAGGTATATATTGTGAATTTCTCCATTTCAGAGATAGGAAACTGTAGTAGCTCAGTAAGTGTGACTATAGGTACTACAGCTGCTGGTGTTTGATGAGAGTTAAGTAAATATTAACTTCCTTCCTTTCCATGGGTTTTTTTCTCTCTCCATCCAAGTCACTTGTAGGTGTCCAGAGACTGCTGTTTTTCTATGTGTATAGCACAAGTATCTAGGCAAACTGTGACTAGGATTTATTATGAAAGTGGAGCACAGAGCCCCAGACTGCCCAGCATTAGCCCCAAGAATGGTCTCCAGACCATTCTAGTCCTCATCGGATAGAATATTGCTCATTTCCGCTTCTATATTTGGTGGGGGGGGGGGGGGCAGTTCATTTTCAATTTCTTGTACTATTATGTTCCATTCTCCTCCCCCTTGATTGCCAGCTCCCACCTGTTGCTTTGTCATGCCTGCTTGTTCCTGGGAGAAAGCAGCTGAAGCTTGGGGCAGGGGGAGGGAGTGCTGGGACAGGGGGAGCTGAGGATAGTTTAGCTCCCTTTGCCAGAAACACACCAACCCAGTTTTCTGCAAGCTGTGTTCGTTTGTTCCCTCACTGGTTCATTCATTCATTCACTCGTCCATAGATTCAATATTTAACAAACACAAATTAGGGGACAAGCCATATGCTAGGCAATGGAGATAGAACAATGAACAAACAAGTCCTGGGGACTTTCAAGAAACTGATAGAAACAAGTGGACCAGCAAACATGCTGGTCGTGCTTTGAAGGCTAAGTACTTGGTGCTCCTGATCTCATTATTGTAAAGCATTTAACGTAAGTCTCATGCTTCTTCAGAGAAAGGGCCTTATTGAACAGGTACTCAAACATCAGTCATCTGGAGACTAAATCATGGAATCCTAGAAAACTAGTGCCAAGAGTGAGGCAGCAGAGTGGAATAAGCATGGAACATATAGTCAGAAGTCTAGGCCCAGCTCTTTTGCTCACTGGTTGGCTAAGTCACTTAGCTTCTCTGCCTTCTTTTGCTCATCTAGAATTGGGGTTAATGATAATCTCTACTTGGCAGGGATCTCTGAAGATTAAATAAAGTAGACTCAGTATCCCCCTACCTTGCTAAACTTAGCAGTATCTGATTTTTTTTTTCAACTCTTTGTACGCTTGTTTCATGCATACATACCCGCACCACCACCAAATGAAACCCTTAAGATAGTTAGGGACTTTGTCTGACTTATCACTGTATCCCCAGTCTAATGGTGCCTGGTTTAGGTAGTTACCAAACTGCATGGTAATGAATGTGAAGGCATTTTTTAATTTATGAAAGGTTGTACACATTGTTGTTGTTAAATTAAAAGTCCTCTAATCCGACCCCCTTGTTTTATAGATATCAAAAGAACCCCTGCTGCTTTCTAGCTGCTCCACTTTAGTCAAGTTACTTAACTTCCCTAAGCTTCTCTTGACTCATGTGTTTGCCTCACAAAGTGGTTGTGCAGATCCCATGAGATAAATGTGTGTGACTGTGCTTTATGTGTTTAATGTACTCCATGAATATGGGTTCAATAAGACGAGAAAACTGAAGGCCAGGAAAAAAGGTGACTAGTCCGAGGTCATATAGTGAGTAAGTGTCAGTATTTATAATGGAATCTTAGGCTCCCAACTCCAGTCTAACATATTAAAGCAGATTTCAGAGCAGAAACAGTGGAGGAGAGTAGGCGCTAACCAGGGATAAGGAAAAGCAAGCACACTTTGCCTGGCTGCAACTTGTCTTTGATCATAACGACAAAGAGTAACTAGGAAGGTACTGTGTCAGAGACCATGTGATCACTTTACAGAATGGAAAGAGCTTGTTCATCAAGTTGAACAGTTTATCTGTGTTTATCTACAATAACAGTTCCACCAGCTCCTTACCATTTCACTTTTACCTAGTTCAAAATGATGCCAAGTGTGACAAATTTTCCTTCTCAGGTTTTATCCTAGATTACATTTTGTTCGCCTCTGTGTTCATCTATAATATAGAAAGAGTTAGGTAAGGTAGGAGTATGGCAAGTGGTTATTCTACATTTCTACTGAGGACAGAAAAAAATAATCTGAGGTATTTGGGTTAGATATGAGGAAGAACTTCATGGTCAGGACATGAGAGGTACTGTGATCAAATAGATACTGTGAAATCTCTGGCATTTCTGAGAAAAAAAAATTAGTTTGTCTGATATAGTTTAGCAGTGTCCTAATTTAGGACTCAAAAGTTGTTCAGGGTCCATCTTGGCCTTCAGATTAAGATGCTCTTTGAGAAGTAACATGGCTGTTTTCAAACTCTGTTCTTCAGCTTCAGAATGAGGGGAGGAGGAAGGAAAGTGGAAGAGGAGTTAAGAGGGAAGTGCCCAGGCAGCTTCTGGGCTAGACACCAAAAATTCATTGATGAAGGCCACATGGTGGGTAGGAATCAGACACATGCATGGTTTATTTGTGATATAAAATATTGTAGATGCTTTGAAAGAAGTTCGTATAGGTGGGGACATGATTGTATTCTATCTAGGGGATACAGAGTCAGGAAGGGTTTCATGCAGTAGGTGATGACCTCTTGGGCTGAGACCTGAATTATGAGATGATGTGGCAAAGCAGATGGTTGGAGGAAGGGTGAGGTCATTCAAGTTGAAGGGAGTGGCTGTGTAAGTAAAGACACAGGGACACAAAGCAGCAGGGTTAGTCTGGGGAACTGCAAGTGGGTAATACCACTGGAAGAAAAAGGTCGTGAAGGTGGAGAGATAAGGAACTAGAAATAAGCTTTGAATGCCAGACTAGCACCTCCGGTCTCACTTGTAACTTCAGATTCAGAAGAGTCTGGGCTAAGTAGGGGTGGAATCAGAGCTCTGTATTGCTGATTAGCTTCTCGGTTAGGACCACTCCTGTAAGCCATGAGGAAAAATCTGTCAGGGAGAAGAGTTACAGAAGCAGATGTTTTAAATAGGCTTCCTTGGGGGTCCTGTGTAATTTATGGACTGGAGAAGATCTAAGAGGAAGCAGAAAGACTTGGATAAAAAAGGAGGAATTATTTTGGAAGGAAGTTTGTGTGCGTGTGTGTGTGTGTGTGTGTGCGTGTGTGTGTGTGTGTGTGTGTGTGTGTGTGTGTGTGTATGTGTGTGGGAGAACTATTTGGGCAGTAAAATTAACTGATATTAGTCACTGATTGATTGGATAGTGGTGGTAGGTAGGGTGCATTGAGGAAGTATATTACATTAAGTCCAGAATGACTCATAGTTTTCTGGGTTGAGTCATTGGGGATTGCTACCCACCATGAGAAACAACAGTCCAATAGTGGATCTTAGAGTCAGAGAGACTCGAGTTCAAATCTTGAAGCCATCATTTACTGTCTGTTGATCTTAGGAAGAACACTTAAGGTTTCTGGACCTCACTGCTCTCTTCTGTCAAATGGGGATAATGATACATAACCTCATTCATTTGTTGTAAAGACTAAATGAGGTTAAAGTATATAGAGCGTAACATAGTAGCTGAGACATATAGGTGCTTCATAAAGGTCAGCTGTTATTAATTACTGTGCTATATGTTGTGCTGTGTACTGAAGTGAGATGGGGTGGAGAATTTTTAGTCTGTGCCAGTTACCTCTCTTCTCACAATCAAAATCAGTCTCTTATTTTGGGGAGCAGAGCACTCTTCCCAGGTGTCAAGTTAATACTTGGCCTTGTTTTGCCTTGGGACCAGGCCTCACTGTATATCTAAGAGGTTAGGGTAAGCTGTGTTGTTGGTGAGTATCTCAATAAGGCTGTTTTTCTAACTTCTGTAGGTTCTTTAGGCCAACACGAAATGTTTAACCTTGGCTTTGTGGTTGTAGGCTGAGCTTGTAATCTCATCAGCATTTCATTGCTACCCAAGTTGTGTCTGCCCACATGGTGCTATCTTCCTTCTTTGGGTTTCTGAAGCCTGCAGATGCTTGTCTGAACATTTTTTCTTAAGCTACATTGTGTTTCCCTGCTTCAGACAAAGTCACAAAAGGACTTTATTTCTTTTTATTTATTTTATTTTATTCATACAACCAACCTAGTGTGTCTGAAGTTGTACCTCAATGTGGTTTTGATTTGAATTTCATTTTTTTGGTGGTGTTTTGTTTTTTGTTTTAATTTCTTTATTTTTTGTTAGCATACCCATTGTTACAAATCATACTTATTCTTTATGCCTCTTATCCAATCCCACCCTCCCCCTCCCATCTCCCTCTCCCACTCTAATAACCATACATTTGTTCTCTCCATTTGATAGATTATCTGTTTTTCTGTTGGTTTTTTGCCTAGATGATCTGTCCAGTACTGAGACAGGTGTGATCAAGTCCTCCCCTATTATCGTAAATCATATGCTTCTTCTATTACTCTGGAGTGTGTTTTGTGGAGAGAGAGGACCTCTTTTTCTGTCTTTTTTTTTTTTTTTTTGGTCTCTGCTGGTGCCTCTCCTTGTGTCAGTACAGTTCAGAGTCTGGTGTGCTATCTGCACGGTGGCTGTGACTGCTACTATAGAGACTAGCAGCAGCCATGGCAATTGCAGTGGCTATGGTGGGCTACCCATGTGGAAATGGTGTTTTTGGTGTGCTCTTTACAGACCCAGGCAGCTGGGTTTGGCTTCTCCTAGCTCCATGCCTCAGGCCCCTGGCTGGTCCCCAGGGCGGTGGCAGCAGCTTGCCTAGTTGCAGCTGGGTTCAGCTTCTCCTGGCTCCATTTCTCCTTCTAAGATGTTGTTGTGGAGTAGTTGTAGGGGAGAGGGACTGGGGAAGGGGGAAAGAAATAGGGTGGGAAGAGGAGGAAGGAGGGGGGACATGATCGAGGCCTGTGGCACCCCCCTCATTCCAGCAGGGGAGACCAGGGGGTTCTAGCAGCAGCTTGGTCATTGCTGGGCTGGATGCAGATGACAGGGGGGTGTTGCTGAAGCCCTTGGCCCCCCACTGTCCCAGCTTAGGAGCCCAGGGCACTTCCTGTGGTGGCTTGGTGGTCATTGCTGGGTTGGTTGAGGATGTCAAGGGGCGTGGCTGAGGCCTTCAGCTCCCCATCACCCTGGCCCGGGAGCCCATGGCACTTCTGGCAGTGGCTTGGTGGTTGTCACTGGGCTGGTTGTGGATGTTGGTCGTGTGTGGCTGAGGCCCACAGCCCTCCCCCGTCCCTGGCTTGGGAGCATAGAGAGCTTCCAGTCCTTCTAGGTTTTATAGGTGTTCTTTGGCAGCGTTATGCCTTTACTACTTAATATCAAGCTTTGTCTCTGATCTGTGGGTGTTTTGTTTTTACTTTCAATTCTGTGTTGGATTATTCACTGTTCGCACCACTTAAACTCTGCACTGGAACTAATTTGTTGTCCTTTGCTTACTTCTAAAATGGGGGAACTTCCTGTGGGGACTAGAACTTGAGCCCTGTAGTTGAGCTAAGCTAAATTGCTTCATCGCTGCTGATTCCCTGGGCATGGCTTTTTTGTGCAGCTCAGATTCTAATTGTTTACTTCATATGTACTTCCAGGTCTTATGAGGTCTGTTAAACCTGGATTATGTGGAAACTATGGTCTGGGCCTAGTCTTTTCAGCAAACTTCACCCCCTGCAGTTCTGTATTCCTGACCAGTCTCCACTGAGTGGTCCTGTGCTGGTTGGGGGGCAGATCAGCTGTCCATGCTGTGCCCCAGTGTTCCCCTGGTAGACCCGTCTCCCCCACTGCCCACACTCTAATCACTTCCCATAGGAAGGGCAACGCACTGGTCCCTCGCAGTGACTCACCAGCCTCTGAGTGGCTCCTTTTTTCTGTTGTCTGTGGCTCCTTGCTCCTGTGTGGGTCCATGGGAATGCTGCTAGTGGTCTTGCTGGCCTGGGGGCCACCAAGGCCCTCTTCTCTCCTGCCACCTCCGAGCAACTTCATATGAAGGGCACAGCTGTGGCTTTTGCCAGCTCTTGATCCATGCACTCACCAGCTCCAGACTTGAAGCAGCCAGGGCTTGAAATGTTAGGAGCAGTCCTTTCTTTCTCTCATCGTGGCTTCTCCTGTCTTCATGAACTCTGTAGGTCTATCTTCCTCTTCCCCTGAGCTCTAGTGGCCCCAGCTTGGCTGTCATTGCTTTTTAAAGTTGTAAATTGGTTGATTTGTGGTAGAGAGTGACACTGGAGACTGTCTATTCCACCATCTTGTCCAGAAGCCACAAAAGGACTTTAAAGGTAGGGTTTTTTCCCCTAGCATTTTCACAAGTTTTAGGTAAAGGGAGTGGGTATTGATTGCTGATTTTCTGCCTTAACTAGTAGTGTTTAACAGAGGAGGCATCATGAAGGTTGCAGAGCTCACCAGACTGGGAGTCAAATACCATAGACCGTAGTCCCAAGGGGAAGTTGGAGTGCGATGGGGAAATGGGGAGAAATTACCATTTATCATGAGTATGCCTGGCCATTTGCCATGTATTGTTTGATACATTTGTCACAATACCCTTTTGGGCCTGGAATGTTATTTCTCCCATTTTATAGATAAGGAAACTGATGGGCAGGGAAGTTCCACTTGTGCCCAACATTACATGGCTAGTGATCAGCAGTATTCAAACTCAGGTGTCCCTGCCAACAAAACCTTTGCTTTTTCCTCTTGCGACCCTGCAACTTATTAGAAAACATCTTTAAATCTGAGCCTCATCTGCTTCAACTGTGAAATGGGGCTGTGTAACCTTTGCTCTGAATGACAGGAAATCTTCTTAGACCAAACAGGATAGGGGTCAAGGATATGTGTATCTTGTGCCTCTCACAGTGCCCAGAATGTAATAAGGCCCTCAATAAATATTTGCTGATTTTGTTCCAGCAAGAGGGTAGTCCCATGATGGCTGAGATCCATTTTGTTGGCTGCTATACTGTTCAATGCTTTTACCATCTTTTAAAAGGATTCCAGAGTATAGCTGAGTGACTGATGATGGTTGTTATATAGATTCTTCATAGAGCTCCTGTTCTAGATTCTAGGCCCTGGGAGAAATTAATATGCAGAATGTGGCTAGAAATAATTGTTCTACAACAAAACCCTGGCATAGGCATCAAAACAACTAGGTTCTAGTCTCAGTCTTGCCTCTGAATAACTGTTTCTCCTGGTCAATTCTCTGTTCCTCTCTAGGCCCAAAATTTTCCTCTGAACAATAAGGGAATTGGACTTGGTTAAGTGGGTTTCAGTCCTGACTGGACATTAAAATCATTAGGAAGCTTTGAAACATGGATGCCCAGACCCCACACCAGTTCAATTAAATCAGAATAGGGAATGTGGGGAGGGGCATTGATATTTTAAGAAAGCTTCCTTGTAAGTTTAATGTGAAGCCAAGGGTGAGAAACACTGGACTAGATGATCTCTAAGGGCCATCCAGCTCTGACAGTCCACAAGAGGCAATGCTTTATAGCATGGTGAACAAAGCATGGGCTTTGGAGTTAGCCAGACATATATTCAAATCCTGGCTCTGCTACTTACTAGTTGTGTAATCTTGAAGGAATCACTCAATATTTCTGTACCTCTGGATCTTCACTTGTGAAATGGAGATATGCTATGTGCCCTGCAGTAATAGTTGTGAGGATTAAGCCCCTTGGCCCGTGATTAGTGTATAGTAAGCCCTCAGTAAACAATCTCTTTAGTATCAGAAGTTCAAATGGAGAATGTGAGGAAAGTATTCATCCAATAAGATTTAACAGGTAAATTAAAATCAAGTTGTTTTTTCATTTCATGTTTCCTTGGCAATGGATTCTGGAAACAGAGAATTTGGAAACAGCTCTCGGCCCTAAGATTGGATGACTCTGCAGAAAGCAATCTAGCTAGTTCTTTCATGGCCTATTGGCTATGATGGCTAGGAAGCCATTGGAACATGTTTGGCTCACAGAAGATAGCAGATATGGCTTAGGAAATGCAAGGATGTGATTGCAGTAAGGATTTGTTGGTTCAGCCTCATTTCTGAGAGTGATTCCAGGAGAAAAGGACAGATTTGTAATGTTGGTGGGACACCCTGATAAAAACATTTTTGCTACCACCACTCCAGCTGTTGTGGCATGTTTGTCAGTGATGTAAGCTACAGAAAAATGGAAATCACCAGTAGGGCTATAAGTACCTGATATATAGTGACAAGTAATTTTTCTATTCACATTTGTGTGTTGTACAAAGCAGTCACTGCATGTTAGAATTGAGGCTTGAGTACACATTAGAGCCATGCCCACCCCCCCTCTGATCTCTGAGTAGATTCCAAAGTAAATGTTTGACAAGTATGTAAAACATCTAACTTGGTCAGTAATGGGACCAAGTACATGGTGGGCATTACCCCCAGTACCTGCATGCAAGACAAATTTTCTGTTTCTGTAGTAATCACCATCTTGGCCCCTTTTACATTTCTCTTGCTACACTTTGAATTAACCATTTGTGCACTTACCTTAGTCCCAAACAAGCCAATGAAAACTCCTTGAGGAAAGGGGCTATATCTTTCTTGTCTTTACATACCCATCATTTAGCAGAGCTGTCCCTTTGTCATGTATGAATAATAGAACAAAGGAATTAATGGATGAATGAATGAATAGATGAATGATGAAAATTAGTGTGTGCATATGGGGCTATAATTTTTGTATCCATAAAATATAACCTGACTTGGAAGGCAAGACTTACAGAATGGCAGAGTAAGGACCTTCATAAATCCACCCCATCATAAAAGCAATGAAAACACTAGCAAAAATTATAAAAATCAACTTTTTCAGAACTCTGGGAAGAAAACAAAGGCTTTTGACAATCCGAGGAGGTTTTATTCAAGAAAAACTGCTGTAAGTTCTCTGATTATATTGGAAATAATTAGAAATCAGTAACAGAAGGAGATTTGGGAAATTCACAAATGAATTAAACAATACACTCCTAAATAAACAGTGCATTAAAGAAGAAATCACAAGGAAAATGAGAAAATACTTTGAGATGAATGAAAATGAAAATGCATCATGCCCAAACTTATTTGATACAGCTAAGCTAAAACAGTGCTTAAATAGAAATTCGTAGCTGTAAATGCCTATATTAACAAAGGCAAAAAAAATCTAAAATTAATAACCTAAACTTCCACCTTAGTAAACTAGGACAGAAGAGCAAAGTAACAACAAAGAAAGCAGGAAGAAAGATTAATAAAGATTAGAGTGGAAATAAAGGAAATAAAGAATAAAAAACAATAGAATCAGTGAAATAAAAAATTGGGTTTTTGAAAAAATCAGCAAAATTCACAAATCTTTAGTCAGATCAATTAAGAAGAAAAAGAGAGAAGATTTGAACCTACCTTAGAAAAAGTTTAAAATTAATTAAAAGGGAATACTATGAACAAATGTATGCCAAAAATTTAGATAACCTAGATGAAATGGACAAATACCTGGGAAGACACAAACTACCTAAACTAACTCATGAAGAAAGAGAAAATCTGAATAGTCCCATAACAAGTAAAGAATGTGGATTAATAATTAAAAAACTTTTCACAAAGAAAAGCCTATGGACAAAGGTCTTTACTGGTGAATTCTATCAAACATTTAAAGAGGATTTTGTACCTATACTTTGCAAATTCTTCCTAAAAAATAAAAGATGTGGGGACACTTATTAATTAATTTTGTGAGGTCAGTATTACCTTGGTACCAAAACCAAAGATGTCACACGAGAGGAAACCAATATCACTTTCTAATATAGATTAAAAACAAAATACTAGCAAACCAAATCCAGCAACAAATAAAAAGGATTATAAACAATGATCATGTGAAATTTATCTCAGGAATGTAAGGTTGGTTTAACATTAGAAAATCAGTTAGTATACCATATTAAGAGAATAAAGGACAATAGCACCACAATCACCTCAATCAATACAGGGCAAAAAATTGGCAAAAAAATCCACCTTTTCATGATTAAAACACACAAAAAACTAGGAATAGGAGGGAACTTTTATAAACGGATAATGGACATCTATGAGAAACCCACAGCTAACTTCATACTTAACAGTAAAAGACTGAAATCTTTCCCTGTAAGATCAGGAACAAAACAAGGATCACTGCTCTCACTATTTCTATCCACCATTATATTTCAGTTTCTAGCCAGGGAGTTTAGGCAAGAAAAAGAAGAAAAAGGCATCTAGAGTGGAAAGGAAGAAGTACAACTATCTTTATTCACCGATGACATGATCTTGTATATAGAAAGTCCTGAAGAATTCACAATAAACTATTAGAACTAATAAATTACCTCAGTGAGGTTGCAGAATACAAGACTGATGGGCAAAAATCAATTGCATATCTATAAACTGGCAATGAAAAGTCTGTAAATGAAATTAAGAAAATAATTCATTCACAGCATCATCAAAATACAAGAATACTTACAAATAAATTTAACAAAAAAAGTACAAGACTTGTACACTGAAAAGCAAAATATTGTGGAAAGAAATTTAAGATCTAAATAAATGGGAAAATATTCTATGTTCATGTATCAGAATACTCAATATCATTAAGATGGCAATACTCCCCAAAGACAGAGGGAAATCCCTATCAAAATCCTGAATGGATTCTTAGAAATGGAAAAGAGGGCCCTGAGATTCACATTGAAATACAAGGAACCTAGAATAGCCAAAACAATCCTGAGAAAGAAAAATGTTGGAGGACTCACACTTCCTGTCTCAAACCCTCACTATAAAGCTCCAGTAATCTAGAGTGTGTGGTATTGGCATAAAGATGGACACATAGAATAAAATTGAGAATCCAAAAGCAAACCCTTACATTTATAGTCAATTGACTTTTGACATTGTTGCCAAGACCATCAGTGGGGGAAAGAATCTTTTCAACAAATGGTGCTAGAACAACTGGATATCCACATGTGAATAAATGAAGTTGGACCACTTCACAACTACACAAAAATGATCTTAAAATGTATCATGGACGTAAATGCTAGAGCTAAAATGATAAATCTCACAAGAAAATAAAGTAGTAAATCTTCATGACCTTAAGCTAGGCAGTGGGTTCTTGAATATAGCAGCAAAGGCACAAGCAACTATAGAAAAAAATTGGTAAATTGGACTTAATCAATTTTGAATATGTTTGTGCTGCAAACAATACCATCAAGAAAGTAAAAAACCCAACCTATAGAATGAAAGAAAGTAGTTACACATCATATATCTGATAAGGGTATTGAATCCAGAATATATAAATAACTCTTGCAACTATAAATAAAAAAATAAATAACACAATTTTAAAATGAGCAAAGGATTTGGATAGACATTTCTCCATAGAAAATATGCAAATGAAAAAATGCTCAGCACCATTAGCCATTAAGGAAATGCAGAGCAAGACCAAATTGAAATACCACTTCACACCCATTAGGATGGCTACAGTAAAAAGGCAGAAAAAATAAAGAGTGTTGGAGAAATTGGAACCCTTATACATTGTTAGTGAAGATGTAAAATGGTTCAGCCACTTTGGAAAACAGCCTGGAAGTTTCTTAAAATGTTGCCATTTGACCTAAGAACTCCATTCCAGGGTATGTACTCAAGAGAAATAAAAAACATGCCCACACAAAAACGTGTACACATAAATGTTCATTTCAACATGATTCATAATAGCCAAAGAGTGGAAGAATCAGAAATGTCCACCAGTCAATGAATGACAAAAACAAAAATATGCTATTTATCCATGCAATGAAATATTATCTGGCAATAACAAGAAATGAAGTACTGATACCTGCATGCTACAATGCAGATGAATCTTAAAAACATCATGCTAAGTGAAAGAAGCCAGTCACAAAAGAGCACATACTGTATAATTCCATTTACATTAAATGTCCGTACAAGGAAAATCTTTAGAAACATAAAGGAAATTAGTGTTGCCAGAGGCTGGTAGGCAGGGGTAATGGGGAGTGGCTGCTCATGGGTACAGGTTTCTTTTTGGATTGATGAAAGTGTTCTAAAATTAGTTTGTGGTAATAGATGTGAATATACTAAAATGGGTGAATTTTGTGGTATGTGAACTATATTTCAATAAACCTGTTAAAAAAACAACCTAAATTAATTTAAAAACAGGCTATTACATAAATATTATATGTCCTTGGTAGTTTGGAATAGTGGGAGAATATGAATTTGAGAGAAAATAGTTCCAGGTATGAATTCTGGTTTTGCACTTACTAGCTCTATGAACTCGACAAGTTGTTTGCCTTCTCTATGTCTCAGTTCGCATATCTGCAAAACAGGGATAATGATATCTACCTCAGATGTAGCTTTTCAAAATCTATGTCTCCATCTGTCCTCTCTACAATTTTCTCATGAAATTATTACAATAATGGTTATTTATTAAGCAGTGTGTCAGCAATGGTATGGGCTGCTTTACCTTCACAATCTCACTGAATCCTCACAGCAGTCTTGTGAGCTCTCTCTCTATGTATATATTTTTACCATTTTGCATATGAAGAAATTGAAGACAAAAGGCTTGTTCAAGGTCATTACATTAGCAAGTGGCAGAAGATGGGCATGAAAACCAGATCTTCTACCTTTCCACTTCAACCAGAGGCATCATTAAAGAGAATTGGAGGGCTATGAACTAAACTCGGGTAAAAAGCAAGCAGTGCTGTCCTTGTGAATAGATGGTCATCAAATTTCAAATCTCAGGCTGGCAGCGGGGAAAGAAGCTACCCATCTATATCATAACTTCACCAACTTTTCCACTGAAATATCTCTTGTATCCACAGAAAAGTAGGCACAAGGGATCTATAATGAGAGCATAATTTTAGACTCTAATTCTATCTTAAAAATTCATGTAAGGATGTCACTGTATTCCACAATGTGATTAATAAAAAAATAATTTTAAAAATTACTAAACATCAGAAATTTATTATGCTCTATAAAGATGCTTGGTGGTTTCCTAATCTTTTTCTAGCTTTGTATAAAAAGTATATATAAAAAGATATACTTTTACACATTTAGGCTTTCTCTCTCCCTCTCTCTCTCTCTCTCTCCATGTACTTACTCTTCCCTAAAAGCTCTGTATAACCAAGAAGGAAGCTCTTTTTTTTTTTTCCTTAGTATATTAGACTTTTTTAATGGTAAGATGAAAAATTAAGGCAACCAAGACTTACAATGCACCTACCATGTGGCAGGCACAGAGGGAATAATAAATAACATGTGTTATTTAATGTAATTCTCACAAAAAAAAAAAAAAACCCTAACCCTCTTTACAGTAGAAAGTATTTCCAACTCTCCAGATGAGGTGAATGGAACTCAGAGAGCCTTAATGACTTTGCCCAAGTTCAGTGTTGGAGGCAGGATTCCAACACAGGTCTGGCTAGCTCCAAAGCCCTGCTGTGAGTTGACATTCCTCTCTCAAACAAGGAAAACAGGTTTGTGACTTTTACATTTTATCCTATTTCCACAGTCATTGGGGGACTTGCTCAAATGAGTCAGCTCCTTCAGAGTACCCCCAAGTCCTCCTTAGGAGAGAGTGTGGGGAAGGGAAAAGAGGAGGGGAGAAAAAAGTGGAGGGAGGGAGAGAGGGAGAGAGAGACTGGAGATCTCAGCTGGGTGCTGAAGGTTCCTAAGCCCAAATTCCCCATGGCTGATCTGGCATTTGCAGGCTGGCAGCTTCCAGTAATCCACTTTTATTTAATTAATTGTGAACATGTTGGAGAATAGCATGTGGTGTTATGGTTCAAAACCTTCCATTCTATGCAGCAGTGCTTTTGCTTAAGACTCATAAAACCGAATGCCCTGCCTTGGGATAATAAGTGAGCCTGTAACCCAAGGGAGGTTCGAAGAAACATGTTGCATGCAAATTCTGCACTTGTTCTCAAAGCAAACCTCTGCCGTGCTTGCAATTAGTATGTTATTTCGGATGACGTTAGAAGCTTCTGAGGCTTTTCTTTTAGTTTTTCTTCTATTATGTGCTATTATAATCATACAAAAGAATACCTGTAATATATAGGTAAGCTATACAGCACAACAGTGAAATGAACACTCATGAACCCTGATTAAAGAAGCAACAACATTAGCAACACCATTGCATCAACCCTGCTAGAATGGAAACTCTGTAAGGGCATGGTTTTTTCATCCATTTTGTTCATTGCTATATCCCCAGGACCTAGAATGGTACCTGGTATGTGATAATAAATTTTTTTAAATAAATGCATATGTCTACTTGTATCCTCCTTTCTCATCATCACTCTTGGGCTCCCCTCAGAGGTATCCACAACCTACATTTGGGGCTTATTATTCTTTGCATTTTGATGGTTTGTTAAACATATATATTCCCAAACAACATACTGTTTGCATTTGCTTCTTTTTGAATTTTATGTAATAGGATCATATTGTACGTATACTATTGTGAGTTATGTCTTTCACACAACATTATCATGTGAGATTCAAGTATGTGTAGCTTTATTCTGTTTCTTGTCATTGCTGAATTGTATTTTATTGAATAAGTGCACCATAATTTATTTGTCCTTTCTCCCAATACTGGATGTTTATCATTTCTGCTCTTATAAACAAAGCTGCTATGACCATTCTTGCATGTGCCTCCTGATACACATGTGCATTTATATCCTCTAGGATATAAATGTGGGAAAGGGAATGAAGTTGGGATTTTCATTTTCAACACCCAAAGGTCAGTCCATGAGTCAGAACTGCAATATGCCCTTTGTCCACACTAGGCCAGGGTCAGTGGGAATGCTGTCCAAAATATTTTGCCGGGGGGGAGGTGCACGGGGAGCAGCCTGGTAAGGCCTGTAGTTATTATCTCAGACCTCTAGTTAAAGTGGGTTGTAGTTAGATTCTGAAATCCTTTCCATTATTTTTTCTCCCCTTCCTCCTTTATAGTTATTTTTGTGCAAGGTGCACTTTATTAAACTCATATCTAATAAACAAAATGTTCATGAAGTTTTCAGTCTTTCCTTGATTGTAAATTTGATTAGTTTCTTTTAAACAATTTTAACTATTTTAAATTTTAATATTTATGAAAATTTATATTTAAAAATTTATTTTAATAATAAGAACACTTAACAAGAGGTTTACCCTCATAACAAAATTTTAAGTGCACAATACTGTATTGTTAAATATAGGCACAGTGTTGCACAGCAGATCTCTAGAACATTCATCTGCTTAACTGAAACTTTATACCCATTGAACAGCAACTCCTCATTTCTATTTCTTAAAGGCCCTTTGCAAAAAGACCTCTTATTTACTTTCTGCATATTTCCATTTTGTTTATCTGATATTTATTTTGTAATCATATAATAATAATTGTTATCATTATCATCATCTTATTTACCCATACATGCCTATATGCCTGTCGAAAAATAATCCTGTCCTTGAGGTGTTTCCTCATCTGTAGCCACCTGCACTCTGCTCTATTATATCATTTACTATGTTGTTTTACAGTATGTTGTTTCCTGTCTCTCTTTTCTATTAGATGGTAAGTTGCTTAGGGGCAAGGACAATATGTTGATCATCACTACATCCCCAGCACCTAGCCCTGTGCCTGGTCCATAGAGCCAGGTGTGAAGAGTTGAGTTGAACTAATCTATCTAATCTCAAACTTTGATATCATAACATGGTCTGTCAGTGGTTAAGAATCTGCACTTTGGGGTCAGATTTACCTAGGATGGACTCCTGACCTTGCCACTTACTAGATGTGTGATCTTGGACAAGTTTACCTAATTGTTCTGAGCATCAGTTTTCTCTTCTACAATATACAGATGATACAGAGCTATCTGTCAGGGTTGTTGGGAATATTTTTTTTTTTTTATTTTGTCGATATACATTGTGGCTGATTATTGCTCCCCATCACCAAAACCACCCTCCCTTCTCCCTCCCCCCTCCCCCCCAACAATGTCCTTTCTGTTTGCTTGTCATATCAACTTCAAGTAATTGTAGTTGTTATATCTTCTTCCCCCCCCCAGGTTTTGTGTGTGTGTGTGTGTGTGTGTGTGTGTGTGTGTGTGTGTGAATTTATATATTAATTTTTAGCTCCCACCAATAAGTGAGAACATGTGGTATTTCTCTTTCTGTGCCTGACTTGTTTCACTTAATATAATTCTCTCGAGGTCCATCCATGTTGTTGCAAATGGCAATATTTCATTCATTTTTATAGCTATGTAGTATTCCATTGGGTAGATGTACCACATTTTCCGTATCCATTCATCTGATGATGGACATTTGGGCTGGTTCCAACTCTTGGCTATTGTAAAGAGTGCTGCGATGAACATTGGGGAACAGGTATACCTTCGACTTGATGATTTCCATTCCTCTGGGTATATTCGCAACAGTGGGATAGCTGGGTCGTATGGTAGATCTATCTGCAGTTGTTTGAGGAACCTCCATACCATTTTCCATAGAGGCTGCACCATTTTGCAGTCCCACCAACAATGTATGAGAGTTCCTTTTTCTCCGCAACCTTGCCAGCATTTATCGTTCATAGTCTTTTGGATTTTAGCCATCCTAACTGGGGTTAGGTGGTATCTCAGTGTGGTTTTGATTTGCATTTCCCGGATGCTGAGTGATGTTGAGCATTTTTTCATATGTCTGTTGGCCATTTGTATATCTTCCTTAGAGAAATGCCTGCTTAGCTCTTTTGCCCATTTTTTAATTGGGTTGCTTGTTTTCTTCTTGTAAAGTTGTTTTAGTTCCTTGTATATTCTGGATATTAATCCTTTGTCAGATGTATATTTTGCAAATATTTTCTCCCACTCTGTTAGTTGTCTTTTAACTCTGTTAATTGTTTCTTTTGCTGTGCAGAAGCTTTTTAGTTTGATATAATCCCATTTGTTTATTTTTCCTTTGGTTGCCCGTGCTTTTGGGGTCGTGTTCATGAAGTCTCAGTCCAGTCCTATTTCCTGAAGTGTTTCTCCTATGTTTTCTTTAAGAAGTTTTATTGTTTCAGGGTGTATATTTAAATCCTTAATCCATTTTGAGTTGATTTTAGTATACGGTGAGAGGTATGGATCTAGTTTCATTCTCCTGCATATGGATATCCAGTTATCCCAGCACCATTTGCTGAAGAGGCAGTCCCTTCCCCAGTGAATAGGCTTGGTGCCTTTGTCAAAGATCAGATGGCAGTAAGTGTGTGGGTTGATTTCTGGATTCTCTATTCTATTCCATTGGTCAGTGTGTCTGTTTTTATGCCAGTCCCATGATGTTTTGGTTATTATAGCTTTGTAGTATAGCTTAAAGTCAGGTAGTGTTATGCCTCCAGCTTTATTTTTTTTGCTCAGCATTGCTTTGGCTATGCGTGGTCTTTTATTGTTCCATATAAATGGCTGGATAGTTTTTTCCATTTCTGAGAAAAATGTCTTTGGAATTTTGATGGGGATTGCATTGAATTTGTATATCACTTTGAGTAGTATGGACATTTTCACTATGTTGATTCTTCCAATCCAAGAGCATGGAATATCTTTCCATCTTCTTGTATCCTCTCTAATTTCTCTCAGCAGTGGTTTGTAGTTCTCATTATAGAGATTTTTCACCTCCTTGGTTAACTCAATTCCTAAGTATTTTATTTTTTTGGTGGCTATTGTAAATGGGCAGGCTTTCTTGATTTCTCGTTCTGCATGTTCACTATTGGAGAAAAGAAATGCTACTGATGTTTGTGTGTTGATTGTGTATCCTGCTACTGTGCTGAAATCATTTAGCAATTCCAGCAGTTTTTTTGTGGAGGTTTTAGGCTGTTCGATATATAGGATCATGTCATCTGCAAACAGGGACAGTTTGACTTCATCTTTTCCAATCTGGATGCCCTTTATTTCCTTCTCTTCTCTGATTGCTCTAGCTAGTACTTCCAACACTATGTTGAATAGGAGTGGTGAGAGTGGGCATCCTTGTCTAGTTCCTGTTCTTAAAGGAAAAGCTTTCAGCTTTTCCCCATTCAGGATGATATTAGCAGTGGGTTTGGCATATATGGCTTTAATTATGTTGAGATACTTTCCCTCTATACCTAACTTATAGAGGGTCTTTGTCATGAATGAGTGCTGAACTTTATCAAATGCTTTTTCAGCATCTATAGAGATGATCATATGGTCCTTGTGTTTGAGTTTATTAATATGGTGTATCACATTTATTGATTTGCGTATGTTGAACCAACCTTGCATCCCTGGGATGAATCCCACTTGATCGTCATGAATAATTTTTCGTATGTGTTGCTGTATTCTGTTTGCTAGTATTTTAGTGAGGATTTTTGCATCTATATTCATCAAAGATATCGGCCTGTAGTTTTCTTTTTTGGTTATATCTTTACCTGGTTTTGGTATCAGGATGATGTTTGCTTCATAGAATGAGGTTGGGAGATTTGCGTCCGTTTCAATCTTTTGGAATAGTTTGTAAAGAATTGGTGTCAATTCCTCTTTGAATGTTCGGTAAAATTCTGCTGTGAATCCATCTGGTCCTGGGCTTTTCTTTGTTGGGAGCCTTCTGATAACAGCTTCAATCTCCTTTATTGTTATTGGTCTGTTCAAATTTTCTACGTCTTCATGGTTCAGTTTTGGGAGCTTGTGTGTGTCCAGAAATTTATCCATTTCCTCCAGATTTTCAAATTTGTTGGCGTATAGTTGTTTATAGTAGTCTCGAATGATTCCTTGTATTTCAGATGAATGAGTTGTAATATCGCCTTTTTCATTTCTAATTTTTGTTATTTGAGTCTTCTCTCTTCTTTTTTTTGTTAGCCATGCCAATGGTTTGTCAATTTTATTTATCTTTTCAAAAAACCAACTTTTTGATTCGTTGATCTTTTGAATTGTTTTTTGGGTTTCAATTTCATTCAGTTCTGCTCTGATCTTAATGATTTCTTTCCGTCTGCTAACTTTAGGTTTGGATTGTTCTTGTTTTTCTAGTTCTTTAAGGCGAAGTGTTAGGTTGTTCACTTGCCATCTTTCCATTCTTCTGAAGTGAGCGTTTAATGCAATAAATTTCCCCCTCAATACTGCTTTTGCAGTATCCCACAGGTTTTGGTATGATGTATCATTGTTTTCATTAGTTTCAATAAATTTTTTGATTTCCTGCTTGATTTCTTCTTGGACCCATATGTCATTAAGTAGAATGCTGTTTAATTTCCATGTGTTTGTATAGTTTCCAGAGGTTCGTTTGTTATTAATTTCGAGTTTTAATCCATTGTGGTCTGAGAAGATACATGGGATAATTCCAATTTTTTTGAATTTATTGAGACTTGATTTGTGACCTAATATGTGATCTATCCTGGAGAATGATCCATGTGCTGATGAGAAGAATGAATATTCTGAGGTTGTTGGGTGGAATGTTCTGTAGATATCTGCCAATTCCAATTGGTCTAGAGTCTTGTTTAGATCTTGTGTTTCTCTACTGATTCTTTGCCTAGATGATCTGTCTAATATTGACAGTGGGGTGTTCAGGTCCCCTGCTCTTATGGTATAAGTGTCTATTTCCTTCTTTAGGTCTAATAGAGTTTGTTTTATAAATCTGGCTGCTCCAACATTCGGTGCGTACATATTTATGATTGTTATGTCTTCTTGATGGATCAGTCCTTTTATCATTAACTAGTGTCCCTCATTGTCTCTTTTTATGGGTTTTAGTTTAAAGTCTATTTTATCAGATATAAGAATAGCTACTCCAGCTCGTTTTTCTTTTCTGTTTGCATGGTAAATCTTTTTCCATCCTTTCACTCTTAGTCTGTGTGAATCTTTATGGGTAAGGTGGGTCTCTTCTAGGCAGCATATAGTTGGGTCCTCCTTTTTGATCCAGTCAGCCAGTCTGTGTCTTTTGATTGGGGAATTTAAACCTTTTACATTAAGAGTTGTTATTGAAAGGTGTTGATTTATTCCTAGCATTTTATTGGTTGTTTGGTTGTCTTAGGTGTCTTTTGTTCCTTGCTTTCTGATTTACTGTTTGGTTTCTGTGTTTGTTGGTTCCTTAGGTTGTAGATAGCGTTTTTGTTTGCTTGTTTTCTCTTCATGAATGCCATTTTTTTTATACTAGTGGGTATTGATTTTTCTTGGGTTTTTATGGCAGTGGTAGTTATTTTTCAGGAACCAAATCCAGTACTCCCTTGAGGATTTCTTGTAAGGGTGGTCGTGTGGTAGTGAACTCCCGCAGTTTTTTTTTGTCTGAGAAATATACTATTCGCCCTTCATTTCGGAAGGATAGCCTTGCAGGGTAGAGTATTCTTGGCTGGCAATCTTTGTCTTTTAGTATTTTGAAAATATCCCATTCCTTTCTAGCTTTTAGGGTTTGTGATGAAAAGTCTGATGTTAGCCTGATTGGGGCTCCCTTATAGGTGATTTGACGCTTCTCTCTTGCAGCTTTTAAGATTCTCTCTTTGTCTCTGAGTTTTGCCAATTTGACTATGACATGTCTTGGAGAAGGCCTTTTTGGGTTGAATACGTTTGGAGATCATTGAGCTTCCTGGATCTGAAGATCTGTGATTTTTCCTATACCTGGGAAGTTTTCTGCCACTATTTTTTTGAATATGTTTTCAATGGAATCTCCATTTTCCTCCCCTTCTGGAATACCCATGACTTGAATATTTGAGCGCTTGAGGTTGTCTGATATCTCTCTCAGATTTTCTTCAATGTCCTTGATTCTTTTTTCTTTCTTTTTGTCTGCTTGTGTTATTTCAAACAGCCCATCTTCAAGTTCAGAGGTTCTCTCTTCAACTTCGACAAGCCTGCTGGTTAAACTCTCCATTGTGTTTTTTATTTCACTGAATAACTTCTTCAGTTCAGCAAGTTCTGCTACATTTTTTTTCAGGACATTGATTTCTTTGTACATTTCCTCTTTCAGATCCTGTATACTTTTCCTCATTTCATCATGATGTCTAGCTGTGTTTTCTTGTATCTCATTCAGTTTCCTTAGAATTATCACTCGAAATTCCTTGTCAGTCATTTCAAGGGCTTCTTGTTCTATAGGATCTAGAGTTTGAGATTTATTAACTTTTGGTGGTGTACTTTCTTGATTTTTTGTATTTCTGGTATCTTTTTTTTGATGTTTATTCATTGTGGCAGGGGGTTTCACAGTCCACCGGTTTGAGACTAATGAATAACTAGGATGTTGCTGTGGTTGCCAATTTGGTATGGCTACCTCGTGGCTGCTCAGTTGGCCTCTAGTGCCTTGTGTGTGTGGTTGCCTCGGGTCTTGGGCTTCTCTGGCGAGCCACCTTTCTGGTCAGCTTGGACTCTGCTGGGCTGGTGGATCACGTACCACAGGGTGTGTGATCGCTGTTGAGCTTTTACTTCCTGTGCAGGAGTTCTGCCTGTTCCGTGTGCTCTGGCCCAGGCTGTTGGATCATGCAGTCGCGACCCCACAGGGTGTGTGGTTTCTGTCGAGTCTCCGCCTCCCTGGCCGCACGTCTCCCCACTCTGTGCGCACTGTGCTGGGCTGGGGCGTGTCTTCTGCAACCCTCGTCTATCAGCTGGGCCTTCAAGACCCTGCTTGGCACCGCCTCGCCCAGGAAGTCTACCAGGTTTCTGCTAGGCACAGACGACCGGTCACTCTGGGTGCCTTTGTAGCACTGTGTAGATCTTTCTCGGGACTTGTTCACCTTTGTATCCCCCCAGTATAAACCAAGTCTAGCGCCCGCCTGCAGCCAGCTCTCCGGCAGGTTCAAGCAGACCTGGGAACTCTCCTACCACACTATTCCCAACCAGAAATTGGTTAGGCTTTTTTTCCGAACTGGTGGCCGCAGAGATGGTAACTGTCTCCCAGTAACAGGGAGTTTACCGGGGGCCGGAGTCCAGGGTGCAGTGGAGTGACAGTCGGCCCGCCCGTACTTCCTTGCCCTCCCAACACTGGCCGGGGACGCCCCATGCCACCAACCCGCCAGAGAACCATGGAGGGAGTGGGAGGGGAGGCCGGTCCACAGGCTCCGGAAAGCCCTGCGCCGGGCCAAGCAAGTGTGAGGGCTCAGTGACGGCCGAGCCGGGCGGAGCTGCCCGGACCTGGGAAAATGGAGGCAGCCCCGGGGCGGTGAGTGGCCTGGTGATGCAGGCGGGAGCCGGGTGGGTGTCTGCCGCCCACAGGACTGGTCCAGGGGTCACTCACAGGGTTGTGCCAGGTAGGGCGCTCACTCTCTGTCTCTGGTTTGCCGCCTTTCCCGTTCTCAGCCGCTGCCGCCTCGGGCTGTTCAGTCACGGCGTGGCTCGGGCGCTCCCAGGAATCTTCTTTAATGCCGGCCTGAAACCTCGAATCCTGAATAGGGCAGCTGGCCGCCTTCAGCGCGGCCCCGGCCTCCGGGATCCTGTCTGCATCCACAGCAGCCCTGGCGCCGTGTTCCCTGTTTCGAGACTCGCTTTTGCAGCTAAGAAACAGTTCTTTTCCTGCTCCACACTTCAAAGCTGTTGCCTGTAATTGAGGCAGCTTCTCCTGCCGAGGGCAAAGTGGCGGTCACCCCCCACGACCGGCCACCAGCAGCGGTCCTCCCTTAAGAGATGGCAAGAGGAAGGTCCACAAGTTTCCCGGCTGCCTGAGGCCCAGTGGCCGCCTTTTCCACCTCAGCTACTCCGCGCCAGCCGCCGCAGCCACCGCCATCTTGAAAGTCCTTGTTGGGAAAATTAAATGAGATGGTGTGTATGAAATGGTCTGGCACATAGAGTGCCTAAGTACAAGTCTTTTTTATTTTATTTGAATTGTTTGTGTTAGTGACAGAAGTCAAAAAAGGGGAGAGGAAGAAGACACTTGTGAAAAATTTCTGCTGCTTCTCCTTGTTTTAGGACTGAGGGTGAAAGCACAATTTTTACTAAAGGCAATGGCACTTTTAGCCAAAGAAATGCCATCCTTAGCATTTGGTTGAATTGTATATTGGAAACTAACTCCTTTTCTGTGGGACCTATGGCCCTGCTACCTGTGGTTTGGTGGACAGACTCCTGCTGGCTTTCTAGTTAGGGTAAGAAATGGAAGGCTTGGCGGGGAGAGAAAATAGGCCCCCATAGCCAGCTGCTGGGTTTGCATCTCAGCAGTGCTTTTTGTGGTACTTGGGAGTTGAATAAAGGCTAATATTTGTGCCTTGGAGATAAAGTGCTAGTAAAGTGTAGTCTGAGTGATAGCTTTCTTTGCTCTTATCCTACCAGGGCTGCTCACTTGGAATTAAGGAGAAAATAGTCTTTTGTGCTTTGTTGCATTCTGATGAGTGTGCTGAGCATGATTACCAAAGAGCCAAAGAGCTTTTAGTAGAAAGTAAAGGTGAGTAGTGGGAAGACAATAGGGTATTGAAAACTGTGCTGGACTTGAAGTCAGATAGTCCTGGGTTTGGTGTCAGATTGTCCTGGGCTTCTCACTTTTTTCATCTGTACAATGGATATAATAATGAAAAAGTAAACTTGTCTCACAGGGTTGTTATAAGGTGTTGAAATCACCCAGTACAGCATACAGGCTCCCATTAGGGCTTATTTTCCTTCCTTCTTTAATTAAGAAGTACTCATAAAATATAGCAATTGTATTCCTGAGGATGAGAGCATGGTCAGTTGTCAACTATCTGAAGCAGATTAACCCAGAAGGTCACGTGAGTTTTGTTTACTGCTTAGGCATAGAACATAGGAAAGATGAAAGTTGACCTTTAGGCAGTAAGAACCATGTTCCATTTGTTCAAACTTGAATTAATTACTATGGGAGACTGAGAATTACCCTTCCATAAAGGTTTTAGAATCGGCTTTCTGGCCCCTCCCTTTAACCTCCACCTGGAAAAACTCAGGAACAGATCTTGGAGACAAGCAGTTAGACTGGGTAACTTCTGAAGCTCCATCCTTGATCAAGGAACTTATGAGTCCTTTAATGGCCAAGTGTTTGATGGAAGCCCGAAAGTCATCCAGCATTACTGTGCATCATTTCTCAATAAGAGCCTCAGGCATAGGGATCCCGCTACTTTATGTCGTGGAGTGGGGGAGGGGGGATGGCAACATGATCTAGAGAGACTCCTAAGGAAAGTGAGGGAATGGGGGGAAAAAAGACCAATGAAGACTGGTGTGATAATATTAACCAGGATCCTTCACTTGTGTATTTATTCCAAGGGCTTTCTATTCATTGTCTAATTTCTATTACCACTAACAGCAGCTCAGCAGAATGAATGATTATCCTTATTTTACAGATGAGATTTGAGGCTCAGAGGGCTAAAGTAAAGCACATAAAACTGCTTCCATATTTGGTCTGGTTTGGTCATAAGTCTTCTTTTGGATGAAATAAAGTAGTAGGGCTGGGTTCATACCATCTGATTGCTCTGAAAATGTTGCTTGGCCACCACCCTGAGTTAGATTACCTTAACCTCAGGTTTCCTGCCTTCATCCTTCCCTGATATAGATATAGCCTGTGAGATTGGTTAATTCCAGAAAACTTCCCTAATCTCTTGACAGGATCTAAAAAGGCTCTGTTCACAGCAGAGGAAACTCTACAAACATCATCCTTAGGAGAAGTCCCAGGAAAATTCAGCTTCGCACTGGCTCACTTGAGCAATGAATAATAATTTAAGCATGCAGTTTACTCCTGAAGAACTTAGACTTCTGCCCTCTTATTTCTACCACCCACTGACAAGTGTTGCATTATTTTTGTGTGTGTGTCTTTCCAGTTTGGAGAGCGCCAGGGACCATGTTTTGCCCATCGACTATTACTTTCCACCCCAAAAGACCTGCCTGATCTGTGGGGATGAAGCTTCTGGCTGTCATTATGGAGCTCTCACTTGTGGAAGCTGCAAGGTCTTCTTCAAAAGAGCAGCTGAAGGTAAAAGGGTCTTGCACACTCACCTTTATTTCTCTTTCTCCTTTACCTTCTAGAGAGAAAGACACCAACCTTCAAGGGCTCAGGATTGTATCATCTCAGGGACAGAGTCATTAGCAGTACCCTCTCAAAGAACCTACGAGCCTAAAAAAGCAAAGTTTCATACTTGCTTGTCCCCTGGCTTTGGCTGCCTTGGTTGTACAGGCAATGTAGGCAATGAAGGTGGCCCCAGCTGGAGCTTGGGTCTTGGTGGGTCCTAGGAATGAAAGAAAAATTAATGATTTGAAAACATTTAATTTCCTCCATGCTTGTTTTCCACTCCACTGCCTAGCAAGGGAAAAAATTGTCCTTATAAGAGAGGTTAGAAGTGGAGAAGCCCTGAGTCCTCAGCCTGTACTCTATGGTGAATACGAGACTGTTCCTTAGCAAAGGCTTCTGGCCTCGGCCCCAGAAAGAAAACGTTCTCTCCGTTCAGCAGACCATCAGTCCCCGCACCTGCTCCCCGCTGCTGCTGCCTCCTTGGGACCTCTGTTTGCATTAATAGGTAGGTAAGAACCTAGAGTGCAGAAATACGTTTATTCTCCTCTCCGGAGGCCCATCAGGACCTGCTCATTGGTCCAGAATCCCAAGCCAAATAGCATCTTATATCTGGCTAAGTGGGCTCAAGCCCTAGCTCCTTAGTCTTACCTAGCTTAGAACAACTCATGTCTGCTCAGCCCCCAGAAGTGCTCAGCCTATATCCTACAGCAGGAACTCTCATTTCCAGACCTCTTATATATGCTAGTGCCTCCTTCCTTCCTAATCACCTTAGGCTTAAGCTTTCTACTCATCCACCTCACTCCCCACCCTGTACCAAGGGCTTCCTACTCAAAGGGACACTGGTGAGCAGCCCCTACACAGATGCTCTGCTCTGGGACCAGACCCAGTTGTTAAACACCACTATGCACCCCTGCCCCCACTTTCCACAAAGGAGTGGACTTCCTGCTAAGGCCTTTTTCCTTCCCTTTCACTGTCCTGGAAGTGTTGAATTCCAAATCAGAACCAAAACAGAGAAACCCTGAGGACAGTCTTAAAAAACAGGTGTTTAGGCCACACCTTTCACCAGGAATGTGCTGACACCCACCAGAGGACAACAGAAGCATGAGAGGGTTCATGGCATCTAGAGAAAAAGTAGAAAGTGGGTGCCCTTTAACTGGTCTCCTTGTTAATAGCCAACCACAATGAGTATAGTTTCATCATTTTGGCTGGGTGTCAGAAACACTTATAAAAAGAAAAATGTCATGTTGTTTTCTTCCAGTCCCCAAAGTAACAAGGAGGTAGCTAGTATTTGATATCACTGAAAGCATGCTGCATGTTCTACTCATAGCCCCGAGTGGCCCATTGCTACTGTCTATGCTGGGCTAATATGGGGTCCAGGCCCCAGTAGCTAGGCCTAAGCAATTTGGAAAGATCCTGAGATCAGTGCCTTTCTTTCTTAAGAGTACTTACAAAAGGATGGCTTTTAGAAAAGGAAGTGAGGAGCAGCTTTTATGACCTCTAATCATCCCAAGTTCCCTACTGAAACCCTGCCACTTCCCCATATCCTGTCCTCTAGCTGCGAATGAACCAGAGCACTCATCCAGAGCCAGGATGTTAGCAAGCCCAGAGACCATGGTAATAGCAGCCATATCAGATGGGAAAGGAGTTCGAGTCAGCAAGTGCACAAGCAAATTCAATGGTCAGATAGATTCGATTATACCCGATACTGCCTCTGGGTTTTACAAATCTCTGACACCAAATTGTTCTTTTCAGAAAGCAGGGAAAATGACCAACCACGTGGTGAAAGAGAGATTTTGCTATCATATCATACATCCTACACGGGAGCTTTCTGCAGGAGTTAGGGATGAAGGAGGGAGGCTGGCAGAAAGGCAGCTGGCAGGGCTGCCTGGGGGGAGCTCTGCTATTATGTGGAACCTGGGCTATTTGACAAATGGAAGAGGAGAGATGGAGTAGGAGTGGGGGGAAATCACCCAATTTACAGAACACATAGAAATCCAGCAAGGTCTCAAATTGCTCCATACCCTAGAGTCACTTCAGGAAACAGTGATTTTTTTTTTTTTTTTTTTTTTTTTTTTTTTTTTTTTTTTGAGAAAGCAAGCCTCTGTGAGCTCATGAAGCCAAATGCTCTTGACTGCTTCAAACAGGAAAAATCACCAATGGATTCCCTGCAAAGCCATGAAGGAGAACCTTATGAGTTCCTTGGTTACATTGGAATATAGACCCCAGATTTCAGTCCTAAGCCTTTTGAAGGACAGGAGAAAAAAAAAAGAGAGAGAGACACTACACAAAACAAAGCCAAAAAAATTATTAGTGTTTTCTTTCTCCTCCCACCTGTAAAGCTGGGTGACTTGAGTTTACTGCCGTCATTATCCCTATTTGAAAGCAGGGGCTGTCTTATTACCCGAAGAGAACATTTATTCATTTTTTTTTACCATCTTTACAATGTATCTTTATCACCCAAATGGCCTTTCTGAAGGTGGTTCTGAATCTGCCTTGTTGAAACTTGGAATTACACCCATCTTGGAGAGAGTAGGAGCACAAATCTTGCTCTTCCTCATTTGTTTGTTGTTGTCAGTTAACTCAGACTGAGTATTCAGAGTGTTGATTATCACTTAATTCATGGTTTTAGAAATCTTTGAACTGGCACAGGTACAAGACTTAAAAGCCTGGCATGTCAGACAGAAATCCATTTCTAGCTTTGGTGGTTCATAAAGCATGAGGCTTTAATGTTGTCATTGGTACAGGGCTCAGCACAGAGTCAATTATAATCTGGCCAGGATTTCTTGTTGGGAAGGAAAAGAAAGAGAGAGCCCCACATTTTCTCATTGTCAGTAATGCTGGGGGGTTAGGTGAGGGTAGGATGAGGCTGGACAGGGAAAAATCTACATACTTTTGAGAAGAAAAAGAATGGTACTAGGCTATGGGTGTGAAGTCACTATAATCTAGTTTAGGGATACTTAGTAAAAGAGTGCGTGTGTGGCTGGAGGGATGGTCTGTGGATTAGAAACAGGCATGATGATTAGAAACAGGCATGAGGAGAAACAGCTGGTTTGTGGGCTGGGTAGAATGAGCAGGGAAGAGAAAGGGATGGCATGTTGGATTCTAGCTAAGAGGCCCAGAAGTCAAAGGAAAGTAGTGACCATACACAGGAGTAGGGGCTCAGAGAGGTTTTAGTTGTGTGGTTTTAGATAAGAAATTTCCCTGTTTGGACCTCAGTTTTTCCCATTTGTAAAATAAGGGAGTTGAACTAGATGCTTTTAAAACGCCCTTCCAGCTTAGATTTTTGTGTGTGTGACAATTGTACAAATTACAAACGTCATCACTATTCTTTCAGCCAACACACATGCATTTATACCTGTGTGCACTTTTGGTTTTGCCTTCCTAGCAGATGGCACATCTCATACCCTAATTAATTAAAAATCAGTCTTCAAATGGGGATAGAGCCAGCTGAGAGGTTGCACTATGGATGAGCTGGGTTAAAAGTCAGTACTTTGAGATTCTCCCTTGTGATCGTGGCTGGGTAACTTCCTTTTTTTTCCATTTTCTCATCTGGAAAATCAGGATATGAATCCCCATCTCTACTTCTTCATGTTTCAAAGAGGGTTAATTAATTCATCATGTGCATTATGTGCTCAAGAATTTACTATTTTTCAGACATTTTCTAGTAAAACATTGGAGATTGTACATCCATTTGTTTTGTACACATGGAGTGCTGTTTGGTACACATCATAAAACTGAAACTGTAGTTTACATTCTGAACTCAAAGAATTACACCATCCTCACTGATGTTTACAATATGTCCCAATTTAATTTCCTTGGCAAAATTTACATAAGTATGGCTTTGATTCTCTCTCTCGCTTCAGGTTTTTGTGAGGGAAGAAATGTAAGTGAACCCTCATTGAACTCTTTCCTTTAAATCCATTCTTTCCCACTTCAACTCATGTGGAATTGAATATTACTTTTTGTTTGGAGTTTTTGGTGCATGTCAGTGTCCTCTTCACTCCTTGACTTTTTAAGTAACATTTCCCAGGGGCAAATTAACTCTGTTAGGAGTATCTGCTTGCAGCTTCAACAGAGCCTTGATCAGGTATCTTTGCCCAAGGAGTTGACTGGTCTTTACTTTGCGAGTCCTAGAGATCTTTTCACAAAGCTCCTCTTATCTTTCTGTGTCTGGTTTTCTTAAATATCACAGTAAGACTTTCGATCAGGGGCTGGTAAACTTTTTCTGTAGAGGGCCAGGCAGTAAATATTTTAGGCTTTGTGGGTCATATGGTCTCTGTTTCGGCTACTCAGCTCTGCCTTTGTAGTGTGAAAGCAGCCATAGATGATACTTAAACTACTGGGTGTGGCTGTATTCCAATAAAACCTTATGGGCACTGAAATTTGAATTTCATTTAATTTTCACATGCCATTAAATATTATTTTTCTTTTGATTTTTTTCAGCCATTTAAAAATGTAAATATTATTCTCAGCTCTTGAGCTTCACAAAAACAAGCGGTGGATTGGACTTGGCTTCCAAGCTGTAGTTTGTTGACCCCTACTTCATATGGTCGCTCCTGTGCTTTCAAATGTGTGGTAAATTTTATTCTTTCCAGTCTCCTAGTATCTTAATAACTCTGTAGACTATCTAATTTTTAAAATTTTTCCCAGTTGGCCAGTCAAAGTTTGCATGTCTTGCTTGCACAGAGTGCCTGGGCTGGTAGCCTCTTGGTCTTGAGCTTTTTTACTAGACAGGAGAAAAAATAAATCTAAGAATGCAAGAAAAGGATTTTTTTCTGATAATCTAGTAGATGACTCCCCCTTGTAATACTCAGAGGAAACATTGAAAACACTGCACACATTTTCAAGACTTGTGTACTGTAAGCATGTGGATAACTATGAAATATGTATAAATGAATTTTGCTGAATGCCATGTATATTCCAAATGATAAAGTGGAAGGGCTTTGGCAACTACCTGGCACCAAATGTTATGGAAAAACCCTCTGTTTTATAGAAGGTAGAGCCCAGGTGGTCTGATCTGTGGATCTGCCATATATTACCTCATAATTTTCTGTCTTCACACATTTTCTGGCTTAATTCTGTCCCTCCTCATAACAAGACTAGACCACAGGCTTGCAGAATAAATAATTTAGCTCTGTAATTAATTGTAGTTGGTACCCACCCAAGTCTTTGTCAGTGCCCAATTTAGTAGCTATGCCAAGAATTTGCCATTGCTGCTCTATAGTGCCTGTATCTGCTTAGTTATAGCATGTGCATTTTATGAAACAATGATTAACAAGAAGTTACCATAGCACTTGCACCATTAGTAAGTATCTGTAAAGTTCACGTGCCCTTTGTCACTTGCCAGATCTTTGGAGTCCATTTGCCTCCTTCTACCATGCCTTACTGATTCCCCAGTTTCTTATTTTTTGTGTGCCTGTTCATATACTGCAGCCAGAATCTTCTTCAATCCCTCAAGAGAATCTCTTAGTAACTCAATTTTCGGGGTGGTTCTTTTTTGCAGTTGGCTTCTATTTCAAGGGTAAGTGTTAGACCCATTTTCTCTTCAGAGGTAGGAGTTATGTCTTACTTCTCTGGTCTCCAGTTCCACAGCAAAAAAAACATACTGTTTCTCAAAATAATTGAACTTCGTGAGAAACCATCATTATAAAAAGAAATCTTCGGTTACAATAGCTATGTGTGCATACTTCTTGAACCTGTTATTCAGTTGTTCATACTTTTCCCCTGTCCCTTCATAGCTATGGAACTGCACTGAGCATTCCAAGAAGGCAGGTGAGCTTTGTACCTACAAACCTGCAGAAGAGCGAACTGAGATTGGGAGGTGAATGACTCTTTATAAGAGGAACAAGGATTAGCATTCTTGTTCTCTTTTCTTCCGGTCTGTGCTGTGACTACTGAAGAATCCCAGTGAAATCACTATATTTCCTCACTAGGCAAGTGCCTATCTCTACAGAGCACCTCATAAGAACAGTCCTGGTAGTAATTTGCATTTACCGAGTTCTTGCTACATGTAGGGCTCACATACACAAAATACAGAGCATGCTTCCAGGAGCTTTCAGTCCAGTGATCAGAACCCTGGCTATCTTTAAATTGTTTTAATGGGTGAAGAGCCACCATATCCATTTGAACTTCCCAACCACCTGGGACAGAGGGAGAGGTCATTCTCTTAGCTTTCTGTGTGAGCAAACTGAGGCTTTGCCAGTTAATCAACAGGCAGTAAGTAGTAAAGCCGAAATTTGAACCCAGATCTTCTGGGACCAAAAGCGGCATTCACCCTGCTACACCACAGCTGCTCCTCAAATATAAATACAAGGGGTCTTCAACAATAGCCAGGCTATAAAACCAACTTAAATGTTCATCAATGGATGACTGGATAAGGAAAATGTGGTATTATACACAATGAAATTCTGTGCAGCCATAAAAAAAGAATGAAATTCTGCCATTTGCATCAACATGGATGAGCCTGGAGAAAATTATGTTAAATGAAACAGCCCAGGCACAGAAAGAGAAATACCACATGTCCTTACTCATAAGTGGGAGCTGAATTAATAAATAAACAAACAATAGAGAAAGAGAGAGAAACAACAATCACAATAATACATTGAACTTTTAGAAGGAAAGAACAGAACTGTGGTTACTAGAATTCTGTGAAAAGGGGAGAGAGAGGGGGGTTAAGAAATTAATGAAAATTTGGTTAATGGACACAATAAATGATTAAGTTTTGTAGTGATGGATAACCTAACTATCCTGATTTGACCATCATGTATTGTACACAACTATTGATAGTGAACTTTGTACCCCAAAATATGTATAATCAATTATGCATCAATTTAAAAAAAGCTCATGGAAAGATTTGCATTGTCTTTTAATCCAATTTGTCCATGAAATTTTGAAATGCTTTTGTATACTAACCCAAAGTCGAAAGAAAGCACTATGCCTAGGCAAACAAGAAAGGCAACAGTGAATAGGAACTATAGAGTCAAATATGAGAGAAGGAATTTAAGAAAGACATAAGAACTGTGGGCAGAAACTGAGGAGCCACTGAGTAGCACTAACGTCACAGGGAGCTTGCCTTCCTAAGAAAGCCCCTAAAATTTAAAACAGATGGCAGTTCAGTCACTTCATTAGGTAGGGCCAGGGACATGTGAGCTGTAGTCCTTCTACCAACTCATACTCTTCATAGGGAAAGTTCTGATTTTGATAAAACTAGGCCTGGTAGCTCTCTCTTTATTTTTATTAAGTTTATTTATTTATTAATATTATTTTTTATATTCTATGATGTTGCAGAGCAGTTAGGAGGGAAGAGGAGAGAAAAGGGAGAAAGAAATAGGGTGCAAGAAGGAGGAAGGAGGAGAGGTGGTGTTGAAGCCTGTGGCACCCCCCTCATTCCTGCAGGGGAGACCAGAGGGCTTCCAGTGGTGGCTTGGTCATTGCTAGGCTGGGTGCAGATGTCAGGGGGTGTAGCTGAAGCCCTCACCCCCCACTGCCCCAGCTCAGGAGAGCCCAGGGCACTTCCTGTGGTGGCTCAGTGGTGGTCATCACTGGGCTGGTTGTGGGTGTTGAGGGGCATGGCTGAGGCCCCCAGCCCTCCCCACCCCCTGGGGTTGGTAGCCCAGGGGACTTCCATTCCTTCTAGGTTTTATAGGTGTTCTTTGGTGATGTGAGATCTTTACTAGTTAATATCAAACTTTATCTCTGGTCTGTGGGTATTTTGTTTTGTCTTCCAGCTCTGTGTTGGATTATTTGCTGTTCCCACCACTTAAACTCTGCACCGGAAATAATTTGTTGTCCTTTGCTTATTTCTAAAATGGGGGAACTTCCTGTAGGGACCAGCACTTGAGCTCTGTGATTGAGCTAAATTGTTTTTTTTTTTTTTTTACTTTGCTGCTGATTCCCTGGGGAAGGCTTTTGGGGCAGCTCAGGTTTTAATGGATGACTCCATAGGTACTTCTGGGATCCACTACACCTGGGTTGTGTAGATACTCTGGTCAGAACCTTAGTCTTTTCAGCAAACTGCATCCCCTGCAGTTCTGTATTCCTGACCAGTCTCCACTGAGTGGTCCTGTGCTGACTGGGGTGAAGATCAGCTGCCCTTGCTGCGCCCCAGTGGGCCCATCTCCCCTACCGCCTGTGCTCCAAACACTTCCCATGGGACGGGCCATGTGCCAGTCCCTTGTGATGACTCACCGGCCTCTGAGAGGCTTCTTTTTTCAGTTTTTGTGGCTCTTCGCTCCTATGTGGTGGGAACCTTGTCAGTGGTCCTGCTGGTCTGGGGGCCACCAAGGCCCTCCTTTCCCCTGACACCTCCAAGCAACTTCATACAAAGGGCACAGCTGCAGCTTTTGCCAGCTCTTGCTCCGTGTGCTCACCAGCTCTAGCCTTGAAGTAGCCAGGGCTCAAAATGGTCTGAGCAGTTCTTTCTTTCTCTCATGGTGGTTTCTCCTGCCATCATTCACTCCATAGATCTCTCCTCCTCTTCCCCTGAGCTCTAGTGGCCCCAGATTGGCTGTTGTTGCTTTTTAATTGTTGTAAATTAATTGATTTGTGGGAGGGAATGATGCTGGGAACTGTCTAATCTGCCATCTTGATCAGAAGCCCCCTGGTAGCTCTTAATTCAATCTCATCGCGTAAGCACCGAACAGGAAGCACAATTTAATACCTGTGCTCCTGAGAATTTTGCTCCTCTTTACCAAGCTAATGGAAGAACTCAAAGACAGGATGTATGAGTATAAGTGGTAGATGCATAGTTTCTTGGCTTTTTGCTTTAAACCTTCTGAGAGGAGTGTGCTACAGTGTTTTCTATTGGGCCAGGAGCAAGAGAAATCCACTTCCCTCCTCTTCGATGTCAGGAAGCCGAGAATATTATTTTTTAGGACAGAACTAAAAGGTCACAGAGACAAAAGCTTGTTTTCCTCTATCAGGGTTTTAAAATTCTGTTCTTTCTTTCTCTTTTGGCATACTTGATTGTGTGGATGGACCTTGATTTCACTGTAGTGTCTGGGTGTGGACTCCAGAGACTGTGGGCCTCTCACAATACCTTAAGTTAGACAAGCACATTCCTACAAATCACAAGCTCATTTACTTTCAAGACAGTTTATTCAGTCACAAGTTGTTTAATGAAAAGATTTAAAAGATTTGCAGTGCACAGAATCACAGGAGACTAACCTGTTAAAACTTGAAGGAAAGGAACTTGGAAATCTAAAAATCTGACCAAGCCATTACATGGATGAGGAAAAGGAGACCCCGAGAGAGGAAGTGACTTTCCCAGGTTTGTATAACATGTAAATGGCAGAAATGAGGGCTCTCTGCCATTTCTTGTTTCTTGTCTGAGGGGCTCTCCTGCCTCACAGCCAATCAGCAGAGACACAGAGGTTGTTACCTTAGAATCTCCAAAAATTATGTGAGGCACCCTCAGCTTCCAGAAGGTGTTCAGTCCTTGGTAGTCCTCTTTGCTTCTGCCATTGTGTGAGAGCATTTTCTGTAAGTACATGTCTTCCCCCCAGTAGAGAATGAGTAATAACAGTAGTCTGTGGTGGAAGGGTTCTGCAAAACATTTCTTGGTGTGAGGATTCTTGCAAGGTTTTTTGTGTATACCTGCATGCATGAATTTTTTTAGGGAGAGTTTTCATAGCTTTCATGTGATTCTCAGGGACTCTATAACCCAGAGAAGATTATAGAACACTGGTCTAGTCTCTGATATGGACTTTATAAACTTATACAGGAGTAACCTGACTGCGGTGATATCCAACATGGCCATTTGATTACTGAAACTTCCCCCACATAGAGTACATTTATTGCTTATTGTGTACACTGAACCTATACCAGGCACTGGGATGAGAGATACAAGATACTATGGATTGGTTGAATTGTGTCCCCCAAAATCCATATATTAGAAGCTTAATCCTCACTGTTACTGTTGAGGGTGGGAAATCCTATTATAGTAATTAAATGGAGAGGCCTTGAAGAGATGATTAGATTGCAGAAACCATGCCATAGTGAGTGGATTAATATTGGTGCTGAGCGCTTTAAAAGGAGAGCACATGAGAGACTCTCTCTCTCTCTCTGCTCCACCATTTTCTGCCAGGTGAGGCCCCTGCATTGCTGTAAAGCCACCACCAAAGAAGACCCTCACCAGATGTGTTCCCTGGGCTTTGGACTTCCTAAATATGGGCTAATACACAAGATAACAAAAACTATTATTTGAGCACTCAATATACATTAGATGCTTTATAGACATTTTCTCATTCACTTCTGACAACACCCCTCTGATGTAAGTATTAATATTACCCCAACTTACAAATGAGGGAACTGGGGCACACGAGTTAAGTTACTTTCCCTAAGTCATGCAACTAGTTAGTGGCTGTGGGGTAAATATGACACACAATTTTCAATATAATAGAGTGATATCAGTGCTGTATAAGAGAATAAGAGAATGAGTTCTTCTATCTGGAAAGTTTGGGAAGGTTTTACAGAAGATTTAAGGGTTGATTTAGGTCTTGAGAGATACGTAAAGATTTTTCCAGGTACAAAAAGATAGGAAGAGAACTTCAGGAAGAGGGAACAGACTGAGCAAAGACAGGGTGGTGTGAAAGTAAGAGGCTTGTCTGGGAAAGATTATGGAGTCTGAGGGTCATTGTGGGAAATCTCTTCAGATGCAACAAGCCCCTTAATGGCCTTCAATTGGCCTGTCATTGCTGGCTCCCTCCCCATGCTAAGCTGTCTATAGCTGCCCTACTCTAGTCTCTGGGCCTTTTGGAAGCAGGAAGGTAGTGGAACATCCAGGTGGTGAAAGAAGATGCAGTGCAAGAGCAGTAGATGTGGCTCTGGCTGTACCACCGACTTACCATGTGGCCTTAGTCATGTCTCATTCCCTCTTTGCACGTTAAAATCTCCATCTGAACAATAAAATGATTGGACTAAATGATCTTGAAGATTTTAACAAGAAATTATATAACAACTTAAATCTTTAACAATGATTTTTAATAGTAAATCTCTAAAATGTTGTAGATATTCCAGATGTGCCCATTGGCCAGTGGTTCACTTTGTATGTGTCATCCTTGGTAAACATGCAGACCTGCATTCAATCATTAGCTCCAAGACTTAATAGACATGTGAACTTGAGCAAATCACTTAACTTCTTTATGCCTCTGTGAGCATAATAGTAGCTCACAGGGCTATTGTAAGAACTAAATGATGTGTAATACAGCTCCTGGCGGACAGTATGTTTTGATTTCTTCTCCTGAAGTGGAGCCATGGTCATTGGCACACATACACTTATGGTATTCCCTGGGGAGGCAGAAAAGATGGGAGATGGTATCTGTGGTAGTCCCCCTGGGTAAAGGAGGCCTTGGGTTGGTGTAAGATTCCCAGCCAACCACTCCTTTTCAGTGTTACTTAATTAGCAATCAGAAAGGCCAACATTTGTATGAGAATACAGCAAAGGTCAATCTCTTCCACTTTCCTCTTTGCCTCCCTGGATACTGTGAGTAATATTCCACAGCCTGCCCAGCCAGCACGTGTTCATTGCCTCTCCTGGCTTCAAGGCTTTAGACTTGAAGGTGTCAAAGCACTCTGTGTATCTTTGTCCCCCAAAAAATAGGTTTGGCCTCCTCAGCAAATTCAAGTCCCAAACTAAAGGCCAGGAGAAAAGCTAATAAAGGTCATAAATTATCCTCCATTTTCTTCAGCCATTGGTTTCCCTTGTCCAGCCAGAGACGTGTCTTAAAATATGTTGAGGCCAGATTCAATAGAAACCTGAACCAGCACCTGTGTAAATAATTTTTTAAGGTTTCCTTTCCTGAAGCCGGATGGATATTTTTTAAAACCAAGCCAGATTATATTTTATCTAGAGTGACATCTCCTGCATTCCTAATGTTTTGGACCCCTTGGGGGAATGTGGTTTGGTTGTGGTGACACTGCTTTGTTTGTCTTTGGAGGGAGGGCATTTATTTCAAAAACAGGGTAATGTCTCAGTATGACCTGTGACTCTACTATGTATAAAATGAAGCTGTGGTGGTGTACTGGAATTCATTGTGCTTCCCATAGATTGGCTTTACATCCCTCCATTCCCACCCACTCTTCAATTTTGATTCCTTTAAAAAGCAGTCAGCCCAAACTAGCAGGTAAATACTACTTATCTCTGACTCCTACCTGAATTACCTTCAGGTCTTGTTCAAAACCCCACGTGAGGAGAAGGGGTGAGTACCCTGCCAAGGATGCTTAGGGCCAGTAATCAAGCAGTTATCCAGTCTGAGGTCCCTTAGCTCTGCTCTGCTTCAGAATGCAGACAGAGTTGATCCTCCGTTTGTTTTGCTTATGGCTAAAAGTCTCCTACTTCCCACTCTCCTGCATGGCCTCTTCTGCCACCCCACCTATATAGCTCCAAGTCCCCAGAAACTCCTCTGTAGCCCCTGTCACTTGGAAAGAGTTTTCTTTGTCTCTTTTGCAATTTGACAGGGACTAGCCAGCAAGTATAGGTTCAAATTATGCTTCCACAAGAACAGAGATAAGTGTAGGGAAAAAAAAGAAAGGGGCGTGCAGGTGTGGAATGATTTCTCACCTACCTAGTGAGCCCTACAGTGATATTAAAGTGCTCTGTTCTCAGGAGTCTTATTGATGTAGGGGTAAAAGACTTGATCTTGGGTCCAATATTTAACCATGTGACCTTGGGAAAATGACATCACCCCCTGAGTATTCATTTGCTCACTTGTAAAATGGGGATCCTGATTACTACCTCCAGAGAAGATATAAGGATAATATGAGACAAAGCAACTTGAAATTTTCTAGCATAGTGCTAGACTTTTGAAAATAAAATGAACCAAGCACTATTGATGGCTTTTCCTAGTGCATGAACAGGAAACCAGGCCCCCATCAAATTACAGCATGTTTCCAGGGCTCCAGTGATGTCACTGTAGAAATGCTAATGTGAATTAAGCAATTCACCTGTTGCTGTTTACATGGATAATTTGAAAAAGTAATTATTTTTATACATAGACAGTTTTGCAACCTTACAGATGAGTCCATTCCCAAGTACCAAAAACTAAAGAAAGTTGGCTAGCACAATGGCAAAGTGGGCAGCACAGAACTCCCTGGGCCATGTTCCCTAGCTAGAGGGAACTCCACACCACAGACCACAGTGTTCTCAGTGTCCAATGGTAGGGAAGAAAGCCCAGAGATGAGTGTGAACCAGCCGTGTCCTCAGGGAGCTTCCAGTCTGGTGGGCATGCCTTCCAAGGTCAGCTGCAACTTTAGCACTGCACAGAGTACCTAAGTACAGCAGAAACAATGTGATGAGACAGGGGAGAGAAAAATATACAGGCACAGTCCTCTTCCCACAGACCCAGGGACAACTCTGACCAAGGCTGGCATATTTTGAAGCCCTTGTCCCCATCAGCAGGTCTGGAAGCCTTAACAACAACAAACAAAGAATGATGATGATGATGATGATAATCATAGCACAGATGTTACTTAATATTTTCTGTGTGTTAGGTGCTACACTAGTAGATACTTACTACCTTTATTTTACAAATAAGAAAACTGAGGCACACAGGACTAACAAAACAATAAGGCATCTAATTTATCTCAGTTCAACAAACATCGAGCATCTGTTACATGCCAAGCCTTGTGCTGGGTGCTGGGGAGAGAGAGAAGAGTAAAGCAGTCCAGTGGGAGCAACAAACAGCACATAGTGAGTCAGATCTATTCTAGGCTTTCTGCTTGATGCTGGGAACTAAGTGATGAATGAGACATAGTCCTTCTCACAAAGATCTCAAAGTTTGGTGGGGATATCAATGTGGAAATAAGAATTAAATACTGCTGTGATAAGTGTCAGAAGAGATAAATACAAAATGGGAGAGATTAGGCAACAACTGATTGGTTTAAATCAAAGCCCAAAAGAAACAATGTTATTAAGAATTATCGAACAACGAATTGATTCAAATCAAAACCCCAAATAAACAGTGTTTTCTAATTTTATTTCAGCTTGGTTGATAGTTTTCCATTTTTTATTCTACTCCTAAAATGGATGATCAGTATACGTTTCCCACCCAAGGATACCAGTATACTGTAGAGGGCTGTACTACAAAATACAGTTAAACTATTCCTTTATCCCAATGCATGGTCACACTTTTCCCCTTCCTCACCTTTAGTCAGGCTACCTCTTCTGCCTCAAGTGGTTTTTTTCCACATCTCCCTATCCTTAAGTCCTACCTGCCTTCAAGGCCTCGCTAGAATGCCTCCTCCTCCATAAAACCTCCATCTCGTTGAAAGGTACCCCACCCTCTCCTGTACTCCCACAGCATTTCATGGGTGTCTCTTATGGTTCTTAGGATTTCCTGCTCTATCTTTCAGTAATGTCCTTACCAATCTTTTTCCTCCACTAGAATGAGTTCGTTAGTGGAAGGTTCACTTTGCTGAAACCATGATTTTATTTCAAACATGTTGAAAACCTCTTCTGAAGTGCAATATCTCTTGTGGGCCTCACCCTTCAATCTTCAACATGCAACTATGTCACCTATCTAGAGAGTCACACTTTCTTAAAAGCTTACCACCCTTACACAACTGATTAAAACATGTCTTCATTTCCTTTAGGTCCAGACCTCATGCAGGCATAATTTAGAGTCATAGTTTTGTTTTGTTTTGTTTCATTCTGTTTCTTATCTCTATTGTTAGAGATTTAAATTGTTTCTGTGTACTTAAGCTATATTCATATACATTACTTTTTTCTCTTTAAAATTTCCTTGGGATCCATTTCCACCGGTGTATATACAGGCTCAAAAGCAGGGGTTGGGGATGGAAACATTGTACCACAGACAGCCAATAATGTGTTATGACTTAAGAATTTATGAAAGGCCCCTCTATCTGAAAAAATCTTCCTACCCATGATCTGTCAGTGTCTGAAACTCCCGTCATATATGGAATTGTTTTGGAAGGCCTTGCTTCCTGGGACAGATTCAGGCATTATCAGGAAATAGTATTGGAAATTTGATTGTTAGTACATTCCTTAGTGGGACTCCGAAGGAATGGAATGCCAGTCTCAGATTTTGAAAGGGATAGGGGATTCCAGACAGGTTCTGAACAGAAGGTGCTTATCTGGAATAGAAAGGCTTAGATAGACACCAAAGTTGCAAGCTCTGAGGAGCCAGGGGTCAAATAAAAGTACTGAGCACCTGGTAAGATGAATGAGCAGAAGGGAAAGAGGGAAGCAGAGGAAGGGGTTGTGGAGAGAGACGAACAAGTTTCACCCATTTAACTTGGAATTGTATTTGGCTTGTGGGCACAACAGAAGCAGTGAAATTACTTTAAACTAGGAAGAAATGTATGAGTTCTGGGCAACCAATAGTTGGCCTTAGGATGACTTGTAAGGGTCAAGGCCAGAGAGGACATCCTGGTCCAAGTCAGCTTCTTTGACATCAGAAAATCACGAGGGGTTTAGATATCAAAGAACCAGCAGGGGCAGAAGAACTCAGGGCATCATGGCAGACTCAGCACATACAAGTAGGTTCACACAAGTCATCAGACTGGATTATGACTACTGATGTGGGGTAGAGAAAAGCTAGTTCTCCCATCTGTGTAATGGGCAGATCTTTAGGACTGGTAGGCATATGTAGGGAATTGGAGGGAGGCAGGTGGCTATATTTATGAATTAGTTAACTTCACTGACACGGTTTGGAGACTGTGGCTTCCAGATACTCAGGTTTTCTTCTTAGGGTGGAGACTGCAAGATCTATTACAGAACTGTAAATTCCATATGGAAAAAAACAGGCCTCCTATGTTAGAATAGAAAATAAAACTCTGTGGGGTTTGAGGACAGAGGGGCTGTGTAAGAAGTCAGACAGCATTTTCCAGTTTGTCCCCTAGGGTTCCTTGCCCTATTGTGATTCAATTTCTCTTACTTTGGTTCCTATTGCTAACTACCTTCTGTACTTCCCCCTATCTACCCAGTATAAGTACATATCACATTCCTTGGGTTCTCAGAAAATAACAAAGATGAACTTTCCTTCATCAAAATGACTATTAGTAAATACTGAGGAAGAACAAACTGGAAACCTAGTATAGAAAATAAAAAAAGGATTCTATTCCTTGGAATCTCGGATAAAACAATGAAGAGCTTTCTTTGAGCCTTAGAAACCGTCCCATAAGGTGACTCTCTTCTAGCCATATCAACTTGGCCCAGTTTCTAATTGGTAACACTCTTCCTTGTTTGTTAACCCATCCACTTGCTCCTGTGGGGTTCTACGGCAATACCAATTATCTACACATATCCAATAACAGGAAGGTCACTTTCTAATAGCAAGCCCTTTTATGATGTTGTGAGCATTTGATATCCATGTTGCTAGTAATATCAGTGAGTGATCTGACCCATCCTTGTAGCAGAAAGTGATCAGTAGATTGCCTCAAGGAGAACCTCACTGTTCCAGGAAATGTAACTCCAGAGTTTTCTGACTCACACCAGAGAATATATACTGAGAATGGATCCTGCATTAAGCATTTCCCCAACTAGCTTCAGAGATCTTTAAAGCAGTTAGGATGTGGTAGAAGGAACGGATACTTGAAATCAGAAAATCTACCTATTAGCTTTGGGCCTTAGGAAATTCATTTAACCTCTTCAAGCCTCAATTGCTTTATCAGTAAAATGGAAATAATATAGTGGCTGGAAAGACTAAGGTGATAATGCTTGTGAAAACACTGTATAAATTACAAAGTGTTATATGAGTATTAGTTTCTAGTTTCTAGGAGGTTTTCTTACCATTGTACAGGACAACCATGTCTATTTTAAAATAAATAAGTACTTGCCTCTGACTACCCTGGAAAAATTTGCAGAGTTGCCTGTAGGAGAAACATCTTTACTTGCAAATCACTCCACTGTTTTCTCTGTACATATCATGTTAATACGTAAGGCACATTTCTTCCAATCTTCAGTCACGCCAGAATGATTACCTCTTTGAAATACCTACTAAGGCTCTTCAAAGTGAATTTTATATGTCCCCCAAAATAGTATATTACAAAGATAACCTCAAAATTGAATGACAGTATGTCCAACCACTTTCACACGATGCAGGGATAGACAGATACATAATTTTTATTTATAGAGATAATTACTGTCTCCCAGCAAGCGAGTAGTAGTCAGAAAATGATCAAGAGAGACCATAGGGAGTGCCTTCCCATTGCAGCTCGCTTTAGGTCTCAGTTGCAAGGTTACTAAAAGCCTGTGCAGATAAATTTCAGGATTTCTGGCAAAACCAAAACTTGCTCCAAGAGCAAACCATTGTTTTATTGTCTTGTGTTTTTAATCTCCAGAAGGCATTACTTTTACCTGGCATTTGGCGACAGGGAAGTTTTCTAAGTTGCTGTAGACAATTTGAGAAAGAGAGGTGATGTTATTGGAATACATTTATTTGTTGTAAATTATAAATATATGTGCTTTTTCAATCCCATCACCCTCAAAACTTTGTTTTCCCCAATGAGACTGTCTCCCCTGCCTTTAATATGCTTGCTTTGAGTTCATAGATGGACATTCCTGCCTGGCTGACACACGGATCTTGTGAAATAGTTTCCAAGGTTCATTTTTTTTTTTTTTTTTTCTGTTTTCCCTTTATGCCCAAGCTGCCAGGAGCAGTAGTGGCTGTGGTGGACTGACAGTGAGGTGACAGCAAGCCGAGCTTTGTCTTCTGGCTTCCCTTGAACTGTTGCATTCATCATCCAAAAGACTCCAAGCCAGCATTCCACAGAGTACCCTCACCAAACTCACTAAAACTGAATGAGAATCAGAATTCCAAACCATTATGGGGGGAAGAAGTGAGACATGGTTTGTAAAACTAAGGTACTCTCTCTGTTAATTTTTTCTTTTTTTTTTTTATTCCATTTTTTTTTTTTTTTTAACTTCAGAAAGATACTAGTTTTCTTTAGGAAAATGTCAAAACCTCATAATTTTCCAGGACCTAGGCTGCTTCTTAAAGAAGCACATCACAGAGAGCTCTCTTAGCCAACAACATATTAAAAGATCAATTAACCATTCATTCATTCAAATAATGTATATCAAGAACTTTTAATGTGCCAGACAGTGGGACAATAAAAAGGACTATGCCTTTCCCTTTTCTCCTTCACAATATAATGAGGGAGATAGCCACTCTTTCAATTTATAGTGATCTGTAACATTTCATACATTGCTGGGTATCTTCACATGATAGTGACACAAGAGAAAGATTAGAAAGTGGACAGAAGCCAGGGAAGCGTGGATATAGCCACTCTCAAGGCTCCATTTTGAAACACTGGGATTGCAGTTTCAAAGGGCTGTTTTGAAATCCCACCCTATGGTACTGCAGAAAGTGAATCTTCCTCTCACCTCCTGCAGGTGAGAGAACAGGTAATAGAATGAAACAGATGAGATGAGAAATTGGAAAGAGTTAGAGTTCATTTTCTTTTAGCAAAGAGACTACCTTATGAACCATGGCAGAATAAAACCACCACTAGACAAGAGAAGGCTAGGCATGTGACCCCAGGCAAGTCACTAAGTATCTCTGGACTTTTGCTTCCTCATCTACAAAGCTGTTAATGGGATTTGCCCTTTCTACGTCATAGGTGCATTGTGATACAATGCATGGAGAGGGATTTTCCAGTGGCAACAAATGTATGAGATTGCTAATAGGATTTTGTGAAGGTAGATATGCCTTTATTAATGACCTGGAATGTCTTTAAAGGCCTCTGAATGCTTTTTTTATTATTTTATTTTTTATTTTATCAATATACAATGTAGTTGATTTTTGTGTCCCTTTACCAATTCCTTCCTCCCCCCCCCATCAACATTATATCTGTTCACTTGTCTCAGCAAGTTCAAGGTATTGTGATTGTTGTGTCTTCTTCCCCACCCCCCCATTTGTTTGCGTATTTATTTATTTATTTTTAGCTCCCACGAATAAGTGAGAACATGTGGTATTTCTCTTTCTGTGCCTGTCTTATTTCACTTAACATATTTTTTTCTAAGTCCATCCATGCTGCTGCAAATGGTAGTATTTCATTCTTTTTTATAGCAGAGTAGAATTCCATTGTGTAGATATACAACATTTTCCATATCCACTCATCTGATGATGGACATTTGGGCTGGTTCCAACTCTTGGCTGTTGTAAATAGTGCTGCAGTAAACATAGGAGTACAGGTATCCCTTCTACATGATGATTTCCATTCCTCTGGATATATTCCCAGCAGTGGAGTAGCTGGGTCATATGACAGATCTATCTGTAATTGTTTGAGGAACCTCCAAACCATTTTCCATAAAGGCTGCACCATTTTGCAGTCCCACCAACAGTGAAGGAGGGTTCCTTTTTCTCCACAACCTTGCCAGCATTTATCATTCTCAGTCTTTTGGATATTAGTCATCCTAACTGGAGTGAGGTGGTATCTCAGTGTGGTTTTGGTTTGCATTTCCTGAATGCTGAGTGATGTTGAGCATTTTTTCATGTGTCGGCCATTTGCACATCTTCCTTTGAGAAATGCCTATTCAACCTCTGCATGCTTTTAAATTAAATCATTTACACTATAACTTATGAGACACTCTTGATTTCTTTTTCTAACTCCTCTCCCAGAGACTAAGAATTATTGACCCCAAAAGGCACTCTGGGATTTTTAAAACATTGAGATATATACATACCATAACCGCCTTTTTAAAGTATACAATTCTTTGGTTTCTAGTATGTTCAAGTTGTGCAGATATCACCACTATCTAATTACAGGTGGTTTTCATCACCACAAAAAGGAATTCTGTACTCATCAGCACTTAATCCCTATTTTCCCCTCCTCCTTGGCAAACACTCATCTACTTGCTGTCTCTATGGATTTGTCAATTCTGGACATTTCATATAAATGAAATAATATAATAAATATGTGGCCTTATCATCTGGATCCTTTCACTTAGCATAATGTTTTCAATGTTCATTTTTGTTGTAGCATATGTATCAGTAATTCATTTTTTCTGGCCGAATAGCATTCCATTGTACAGATATACCACATTTTATTTATCCATTCATTGGTTGATGGACATTTGGGTTGTTTCCACTGTTTGCCTATTATGAATAAGGCTTTCATGAGCATTCATGTGCAAATTTGTGTGTGGACATATGTTTTCATTCTTTTGTGTATGTACCTGGAAATGAATTGCCGGGTCATATGGTAACAAGTTTTACTTTTTGAGGAACTGACAAACTTTTCCTTAGCGACTGCACCATTTTATATTTCCCATCAACAACATATGAAAGTTCTAATTACTCCACATCCTTGTTAACATATGTTATTATCTTTTTCTCTTATCAGCATCACCATCATTATTATTATTATTACTATTGTTATTGTACCCAGCATAGTGGGTGTGAAGCGGTGGTATTTCATTGTGGCTTTGATTAACATTTCTCTAATGGCTAATAATGTTGTGCATCTTTTCATGTGCTTCTTGGCCATTTGTGTATCTTCTGTGGAGAAAAAACTATTCGTATTCTTTGTCCATGTTTTAATTGGGTTATTTGTCTTTTTTAACTGAGTTATGTGTGTTCTTTATCACTTCTGGATACAAGTCTATTATTAGATACATGATTTATAAACATTTTCTTTCGCTCTGTAAGTTCTTTTCATATTTTTGAAAGTGTCCATTGAAGAATAAAATCTTTCATTTTGATGAAGTCCAATTTATCTGTTTTTTTCCTCTTGATGTTTGTATCTTGATGTCATATCTAAGAATCCATTGCCTTATCCAAGGTCACAAAGATTTACACCTGTGCTTTCTTCTGAGAATTTTATAGTTTTAGCTGTTACATTTGGGTCTGTGATCCATTTTGAGGTTTTGTGTTGTTTTTTTCATATATTTTGTGAGGTAGGGATACAAGTTGATTCTTTTGCATGTGGATATCCTGCTGTTCCAGAACCATATGTTGAAGTATTGTGTCTCCATAGAGTCATCTTGGTATCCCTTTGAAAAACTGTTGATAATAAATGTATGACCATCTGGATTCGCAGTTGTATTCCACTGAACTATATGTCTATCCTTACGCAACTACCACATTGCCTTGCTTACTTTAGTTTTGTAGTAAGATTTGAAATTGGAAAGTGTGAATCCTCCAAATTTTTCCTTTATTATCAGTATGGTTTTAGCTATTTGCAACTCTTGCATTTCCATATGCATTTTAGAATCAGCTTGTCAATTTCAGGGAAAATGACACCTGTTGTTTGTTTTAATAGAGATTACATTGACTCTGTACATCAATTTAGGGAATATTGTCATCTTAACAATATAAAGTCTTCAAATCCATGAACACAGAATGTCTTTCCATTTATTTATGTTTTTTTTTAATTTCTTTCAATTATGTTTATACTTTTCAGTGTATACATTTTACAGCTTTTTGTTAAATTTATTCCTAAGTATTTTATTATTTTTGATGCTGTTGGAAATGAAGTTGTTTTCTTCATTTCATTTTGAATTATTCATTGGTAATTTATAGAAATACAATTGATACTTGTATATTAATCTAGTAAACTACAACCTTACGGAACTCATTTATTGTCTCTAATAGTTATTTAGTGTGCTTTTTTTTAGAATTTTCTTTGTACAAGATACTGTCATGTGCAAGTAGAGATAGTTTGATACTTTTCTTTCCAATCTAGATGCCTTTTATTTCTTTTGTCTTGCCTGACTTCCCCGGCTGGACCCTCCAGTACAATGTTGAATAGAAGTGATGGCAGCAGACATCCTTGTCTTGTTCCTGATCTTAGGGAGAACTTTCAATCTTTCACCATAAAGTATGTGGTTAGCTCTGGGTTTTTCATAGATGCCCGTGATCAGGTTGAGGAAGCCCTCTTCTAGTCCTGGTTTGTTGAAGTGCTCGTGGTCTGTTCTTGCTGCTATTTGTTGCTGTTTTATTGTTTGCTTGTTTAGTGACTTTTTAAAAACTAATTCTAGATTCCTGGAAATATGTCAGAGCTTTTCAAAGCCCTCTGTGGATATCTCATTCCCTGGCTTTTTCTTCTAAGTTTTTCATTAGCTTATTGTTTGCCCCAATTGCTATCCACCAATTCAGCCAGCCTCAAGGTCCAACTTTTGCCTCTGATTATTTTCTACAAACTCCCTCTTCCTTAAAGACATTCACACTGGGCGAGTCACGTTAAACATAGCCTTCAGAGTAGAGTCTTTCAGGGAACCATCAGATTGGTCAAATCATGAAAATTTCCTGAGAAAGGGGCTCTGAAGAACTCGCAGCCCCATTTTGCCCCCTCCAGTGGCTACCAAAATACTGGTTTTCACCTTTATTGCAGGCTATTGGTTTTCAGGGCTACTGTGGAGCTGGGGAGGGAGAAGGATGATAGCGCTAGTTAAAGCACCACAAAGCTTGCTGCTTTTATTGAGATTTAGCTATTTTTTTAAAAATAAATCATCCCCAGATTGCTGAAAGCCTGTAGTTAATTTCGAGAGCCCCTAATAATGTTGGTTCTGATTTTTTTTTTTTTTTTTTTTTTTTGCCAATTTTCTCATTGCTTTTATGGAAAAGAATTTTTGGAGTTTCCCACTCCACTATTTTCACTGACATCACTTCAGCCTAATTTTTGATTGAGCACCCCCTAACCTTTTTTTAAAAAGTGAGTATCTAAATTGTTCAGGACAAATGGACTCTTGTGTGTCCAGGACAAATGGGGAGACAAATGGTCTTCCTATCTCACTCAGGATTAAAGTCTTTGATCTATAAATTAATGATCTGTAAGGTCACAAATGATCCGTACTGCTGTTACCACTCATAACTCATCATCTACCACTTTTCCCCTACTGAAGCTGCACTAGTCTCTTTGCCAATCCTTGAACATGGTAGGTGCATGCACTGCCACATCAGAGCCTTTATATCAGCTGTTCCTTCTGCCCGAAATGCTATTCCCTGAGATATCTGTGTAGCTCATTCCTTCACTTCCTTCAAATTTTTTCCCAAATGTCATCTCAATGAAGCCTGCCCTCACCAGTCAACTTAAAATTGCTCTTCTCCAGCACTCCCTATCCTCTTTACCATGCTTTTTGTTCATAGCACTTGTTGCATATCGTTTAACTTTCTAATTTATAAGGTTTATTTTTTATTGCCTGCTTCCTCCTCTCTTGTACCCCCCCCCCCACACACACACATATACATTAAAATGGATATTTCTCAAGATAGAGATTTTGTATTTTTTATTCACTTAGAACACTGCCTGGCATAAAGTAGGTATTTAATAATTTAATATTTATTGAATGAATGAATGCATGCGTGAGTGATTGAATTTCTTAATTCTACCCAGATTTTTCTTAATATCTTGTCTGTTTTATGGGCATGGAAAGCAATATGTAGCATAGATTCTGGCACTTAGTAGATGTCTTGTAATTTTTCATTGAATGACATAATAAATATTATGCCCCATTTCCAACTCTTTGTTTATCCAGTACTGTCAGGTAAACAAAATGTTCCACCTAACTGAGCTTACCCAGATAACTGATCTCCAGAACGTCTAGGTTTTAATAATTTAATGTATTTCATAACAGAATAGGTTTGCTTGCCTTCCAGAGCACAGCAGAGTGACTGTAATTTAATATTTTTATTGAAATTTTAGAAGTTATGAAAAAAAGGGTAGAAATAAGAGTCAGAATACCTGGCTTTATCTCTCACTTAACTGCATGAGCTTGGGCAATTCTGTTAATCACTTTGAGCTTTAGTTTCATTACAGCAAAATGGTAATAATAACTGCCCTGAATAGCTTATGAGTTAGCCTGAGGTTCAGAAAAGATAATTCATAGGAACACTACCTGTAAATTGTAAAGCTTCCTACAAATGCATTCATATAAATGTTTATAATTTGGGAAGGGGCTAAATATATATGAACTGTTTCCTATGAGTAAGTGTTTAGGGAACAGAGAAAAGGCACACACTCAATGTGAGAGTGGCTGAGCCTGAGCCTGAATAATATCAGTATTGCTGTAATTAGGTGAACATAATTTTACATCTCTAATATTTGAGAATGGGCCTCTTTCAAAGTGAAATTTCAAAAGTCTCCTTGCTCTGGATTGTTAAAAAAAATATTGATATCTTACTTGTTTTGTAGCCAAGGATGACTCTTCTGTTTTCCAGGAAAGTCTCTGGTGCCCTTGGTGCTGAAAATGTGCTCCGGAATAGATAGGCCCTCAGATATCTAGGGACCTCTGGGACAGTGAAAAAATAACAGATGAAGTCAGACCTGTTTGTCAGCTAATGTTCCTCAAGTTGGATTGGGTGGAAATTTTTTTTTTTTCCTTCGAGGGAAGCCTAGCAGCATGTACCTTTGAGTTCCCCTGGCCTTCTAAATCACAAATAGAAAGGGATAATTTATTCACTCTACGTTATAGAAGAATTTTAATCTGCTAGCCATGGGAGCCTTTTCATTTTACCAGTGACCATTATTTTTGTTCCTAATTCAGTTGATGTCAACATTTTTTGGTGAGAATTCTTTCCAGGAACTCAAATATATGGCAGGAAAATAAATACTTTTCAGGGCAAGTAGATGGAATAGGTGGACCTTTTTCCATGGATATAGTCTCCCTGTCTCCTTAAGGCTCTGATGGTTGGAAGGAAAAGCCTAGGAGCACTTTAACTAAACACTCAGCATACCAACAGTGCCCCTCTATTTTCCAGATGGCATTTCCCTGGTCACGCCTCTTGGTCAATTCCTGTAACTGGTCTAACAGGTAGTAATCACCAAAGTGCAGGCCAAAACAGGGGTTAGAGGAAGGAACAGTCAAACCTGTTTGGCTGTCTTAAAGTAGTTGTAAAAAGAAAACTCTTTGTTTTTAATAGAAAGGTTAAAGAAAAATGGATATAGTCAATGTGTTTGATCAAAGCTGATTGAATATTTTGGAGTTTTTGATGACCAACAAATCACCAGTTTCACAGCCTGTTTCATGTTTCAATCTTGGCTCTTTCCAACGTTCATGCCTTTTCAAATACATCATCTGCTCTGCCTGGAATGCCCTACCACTGCTTTGTTCACTTAGTAAAATTAAAATTCTGTGTTTTTATGGAGATTACTCCTTCTGTGAAATGCAACTTCTTCTAAGTCTTCTTTCATCTCAAGAGTTTCACATTTACTAGCTGTTAGCATTTCTTTTACTATATAGGTTATCATCATCCTATTATTTTGTCTTCTAATGACACATTATAACGACTGCTACTTTCTTTTGCCCAGTTCTTTGTACATCTTCTCCTAGGTTTTATCTTTAAAAATTCACTCATCCACTCCTCTGTATGTTTCTCTCTCACTATTTTGTGAATGCCTATGTGTGCCAGACATTGTGTTAATTGCTTTGCATACATTATTTCATTTAAATGTTGCAACAGATCTATGCATCATCTCCATTTTACAGCAGGCTAAACTGAGGTCCATAGAAGTCATGTAACTTGCTCTAAGTTGTAGCTAGTAAGAAGCAGAGCAAGGATTTAAATACTAATCTGTCAAACTACAATGCCCCATTTCTTCCTGACTGTACTGTACTGGCTCTTCTCTTTCTGTAGTTTCCACTTATTCCTTAATGAGTGTCCCATCTCAATATTTTGGCACCTTTGTGGAGCTTTCCTAGAATCAGAAAGCAAGTTTGGTTTCTTAGTGCTCTGAGTCTCTCATAGTGTGACTCCCTGAGGGGGAATCATGCAAAACAGTCCTCCGGAGAGACTTGGAGAAGGTGACTGTGAGATAATTGGGATGCAGGCTCACATATCCCTCCCCCAGTCAGCAATGTTTCCACCCTCAGTGGGGATGGCAGTGGTACTATATTCAATGCTGAGCCCAGTGAGGCAGCACTTAAGTCGGTGGTAATAGCTTCTCTGGCTTTTCTTGAAGCCGTCACACAGCTCAATAGTTCCTTAATGGAGCTCAGCCTTGGGTTTTTCTCTTTAAATACTTCTCTTCTCTTCCTTCCCCTACCTTCTTCCTCCTTCCCCACCCCATCCCCCCTCCTTCTCTCTCTCTCTCTCTTTCTGCCTTTAGTACTGTCGCGTAGCATGTGTGTGTTTTGGTAAGGTGCACACTGTAATCATCTTGATAAGTAGCTTTTGAATTTTCAGGAAATCAAATCAGAACTGCACCCAGAGGCAGAGTACAATGCAGGTGTGTGTCTGAGCTGCAGCTTAAATTTCAATTTTCAAATTTGATCTCCGCTAACTTTATACTTTGGAACGATGTTGGAACAAAAATCTGATTAATTTGATTAAAGCTCTTTATTGTGGAGCACTTAATAGATAAATAAATAACATTAAGTTCAGTTCTTGAGTACTGCATAATAAAGATTTCAACAGGCTCTTCAGCCTTGATCATCTCTTCCTGAGTTCCACATGATTCCAGGAGAATGCATACCATTCTAATAGCTCGTTTACCAAGTACCTAAAATTTGCAGAGGATTTCATATGTTATTTTTGTCACAGCTCTGCAAAAATGTAAAAAATCATATTACAAAGGAGGAAACAGAATCAGAGAAGTTATGATGTTTGTCCAAGGTTTTGCTATTTACTACAACTAATAAATGACTTTGCTGGAATTCATAACTCAGTCCCTCTGACTCCTAAGTCTGTGCTCCAGCCACCATCCCATACTGCTTTGCCAATTAACAAATAGCTAAGGATGACTAATAGAAGCTTTAATGTCAATCTCTGAGCTGAATACTAATTTACTGAGATATTATTAAAGTCACTTCTTCACTCCCCCATCATTTTATATATGAAGAAATTGAGACTCAGAGGAAAGCAGTGACTTTCCCAAGGCCTCACAGTGAGCCAGAGGAGTCAAGCCATGACCTAGACCTTCTCGCCTCATTCCAGAACTTTCATATACTCTTTTGTATTATTTATGTTATCTCCAACTAGATTGCAAGCTCCTAAAAGGCAAGAGCTATGATTTCTTTCTTCCCTACAGACTTGGTTGGACCACTGAGCTTTCAGTAGGCATTTGTTAATTAACATTGATATTTTGGGGCAATAACAGAGACAATCTTTCTGACCCTGTTAGAAAAGCAGCTTCCTTAATTACACAGTGTGGTGAACAGGCAACACATCTATTGTGAATGGTGACTCTACAAATTGGGAACTAGGATGTGCTGAGAACATCTCTTCTTGGTTTCCTTTCTGAAGTATTACAGAATCTAACACCTTTGTTGAGCAGATGTAGATACTGAAGCCCAAAAAGGGGAAAGGATTTGTCTCAAGGTCACAGGGACATTTATAACAGAGCTGAGACTATTTAAATTTATAATTAGAGTAGGCAATACATGTACATGATACAAAATTTTTAACTATAAAAGGTTAAAGAATGAAAAATAATTTCTCCATTGCTCAGATATTCAGTTCTTTTTCTCACAGGCAACTATTATTTATTAGTATCTGTGTACCCTTAAGACATAATATTTGTACTTACAAACATACACAAAAATATATCGATTTTCTCCACACAACTTGTGTTCTGTTTGTTTCATATCTGTTTTTGTTTTTGTTTTTTTAAATTTATAGTATATCTTAGAGGTTGTTCCATACTGGTATATATAGAACTACCTATTTTTTTAATGGCTGCATTGTATGGCTATATCATATTGATGGACGTTTAAGTTGTTTCTAGTCTTCTATTATAAACAACATTGCAGTGATTGTCCTTGTATATATGTCATATCACATATGTACAAATGTGTGCTGGGTCAAAGCATATGTATATTTAAATTTTAAAAGCTTTTGCCCTGTTGTCTTCCACAAAGTTTTTAGAATTATCATACAAAATTTGGATTTGACAAAATTGGTAAGTGAAATAGTTACTGTTCATTTTACAGAAGGATTATCGTCTTGGCCTTGCAGAAGTGTTTAACACAGAGGTTCTTAAATGATCGATCCCCAGTGTACATTTAAAGGAGAATGCAGTTTAAAGAAATGTGATTTGTACACTACTGTTCAGGAACACATCTTTTGGGTAAAGCATGTGAAGATGGCAATATGTTTCTAAAATGCAATTGAGTCTACAAAGGCTGTGGTTTCACTCATATTACCAAACCCCACAGGGGCACTTGGATGAAAATGTAGGGAGAAAAGAACAAAGGGATCAGACCCAGCTAGAAGGCAGCAAAGCTACCACAAAGGCAGAACCAGTGAAATGCCTGTAAACTGGCTTTCTGCGGGGTGTGGTGGGGGACTGATTTGTAGTGTTTGCTGATTTCCATGATGTAGCTGCTATTATTGAGCCAATTGTAAGGTACCAGTATGATAACACTGAATATAAAATTGGGAAGAGATGTTCAGAATCTGTTTTTGCAAGTCAGTACAAGACAACTCCAGCACAACACTGGGCAGAATCTAAGGGAAGACAGCTTGAGAACATAGAACTTGGGTCTTGCTAAATGTCAGATGACCTTGGCAGAAGCGAACTAGGCTATTCCTCATAATGTTTTCCTTGGTGAGGTTGAAGCCTGTTCTTCTGCCAGATGGTTATCCAAATTCCATCTGAAGAACATCATGTTTGGTGTTCCCCATACTCCTCACCAAAGTGGCCTGAACCTCACAGTCTTCAGAGGAGCAAAAAAAAAGCAAGGGACTTTGTAAACTGTCAGGTGATATTCCAATGTCAAATATTCATCCTGTTATTAATCTGCTGTCAGCTGCAAAACTCTATAAGCAGTCGACTCATCTACAAGGTGATGAGTTCTGTCCCCTAGCTACACATTGAAAACAGTGGGGAAGCTTTTAAAAAATCACAGTGCCCAAAGCTTGCCCCCAGTCAATTAAATCTGAACCACCGGGAGCGAGACCAGTCATCAATATTTTGTAAATGCTCCCCTGTTGATTCTGATTTACAGCCAAGGTTAAGAATTACTGCCTTGCACAACCTGGTTCTGTCATTTAATCAACTTTTCTTACTACCTCTCCTCCTTTATCATATGCCAGTCATACTGACCACCTTGCTATTCCAAGAAAACATCAAATTCATTTATGACTTTAAGCCTTTTCATTTGCTGTTTCCTCTGTTGGGAATGTTCCTCTCCTGCCTCTTTACATGTCTGGACTCTCATCTCAGCTCAAATGCCACATCCTCATGGTCTTTCCCCTAAATATTCTACCTAAATTAGCTTCCCCCAATTCTATCACACCATTCTGTTTTATTTCCTTCATTGTATATAACACCATCTGAAAATATCTAGTTTATTATTTATCACTCGTTTATTGTTTGTTTATTTCCACCAAAAGATCACTTCACTTGAGGGCAAGGCAGTTGACTGTACTATCCACTATTGTTTCCTCAGTTGCCTAGAATAGTGCCTCAAGCATAGTAGGTGTACACACTCAAAGATTATTCTTTAATCATCAGAGGATAGTTAGTAAGCATCTTCTATGGATGAGCTCAGTGATGGATTCAAATACTTCATCATATTCAGGTTTAAACTGCAGACCATGACATTCACAGCTATTCATGGCCTTAGCCACCATCTAACTAATCAGCCTTACCTTCTTCCACTTTCTATCCTCTTGAAGAAAGAGGCCTGTGTGAACTGCAGTAGCTAGGGAAGGTGGTCTAAAGCTGGACACTGCAGGGTCGGCTTTTGCAGAGAACTGTATATGTGTGCGTGTGCGTGTTGGAGGCAGGGAGAAGAAGACAGAAAGTGATCAGGTCAGGAGCCAATGAAGGGGGAAGCTTGGTTAGAAGAGTCACTGATGGAAGGAAATAGAAGACAAGATAGACCCAGTAAATTTACACATAATCCTTCTAATATATCTAATAATTCCCTTTTCCAGATCACTTTCACACACATTCTATATCATCTGTTTTGTACAACTCTATAAAGTAGACAATGCCAGTATTTTTATCCCCATTTTTTAAATGAGGAAGCAGTGCTCCAACATCCAATTTAATACAAAGCAGTGGAGCTGGGATTTGACACAGGCTCTTCTGACTGCCGGTTCAGTGCTCTCTGTGTTTCCATTGTATGGAGCTTGGTCCAGATTGTGGAGGTTACTAAAAACCAAGGAGTCTAGCTTGATTCCTATCCCTTATCACTAGAGCTAACCATGAAGTCAAAAGAAACAACGATAGTGATGGCTTCATGATCACTCCCAAGAAGCCTTCCTGTAGGGCTTTAGCTGAGGGCTCATCCATGGTACTGGGCTAACTGCCACCTGTGTTTCTGGGTGCATGGAACAGATGGGGGGGTGGGGGCAGTCACGTTCTTGGAATCACAGGGACCCTACCATCTCATATGTCCTTTTCACAGGAGACCTTCTTTTTGCTGGGGCACATACTGTGTGCTAGAGCTGTCTAGCCTGATCCACAGGCCCAAGGACAGTATCTTGGGGAAAAAAAAATAAGTCTTCAACGATGCTTGAGACAGCTTTTTAAGGAAGAGTGCCCTTGGCCAGAGGCCAGAGGTTCCAGGCTGCCTCAACACCAGAGAATGTTATGTCCATAGAATATATATATGACCCTAAACAGGCCTTGGGCTGATTCCTGTCTGAAAAGTTCACTCAGGGGAGAGTCATTTAGCTACTACTTTCTGTGGGGTAGTGTTTTTGTTTTTCAGGGGAAGCCCTTAGAATAAGAGAGTTGAGACTGGAAAAACAAGATGAAAATGCAGACTGTCTTTAATCCTCCTTCAGTCACACTCAGGTGTACTTTGAAACTTCTAGCAAAAATTCTAATATGAATAGAAGACTCATGAACCCACCTTTCTTAGGTCGCTACTGCTTTCTTAGTGCATACCACATTCCTTTGTTTTTATAGATCAAGGGAACTAAGGTTAATAGAAAAGTAGGGGTTAACATAAGGTTACATAATGATTCACTGAGGCAGCAGGGTGGTCCTCAGGTCTTCCGTGCTCCTGCTGTGTGCTCTTTTTCCTACAGATGGTCCCTGATTTAGGATGTTTCAACTTCGCCATGGTATGAAAGCTGTATGTATTCAGTAGAAGCCTTACTTTAAGTACCCATACAACCATTCTGTTTTTCATTTTCAGAAGAATATTCAATAAGTTACATGAAATATTCAACACTTTATTATAAAATAGTCTTTGTGTGAGATGATTTTGCCCAGCTGTAGGCTAATGTAAGTGTTCTGAGTGTGTTTAAGGTAGCCTAGGCTGAGCTATGATATCTGGTAGGTTAGGTGTATTAAATACATTTTTGACTTAATGATATTTTCAATTTGTGATAGGTTTATCAGGACTTACCCCAATCGTGTAAGTTGTGGATCATCTGCATTCTGTACTGCCTCTGTCTTTGAAGCATAGGGTGTGGCCCATTTGGGAGGACACATCACATTGACAAGGGCAAACAGCAACATTGCAGGTTACACAAACCTGTCTTCTAATCCCACTTCTGTCACTTACTAGCTGGTGATTGTAGGTGAGTCACTAATGTCTCTGAACTTTATTTTTCTCATCTCTAAATTACTAATAGTGGCTTCCTGGGAGAGTTTTAGCAGGAAGGAAATGAGGTAAAGTCTTTCTAGACACCTTGAAGAGTACCAATAAAAACACAAGTAGGTTTTTCTCTCTCCATTGCTCTCCCCAGGCAAGTCAAGTGTTACTCCTCCTTGTCACTTTGAAGAGGCGGTGGGTAAATTTAGAACATAAAGGGCAGATAAGTAAGGAGAGAGACAAACAAAATATTTGCTTAATTATAGTGGCTAAGTAGAAAACATGACCACCTGGACTGAAACTGAGCTATATTCTTTGGTATCAGTAAGCACTGTGTATCTCAGGCTTCCCAATGAATAAATTCAGGGTAATGGTCTGTATCTTCTCTACTTTGAAGAAAGGCTCAATGAGATAATGAATTTGAAAATGATTTCAAAATAATAAAGTAAATGTGCAGAGAATATAGTAGGCAGGAGACCTGAGTTTTAGTCCCTTCATTGTAATTGACTCATTGCACAATCTTGGTCAGGTCCATTCTGCTCTGTAGGTCTCAGTTTTCTCATCTGGCAAATGAGACTTTTGTCAAATGAGTCCAAATGAAATGGACTAGATGATCTCTGCAGAGGTCCTTGCCTGTTCTGATATACAAAGTGTTTATTATTTAAATAAAAATAATATGTAAGATCTGTATAATGCTGTCTGCTTTATAAGGTATTTTGCCATCTATTATCTCATGTGAGACTAGCACTGGATTTCTGGAATGGAAATGAGGACACCTGGATTCTTGTCCCTACTTTGACACTGACTTATGGTATGCCCTTAAGCAAGTCTTTTCTATTCTCTGAGTCTCAGTTTCTCAATCTGTAATATAGGTGGTATGAGAGTTGGACTAAATCAGTAGGTATCTAAACTGTTCCACAAAGTCCTGGGGTTGTTGTGGGGGGGACTTACATAGTTTCTCTAAGGTGTACCACGAGGTTAAGCCTGCAGAAAAGGAAAGAAAAGGAGTGCTCTGGTTTTGCTTATTTGTTTTTTTTTTTTTTTTTGAGACATAATTGATTTACATATTTGTGGGGTACAGAGAGCTCTAAGTCTCCTATGCCTGCATCAGGAGAGTTAGGTTAATTTTTACCTGTTTTATATATGCGGCTTCTATGTAATGTTTCATTTGTAAAGAAAAAAATTCCCACTGGAAAATAAAAACCAAAAAAGGAGCAAAAAATAACTTAACTAGTTTGATTTTTTTATTTTTTTTTATTTTTTAATTTTATTGGTTATGCATATTCATGGGTACAAAGCTGGCTGTCACCACTTGTGCCCAAGAAGTGATGGCCAGATCCATACTGGCAGCATGCCCATTACCACAAATTGCAGTTATTCCCCATGTCCCCCAACCAATTAATCCCCGACCTCCCTTCACCTCCACACCCAACTCCACAACCCTGCATATGCTGTCTCCCTCTGCAAGCCTAACACACCACCGTGATCTTTATTTCCTTCCTTCTGAGTGAGGACATGCGGTATTTATCTCTCTGTGCCTGGCTTATTTCACTCAACATAATTTTCTCCAAGCTCATCCATGTTGCTGCGAATGGCAGAATTTCATTCTTTTTTATGGCAGAGTAGTATTCCATGGTGTATATATGCCACATTTTCCTTATCCAGTCATCCATTGGACATTTAGGTTTGTTCCACGCTTTGGCTATTGTAAATAGAACAGCAATGAACATGAGAGTGCAGGTATCCCTCTGACATGACGATTTCCATTCCTTTGGGTATACACCTAGAACTAGGATTGCTGGATTGTATGGTAGATCTATTTGTAGTTGTTTAAGAAACCTCTGTCCTGTTTTCCGTAGTGGTTGTACTAATTTCCAGTCCTACCAACAGTGTAGGAATATTCCGTTCTCTCCACATCCTCCAGCATTTGTTATTCTCCATCTTTTTTATTACAGCCAGTCTAACTAGGGTGAAGTGATATCTCAATGTGGTATTAATTTCCATTTCCCTGATGATTAATTAAGTTGAACATTTTTTTAAGTGTCTGTTGGCTGTTTGTGTGTCTTCCTTAGAAAAATGTCTATTCAGCTCCTTTGCTAATTTTTTAATTGGATTATTTGGGGGTTTTTTACTGTGTAATTGCTTGAGTTCCTTGTATGTTCTGGATATTAATCCCTTGTTGGATGTATACTTTGCAAATATTTTTTCTGTAGGTTATTGTTTCACTCTGTTGATTGTTTCCTTTGCTGTGCGGAAGATTTTAGTTTGATACAGTCCCATTTGTTTATTTTTTTCTTTTGTTGCTTGTGCTTTTGGGGTCTTCTTCATAAAGTCTGTGCACAGTCCTAGTTCCTGAAGTGTTTCTCCCATAATTTTCCTTAGTAGATTTACAGTTTCAGGTCTTATACTGAAGTCTTTAATACATTTTGAGTTGACTTTGGTATATGGTGAGAGGTGCCAGTCTAGTTTCAATCTTCTGCATAAGGATATCCAATTTTCCCAGCACCACTTACTGAAGAGTCAGTCTTTCCTCAATGTATGTTTTTGTTGCCTTCATCAAATATCAATCAGTCGCAAGTCTGCAGGATGATCTCTGGGTTCTCTATTCTGTTCCACTGTTCTGAGTGTCTATTTTTATGCCAGTACCATGCTGTTTGGGTTACTATATAGCTTTGTAGTATAATTTGAAGCCAAGTAGTGTTATGCCTCCAGCTTTATTATTTATTTATTTATCTATCTATCTACCTATTTATTTATTTATTTATTTATTTATTTATTTATTTTTGCTCGGGATTGATTTGGCAATTCAGGGTCTTTTTTACTTCCATATGAATGCTTGTATTGTTTTTTCTATTTCTGTGAAGAATATCATTGGTATTTTGATGGGGATTGTATTGAATCTGTAGATTACTTTGAGTAATATGGACATTTTCACAATGTTAATTCTTTCAATCCAAGATCATGGAATGAATTTCCATCTTTTTGTGTCTTCTTTAATTTCTTTCAGTAGTGGTTTGTAGTTCTCATTGTAGAGATCTTTCACTTCCTTCATTAAATTGATTTCTAGGTATTTTATTTTTTTGGTGACTATTGAAAATGGGCATACTTTCTTCATTTCTCTTTCTGTTAGCTCATTATTGGAAAATATAAAATGCAACTGATTTGGGGACATTGATTTTGTATCCTGCAGCATTACAGAAGTTATAAACCAGCGCTAACAGTTTTCTGATAGAATCTTTATGTTTTTCTATATATAGGATCATGTCATCTACAAATAGGGGCAGTTTCACTTCATATTTTACAATCTGGAAGCCTTTTACTTCTTTCTCTTACCTGATTGCTGTAGCTAGTACCTCCAGTACTATGTTAAATAGGAGTGGTGAGAGTGGGCATCCTGGTCTTGTTCCTGTTCTTAAGGGAAAAGCCTTCAGTTTTTCCACATTCAAGATGATATTGGCAGTGAGCTTGTTGTAGATGGCTTTTATTGTGTTGAGATATTTTCCTTCTATACCTAATTTGTTGAAAGTCTTTATCATGAAGCAGTGTTGAATTTTGTCAAATTATTTTTCTGCATCTATAGATAATCATATGGTTTTTGTCCTTGATTTCACTGATTTCATGCATCACATTTATTGACTTGCATATGTTGAACCATCCTTGCATTTCTGAGATTAATCCCACTTGATCATGGTGTATAATTGTTTTGATATTTTGCTGTATTCTGATTGCTGGTATTTTATTGAGGATTTTTGCACTATGTTCATCAGAGATATTGGTCTGCAGTTTTCTTTCTTTGTTGTATCTTTGTCTGGTTTGCGCATCAAGGTGATGCTGACCTCATAGAATGATTGTGGAAGAGTAGCCTCTGTTTTGATTTTTGGAATAGTTTGAAGAGAATTGGTATTAATTCTTCTTTAAAGGTTTGGTAGAATTTGGCAATAAAGACTTCTGGTCCTGGGCTTTTCTTTGTTGGGAGATGGCTGATTACTGCTTCAATCTTGTTGCTCATTGTTACTCTTTTCAGGTTTTCTGTGTCTTCTTGGTTCAGTCATTGTACTTTGTGTGTGTCCAGAAATTTATACATTTCCTCCAGGTTTTCAAATTTGTTGGTGTATAGTCATTTATAATAGTCTCTAATGATTTTCGAATTTCTGTGGAATCAATTGTAATTTCTCCTTTTTCATTTCTTAGTTTTGTTATTTGGGTCTTCTCTCTTCTTTTTTTGTTAACCTAGCTAATGGTTTGTCTATTTTGTTTAGCTTCTCATAAAACCAACTTTTTGTTTCATTGATATTTGTATTGTGGGTCTCTATATTATTTAGTTCTGTTCTAATCTTGGTTATTTCTTTCCATCTACTAACTTTGGGATTGGATTGTTATTCTTTTTCTATTTCTTTTAGGTGTAGGATTAAATTGTTTACTTGAAATCTTTCTGGTTTTTTTGATGTAAGCATTTATTGCTATAAACTTCCCTCTTAGTACTGCTTTTGCAGTATCCCATAGGTTTTGATATCATGTGTCTTTATTTTCATTGTTTTCTGGAAATTTTTCAATTTTTGTTTCATTTCTTCTTGGAGCCATACATCATTCAGGAGCCTGTTGTTTGATTTGTATAGAGTCCTGGGTTTCTCTTATTATTAACTTCCAGATTTAGTCCGTTGTGATCTGAAAAGATAGTTGAAATGATTTTGATTTTTTTAAAGTTATTGAGACTTGATTTGTGACCTATCACATGGCCTATCTTAGAGAAACTTCTGTGTGCTGGTGAGAAGAATGTATATTCTGTAGTTTTTGGATGAAATGTTCTGTAGATATCTCCCAGGTCCAATTGGTAAAGTGTAGCTTAAATCCTGTGTATCTCTGTTGATTGTTTGCCTAGATCTGTCTAATGATGAGGGGAAGGTGTTCAGGTTCCCCACTATTATTGTATTTGGATCTATATCTTGCTTTAGGTCTAATAGTGTTTGCTTTATATATCTGGGTGCTCCAGTGTTGGATACATATATATTTATTATTGTTATGTCTTCTTCCTGGATCAATACCTTTATCATTATATAGTGGCATGGCCTTCTTTGCCTCTTTTTAGGGTTTTTGATGTAAAGTCTATTTTATTTAATATAAGAATAGCTACTCCTGGTCATTTTTGGTTTCCATTTGCATTCTATATCTTTCTCCATCCCTTCACTATTAGTCTGTGTGCATCTTTACTGATGAGATGAGTCTCTTTAAGACAGCATATAATTGGGTCTTACTTTTCAATCCAATCCGTCAGTCTGTGTCTTTTGAGTGGGAAGTTTAATCCATTTACATTTAGGGTTGTTATTGAGATGTAATGTCTTCTTTCTGTTATTTTACAGCTTTTTTTTTAGATGCTTTGAGTATCATTTGTTCCTTTCTTCTCCCTTAACTATTGATCTTTAATGGTAGTAGGTTTTATTTGAGGTGGTAAGATTTAATTTCTTTTGTCTTTCTCATTTGTATTTGTATTTTACTGGTGGCTTTTGTTCTTACTTGTGTATCCGTGGTAGTGATTATTGTTTTCAGATTCCAGATGCAGGACTCCTTTGACATTTTCTTGCAGGACTGGTCATGTGGTGATGAACTCCCTCGGTTTTTGTTCATCTGGGAAATGCACTACTTCTCCTTCATTTCTGAAGGATGGCCTTGCTTGGTGTAGTATTCTTGACTGAAAGTAATTTTCTTTTAGTATTTTGAATATATCATCCCATTTTCTTCTTGCCTATAGGGTTTCAGTTGAGAAGTCTGCTGTTAGTCTGATGGGGGTAAGTGACTTGACACTTTCCTCTTGCTGCTTTTAGTATTCTCTTTGTCTTTGAGCTTTGCCAGGTTTGCTACAATGTGTCTCAGAGAGGATCTTTTTGGATTGAAACTCTTTGGGGATCTTTGAGGTTCCTGGATCTGAAGGTCTGTGTCTCTTCCTATACCTGGGAAGTTTTCCATTATTATTTCATTGAATAGATTTTCAATGCCTTTAATTTTCTCCTTCCATTCAGGAACACCAATTATTCAGATGTTTGTGCACTTAAGGTTGTCTGCTAGCTGTCTTAGAGATTCTTCACTATTTTAAATTCTTTTATTCCTTTTCTTGTCTGTCTGAGTTATTTCATAAAGACCATCTTCGAGTTTGGATATTCTTTCTTCAGCTTGTTCTAATCAGCTTAAGCTCTCGGTTGTGTTTTATATTTCACTGAATGCATCTTTTAGTTCTAGGAGTTCTGGTACATTCTTTGTTAAGGTAGTAATCTCTTTATACATCTCATCCTTCCAATCCTGGATTTTTTTTTCTTTTATTATGTCTTACAGAGTCTTCTTTTATCTCATTGAGTGTCCTTGAGATAGTTACTCGGAATTCCTTTTCAATCATTTCAAAGGTTTCTTGTTCTACAGGGTCTGATACTTGAGAGTTACTGAATTCCTTTGGTGGTGTCATATTTTCTGATTTCTTTATATTTCTACTATCTCTACATTGCTTTTTGGCCATCTACTAGATCCATTGCTTCTTCTATTACTCTGGAGTGGACTTTGAGGTGAAAGACTTCTTCCTCTTTTTCCAGGCTCATCCAGTGACTCTCCTTGTGTCAGTGAAGTCAAATATGTGGTGGACCACCTGCACAGTGGTTGTGGATGTTGCTAAGGCAATGAGCAGTCCTTGCAACAGTGTTAGCTATGGTAGTGGCTGTTGTGGACCACCTCCACAGAAGCTGTGTGAAGCCTTGTGGTTGTGGCATGGTGTGCAGGTTCCTGCCTTCATTATGGGCAGGGCTGGCCTGAGCAGGTGTCTGGCCTGTTCTCCTGCCTGCCTGGGTGCCTCCTCCATCAGTGGCAGTGGAGCACGGGGTCCTGTCTTCTGTGCAGGTGGAGCAGAGGTGTGGCAGGTGGCTTGCCTGTTCTCCTGCCTGCCTGGGTCTCTCTCCCATCAGCAGCAGTGCAGCATGGGATCTTGCCTTCTGTGTGGGTGGGACAGGGGTCTGGCAGATGGCTGTCATATTCTCTTGCCTGCCTGGGTGCCTCCCCCATCAGCCTAGTTTGGCTTTTTTAGATTTCACATGTAAGTGAGATTGTGTAGTATTTCTGTTTCTGTGTCTGGCTTATTTCACTTAAGCATCATTTCCTCCAGGTTCACCCATGTTATCACAATGGCAGGATTTTATTCTTTTTTATGACTGAACAGTGCTCCTTTGTATACATATATATACACCACCTTTTTTATTCATTCATCTATTGATGGACACTTAGATTGCTTCTATATCTTGGCTACTGTGAATAATGTTTTTTAAAAACGTCAAACTCATAGAAGCAGACAGTAGAATAGTGGTAACCAGGGGCTGGGTTGGGAGGAGTCGATGGGGGAAGGGAATATATTGGTCAAAAGGTACAAAGTTTCAGTTAGATAGGATGAAAAGGTTTTAGTGATGTACTGCCCAACATGGTGACCATAGTTAATAATAATGTATTGTATATTTCAAAATTGTTAAAAGAGTAAATTTTAAAGGTTCTCACCACAAAAAAAGTAGGTGAGATAATGTCAATGTTAATTAAATTGCTTGATTTAATCTTTCTACAATGTATACATATATCAAAACATCACATTATACCTCATAAATATATACAATTATTATTTGTTAATTAATTTTTTAAAAAACTTGATTAGATGAGCTCTAAGGCCTTTGGTATTAAAAAAGGGATCCAACCAAAGTTTGTTGTTTAGGAACTTCATTTTTCTTGCTGTTGTTTTAAGAAACCAGTGTATTGTGAACATACTTCCAAGTTAAAAAGAAAAGAAAAAAGACATTGAGATCATCGTTAATAACTGCACAGCATACCCTTACATGAATACAGAATAATTTATTTTACCCAAATGTTAGACATCTGCATGTTTCCAATTTCCCCTGTTTAAATAATGCTACAGTGAACTCCTTTTTTATGTTTATCTGATTATTTTCTTGTAAAACATTCCTAGAAGTGCAATTTCTACTAAAAGGCTATGCACATTTTTAAAGTTTTTAAAATATATTGCAAATTGCTCTCTAAAAAAATTTGTACTGTCACCAACAATACCTCTTCACCAACACTTAGCATTTAATCTTTACCAATCTGACTTGTAAAAACTGATTTTGAATTTGTATTTTTATGATTTATTGTGAAATGGAACAATGTTCATATGTTTACTGGTCATTTGTATTTCTTCTATTAATTGCTTGTTCATGTCTGTTGCCTATTTTTCTATTGTCCTGTTCATCTATATATATCAAGGATATTGACCATTGGTTTTACATATGATGCCAATAATTTTTCTTAGTTTGTGGTATTGTCTTTAAATTTTATTATGATGTTTATTTCATGTAAGAAATGTTAAATGTTTTCTAGTGAAATCTAACAAATGTTCTCTTATGTTTTCTTCACTGTTATGCTTTAAAAAGGTTTTTTCTACCTTCAAAAATTTTTTGAATTTTACCTGTATTTTCTAACAGTACGTCAATGATTTTCCAGTTTTTTTTTGACATCTTTAATCTGTCTGGAATTTATTTTGATTCTAACTAACAATTTGATTTTATTCTCTTTTTCAAATGATTAACCAGTTGTTCTGACACCATTTAGTAAATAACTCATCTTTTCTTCATTGAATTTGAATGACCTATTACATATACTGTGTCTGTGTTGGGCTTTTCTGTTCTCTTCCACTGATTAATCTATTCTGGAGCCAATATCAGACTGTTATAATACTGTTATAGTTGTTGTTATGGCTTTTAAATACGTAGTGGAGAAAGTCTCATTATTCTTCTTTTTTACAAATATTTTGGCATTATCACATGTTTTATTCCTTCAGATAAACTTTGAGATTATTTTGTTAAGATTTTGTTTGGATTGTTTTAAACTTATTGATTTCATTGAGGAGGAACTGAAATTCTTGCAATATTTCATCCAGGAACATGCTACATCTTTACATTTAATTCAGGAATTTTCTTACATACCTCAATAAAGTTTTTGTTTTGCTTGCATAGGTCCTGAATTAGCAGCATATATATGGAGTGTGAGAAACCCTACATTCTTCAATCTTCTCTATGGTTAATCATGAAAATGATGACTTGACCCTTTCTTTGTTTGCATGATGTGATGCCACCAATAGTGGTTAACTCCCTTGCCTTACCTCCTCTACTCTAAATGGAATTTTTCAGGATGAACAAATTGAGAGAAGTCTAATCAGAAATTAACCTCAACTCATACTGCATGGCAGGACCAGTGAGGCTGACAGAAAACAACAAAAATAGGGAGCCTGTGGAGAAAAATTCTGAAGACTATATCACGGCTTCTGTTCCTGCTGGAGCTTTGAATCATACTTAAGGTTTATGATGGAAGAATTGGACTATGAGGAAAGATGCAGAAAACCATCACTCAGTCAAGGATGTCAGAGCCAGCTGGCATGCAGAGGACCTCATGCTGGCCTATTATGTGACCATTCACAGTAGTCAAGGGTTTGGGGTTGTTCTAATAAGACATTATCAAACACTTAAATGAGTGGTCTCTTTGCAGCTCTAGAGTGTGGCCTTAGGTACTTAAATATGAGAAAATTTTTGTGCTTTGCCAGTCATTTCACAATGATTTTTTTATGAAACCTTGATTATAGGTTGTTGGTATAATTTTGTTGATGGAAGTCAACAGTGTCAAAGAGCTGGGTATAATGTTGGTAGTTATCCGAGGAGGGGGAGCCCGATAGCAGTTTGTGTTCTCTGTGTTAATTATTCAGTCACCTAGGCTACAGCATGGGAACAGAGGACCTTCTAGAACTGCCTTGGAGCAGGCCAGATCACACTTACACACTTCTTCTGGCAACTGTGCACAGAGAAGGCACCCACAAGGCCATATGCTTCCTAGAGAAAGAACAAAGGTGTCTGCTATACTCAGAATGCTTGGTCTTCAGACCATAATCACCCACTCCATTGGATGCAGTTTCCAGACTTTGTGCTGGACTACCACCAACTTGCTGTGGCTTGGGGCATATCATTTCAACACTTTGTGTCCATTTTCATAACTAAGAGTCAAGCATCACATTGGGGTATTTTATTAGAAGACTTTTAAGGTCCTTTATAGCCCAAAGATTCTGTGTTTCTAATTAAGCCCAATGAATCAGAGCTACAAGGAAATCTTTAGTTTCCTGGAAGGAAGAGTCTTATAGCAGAGTCCAAAGATAGAATGGGCTGCATTCAAGAAAGGGGTGGGGCAACCTCTTTGCAGGTATGCTACAGAGGGAATTCAAGCCTTGTGTGAAAGAGTGGGTGTGGTATGACCAAATAGTTTTCTAAATTCTTTCCAATCTGTGAGATTCATAGCCTTATGGACTATAATTTGGAGCAAACCAACGGTGTGATTCCAGACAGGTCAATATCCCTAATGAACGTAGAAGCAAAAATCCTCAACAAAATACCAGCAAACCAAATTCAACAGCACATTAAAATGGTCAGGTGGGATTCATCAAGTGGAATCACCACGATCAAGTGGGATTTATCCCAGGGATGTAAGGATGGTTCAACTTATGCAAATCAGTAAATATGATTTACCATATTAACAGAATGAAGAACAATGATCATCTCATTTGCATCTGTTGGTCATCTCAATAGATGCAGAAAAAGCATTTACCAAAATTCAGCATCCTTTTGTGATAAAAACTCTCAACAAATTAGATATAGAAAGACTTTACCTCAACACAATAAAGGCTGTATATGACAATCCCACAGCTAACATCATAGCCTGCTGTGAAAAGCTGAAAGCTTTTCCCCTACGATCAGAAACAACGCAAGGATGTCCACTCTCGCCATTTCTATTCAACATAGTCCTGGAAGTCCTAGCCAGTTTCATTCTTAATGAGTCTCATTTTTTTCATCATAGAATGGGATATATAATAATCCCTGTTACACACTTTGCACGAGATTATTAAGCTTTGTAAACTAATAAAATGGATGAGATTGTTATTATTATGAATCCTGATAACTTTAGCCATATACTTGGAGAAGTAGAATAAATAGGAAAGAAGTAATAGCAATCCAACCATTGTACATTATCTCTGCCATCATTTGGGGAAGTGATAATTCAAATAGGAGAAATGGGTTGGAAGCAAGCTTGGAAGGTTTTCTGTTCTATCTCTTGTTTCTGTCTCTAATCCAAACTATACAGGTTAGTCACAGTCCTATTTTTTAGGACTTCCTGAAGAAGAGATTGCTTTTACATCCATCTTTGGAATCCTCAACCGCTTCTATCACTAAGTGTCATGTCAATCATTAAATTCATCATTCTGCTTCAAAATAAACACGTGCCATGTGTCTATTTGTATATTTCGGCGTGTTGTATGCTTTATGTGATCACTCATATACACATATACGCACAAAGAATCCAGAAGCCCAATGTGTATACACACATGCCTTACATGTAGAAATGAATACGTGCATAAATGTCTTGTTTATGCATATATTGCATATGGTTTGCAACATCGTTGCTTCTCTAATGCTGTATTAAGCACCTTGATTTTTTGGAGGGCTTTAGAAAACAAAGACAAGAGACCAGATCACTCTAGACATAAGAGACAATGTTACAATAAGTTACTATCTTAAAAGGAGAGAGTAAAGGGACAACCAACAATTATTTTGGATAATTTCTTGCTTACCGGCAGTTCTAAAGCCCTTTATTTGAAAGACTCTGAAATATATTACACATGAAATCCAGACATCCTTCAAGACTCCTAGAGTTGCAAAAGATTTTAACAATTTTGTAGCCCAACCAATTTCATGTTATCAGTGGGACCCAGAGAAGGAAAAGGACTTGTCCAAGGTCATATAGTAAGTTAGTGATAAGGCCGACAAGGATCCAGATCTTGTGACTTCTAGCCCAGTGCTCCTTCTCTTACCTTGTTCAGCAGAGATTTCCTCTGTAACCTCAAAACCTAGCACAGTGTCTGGCAAATAGTACACATAGATGCTCAGTATATGCTAAATTAATATGCAATAGAATTGGTTGTACTGGGCTTTGCACTTATTACTTGGTAAATCATAAAGGATATCTGTGTTTTAGGTCACATTATTTTAGTCCAAGAGGCATCCTGGGAAAAAGTATAAACTATGGCTAAGGAAATGATCTGAGTTCCAAATGGAAAAAAAAAAAAAAAGAATTTATGCTTTTTCCACTGTAATCTCTCTCATTCACAGGGTGATCCTCTTGCAGAAGTGGAATCTAGAACTCCTCTGGAGTTCCTTAATTCATTGGGCATGCAAGCATTGTTTGGCAAACTGGAGTCCAGGAACTAGTATTTTCCTGTGGAAGAAGAGGTTTCTCAAAGAAGTCAAGTACTTCTAAGTTAAGCTTATTTCAGTAATCAGTATGATGAGCTAATCTTGAGGATTGCAGCAATGTCAATACTGTGGGGGTGTCCCAGTTCTAGAACACTCACAGCACTGGAACTGAACCCATTGGAATTGGATGTAGGGCCCGCCTTCTAGGAACTGACACCCACAGGCTGAATGGCACTCAAAGCACCATCCTTTCTGTGCACATATTGCAGTCCTTAGTTTTCAGCAGAAAAAAGCTATTAGTAAATTATGCATTCTATTTTTGCAAATAAAATCCTGTGGTGTGGTAGAAAGAGTACTGGGCTAGAGGCCTTAGTTTTCTCATCTGTTAAATGAAGGTGGTAATAGTACCTACCTCAAAGCACTGCTGATATTATTCATTTAAATAGCATATGTAAAACTCCTAACACAGTCCTGATTTATAGTAGATGCCCAATAAATGGTAGTTTTCTCCCTTCAGTGGCCTCTGATTCACTATGCATCTTCAGACAAGTCACTTCCCCAAAACTCATCCTTGGAATGTAAGGATTGTACCAGTGTGATTTTTGATAGTTCCTTCAAGCCCAGCACTTTGTAGTCCTTTGACAAAGGGAGGAAGGAAAGAAATAATAAAGGAAAACAAGGAAAGAAACAAGAAAAGCAAACAAAAAAAAAAAAAAAGAAGGAAGGGAAAAGAATCCTTTATTACAATAAGGTCTTTATTACAAATAGCAGTCTAAGTAAAAAAATGTTTTGCTGGGCTGGTTACTACTGAATCTCCTACATAAAGTAGTCTATGGTAATGGATGAATTTCTGCACCAGATTTATGCATTTTAGGCTTAATGAAGGGAGAGGAAAGTTGAGCTGTAGCTAAATTTATGTTTTTGTTTTTGTTTTTTGTTTTTCCTGTTATCAAATAGCAATCACTCTTTAGTTTTTCTTCCTTTTCACCACCACACAATATTTCCCCTCTGACAAAAGAAGCTTCCATAAAATTCTAGTCTATCCAGTAAAACCAAAGGACAGTAGTACATGTGAGAAAAAATACCAGGGGCATGGAGAAAGAGAGTGGAGTGAGAGGATGCACAGGCTCAGGAGCAGGGCTGGAAGCATGAGAAGTTCTGTACGTTTAGGAGTAACTGGAGATGTATCTTGATCTATTTCTGCTGGTGACTCTGTGTGCCTTTGCATCTCTCTGTTCCATTTGTCTATTCAGTCTGTCCATGTTTATTGAGGGCCTGCTGTGTGCCAGGCCTGTAATAGGATCAAAGAAGCAAAGTATTGAGTGAAAGGTGTATTTTTCAGTGGACTCCCACATCTGTCTTTGAGCAGCTGTGATCCTGAGGGTCTCTGGGTCTGTTTTGGGTGTGTGAGTGTGTGTGTGTTTCTGTGTATCTTTTATGACTCCAGGTGTTCATGAGAGTGATTTTTGTTGTTCTCCTGGCTTCATAGGACTTTCTTTTACCTGCTGTGATTCACTACACAAAGAGCATTTGATTTTTATAACCTTCCCAATTGGGAGTATGATAACTAGCAATTTAAAAAACAGTTAGAAATCCCTTTGAGTTCTCTTTTACAGAAGTTTTACCTGTAGTGATGCTATGAAAAATATACATCTTATTAGTTCAAGTATGATTACACATGTCAGTAGGAGGGAACATTGATTGACCTGAAGAGTCTACTTTGCCATGCTAAAGGAGTGACAGTTTCCACAACTGATCATTTTCTCATGGACATTCCTGGCTTTCAGTAAAGGTAGAGCATCTTGTTTAAAGAAAACAGTGAGTAGTCCTAATAATGGAGCTATCAGCAGGACCTGAATTGTTCATCCCTGCAAAAAACACCTACGAAAACCAAACAATATAGAAATAAATTAAACCAACCTGTTTTACTACTTAGTTTCTATGTGATCAAATTGTTTGGGGCTGTTCTCTGTCCATTTCTCTCATCTGGTAGGATATTTTTTCAAACCTTTTCTGCCTAAAAATACTCACGGCAAGAGACTCTGGAAACACATTTAACAGGTCTGTCTACTCTTGCATTTGTTCTCCCAGGGAAACAGAAGTACTTGTGTGCCAGCAGAAATGATTGCACCATCGATAAATTCCGAAGGAAAAATTGTCCATCTTGTCGTCTCCGGAAATGCTATGAAGCAGGGATGACTCTGGGAGGTATGACACTTCTTTTCCTGTTTCTCCTCCTCCTTCTCCTTCCTTCCTCCCTCCTTCTCTGGTTCTCTCTTTAAACCAGATTCTCCTCTTGATGTTTCCGGGGGGGGGGGGGCAGCCATGCTCTAGATGCAGGCTGACCCTATTATACCCAACATGGCGATCACCCAGCTCATGCCTTCCTTCATCCTTAACCATGCCATTCTCCAGTCTGGAGGTTGGCATAGGAGCAAGAGGTTGAAACAGGGATTAGGAGCCAACGGCGGGTGAGTGAGTATGGACTCGACTGGGCAGTGTTCCCCAGGGGACTTAATGGTACTGGCTTGATGTTGTTCATTTGTAGATAGGATGAGGAAATTAAGGAATCCAGAACAGTCACAGGTGCAGGATGACCCAGGCACAGGCTGGCCCTGAACACACAGGAATGTCCCTCAGCTAACTGTTGCGTATGTTGTGGGGCTGGCCACCTGGAATGAGAAACTGCTTCTCTTTGGAGCCTGTGACTAGGCTGCCAAACAGAGCCAATTTCCTATCCTACATCTCCCAGGGATGAGCAGGCTTTTTAATCATTTCCTTTTCTTTGTAAATCTATTGACCATTTCCAAAAGCATTTTTTTTCAGCAAAGTATCTTGATAGCAGGAAGATACAGCTCTTTCAAAGGCAATCCTTTATCATAATGTTCTCTATCCCCTGAGCCTGTGTCTACCATGAGCATTGTCAGCATTCCTGAAAGGATTGGCACCAGTTGACTGACACTTATATTGTCCCTCTCCAAATTCTTCATCTCTTCATATTTACATCTGCCCATTGCCTGGGTCCTCCCTGCTGCCTGCTACTTACGAAAAGATTCATCTTTCATGAGAAAAGCAAGCTCATTAGTCTACTTTGATTTGGAAATGGAACTTAAAGAAAGGCAAGCCTATTTCTTAGTGCCTGAAACTGTAGCCTCATACTTGATTATTTATTTGCTAACCTGGAAAATCCAAGTGCCTAGAATTCAGCCCTCTTTCCTCCCCTCTCAAGGCTAATTGAGAGCAATTATCCATAGCTTGGTCTGTGTGAAGTGCTCAATACCTTTTCTATGTACACATTTGTAGACCCTAACTTGATTTCTAACCCTGGAGCAGGGCCATGTGTGGATTTTCACATAGGTAATGATATCCTCCCCTTCTCACAGGCCAGCAGTATTCTTTGAACAGACCAAAGTGCCTCAAATGAACTGACCCAGGCTAAATATGAGACTGTCTCAAAAGAAGCATCCCAAATAGTGTCTAGTATTCTAAGACATCACAGGCAGATGCTCTGTGAGTTGCTTTCTAGGCAGCAGAATCTGGGAAAAAGCCAACCTTGTTCTTGTCTGCTTGGTGTACTCTAAAGAAATCCTACGGTTGTATTCTGCAGAGGGGAGGAAGAAGCAGGACTGGAGTAGAGGTGCATAGAGGGAAAGCCAGGAAAGATGACATAGGGATTGACTAGGGCAAGTTTACTCCATATGAATGTTGCAACCCTATGGCAAGGGTTCTGCTACACTTAACTCTCAATTATTTAGCCTTCTGTAAATTATGGGTAAAAGATGGGGCTCCCAAGTAGAGAACCCCTTAAATTGCAAGCCCACTTTGATGCAGGTAAAGTTTAATGGTAACAAAAGTCCTCATAATGTTTGGGCCCAAGTCTTAAAATTAGTTCCATGTCTCGGCTAACGTCCTGCATTATAAAGCAGTGTGTGACATGATTATAGTGAATGCTTTTTGAAAAGAAGCCTGTGTATAAAATAGCAGATATTTTCACTACCCCACATAGCAGTCAGACATAAGTTTGTAAATTAATTTATTGGAGAGAGTGGTACAGTAAGTTTTCAGATTGATTTATTGGATAGAGTGCTCAAATTTGAGTGGACTTGGTCAACACAATGAAGTTAAGCTGAGAAGTAATGTAGCTGGCTTTTGTTTCAGTTCCATTCCCATGATATTTACTGAGTGTCTGCTGTATGCAAGGCACTGTGCTAGGCTTTAGAGGTTCAAGCTGACAAAGTTCAAGAAATGCCCACAAGATACAAGGATTCTTCATGTTCTGTAAATGGCCTTGCTTTTGGAGTCAGGCAGACCTAGTAGTTAAAGGCCCGACTCCATTCTTTACTGCTCCGAGTCACAATTTCTTCATCTGTAATTTAGAGATACCACCCTCACAGTTATAATGAGGATCAGATGACATGATGAATATGAACATCTTGAGAAATGACAAAGTGCTAGGCAAATGTGGGGGTTTATTGTGACAGTGAGGTCACTTGCAATGAAGCTGGTAAGGCTGTTCACAGTACTTCCCAATGGCTTTTACTCTTGCATTGCTTGGCATGCCCGATAATATGTAACAGCGCCAAATTACTCTTGATCACCTCACACCCAAAAGTATCACCAGGATGATTCTGCTTGGAAGCTGATTATAGCAATTAAGGGAATCCTGTGTTATGTTCAAGTACCATGTCAGTAAAATCTCAAGTGTTTACCCTCTTAAACCACTGCTTAAAAAAACAAACCTTTCCATTTTGCTGAACTTATCTCCACATTCTCTGCCTTTCTGACACAAACCCCTCCCAAGTTTATTGCTAACTTGCAAATTCAGTGTACACCATACCTTTAATCAAACGATGGAAAAATTAAAGAAAGCATCAATACAGAGTGAGCCTTTTGACTACTTTAGACTTCCATTTTCATAAGATTTGGGTTTAACTTAGGAGAATTCATACAATTTTGTTTTACTCCCATCACTCAAATTAAAATTATATAATCTATTCCAAAATGACAGCTAGGAAAGTGGCCTTGGGCAAGTCCCTTCTCCCCTACGAGACTCAGTTTTCCCATCAGAAAATTGGGATAGTGGGCTTCACCAAGGACCTTTGTGGTGTTAACATTTTGTGGTTCTGTGTCTACAGTCATAATCAACCCTTTCTGGATTGTCTATCCCCTGCTCCCAGAAGTATAGGTAGTCAAGACTTGAGTGCCTTGAGTTGCATAGTAATTTTAGCTACCTCCATTCACACGTACATAAGATATATTATGTGTGTATAAGTAGACTGAATGGATAGAGTATTGAGGAAGTGGAGGAAAGAAGGGCTGTCTTTTTATCTTAGAGAAGCTGGCACTCTGTGGCTGATGGCTGCTTTGTCTTGAGCCCTCAAGATCTCTAGTCTGTCTTTCTCTATAGTGCCCCATCCACTGTTTGCTAATGAGATCTCCTTAACTCAGAGAGGCTTAATACATATAGTCTTTTCTTTCCTGCTTCCAGACCCACCTACCTATTCTTTGCTTCTTCTTTTTTTTTTTTTTTTTTTAGCAGCTCTTGGTGTTTCTGAAAGGGTTCTGAGGGTGGTTGCATTCTCAGGATGGTTCCCTTAAAGAATACTTCCAGGCTCTCAACTGCTCATCCATGACAAAGATAGGCCTTTCTTTACACATGAATCATTTCTGGCTGTGTTTGAAAACCACATATTGCTAATTACTTCAAGAATTTAAATCCCTTGCCTACTTTTTAATTAAGTAAACACTTATAAATATAACTTCTCAGATAAGGACCTTCCCTCCAGTGAATTAGCTCTGGCTTTTTCACAGTCCATAATTAGAATAAATGCACAGCCATCTCTCACTTTTCTCTGGATACACTTCCAGTTTCCAGAATGGAATGAGAAAGAAAGAATTGCCTTTCCTGCCATCTTCTCCCCTGAGTCTTCCCTCCTTCCCACGTTCCCTCTTATTCCTCCCCAAACATTATTTTTGTGTGTGTGTTTTGCAACTCTTGAGTTCTCAGCTTTAGTAAATGGCATTGGCCCCTGTTTACTCCACTCTATCCTGGACCATGGAAGGTTGTAGGTCTTTTAAGAATTTCAGGTAGCAGCCAAACCTCAGAAGAGGAGAAAGGACGTGGGGCCCCAGAGCATGTGAGAATCTGAGGTATACAACATTCCCTTCATATGTTACTTTAGTATATTTGAGGAGTCTCTTTCTTACTAGGAGATTTAACTCTGCATCTGAGAATCAAAACTTAACAGATCTTCAGGTTTTAACAGCCTCTATGATTCTCTAGATAGGAGGGTGACTAAGGGAACCCCTGGCCATGGTCTGATGTCACCATGGATGCTACAAACATCTTTTCAGTTTCCATTGTGGAAGACAGTCCTGATGCTAGCTGTCTCATCATTCTGCATTCTCAAAAGTAACTCAGCACTGCTACCCCTGGATCACATGTCCTAGATGCAAGAGAGTGATTCCCATGTTGAAATAATATTCATGGCATGGTTCTTCACAGTATTTATTCATCCACTTATCTATCCATCCATCCTTTCAGCCAGCCAAGAACTAGTGCTTTCATCTTTCCAGCCACTCACTTATCTATTTATCAATTTAGCAAATATTTATTGAATGCCAGACACTATGCTAGGTATTTTGGAGAAGGAGAATTGAATAAGGTATAGTCTCTCTCCTCAAAAAGTTGAACAAGAAGAGACAGACAGTAATAATGAATACACCTTAACCTTAAAGGATAAATAGGAGGTCACTAGAAAGAAGTTTAGTGAGATGGAAAGGAAAAGATATCCAAGGCAAAGGACACAGTTTGAATAAAGTCACAAAGACATGAACAAAATGCACTGAGTATTTGAGAAACAGCAAGTACTTTAATATGGCCAGAGCTGGAGAAATGGGGAAGGCAGGCCAAAACCACATTGAAAACAAACTTGGTCATCGTGCTAAGAAGTTTTGACTTTGGGCATTTGAAGATCTATGGCCATGGGACAGACACGATCACATATTTTATTTGCATGGGTTTTTTGTTTAAGAGAATTTGGTGGCAGCATGAATACTGTATTGGTGAGGGCTTAAATTTTAGAGAGGTAGACAGTAGGTCAGGTAGAGAAAAATTTCTAGCATCAAATTTTGCTAAACACCTAGGTTCCTAGGACTAGTTGCCTCCATTTGGGTTGATACCTGCAAGTACTGACCACATGCGTGAAGAAACACTGGCCTAGACTAAGGCAACTGGTTTGCATAAGGGGCCTAACCTTATACCAAAAGCCAGTTGCCTTGGTCTAGGCCCGAGTTTCCCTGTGTGGGTTTCTGAGAAAACTAACTCTGTGCCGGCTCCGTTAAAATAATTTTTGTGGTTAAATAAGTGAATGAAAACTGCATATTATGGTCCTGATCAGGAAGATTTACAATGCATATTAGCATATCACAGGTCCTGTCAAGTACTGCAATAAAGTAGCCTGAGGAGCTTTGTAACTCAGGATTCACAAACTTAATTCGACCACAGATCCCCTTTTTTCATCCTATAAGACCATTGTTCTCTGGAATACATTTTAGAAAACTTGTATATAGATAAACACTGTAGGTGGGCAATGCCCATAGCCCAGGTCATCTCTTTTGCAGATGTGTGTGTCACTGCTCACCAGGAGAATCAGTCAAGAATGCATTTATGATCAAGAGCAGAGCATTCTCACCACATCTTAAGTATATGTACTAGTGGCTTCTAAAGCCACTAAAGTAAACCACGTTGGGTCTGTAGCATTGTTGACATACACAAAGGACAGGATGCAAAAGCATCCTAGGCCAAAGCATGGTTATTTCCCAAGTCATATAATGGCTGTAGGTACATATTCCTGACCTAAGGAGTATGCTAGACAGGTTATTTCTGATAAATATGACTTCTAGCATCACATAGAGTGATAACTAAATACTTCTGATATTTAGGCATTCTACTCTATGGTTTAATAGTACTTTTGTACACTGTCTGACCAGCATTTTTAACATCTGCCCAGAACCTCATCATGGTACTACCAAATAACTTCATTGCTAAAGTAAGAGATCTAGAAATCACAGACTTGTAGAAACCACCCAATGACTGAATTCCCCCTACCTCCTGTTCAGCAGGCAGCAGACTGTCATAAAGAATTAACCATGCGGAACGCAGCTACTGGGATTTCCTCCCTTCTCATTTGACTCTCTAGACTAGAGCCCTAAAGGTCTTCAGGCTTTAGATGTAAGTGCAAGTCTCAGTTCTGAGAAGTGCTGCTTCTCACACACAATTCTCAGATACCTGAGTGCTCCAGCAAATCTGTATAACTGAGGCATGCATAGAGGAACAGAATTACCCTATAAATTTTGGCATCAGCATGCACAACATGTGACTCAGCACTGAGAACCTCTGGGTTTTTCGTTTTTTGTTTTAAGAGGACCTGTGATATACTAGAAATAGCACGGTGGACTCAGATACAGACAGGCCTTGTTACTAGTACTGGCTCTGCCACTTACTGTCTCAATGACCTTGGGCAAATCGTTGAATCTCTCTGAGCCTCGGTTTCCCCAACTAACAGAATTGTTGTGAATATGTAAAGAAACTGGTACATAGTAGGTACACAATAAGTATCTCTGTACCCTCCACCCTTTCTTTTTTGGGTGAGAATTGGTCTTTGTGTTGCCAGATACCACTGGGGCTTGTTCTCTCTCTGCTGTTCTTGTTCCCTTGGTTCTCTGGTCTCTGAATCACCCTTGAATCAGTCCTTGAAATCCCAGTTGATTACATACCTATTTGATGACACTTTGGAGGAAAAAAGGTATACTTCTTTCTAAGTGTGGTTCTCAAAGGAACTTGTATATGAAGAGACCAGAGACTCTAGCTCTTAATTCCCCCAAACCAAATTATCTGGGACAGCACATACATGCTGTACTCTGTCTCTGAGTGTTTGCTTTTAGAGAACTATGGTTAGAGGTAATTTTTTTCTAATCATCAAAATTGATAACATTCCATATCTGACACTTGAAAGTATCTCAGTTGTAAAATTTCTACTTAAAATCCTTGATTTTTTAAAGGGTAATAGCAGTAGAAACATTTTATTGTTGTTTACTTTTGCTGTGAGTGTTCCAAAATCCTTCAGTTCCTCTTGAGAAAGTAAAATGATGTCATGGGCAGTATTTTTCGAAGGTAGTAGGCAGAAAGCTAAGGGTACACAGAACACAGTAATCCACATATACAAAGGTAAGCATTTTCCAAATATAACAATTCATTTTTGCAGATAACATAACTGCTTGTTTGAAAACGTTTTACTTTTGATTTAAGAGTGCCACCTGTTACAAATTGTAGAATGTATTCCTTCAGATCTCAAAAGTGTAAAATATTTTCTTATTGCACTGAATTCATACATAGACAATTTACCTGAGCAAGATGCTTTCATAGAGACTTCTGCACATCTTCTGGGATCATGTTGTTAAGCAGAACTAAGGGGAAAAAGTACACGGCCACCCAGAAACCAGTAGAGCCTTCAGACTGTCTGTTATTCATAATGTTTACATGACAACAAATATCTAGGAAGTAAAATGGAAATGGCATCACTACCCTGGGTCACCACTTTGGCAATCAGGTTCCATTATCCTCAGTCCAGTTAATTCTTGCTACACTTTTTAGATTTCTTAATGCAAGCACGCAAACCTCTTCTTTTTCCCCTGCTTAGTACCCCATCAGACCAATGTTTCTGTGGCTAAAGAGAAAACTGATTGTTGAGGGACATTTCAACCTTCTAGTAGTCAGCAATTAAGAACATATAAGCCCTGAGCATGTGCAGAAAAATTGGGCTGGCATTTGGAAGTAAGAAGAAACTCTGGATTTTGACCAAGAGGAAAGGTCACCAGCCCATGCCTGAGCAGTGAGGTGTCATGCTGGCCACAATGAAACCGAAAGAGACGAGGACTCTCTCCAGGGTGGAAAATGAGGCATGGCAGCTTTGATTAGTGGGCTGTTAGGCACACAGACAATTTCAAAGTATTCCCATCTCCAGGCTGAGTAATAATGCTTGTATTATTATGGGATTGTTTGGCTGCCGCAAGAAATTCAGAAGACCCCAATACAGAGTCTTTGTTGGTCTGAGCGGCTATAATGAAACTGTTAAATTCTACCTTCCTTCTCTTCTGCCACATCCTATCCTCCCAAACCCCGGTTCTTGCCCATTGTGTGCAGAGAGGTTCCTATAGGTTCCTTAGCATAAAAGAAGAAAAAAACTCCAAGGGAACAATTTTCCATTTCCCCATCTCACCTCTGTCTTACAAGTACATAGGAAAAGTAAAATGGAAACCCCCAATCCAAAATGACAACCACCCCTCTCCCCAACTTTGCATGCTGCCTCCTATGTCAGAGGACCTGACTCAGGCATCTGATTATGGAGTTTGCTAGTTGCAAACCCATTTCTAAGCCACTGTACTCAACAGTGTCTCTCTTTCATATTAGAAAAATTCTGGGTTGGCGATTGGTAGCATCTCAAAATAACCAGACACTGAAGAAAATCTCACTTGCCTCATTTGAAATGAGGGCTCTAGAGAAATCTAGTGGATAGCCTGAAAAACCTGGACTCTGAAGCTTATTAAGAGCTTAAGCTTTTTTGCTCCTCAACACAGACTCTGACGTTGGGTTTGGGGACTACTCTCTTGGTTGATGACTCCCCCCAGTGGGACCGATAGTGTTTCCCTACCTCACAGGAATGTTGTGAGGACTAACTCTAGAAGTAGTAGAAGTTATCATTCATGTAGTTACGAGTATCATGACTGTTGTTTCTTGTAATGTGGCTTGGTATTGGCAGAGTGCTTTTTAATTGTTCTTGATGATACGTGATGGCAGCCAGGCATTGACTCAAGCTGATGCAGTCAAGCTCTTGCTCAGTCACATACTTTTCACAGTGTGCTGCTGGGAAGAAACTTTGCTTGATGGAATTCAAGGTGCGACCTTGGACAAGAAGACTTTGTGCCTGTCTGAGACTCCTGTGGCCATCTTTACTTGTTTATTAGGCAATTCGTAGTTTCCCCTTAAATTCCATTCTTCCAGACCCCTGCCAAGGACCTAGATCCTAGCCTCAGGCCCCATCACTGAGCTGAAGGGAGTAGCTGATCCACAAAAATTCAGTAAACAAGAACCAAATCTGTGCTTCTCCTGAAGGAGAAACCAGCCAGCTCCTCTCCTCATATACACGAGGAGATGACAGTCAGACAAGACAGTTCTCCTTTCCCTATTCCCAAAGTCAAGGTGATTCTGTTTTTAGGAGCTCACACACACTTGCGTCTTTCATAAGGAGGAAGAAGACAAAATCTGAGAATGAGTGCCTACTCCTCTTGTTTCCTACTGAAGTTAGGATGATGGAGGAAAGTGGATCAGACTTTACCTCGTATTTCCAGCCTTAGTGCTCCCAACACTCCCTGACTGTTCTCTCACATCACATGCTTGCCTGTATGTCAGGTGTGAGGCCTCTTTCTTCTCCCAAACCAGCCTCAAACTTCACAATGATATAAAAGAAGTACTTAGAGTTTGTAATAACTTGCTCTGTCTCTGTCTCAGAATCTCCATACTGAAACCAGTTCCTTTCTGCTGGAAGTGGAGTCTGTGAGGCCAGGGGCAGACAAATATGAGAGTCAGAAGCACCCTCCTTGTTTTGCCTGGGGCCTGCCCTTCCTACCCTCTTTCTTCTTCAGTCTCCACCCACCCCCCCCCACAGACACGCGTGCACACACACGCACATGCACATGCACATGCACATACTTCTTTCTCTTTCCCCTGCCTCAGCAATGTTCTGGAGAAAAAACAAGGAAGGACTTCAACAGGGGCATTTTCCCCTCCTCGGGGCAGAATTTTTATCTCCAGACCAACAAGAGTTTCCCTAATGTAGATTGAAGAGCTAATGTGGTTTATTTTTTGATTGCTTTCTATTTGTTTAAATGTTGCATATTTGTGCTAGTGAAATTTTCTTTTAATAATGCCATTAATACACCAATAGTATTTTCTTATTTACAACAGACTGACGGAATTATTGCTGTTAACATTGAGCCTTTTTTTCTTTCTCTCTCTCTCTCTCTCTTTTTTTTTTTTTTTTTTTCCTCTCTTTTGCTTTCCAGGTCATGCTGACCTGTTCAGCTTGGACTGTTTCGCATTTGTTTTTAATGTCAGTTTAAATGTAATTGTAAAAGTATGTGTGCTCTAAATTTATGTACTTACTTTTTCCAGTGAAAAAGCCTGGTATGCAAAAGCATTTCCAAGCTTGGCAATTTCACATGAGCAGGTTTTTGTAATGACCTTGTGCCCCACACTCAGGATGGCATCTGGACAGTGAGCCCCTTTCTTCTGGCTCAAGTAGTCAGAGAGAGGAGATTTGGAAACAATGTCTGCCAGATCCTGTGCTTTGGCAAGGATTTGCAGCATTTCATATCATTCTATTATTAATTACATTTACTCCTCCATGAACTAAAAACCATTAGATGAAATAGTCCAACATAAACCTTGAAAGATAAAATTTGGTATTCTTTTCCCTGGCTATTCCTCTGACCCAGAATTGGGACTGGGAAGAAAATGGTGGTGTTGGGAGGGAAGAACCAAGGAGCCTTCTTGCCTGACCCGATTTGGCGTACACTTCTTAATCCCACTTAGTTGCACTCCCCACTAATGTCTCATTCCATGCCTGCCAAGGACTGGCACTCCTCCCTGCCTCTTGTCCCTGTCCTAGTTCTTCCCCATCCATCTCCAACTCCCATCACTGACCCTTCTCTCCAGTAACATGCTTCTCAACCTGATGAAATACAAAGAGTACCACTCTAAAAGTCAGGATATCTGGCTCCAGCTCCTGCTTTGCCACTATCTAGTTGTGTGACCTTGGGCAAGACTTATATTTGGCCTTCAGTCTCCTCATCTTTAAATTAGGGATTAGTTTGGAGAGGAGAGGAAAGGATAGGCAAGATTCAGGGCCTTCAAACACTTCTTTGGAAATGGGACTTTTTCTTCAAACAAAATCTGACAAATGTAGGTACAGAATAAAGCACTGCTACTCTGGTTTGAAGAGATGGGGTCCCTGGAACCAAATGCTCAGGCCCACTTTGCCTCCTCTCAGGTGCCCTTGAAGAACCCGTAGGACTCTTGGGGCTCCACTACTGTACTATATTGATGTCTAGGCATCCTTCTAACTCTGATTTTCCCTCCTATCAGATTTAAGTCCTTGTGAAAACTATGTCTCGTCAGTTAGGTTTTTCAAAAAGTTTACCTGCTTGGGATAAAGGACATGAAGTGGAGCAATGTGGGGCTCAGTAACTTGCAATATAAGAGCCATCATTGATTGGCCAACAGAATTTAGACTGTGCTAAGCACTTTACATGCATCCCATTTGGAAAATCACAACAACCCTGCGAGATAGATCCTGTTGTCTTAGGATTTTGAAACCTATCTGTTTGGCCCAACCTTTGGCTTGAAACCAGTTGCCTATGATTGAAAGCTATACTTCTCATAGTTTGCCACTGTAGGCAGATTTTTAGTTTTATACCTAAAGATCCACCCTTGAAAAAATTCATAGCCTGCTTATTGGCATACACTTTCATAGGATTCAGTGCACTTTCACTGGGCTTACCTCCTTTCCTCCTAAAAATAGTCTTATACAGTAGTCAGGGCATATCATCACCATTGTATAGATGAGAAAACTGAGGTTTTGGAAAAATCAAGGGATTTATTTAAGTTTACACAACCCATAAGACTCTGAATACCATCACTAATAATAATAAGCCCTTTATTGTGAATAGCATTTAAGAACTTCAGTGTCATTATTGCATTCTGCCTCCTGGAGTTCAGTGCATTTTCCTCCATGCTTTAGTCTTGGAAAGTCCTTCTGGTGGTAGAGAATCTACCTTCTACTCTCAAACACCATCAGGGTGACTATATTCCTCGTAACTTTATGAATCAGGTACTGATATTACCCCTGTTTTACAAATGAGTTAACTAGGTACAGAGAGGCTCAGTCTTGCCCGAAGTCACACAGCTAGTCTGAGATAGAGCCAGGGTTACAAAGAAACTAGACTGACTCTAGAACCTTTGCTCTTAATTATTACCCTTTATACATGTATGTGGAAACTAAGAGCCAGAGAGTGAAAGAGATGTTCCTGAGATCCCCACAGTGAGTTTTCCTGGCTCCTAATTCAGTATTGCTCTGACCTTCCAATCCTAAAGTCATATAGTGAGACCTCCTGACTCTAATCCCAGTAGATGGAAAAATGGTTGGGTCGATATAAGCCAAAGCCACAAACTGGCTTTCCCCAGGCCAAAATTGACCTACAGAATTCTGTTTGTCCAGCACAGTGTTTGTTTAGAAAATTGATATAGACTGCCCTTAGGCAGGGCATCAATCACTGTCACTGTTCCCAGTCCTCCGTATTTATGTTCATCAGGCTTTTTTTACTCATTTATATATCTGCCTGACTTGTGAAGGTATTTGAGTTCATGACTCTTAAATTTAAGCATTATAATATATAAGCACTGCACACACATACTCACATGCATTCACATAAGTACAGTCTAGTCTGGTTTCACAAAGAATTTGCAGCCCTGTACCAAACATACCTTTATGTTTACTTAGCATTTAGAATTATATTTAAGATCTGAATTTGGTTTTACAGGCAGTCATATGCTGAAGAAACTCGGTTATTGTTTTTCATTCCATAATGTGTTACCCTTCCCTTCCCTGCTATATCTGGTCCCTTGTCAACCCTGCTTTCCACTCTTGCCCAAGCCTGAGTTAGGTCACCTGTAAGCCATTCACTCCTTATTCTTTAACAATGGATAGAGAGTGAAGAAGCCATTTTGGAAGGCTCACTATCTGCTGGGCACTCTCTCATTTAGTTCTCATAAGTGTCCTAAGAGATAGGTGGCAGCACCCCCACTTTATATGTGGGGAAACTGAATCTCAGAGAAGCTAAACAAAGGGCTCAAAGTTTTTAAGCTAGTAATTGACAGCTGAGATTTGAACCCAAGATTGTCTGACTCCAAAGCATGTCCTTTTGCCCTACACTGCACTTCTGTAAGGTAAGTATATTAGTTTTGTATTGCTACATAACACATTTCCACAAATTTAGCAGCTTCCAACAACACCCATTTATCAGCTCACAGTACTGTAAGTTATAAGTCCAACATAGCATGGCTGGATTTTCAGTTTAGGGCCTCACAAGGATGAAATCAAGTGTTGGCCAGGCTGCATTCTAATCTGGAGCTCAGGTTCCTCTTCCAGGCTCACGTGATTATGGCAGGACTCAGTTCTTTGAGGTTGTGAGACTAAGGGTCTTCTTTCCTTTCTGGATATCAGCCAAGGGCCACTCTCAGCTCCTAGAGGCTGCTCTCTTTCTTTGTCATGTGGACCCCAGCACCTTCAAAGCCAGCAACAGAGAATCTTTCTTACATTGAATCTCTCTCATTTCATGAATGAATTTCCAGGAAGAGCCCAGTCCTTTTTAAGGGCTCACCAGAGTTAGGTCAGGCCCATTAAGGATAACCACCCTTAAAATTCAACTAAATTGGGACTTTGATTACATGTGCTCAATCTTTTCACACCACACTTTGGTTAGTGCTTGACTGAATAACTAGAAGGAAGTATGTGTTCTCCAGGGCCTCAGAATTTTGGGGGCCATCTTAGAAGTCAGCCTACCACAGAAGGTGATTCTTTTATCATCCCAATTCTGTGGAGAGATATGGGAAAGAGAAATATCCATGACCTTAGGCAGAGGCATTCAAACTTTCTAAGACTTTGAAAACTTCACCTCACTTTCACTTCTCCCTTACCCATGGGTGAGCAGGCCTGTATATTGGGGTGGCAAAGAATGAGGCTAGAAAAGTACCTAAAGGTCACATCTGCTCCTCCTTAGGAATGCACCATGGAACCTGATTTGAAAAAATCTTTCTCTGGTGCTGTGGAGGCAGACCCCATAGGAGTCTAATGTCCCGGGACTGAAAAGTGAGTTCTCCATAGGATTTAGACACCTTATCAGGCCAGGTGCTCCAATCCCCTAAAGATCAGGTGGGGACGGGGAAGCACCTTGCCAGTGGCCCTTTCTTAACACTGCTCTGACCCAAGACTAAAAGAGAAGAGATGCAGAGCAACTCACATACTATTAGAGCTATTCACCTTTACTGCACCCTTTCTCCTTGCTTCACCACTCAACTTAAGTAAACCAATGAGTCTCTGCCTTGACACAGTGGCTGGCCGGCCTGTACCTCACATGGAAGAGTTAGATTTGACTCTGGGGCTCAGGTGCAAGGGGCAGGAGGGGCATGGAGGCGGCCTTCATGGAAGAAAACAAGGCCTTGGATATTGAGTAACAGCTGAGACTAGCAAGCCTTATTGTCCAGCATTCCAAGTTGTCTAGCAACATGCTGGCCTCTCCTGTGGAGAGAGAACAGAGGATCCTCTGGCAGAATGAATGGAATCTGATTTCAATTACGTTCAGTACAGTCACCCTCTTCAGGCAGAGAGGCCAGAACACCTGGTGCAGCTTGGTCCACTGTGGCCACAGGGACAGCACATTATCAGGGTCCTGGAGGCAAGTGGGAATGTGGCTTTTCTTTCTCAAGCAGATGCCATATAAGTCTAGGGGAGGAGGATGCGAAAATACCAGCCAAGTTCTCTTTGGCACTACACAGAGAAAAGGGAATAATTTCATCTTTATGGATTCTCCCCACAGTCTCTGCACATATTGATCTTGCTTGTAATGAGTTTGCTTAGGTCCACGAGTCATCACCCCACTGAGATCTGAGTCATTAGTGGGATAGTCGAGGTGACAGATCATATCTCACTCATCACACCAGCACCAGTTGCTCTGTGTGTCCCTATACCTTTGAAAAAATCCCATGGATTTATCTGTATATAATTTATTTGGATTCTTTTCTTCTTTATCAATAGCTTTAGTAGAGTATGGCAAATGGGACAGCTGCCCCAGAAAACAGTCTATACGAGGGTACTTCAAAAACTTCATGGAAAGATTCATATTATCTTTTAATTCTATTTTTCCACAAATTTTCTGAAGTACCCTCATACTCACAGCACTATTCAATAGAACTTTTGGGCCGACCCTGTGGCGCACTTGGGAGAGTGCAGCGCTGGGAGCGCAGCAGTGCTCCCGCCGCGGGTTCGGATCCTACATAGGGATGGCCGGTGCGCTCACTGGCTGAGCACGGTGCGGACGACACCACACCAAGGGTTGCGATCCCCTTACCGGTCACAAAAAAATTTTTTTAAAAAATAGAACTTTCTGAGATGATGGAAATATTCTATATCTGTTTTGTCCAATAGAGCAGCCACTAGCTACATGTGGCTCTTGAATATTGGAAATGTGGCTAGTGAGACTGAGAGATTATATTTTTAATGTTCTTTAATTTTAATTAGTTTAAATTTAAATAGCCACATGTGGCTAGTGGCTACTGTATTGGACAGTGCAAATCTAGAAGGAGCTCAAAGAGGCACATACTGAGATAGAGGAGGAATGAATTAGTTAAAAAGAGAGCCAATGTGGCAGAGAGATCTGGATTAGGAATGAAAGCCCTGGTTTTAATCCCAGCTCTGCCACTGGGTGACCTAACTCTCTCTGGCTTCAGCCTTCTGGAACATCTTTGATTTGAAAAGTTAGACTAGTGTCAGAAGTCTCAAAATGGTGGCTAAGGACTGAATTCAACTTTGGAATATGCGAGTTTCAGGAAAATTTTTAAATGTTATAAGAATGACTTCTAGGTGTGTGTGTGTGTGTTCGCCAGAGTGTCAACCATTCTCCTACACACACATGCACACACACACACACCCCACTATATTACTTGTGTAGACTTTGAAGGTATCTGAATCTGTGACCCCTGGATAAGATGATCTCTAAGGACCCTTCCTGTTTTGTCATCTTGTGAATCTTTAAGCCACTATAACTCCCTAAATCTGTTTCAGTTTGGGCAAATGACTAGAAAAATCTCATAGCTTCCTATATCTTCCCTTCTGAATTTGATGGTAGTTACTGAAGTTTGGAGGCAAGGGTGATGAAGGGAGACAAAAAGGATATAACCCTAGCCCCACTTCTCAATTCTGCTTTTAGGCTAGAAGTAGGGTTCAGGGCTTCAGATTCCTTGGGGAGGCAACATGATATAGTAGAGAGAAAATGGCCTTTGTAGTCAGCAGAGCAGGTTCAGATTATTGGGTTCTCTTTCCTGGTAGCTGCATTACCTCAGTTTGCTCATTTGCCAAACAGGGATAAGAAATATCTCTAACCTCTTAAGATCACTGTGTAATTAAATGATATAATGTGTTCACAACACGAGGCATGTGGAAGGCCCTGGAATAATAGTAGTTACCCTTATTTCTCTTAATTACCTCAGGCATAGGGCTAATGAGACCTCTGTCCTCTCCCAGGCTGGAAGGGGGACTATGTGGTCTGGCAACTCCTGAGCTCAAGGCTAGAAAGTATCAGTGATGGGGAAGGTAGGTCTGCCTGTAGAAACGGTGGCAGGGGAGCAGATCCTGCAGGCATCACCAGTCTATGGAGCTGTGTACAAGAACCCATGTTAGCAAAGTGTTTCCCACATGACAAGATATTGTGGGGGCTAAGCCTCTAGCTCTAGGAGAAGATGGGCTTGGCCCAGACCATACCTTCCAACCTGTGCCCTTGGTGGGAGGTGGGAGTTGGCAGTGGATGTGCATATCTCCTCATTACTGGCTGTGCCCAGGCCCTGCAGAAATCATTGTTGGACAAGGTCATCGTGCACGCACGGTTGGTATTCCAGGCTTCCTCGTTATTTTCCCCGAACTTCTTCTGTGTGCTTCTCTTGCACCACGAACCCCACCATTTTCCTCTTCCCTACTCTAGTTGCTCATCCAAACACATGATCCATTCTTGCACTAATTTACTGAGTGACACTATGATTGGACTTTTCACTGAAGGACTTATTTTTCTAATTAGAGCTGAAAATCAGTTCCAGATACATCTTTTTCTGCACGAGCCAGAAACAAATGAGCTGTAGGTTTTGTTGTATTTATCAATTTAAATTGAGGAATCAACTTCTGTCTTTGTTTTATACCTTTTTATTTATTATTATTATTTTAAAGGGATTAGAGATAAAGTGGTTTATGATCTGCCCTGGTGCAACTGCCTATGCTAGATTTCAGAGTTATGACCTTTTCAATTATTTATATTTCTGTCAATATAAATGCTAGGGAAAATAGCACAAAGTAAACGTCAGAATGCCCAAGGACATCTAAATTGTGTTTATGAGCATGTGGGGAGGATGGTTCTTAAGGTTTGAATTTTGAATTATTGTGGTTGTTCTAAATAATGTTATTTCTATCATCCTTTCTAATGGTTGCTTCCTATCCTAGCATAGTTCCCATTTTACAGACAGATGGTAGAGGCAGAGACATTCTGTCATTTCTTTGATACCACAGTACTGGGGATTTCAGCCCTTCACCTTTCCCTTCTACCCTTTGCTAAAGAAGAAAATCAATACGTGTATTACAGTGTATGTTCAACTATGGGTGTGATTCTGACAACATCTGAGGCTGTTTATAGTGTTCGGTGGGAAATGGAACACCAGAAAATTTCTGCTAATTGAGTGCAGAATGGGAAAGAATTTGGTAGTCGGAGGATGGAAGGGACCTTCAAGGCCATTTTTAAAAATGCGATTCCCGTCTGATGCTTGAATGCTTAACCTTTGTTCATGTAGTCTCTGATCATCTCCAGTGACATGAGTGCCTGGCAACCTTTCCATCTTCAGAGAACTTTAACTATCAAAATGTGTGTGTGTGTGTGTGTGTGTGTGTGTGTGTGTGTGTGTGTGTGTGTGGAGAGAGAGAGAGGCACACACATTCTTCAACAGTTCTGACTTTCTATTCTCTTTCCCTGGCAATATGTTAGACATGATAGACATAGACGTGTACACCATTCCCTTGTTTTAAGACATTCAGTATTTGGCTGTCACTTCTTAGATTAAGCCCAAACTTCTTAAAATGATATACATGCCCCTTTAAAATCAGGCCCTGTATTTGTTTTCAACCTCATAAGTAGCCACCCTCCCTACATATGCAGTATATACTCCAGCCACAGTGGTCTCTAGTTGTTCCCCAAAACACTCTTCAGTGCTTTCACGTATTCCCTTTTCACCCATCTGTGCCTGGTGAAATCCTCATCAGTCTTCAAGCTCTAGGTCTGACACCACTTTCTATGTAAAGCATTTCCTAACCCCACTTACGCATAGAAATTGTTGTTCTCCTCTTTTGTTGATACCTCTGTTGCAGCATTTACCAGTCTGACATTTTCTAGAATTGTTTGTGGGCATTTATTTCTCCTCTACCAGACTAGGGCAGGGCCTGTGTCCTTTCTGTAACCCAGAAGCATAGGTCTAAAAATGAATGCACATTGAATGAATGAATGAATGATGAATGGATTAGGAAATGAGTTCATTGAAGATCCCAAGTATGAGTACTGAAGGCTGCATTCAGGCAGAGCTGAATCCAAAGATATACTAGGTTGGTCTGGCCCGGGGATCAGGGAGAAAGCAAGATATGAAACTGGGTTTAGCAGGGATTTGGGATGATGAATCATTAATTCAACTAGTGTTGAGTGAGCACTTGTCCTTGAGGAGTTTAGAATCTGTGACCAGGGAGAATGAACATCTGTATTTTCTTAGCTCAGGCAGTTTTTCTAACATATAGCTATGCTATGTGTTTTTGACCATTGATGATAAATTCGTTTTTCTTTCTTCCCAACAGCCCGGAAGCTGAAGAAACTAGGTAATCTGAAAATACAGGAAGAAGGGGAGACCTCCAGTGCCACCAGCCCCACTGAGGAGCCAACCCAGAAGCTGACAGTGTCACACATTGAAGGCTATGAGTGTCAGCCCATCTTTCTGAATGTCCTGGAAGCCATTGAACCAGGCATAGTGTGTGCTGGACATGACAACAACCAGCCTGACTCCTTTGCTGCCTTGCTGTCTAGCCTCAATGAACTGGGTGAAAGACAGCTTGTACATGTGGTCAAGTGGGCCAAAGCCTTGCCTGGTAAGGAAAAGTGGAAACGTGAAATAAGGGAGATAATATTTAGTGAATGCTCCTATGAATCCTTTACTGCCCATTAACTCATGCAATCCTCATCATAACCCTATGGGGAAGGGGTTGGTATAATCCTCATTTTAAACATAAGGGAATTGGGACTCAGAAAGCAAGAAAAAGGGCAGCATTATAGACTGTCACATATGACTCACATTGATGCATAGCAGTCATGTTTTCATGTTCAACCCACAGACATGGTCAGCAAAGCTTCCTACAATCACGAATAACATAGACATACCCACATATGCCTTAGGATGCTCATCTATGTGTGCACACACAAGCTCATCCCAAAGATAATCTCTAGCCTGACTGTCATTATGTCTTCAATGTCACTCTCAGGAGCCATACCACGGGAGCTCTTATAATATGGTATGGTAGAAAGAACATGGAGTTGGGAGTCAGAATACTTGGGTTCTAGTCTTTGCTCTGCTAGTAACCTCATTCTGTGATCCCTTCACCTTCTGGGTCTCAGTTTCTCCATCTGTATAATGTGTAAAGGGTGGTTTGGACTAAATTGGTTTTCAAATTTTGCTTCAAGGAACTCTTTAGTGCTCTTTAAATGACCTTAGGACTCATAGTGGGAAGGAAGGATAAGTGAAGGTAAAAGAATTACCAAGTGTTTTCCTAACTGCACCTTGGATACCTCCAGTGATGGAGAACTCACTTCCTTTGTAGGTCATCTGTTGTTTAAACAAGTCTGATTATTAAAATATTGCAACTTAAGGAAGCTTTAGAGATCCTCTATCCAATGATGCGTGATTTCCTTTAGCAGCCAAACACTTCATTTCTCAAAAGCATTGCACACAGATACAAGTGGAGCCAGTTGATTTAAAGCCATAATCCGTGGCCTGAGCCTCACCAGCCCAGCCTCCCCCATGCCAACCCAAGGAAACCCAGGTCACTTTTCTAGAATCTTAGGGCTCCAGGGAACACAGTTTGAAAACCAGGGAAGTATATGCTCTTTGAAGGTTTTCCTAGTTTTGAGATTATATGATTCAAAGATTCTTTTGAAATATCAACAACTAAACCCCCTCTTGTGGAGCCAAAGATTAACCTGCCTTCCAATAAAAATTCAGATAGAAATTTGTAGTGAACCAAGCAGTTTCATATGCATTACCTGATTTGATTCTTACAAGAATCCCTTTACATAGGGGTTCTTTCCCCTGTTTTATAGACAAAGACACTAAAGCTCTTAGAAATGATGTGATTGGCCTACAGTTACACAGCCAGAAAGTAGCAGGGCCAGAATTTGAACCCAGATCACCTTTCTGATTCCAAATCCCCTCATAATTTCAGTCCACCCGTAGTCTATAGTGCCCCTTCAGCTCTGTAGCCCTGGGCTTTACAGTTGGGAGCCAAGACCTCCCTGAAGGCCATTTGGGTCATATGGTGGGCTTACTGCTTTTGAAGTGATTTCATGTTGGCCATCAAGCCCCTATTTTGTGTTTCCAATTCACAAGGCCCAGTCGTAGCCACTAGACCCTCCCTACCACCTTCCCAACTTAGGAAGCTGAGGTTGACTAGCCAATAAGTTCACTGGGAAGGAAGCCCAAGGACTCTGGCTGGATGTGCACTGTGCCAAAACAAAGGGTTCACACAGGGAGGGGAAAAAATACAAAAAAGAAAAAAAGAAAGTTGTTTAGTTCTTGATGTCTTGATGTCATGTGCTTGACTAAGATTCAAAGTTTGATCTTCCCAAGCAGTTTCCAAACATTTAACTTGTCTCATTTTATGGGATAAAGAACCTTTTCATGTATATGATCCAACTTAATCCTCACAACAGTCCTGTAAATCATAGGGACTATTATCTCCATTTTACATGCCAAGGTTCAAAGAGATGTAACTAACTTGCTCTATTTGGCCACTTAACAAATGGTGCCAGAACTTGAGCTCAGACCCTCTGATTTCTAATATGGTGGTCTTGACAATAACCTAGTGCAAATCCCTACAGCAGAATTTGTATGACGGGATCACTTGCTTTCCTTGGCTCAACCCCTGGATGGGGAAGCCCTCTCCTTACTTTGAGAAGTCTGCAAGCCAATATCAATTCACTATCTAGCTTGCCAGAGTAAATGATCTCCAACCAGGAGTCATTTAAAAGAATAGCTTCAAAAGAAAGCTGATTACCACATTCATAAGAACTGTTATTCATGTCATCAATAATCACCTACTAGTTCAAATAATTTGCTCACTGAACAGATTGAGTTCCTATCCTGTACGAAGCACTGTACTAGGCACCCATTCAGATGAAAGAATCTCATTTGGAATCCTAGCTATGCATTAGTTGTGTTACCTTGAGCAAAACATGTGCCTTCTTTGTGCTTCTCTTTCCTTATTTGTAGAGATGGTAGAACAATCACTACTTTGCAAATTGTTATCAATGTAGAGTTTATGTATAAAGAGCACATAATATGGTAACTGAAACATAGCTGATGCTCTATAAATGGTGGCTCATTATTATAAGGCTTGAGTGTTTTAAGCCACTGCTTTAACTAAGCTTAATTTAAACTAGCAAGAGCCTTGCTTCTAAGCTCATGCTTGGACCCCAAGGTTGAATTTTCTTCTTTGATGACTTTGGCTCACAGGTACACTAAAGCAGCAAAGATTTCCAAACCGGCCTTACTTTGAGCCTGTTCTCCCAGACTAGACATAGGACTACAAGTTTCTACTGCATGTTGCTAGAAAAAAAAAAAATGTTGTTGATTGGATTCTAATGAAAAAAATAGTCTCAGAGAAACTACCTCTTTTCGGTGTGTTTCAAAACCCGAGAATGACTACTCTCTATTTTTCCAGAATAGCCTAACACAGTGGCAAACAGTGTGCCTTAAGGGAATCTATAGGGCTGAGGCTACTGTTTCCTCAAGTTGTCCCTTGATAGCCATGCAGGCTACTTCAAAGACTGGGCATTAAAGAACAGAATTAGGTATTGTAATCAGATTAGACCTATAGGAAAATAAGCCCTCTGAGTTGCTGATTAAGCAGCTCTCACTAAGAAATGTTAATTAGTATACAGCCAAACTAAGCTTTTCTTTTTTTTTCCTCTTTGTTAGTTCTCTGGCATCTCAGGGAGGGAGAAAAGCATTAGTATGGACAGTTTCCTCGATAACTGTACAGTTTAACTCTCATCCCTACATGTACCCTCATATTCACACACTTCACTAGAAGATTAAGGCAGAGCAGCCAAGGCTTTCCTTGCTTCCCACTGTCTCCCACCTCAGAGGTTTAGGGTTCAAGCTCCCAGGCCTCTTCCCCAAGAGTTCCTTGGATGTTATATGCTTGGACCCTGCCTCTTATCCCCTACTGGTAAGGCTCAGTCCCTGGCACTCTGTGCTACAGAAGTGCTCCAAGCAGGAAATACTCTGGGGTCTGAGGCTACGAGTCTGTAAGCATGTCAGTACAGTGAAGGTGAGAGGCACAGGCCTGGGAGCTAAGATTGTGGCCAAGGGTGATGCTATGAGGGACTCTAGAATCTTGGAGGCTTGGGACCAGAACAAAAAGAAAAGGGAAATGGGGGTGTGTGGGTGGACAGGGGCCAACAAAACAGAGCAATATGTCTAGATAGTGTAGACTTCAGACCTTAGCCTATGACTAAGGAAATCTAATGACCTTAGTAGTTTCTGAGATGTGACCTTTAGCAGTGGAGTAGAAAAAACACTGAAGAAGAGAATCAGCACACCTTTCTAGTCCCACTTCAGCCACATATAGACTATATGACCTTGGGCAAGTCATTTAACTTCTCTGGTCCTCAAATTTCTTGGTAAAAAAATGTCACATCACCTACCTCCTGGGGTTATTGAGGGTTAAATGAGTTCATCAACAGAAAAATGAGAAGCTTAATCTGAATTCGAGGAAGCATTCCTAATGAGGTACAGCAAGACAAAATGTCAGATAATTCTCGATTTGTTAGAGCAAAAAGAAAAGGGGTGCTGGTAGGGAAGACCTCATCCTAATGATGTGATACCCTTGTACCTTTAAGAATTCAACTGTTTGAAAACCTCCAGGAGAACGTGGCCATATCCGTTCTAACTATGTGTTATTGTGGAGGTGACATCTGGGAGCCTCTGTTCTCTGAACTTAAGGGAGGTCATTTGGAGATCATCTAATTCCAATTTTATATAATGGGGGGGAAATGAGGGTCCTTAACCCATTCGTTCAATTAATATTTCTCAAGTGTCCACTCAAATACCAAACTGTACAATGTACTAGGGAGGCAAAGATGAATAAGAAGATATGGTCTCTGTCTTCAAGAAGCTTCAAGTTTCGTGGGGGAGCCATACATGTACCTAGATAAATTCCAATGCTGTGTAATGAGCACTATCATTAGGTGGGACTACACAAGGTGCAGTGAGAAGATAAAAGAAGAATCATTAAGCCTTATGCTTTGTGTTTGGATTAGTGGGAAAAGGCTTCACAGAGGACATAACCTTTGAGTGAAGACTTCAAAGATAGGCAGGTATTTATCAGATGAAACCCTGGGGAGGGGGAATGCATCTTAGGCTATGGCAACTGCCTGTGCAGAGACGTCAGAGCTATAGAGGCATAAGAAAATATCATGTGCTCAGCAAATTGTAAGTTTTTCACAATGGCTGGAACATAAATTTTGAGAAGGCAAGTGGCAAAAAGTTAGTCTGGGGAGGCAGATCATAAAGGGTCTGTTTGTGCATAATGATGGCAGTAGGGCGGGGATGGCAACAGGTAAGAAATTATCAGGGCCAGTTAAGTAGAAAAGAATGAGAGGAAGTGTAGCACAGAAAGAGGGCAGAGAAAAGAGAGGGAGCCCAAAGGTGGTATGGAGAAGGCAGTGACTGTCAAAGCATCCACCCATATGCTGATATGTAATGCCATCCCTCTCCCAAGGTCAAATCAGAATTTAGCTAGAAAGAGCTTTGTAAAGTGCCGTTCATGTGGGAGAAATGATTATTACACTGCATCTTCAGAAAGGTGTAGTGATCAAGAGCACGGGCTTTGGAATCTGACTGCTTGGTTTTGGAACTTGGTCTGCAATTTCCAGCTGTATGATCTTGGACAAGTTCACTTTTGCTGGTTCATAAAATGGGGATAGTAATACTTTATTCATTATTGTGAGGATAATATAAGTACAGTGCTTAGAAAAGAGTTCATTCATTGTAACCAATCAGTAAGTGTTAGATTGTTTTTCTCTTCCAACTGGCAATGTCCTTTTTACCTCCGTCATCATATTTCAGCAGCTCAGTGAAGCAGGGAGCGCAAAGAATATTATCCCCACCATATAGTTTTCTCTTTTCCTCCACCCCTTAGTGGCCAACATTGATGGTTCCTGGGGCTCCTCAAGGGCTGCCTGAGTGCCAGCGATTCTCAGTGCATCGGAGACCCCGACTTAGCTCAGCTCAGCAATGCCCAGACTGACCACTGTATCTGCCCCTTCTTCTCCAGGCTTCCGCAACTTGCACGTGGACGACCAGATGGCAGTCATTCAGTACTCATGGATGGGGCTCATGGTTTTTGCCATGGGCTGGCGTTCCTTCACCAACGTCAACTCCAGGATGCTCTACTTCGCCCCAGACCTGGTTTTCAATGAGTAAGCACTCCTGCGCCCAGGCCTCACATAAATACAGAAGCCTTGCCTGACCTGATTGGTGGTGATGGTGATGGGGGTGACAGTGGAGATTAGCTCATTTGACCTGTAGGTGAGGCATTGGTCCAGCCTGTCAGTCCAGTCTGAGGTGGCTTTGCCCTAACCGGAAGGCCAACTAGTGGGAGGCAAGGGAGGTGGTGCTGAGGCCATCCCTTTCCCACGCAAGACCTAATCCTTGTATATTGATCATGCTTTGGACCTGCTTTATAGCTTATCTCAGAACATCATGTAAAGGTCCCTCCCCTTCGCTCTCAACAATATATGGAAGGAGCAGAGAGACTCTAATTGTGAAGACTGAAGTTCCTTTTGTCCCATTGCTACCACCAAGGACTGCCATCAGTCACCATTTGTTGAGCAACCACTTTGTGCCAGGACTATGCTAGATACTTTCTGCATCCTATCTCATTGAGTCCTCATGGTAACGTGATCTCCCCTTTTTATACATAATACTGTTTTTTGTTGTTGTTGTTTTTGTTGTTGTTGTTGCTGCTGCTACTGCTGCTTTTTAATGGATGAAGAAGAAAAAGGCTCAGCAAAATAAAGTGACTCAACCAAAGTCACACAGCTAGTGCAGGTTGGAGACAAGGCCCAAATGTATGTCTGTCTCACTCCCAGCTCTTCTCCCACCTCATGGTGCTAACTAGTGGGGAGGAGCAGCTCTGCTACTCTCTGGCTGTGTGACCTTGGCCTTACCGTTACCCTTCTGTTAAACAGGTTTAATTAATACCTGCCCTGCCACCAGCTCTATTCATCCTTCATGAATTTGGCCAAAGGCTCAGATTTTGGAATTTCACTTATCTCCGCTAAAATCTCAATTCTACTGTTTCCTACATCATCATCTTCCATGACCCTCGGTTTCCTCCTTTGTTAATAATAATAGAACCTTCTTAAGTGGAAATTGATGAATGGAGAACGTCTGGCCCATAGGACACAAGAAACAAAAAAGAAATACCTTTCTGAATCTCCCTTTCCCTAATTGTGATAATCTCTGTGTCTGCAGTCTGAAGTCCTTTGATGGCATTGTAAATGGAACTTGCCAGAAAAATCTTCCCAAGGACCTTCACTTAGTCTCACCACAGAGAATTCTTTCAGTCAGGGCAGGAACTGACCTTCCCTCCCCTTCAGCCCTCTAACCCAGAAGAGACTTAAAATAAAATCTGCAGGCCAGTGGTTCCTTCTAGTACAGCAGTGCCATGCAAGGGAGAGTAAGCGTCCCCAGATGCCCTCTCCCATCGCAGCCAGCCCTGGTAGCCAGAAGCTGAAAATAACCACTGGGCTTTTGGCATGACCTGCTTTGCAGTTTCCAGACCTCCAAAAGTTGTCTATGATTCCATTTTCCGGGGCAGGTTTTAAAAAGCCCCCTATCTGCTTATCTCCCACCCCCAAACCTCTGCTGCCCCTGAGTGAGTGAATCAACTCCCTGAGCACCTACTCCAACTTCTCCCAAGCCCTGAGAACTTTGGAGCTTTGCAAGGTGTTAATTAGCTATTTTCTAAATCTTCATTTCTTTCTCTGCCTCTGAGTAAACATGTGGCACCCCACCTTAGTTTTCTAGCCCAGTCCCATCCTTCCCATCAATAGGTGCCACAGGGCTCCCCACAGGATCATGGGCCTTAGACCCACTAAGCCCCGGGATTCCTGAAACAGTGGGCCCACTTCCTCTTGTAGGAACCTGCTCTGTTAGAGCTCTAAGGGTGCCTACATGCATCTAGACCAGCGTTTCTCAACATGAATGCTGTTGACATTTTGGGAGGAATAATTTTTCATTGTGCAGAATGTTCTTGCATATTGGAATATGTTTAGCATCCCTGGCACACGCCCACTAAAAACTAGATAGGATTTTAGTCACTCTCACAGTCCAAACTGCCCCCACACATTCTAATGTTCATTGGGGAGGCAGTACTCTCCAGTTGAGAGCCACTAGTTACTGCCAGCCTCCTCAAGGGAGGAAACTGAAGCCCAAAGAGAAAAATAGGGACTTGTCCGAGCTGGACCAGCTTGTTTTCTGATCTGACACCAAGCCCTGTCATCAGTCCTGTTTCTCTTTTTCCTTCCCTCCTTGTGGAGAGCACATTTTGTGTGACCTTAAATAAATTGCTGAACTTCTCTGGGCCTCAAATCTCATCTGTAGAATGGTCAATAGTATCATAATAGCACCTTTCTATGTGTCATTTATTGGGCACTTACTATGTGCCAGGCACTGTGTTCAGTGTTTCTCAATCTTCATTTCCTCTCTCATCCACTCTCTTTTATTCTCCTCCTGAATTCCATTCCTGCCCCTCTTTTTCTACCTTCCATGTACCTATCCCTTTCCTTCCTTTAACTTTCTCCCTACTCTTTTTGCCCTTTCTTCACCCTTCTTGTTTTCCTTCCATCTGAATTCCTTCCCTTGCCTTTCCCCTTCCTCTTCCATCCATTCCCTACCTTTTCTGTCCCTGGGGCCTGTGGCAATATTACTGGAATCCTCCATGCCAGGACCTTGATTTCAATGGTAAACAGACTACAGTGTTGTTATCAACAGAGGCACGGAAGTACAATGAAGTCCAGAGCAGGGCCAGGCCCCAGGGTCAGCAGATCTTATTCAAAAATTCTCTAGGGTGAAAGAGCTCAGAGCAACACTGTTCTGGTCAATTGACTTGTGATTCCATCTAAAACTTCCTCTTTCCAATTGGGCTTCAGCATAAATCGAGTAATTCTACACCATCTGACCTCTTCGTACTATCTCCAGGACAGCCAAGATCACTCTGAGATAGGGTCCTGAGCTTCCACTCAGGCAATACCAGGCCAGCTCAGCCTGTGGACCAGCCTATTAGTGGCTTCAAAACCAAAACATTAAACTACAGCCTTTAGGCTCCATCTGGGAGGTCTTTGTTCTTACCATCTAAGTGGGTGTGAAATTCCCTTTCCCTTCTCCACATGCTACACAATCAATTACTATCTTACAAACATACACACACACACGCACACACACACTTGATTTCAGAAGTGCTGAAAACTGGAAGGTGTACCAACAAGAGGATGCTGTGTCTTATAGAGGCATGCCGTGGCCAGTCATGGAACAGGGAGGTTGCTCCCCCTGAGAGACTGTCCAAGCCTTAGCCACTTCCCCATATAATTTATAGGTGATAATGTGATGATCTGTTCACAAGTCACTATAAGAAAAGCAGCTCACACATGTCTACGGCTCCCAAACTGTGGTAAGTAACAGTGAGTATACAAGGAAGTGGGATCCCCTTAAGCAGGAGACATTTAGATTAGACATTAAGAAACACCCTCTGGCAGATTTGTGAAGAATTGGAACTCATTTTGAAAGGACAATGTGGAATCTCCTTCACTGGGAGTTTTTAAAGAAATGATTAAATTTCTAGTATGGGAAATTGCATTCAAGCCAAGAGGTAGGGAAGTTGACAGAATGAACACCTGTGGTCATTGTGAATCCTGGTATATTTATGTTAAGAGCTGATTGCTAGGGCCTCTCTCCTAGAAATTCTCCAAGCCAGGCTGCCTGGGAGGCAGGTTCTGGCTCTGACTGTAGCTGGAATATTAGAACTGTAGTTAGGGAGACTATGTGCCTGCCCCATTGTGTTCGTTTGGTTAGGCTTTCCTGTCCCTGTCTCAGGAAACAGAAGAGACATAGAGACTTGGAAATTCCATGTGCTAACCCATATCCTGGCCAGGAAAGATGAGTAGTGATCAGGATGTGAGGATTTGGGAGGGGGGGGAGGAGAAAAGAAAAAAAAAAAGAACTACCTTGTTTTTTGTTACTAAAGCACCAGCTGGAGAAACAACAATCTCTTCTTGGAGAACCTGGAGAGGGAGAGCAACCAGAGACATTCCCTCTGGGCTTGTTGTAAGCCTCCCCTCATTCCTCTTCTTCCTTTGTGTGTTTGCTTCACAGGTACCGCATGCACAAGTCCCGGATGTACAGCCAGTGTGTCCGAATGAGACACCTCTCTCAAGAGTTTGGGTGGCTCCAAATCACCCCCCAGGAATTCCTGTGCATGAAAGCACTGTTACTCTTCAGCATTAGTAAGTGCCTGGAGGTGCAGGGAATGCCCACAGGGGTACAGCGGCTCAGAGGGGGGCACTTTTTCCATTGAAAGGTTATTGGGGAGAAGCCAGCTCCCTTCTTTCCTCTTCCCCAAATCCACTCTACCTTAGCATCCTTTTTCTTAACAAGGACCAGTTTCCTGACTAGAGACCAATTTCTTTGCTATAACTCAGCCTCCATCAGATCCTTACCTACTCCCAGTCTCTCTTTGGGACAAGGCCTTTTTTGGCTGCTTGTAGCAGGTCTCTGAATTTTTCCACAGCTTCTGTGATAGAAATAGGCACGGACCACCTTGTATTTCTTGCAGGGCAGTAGGGCAGGAGAGATTGCCTCCTGGAAGGAATTTCCTCTTCTGCCAACAGAAGGAGGTCTATGTAAGCAACTCAGACAGGGTTTGTTTGGCAGCTAAGGAACCTTTCTTTAATGTCTCTTCTAGGCAGAGTGCTGTCTTAGCCTCTGTGAGGGAGAAAGGAAGCAAAATTTGATATTCAGAGCTGTGCGTTTTAATTGCATAAATCAGTGCTAGACTATGAACGACATAAAATCTTAGGTCCTAAGAAATGCATACACGAAAAGACTAGAAAAAGGAAAGGTTCAGTAAATTATATTTACTTGACTCCTTTCGGATTGGGTCCAGCTCTCCTTTTCCCTAAGATCTCCCTGGGAGACTGAAAGCCCCAGGCACACATACTTCAACTGACAGGAAGCCAAGTAGATGGTTCCCTCCCTGTGGGGGTGGGGGTCGTTTGTGGTCAGAAAATTGGTGCTTTGTCTAATGCTCCTTCGTGGGCATACTTCCCCTCCCCATTCTGTCTTCATCCTACATCAGTTCCAGTGGATGGGCTGAAAAATCAAAAATTCTTTGATGAACTTCGAATGAACTACATCAAGGAACTCGATCGTATCATTGCATGCAAAAGAAAAAATCCCACATCCTGCTCAAGGCGCTTCTACCAGCTCACCAAGCTCCTGGATTCTGTGCAGCCTGTAAGCAAATGATGGAGGGTGCTTTATCAGGGAGAGCAGCCTGATACAGCCGAGTGATAATATGCTCCTCTAGGGTCTGGTACCACCTGTCAGGGAGTGCTTCCATTCCCCTCTGGCTTTGAGTGTGGTCCAGAAAGAAAATGCTGTGCAGCAGAAAGGAACACAGGTCACAATATCCCAGCTGGATGCTGTGAAAAGGGTGGAGGAGTTGAGAACAGAGCAGTTGGGACTCAGGGAAGGGGCTTAGAGCAGATGGATTCTCTAGGCAGACAAAACAGACCTGGATGTTTTTCCTCTCCTCCTTGAGCATGTGTATGTGCGTGTGTGTGTGTGTGTGTGTGTGTGTGTGTGTGTGTGTGTGTGTGTGTGTCTGAAAGAGAAGGAGAGAGAGGGAGAGAGAAAGAAATGTTCGCCAGGGACTTACTGAGGGCGCCCAAGAAATCTCTTACACCATTGCAATCTCTCTGACTCAGGAGGACGGGGTGTTCCTCTTCCCCAGCACACACACATTCCTCTCTCTCTCTCTCTCTCTCTCTCTCTCTCTCTCACACACACACACACACACACACCCTTATGGAGGAGGACCAAGAACAGGGAAGGAGAAGGAAACAAAAAGTTAAAAGAACCTGGAATCAGAGGTGGAGGGAGAGTCTGGCAGAAGCCAACTCCTTGTCAACCTTCTTTTCTCTCTCTCTCTCTCTTGTTGTCCCTGCAGATTGCAAGAGAGCTACATCAGTTCACTTTTGACCTGCTAATCAAGTCCCACATGGTGAGCGTGGACTTTCCGGAAATGATGGCAGAGATCATCTCTGTGCAAGTACCCAAGATCCTTTCTGGAAAAGTCAAGCCCATTTATTTCCACACACAGTGAAGCTTTGGAAGCCCCCATTTCCCCATCCCATCCCATTCCCCTTTTCAGATGTCTTCTGCCTGTTATAACTCTGCACTACTTCTCTGCAGTGCCTTGGGGAATTTCCTCTATTGATGTACAGTCTGTCGTGAACATGTTTCTGAGTTCTATTTGCTGGGCTTTTTTCTCTTTTCTTCCATTCTTTTTCTTCTTCCCTTCCTCTCTGACTCTCCCATGGCACCTTCAGACTCTGCTCCCTATTGTGGCTCTTACCTGTGTTTTGAATGGTGTTGTATTTCTTTAAATCTGAGATGATCCTCACGTGGCCCAGCATCAAGCTGTGCTTGTTTATAGCACTGCGCTATGTGCCAGCCACACATTTACTTACTTAATGCCACGGGAAGATTAGAGAGCTAAGAGTATCTGGGGAAAACAAGAACTAAGACAAAAAAAAAAAGAGACAAAAAACCTTTCTGGGGTTTTTTTCTCCCCCCCAAAAAATATATAAAAATAAACAAACAGAAATTCCCAAAAAGGTCAGTAGTGACGAGAAGGTGAAAATTGCAGGCCCATGGGGAGTCACTGCCTTTTTCATCCCCTGCCTCCCTGGGAGACTTTATTTTCTGCCAATGGCTATTGGCATTAGAGGGCAGGGTGACCCCAGAGCTGAGTTGGAGGTGGAGGGACAGAGAAAGGACAAACAGGGCGGATGGATCAGCAGTATCTGCCCACACCTTTGGCCTCTGAGGGCTAGACTGCTCACCTGCAGTACAATTCTTTGTACTGAAAACGTACCTCTTGTTTGAAAACTTGCCTTCATGTGAACACCTTCCCCTACGCAAAACCCTTTTCTCTCTTACCCTCTGTCTATCCCCTCAAATTGACTTTCAATAGCTTTTCTAAGAGCTTTGAACTGAATGTTCTCCTTAGCCAAAACTTGGCCACTTCCACTGAAGAGTCAGCCCAGTGAGAAGGAGAGGAGAGATCTGACCCTTTGGGAGGGCCCATTTGGATCCAGGTGTGCTTTCCCATTTGTGAGCCAGGGAGAAGCTTGCAGTTGGTGTCAGACAGAGGGAAGTGATGGCTTGGCTGTTGTCCTACTTAGGACACTGAATAGTTGACCCCTCACTGCCACCACCTTTTCCCCACCTTTAAAAGACCTGAATAATGCTTTCTGTCAGATTTCACGAGGCCACAAGCTTCCTCCACCCTCTCCTCAGTGTTTTGTGGGCCCGAACTTCATCACACTGCATTTTAGTCATAGTGTTGAAGCTTGTTCACTTCTCTGGGCATCTTCACAGACTCTCTGTTAAGAGCCCCCACCACCAAGAAAGCTAGGAGGCCAGCAGCCCTGACGTCTATTTCTATATGCCAGTAGTCTCAAAGTCTTCTTACCAAATGTCTCTCCTCAACTGCCAGATCGCTGGAGCCCTTAGACAAACTGGAAAGAAGGCATCAACAGGATTAGAAAAGCTGGGCATCTTGCCCTTGTCCCCCAGAGAGGATACTCTCCTACCATGTGGAGAAATGCCCACTTCATTCTTCAGAGACTAAAGGGGCTACCCAGATCAGGGTTGAAGAGCAAACTCGATTAGCAAAATGGCAAGAATGCAGGCACCAGAATCAGAAACTCTGTAAATGCTCTCCTTGGCATCCAACATATCCACCTGCAGAAGTCATGGGATGAAGAGAGAAGGAACCAAGAGGAGACTATGATTACTAAATTAAAGTCTTCATAGGCAAAGCCGAAAGCCAGATGGGCACCATCTGGTGAGTTTACTCATCATCCTTGTCTGCTGCTTCTGCTGGGCTCTGACATTGGCCATACTCACTCAGATTCACCACCATTGTTGCTGCCTCTCAATCAGAGGGAGGCTGAGACATTGAGATTCTCTACAAAACCATGGTTTCCTTTGGAAAGGTCTGGTTGGTGTGACTGCAATAGGCTGCCACCCGTGAACTTAGGGTGTGCTTCTGGGACACTGGTTTCATATAGTCCTTTGGTACACCTCTGTTCTGTTGATTTTGTTCTCCTACCCTGAGTGCAGGGGGGAATGTCCACCTACTTTCTCATCTTGGTCACTGCCTCCTCACTTAGCTCTTGACTTCATCTATTAAACTCAAGAAATCGGGCCAGTTGCCAAGCTGCCCATTTCAGTTGGTTCACTCTGCTTCTTGAAAAGATAGTTACTGAGTGACATGATATGATCCACATGGGTTTCGCTCCCTGATTTCTGTGTTGATATTAACAGCCAGACGAACTTGCAAAACAGCTTCTTTAAATAACAAGGGAGAGGGGAACCTCAGATGGGTGATATGCCAATCCAAGACTGCTGGACAAAACTAAAGCTGACAGGTTCCCTTTCTGGGGTAGGATAGACAAATTCTGGTTTTCTTTGTTATGACACCATCTGGCTTATGTACAGGATCACTTTTAGCTGTTTTAAACAGAAAAAAAGAAAAACATCCACCACCATTTTCAGTTAAACTAGATTACATTTTAATAGTTCCTTTACATCTGTTTTGAAATGATTTTCATCATTTGTGGTACACAGATTTGATTATATCATTCTAATACACCTTCTTGTAAATACTAGATGCTCTCCTTTCCATTTCTCTATCAAATTTTTCATCTTTATGGATTTCCCTATCGTGACTCTTGTCTCTATGAATATATATGTTTTTCATTTGCAAAAGCCAAAAATCAGTAAAATAGCAGTGTAATTAAAATCAACAACTGGATTACTACGAATTTCTAAGTGGCAAGACTAACGAAAAATGGCCTAAAACAAGGCCGTAGGCCTACTTTTTCTGCACTGGGGTTTGAGTGATCAAAGGCAATTTTAGTTTGGCTCTGTTCTCCCTTGGATAAAAGGGGGAGGATTTTTTTTTTTTTTTTAATTTTGGCCACTGATATTTCGGCAAATATGATTGACAGAAGTTTCATTTTGCATGCACCCTGCTCTACAAACTGAGTTGATGTGGTTGGTACACTGTGCTCACCCATGATGGACTGGCTACCCAGACCCACTCACCTGGTGAGCTAGAAGATGAGGATCAATCACTGGACAAGTCACGGGGACAATCTCCAAAGAGGTTTGCAGTGCTTGCTGGGGATGAAGAGTGAGGAAGAGAAAAGAAGGAGTACCAGGGAAAGGCCCCGTCTGTGTTGGGCAGCAGACAGCTGCCAGGGTCACAAACTCTGCGGTCAAAGAAAAGAATCATGTGGCAGTTTCAGCTCTTGTTCTGTGGGCAGCTTGCCTGAGCCTGGCCTCTGAGCTGACATAGGGGTTGGATTCTTTGTTCCATAGCTTTTCTATGCCACTGGCAATATGGTTGTTCTTGAAAAATTCATTATTTTTTTAAATTACCTTATTCTGAGAAAGGCATATTTTGAAGGATTCTATCATATATCTTTGAAAAAAGAAAATCAGTAATATGTATATTTTTATGTATGTTCACTGGCACTTAAAAAAAAAAAAAAAAGAGCTTCACTCTGTCTTTTGGGTGGTTTCTGAGGTAATTGTCCAGGTTGAGAAATAATGTGCTGATGCTAGAGTCCCTCTCTGTCCATACTCTACTTCTAAATACATATAGGCATACATAACAAGATGCATTTGAGTTGTACTTTAAAAGAAAATATGTCCACCATCCTCATGATACTGACACAAATGATCTAACTTTGAGCTTCAATTAGCTTTTAAGTGTTTGTTTCATTAGGCACAGCACAAAGGTGGCCTTGCCCCCTTCTCTGCCTTGATATCCTGAAGGGCACAAAGGCCCAAGCCCCTCCCTCTGCCCCTTCCCAGCCCTGCACCAGCACTGCACCTCAGGAGACTCTCTCCAGACAGCCCAGTAACTGTCTCTGCATGGTCCCTGTGTAGCCCTGGAAAAACAAAAAGCTGACTACTAATTATCCTGTGCCACTTGCCCAGGTGAGAGGGCACTGGGCCAATGCAGCGGTTTTCATGTTTGACCCACTATAGGGGTTCACGGGAACCAGGAATGCTAAAGCCCCAGATCAAATCCCAAACTTAAAGTCAAAATAAACCATTTAGCATTTGCGATTTCTTGGAAAAGGAAGTTTCTACCCCTGATGCCTTTTTAGGCAGAATAATCTCTTTGAAAATCTTTGAAAGCAGATTTAAACACACACACACACACACACACACACACACACACAAAAGATATGAAAACATCATATTATGTAACCAAAGATTACATTGTATCTGTTGAAATACCAAAATTTTTAAGGGCAGGGAGGGACCAAGCATTAGTGCCTCTTTGGTAAGCTATCCAAAGACAGACTAAAGGACTGTGCTGGTGACCAACTTATAAGAGTTTCGTGAGGTTTTTCTCTCACAATATACATGTTTAGAAGAGTTGAAGATAATTTGGGGGACAATGGGATTATGGGTCCTTCACTAAGTGATTTTATTATAAGCAGAACTAGCTTTCCTTTTCTCTGGTAGTTGCTGAGCAAACTGAAGCTCCATCACTGCATGGTTGGACATGGAGCTGGGCTTGGCCACTGTGTTTGCTAGTGCGCATGTCAGCTTATCTGAAGATGTGAAGTCCTTGCTGAGAAGCGGAGCATTTAAAGGACTAAATTTTGCACTAGAAGGACAGCAGGCAGAAATCCTCAGTTCTGCCCACTTTGGACGGCACAAAAAGTTCTCTGCAGTTTAAAGCAGAAAGTTGAAATATATTGTAAATGAGTATTTGTATCCATGTCTCAAAATTGAGTTATATATATATAGATATAATGTGTTCTGACAGCTTTACCTTTCTCTGCACCTTTATTTTTGGTTCCGGGTCATATCTGATGCCACGTACTTGTGAGAGAGGCTGCAGTTACATTTTGGAAGCGCTCTCATAACAGACAAGACACCAGGATTGATCAGATAACTAAGAGATCTCTGCCCCTTTTGCGCCTGACCCACAAGCCTTGCAAGGGGGCAGAGTGGAGAAAAGAGTAAGGAACATGATGTATTGCACTTTACTCGTCCAAGACAGATGAATGTGGAAAGGGTGGGGAAGACTCATTGGAAAAGACTGGGATTTATCATAGGGAAGGCCCAGACTTGGGGCCGAAAGCCCACCAAAATGATTGACCAATGACCCCCTAATAGGACTTGAGCCATTTGGAGAAGGAAGGGTGTTCCTTGGTCTTCACCATCCTTGTGAGAGAAGGGCAGTTTGCTGCACTTGGAAACTTGGAGCAAGTGCTCCATCTTTCACATAAATTCACTCACCTGCAATTGAGGTGCTCTTGCTACTGGGTGTCTGTGTGCTCTAATTCTGGTTTTGGATATGTTCTGTAAAGATTTTGACAAATGAAAATGTGTTTTTCTGTGTTAACATTTGTCAGTGTACTAGAAGTTATATCTCTGTAGGTACAGGTCCATCTCTGCCGACGGGTAGGAGTGTTTTGTTTTGTTTTGTTTCATTTTGTTTCCCAATTAAGAGTTTGACTCTGGGATTTGTTGCCCAGAAACTCCCAATCATTTCTAGGTGAAAGCAGAAAAATCCACATTAGTTACACCTCTTCAGACATCTCAGCTGAAGTAACAAACCATTTGGAATTCTTCTGCCCTCAAAAAAGAATAGTAGATATTTGAATTTAGCAAGTAGAGTTTTAGAGTGAAAAACAGCTTTTGACTCAGCTTTGATTTATCCTCATTTAATTTGACCAGACAGTAGGCAATATGAACTGATTGGTTTGCAACCCCAATTCAGTAGAGCAGAGATGCTGGTTCCTTTCCATGCTCCACTTAATATTTTATGAAATTAAATGAGAAGCTATGTAATGGTGGCCCTTGTGGCCTGAAACACTTCCCACATAAGCTACTTAACAAGATTGTCATGTAACTGCAAATTCCATTGGACACCAAATACTGGAACACACACATATCCATACCCCAAAGGAAAGACTTCTGGAATGTTGCTGCTTCTCTGGTGGTGCCCTCCCTGGCTGCTGCCTCACAGTTTGAGACCCTGCACCCTGCACAGCAAATAGGCCAAGATCTCAGTTTCTCACGTTAGCCCTTGGTGCTAACTTGTCCTTCAGTGAAGTGCCTGGAGTTTTCCTATCCCATAAGCCACTTAGGTGCTGAGAATAGCCACCATTGGGATGACCCAAGCAAAAAAAAAAAAAAAAAAAATTCCCTCACCACCCAGTGACACCTTTCTGCTTTCCCCTAGACTGGAACATTGATTAGGGAGTGCCTCAGACATGACATTCTTGTACTGTCCTTGAGATTAATTTGGCAGCAGGAGGGAGCAGACTATGTAACCAGAGATAAGAATTAATTTTAGATGTTGAAGGGGAAAAAAAAGAAGAAAGAGAGAGAGAGAAAGCATCATACAAAGTTTTTTTTAGAAAAAGAAACAAATTAAGTTTGCTTGAAACTTTTTTCGATGGGGCTTCAGTTCTCACAGCGGCACTTGGCCTCCACTGGGCAGCAAGACCAGCCCCAAGCACTAGTGTTCTGTTCTCTTTTTGTAATCTTGGAATCTTTTGTTGCTCTAAATACAATTAAAACAAATAGCAGAAACTTGTTTGTTGGAATACGTGCGTGACTCTGGGTTTGTCTCTGCCTCTGCTTTCAGAAATGTCATCTATTGTATAAAATATTGGCTTGCTGGTCTGCCAGCTAAAACTTGGCTACAGCCCCTGTTGTGGCTGCAGGCTCGAGTTATTGTTAACAGAGAGACCCAAGAAAAGCTGCTAATGTCCTCTTATCACCATTGTTAATTTGTTAAAACATAAACATAAAACAATCTAAAATTACAGATGAATGTCATCAGAGTTCTTTTAATTGGCTTTTTATTGGCTGTCTTTATTGAAGTCAAGAGTTGGTATCATGCCCAGTGACCTTGTATGCTACTTTGATTTTCATATAGTTTTAAAAATCTTTGCACAGGGGTTATAAATTTGCCCTGTGTTGGCCTTAGCATGAGTTGACCTGGGACCACCTAAATAACAAAGAATCTGGGCTAGAAAGCACAGATGGACACGGGTGGCCCATTACAACCTCTCATGAAAAACTCTGAGCTTGTCAACCAGGGGAAAGCCACATGAAGCCCACCAGCTCACCCTCACATCTTCATCTTTGTGGGAGCATAAAATGGTGGCATCATTGCGGAGTTCTAACCAAGCTTCAGATAAGGAATGGGCACATTGACATCCTTACTATTTTTCAGGGGTTAAAGTTCTAGCCAGCCTTCTTTTGGGTTCTTCAGTTCAAGCAAGCCCTTTCCTGTCACCTGTCAGTGTGAATACTTATGAGATCCCAAATTGAATGTCTGGACTTGAGATACAGGCCATCAGTGAGGTTTAACTGGTGTGTTAAGGAATAATAAGAAAGCTCTCTGTGCCTCAGTGTCATCACCTAAGGTTGTTGCAATGGGGTTGTAGGGGTTGTCACAATGCCTCCTTCCCGGGCTGGGCTGGGGATTCAGTAAGAACATATGTGACACAGCTGGTGGGCTATTTGCTCTGGCTTTGCTCCCTGTTAAAATGCCAGAACCCCTGACAAGGATTGCACATTGAGCCATGTTTATCATTGACCACCTCGGAGTGGATACATTTCTCAAAATTTCCCTGAGATCAGTGCTCGACGGAGAGAAGAAAACAAGAGATTCTTGGGTTGTGTGTTTGTTTGTGTCTAAGTAAGAGACAGAGAGTATGTATGTTTGTGGGCTGTGTGTGTAAGTCAGAGCTTGCCCCCAGAGGAGCCCCCTGACCACTGCTGCTTTGGTCCTCTTTTGCATCTACAGAGAGCGACCTAACAGCCACCCCAGTTGGCCTCACTCACCACTCAGTTCCTGCCTAAAGAGGCAAGGTGGTTAGCATCTACCATAGGTTTTCCAAGAAGTAGCAAAGCACAGAGGACACCTAGTGGGCTGAAAAGAACATAGAGGTTGGAGTCTTCTATGTGACTTGCTCATGGTCATGAAGCTAGTGTATAGCTGAGATTCTGGCCTTCTAATTCATTATATGACACTGAGCAGCCCTCTACCCTTTTCTGGACCTCAGATTTCTCATCTGTAAAATGTGTATGTGTTGGAAAGTGTGGAGTAAGACGATGAGAATTGGAAGTCCCTTCTAGTGTGGACAACATGGCTATTACAAACTACAGCAACACCTTTCTTAATCATGACATAAGGGGAAAAGGAAAGAGCCTTTTATTACCCCCAGAAAATAGTTTTGGAGCTAGAATCCCCACATTTGTACTCAACAAACATTTACAGAACAACTAGGGGGGAGGGGGCCTAAACAACAATTTAGTCCTGTGTAATAGATGCTGTCAGTCCCTTGATGGATGGGGAAAGGGCTTAGAGTGAAATAATTTGATATTACCTCATAAATGGCAAAGATAAGTATGAGTTAAATAAGCCTCAGTCAATGCACTGTCTGTGCCTTCAGTGAGGTTACAGTCTATTAAATATCTTAGGCCAGACCAGTCTGGGACTTTAACCTATCACATTCACCCACAACTCTCCCACATTCTTCCTTCCAAAGAGATTGGGCTAATCTCTGATTTAGAAATGCTGACTTTAAACTAGAAGGGATCTTAGACTTTGTTTAGCTCAAACTTCTCATTCTTTACATAAGAAAGCCTGGCCAAACACTTGTTGGATATTACTGTGAGCTAGGACTTCTGGCAAGAGACCGGCCCTAAAACACCCAGATCGTGACTCTTTCATGTGCTTGCAGGCAGCATGCCAAGGTGGTGGGACACCTGAGAACCTCTACCAGCCCCTTGCATGCTGGTTCAGAGCCCTGGTGAGAGAGCCTCCACCTCTTGTTGTCTGGCTCCCATGTATACAGACCAAGGATCTCTACCCCAGCCACAACACCCACTTCATCCACCACCCACTCCCAGAGGTTTTCTTCATGCCATTGCATGGGAGGGTGGGAGGAGAGAAGTGTTGGGGGAGGTGGCATAGGGACTGCAGAAGAAATGAGAAACGTTTGAAAGACACACTGAGGTATGAGAATGAGGCTTTCTAAATTAAGAGGCAGATGCAAATAATTCAAATCCTCAGATTATCTTGCCACCAGCAAAGAGAAGGCTATTTGGGGAACTTGGACTAGCTGCCAACAAGCAAGACTCTGTACCAAACAAGCTGCTTTAAGCCAGACTCTATACAAAGAGCCCTCCCCACACCCCCATTGGAGCACTTGAAATCTCAGACCAGAAAACAGGTCAGCAACTATTTATGCAACCACTCTGTGCCCTGTACAGGAACAACACAGACATGGACTCTGCCCTCATGAAGCTCCTAGTCTAGTGGGGAAGACAAAGCACTAACAATTGTGACATGATATAATGGATGCTATAGTGAAGAAAGTTCAAGATTCCGTTGGGGTACAGGGAAGGATACCTAGCCCAGTCTAGTGGAAGATCAAGGAAGGTTTCTTAGAGAAGTCTAGTCTGTGACCCAATTTGAACGAAGATGGGGCTGGGGGTGGAGAAAAGGCATTCTTCCTCAGGTAGGAGAAAGCAGCCTTGTAAAAGAAACTGAAAATAATTTAATTTAGCCCAAGAGAAGAATTTGAAGAAGGGTATGGCTGTAAGAGGTAAGAGTAGAGAAGGAGGCACAAGCAAAGCCAGCAAGGGTCTATGTGTCACATTAAAGAGTTGGGCCTTTATCCCAAGGGTAAAGAGGAGCCATAGAAGCCCTTGCCTGCATTTCACTTCCCAGAACTCATGATATCATCTGAACCTCATAACATCCTGAGGATGCAGGCAGGTCTGTTATCAAGCCTATTTTGTGGAGAGTGAAACAGGCTCATCAAGGTGAGGTGATTTGTCCAAAGGCTGCTCCTAAGTAATTGATGACCTAAGTCTAAACCAGAAGCCCTGAGTCTCCTGGTTTCCAGTCTTTTTCTATTCACATTACACCAATCTATCAAAGCCCTCAGACCTAGCAGTGTAATTCTTGGAATGTGTTTAAGTGTCTGTGGTGACAACATGCATAACCTACTACCTACCCAACCTGTACCTGCATGACCTTCCTGAGGAGACACTCACTGGTACAGAGCTCCCAAATGGCAGGTAGGGGACCTGAGAGAAGAGCAGTAGCATCATTTTAAAGGGTACTGTAGGCTATGGGAAGCCAGCCAAATTGGTGCTTAATGGGTGTGGGGCCTAATTCATTTACCCAAACAAGGAGTCAAAAAATGCTGAAGGAGAGGAGACAACATTCCACCTGATTCTGGCCTTGAACAATGAGATGAAATGCCACAGGGAGAGAAGGCAACTAGGCAGACAATCAGAGCAGAGGGAATAGCATGGGCTGTTCACAAGAAGCAGGAAAGAGTATGGCTTCTGTTTGGAGACAGTCAAAGCAAATGGGATCTAGTAGAGAGTAAGAGTTGGAGATGAGTCTGGGCTAGGGGCCATTGTGAAAAGCCTCATGTATCCTGTTAAGAAGGAGAATTTCTTCTGTAGGCCAGCCATTCTCAGTAGCCACATGTGAAAGATAATGGCCACACGTGACACACTCTTAAGGGAGCCACCAAGGCTATATGCAATTCCCAGCACACAGGTATAACTCAGCTATATTTTCTCCCACTTAAGAATACAAATATGAGTGCAAGTGAGACTGACAGTATTGAAAGGAAAAAATTTGAACCTCCTTTAGTATATTTTTAAGAAAATTATTCACAAGCTTCAATATTTAAATTATTACCAACAAATAACTTGCCACACCTCAAAAATTGTTACAGAACACCAGTTGAGATAACTAAGGATTTCTTAACAAAGCTTTAACATAATTAGTTTGGGAAGATGGGAACTATGCTAAAATTTACTGTGTGAGAATATAATAGAGGGTGAAGCAGAGACTAATTCAAGGGTGGAATTAGCAACAACAACAAAAACACTAATAAAATGTATTGAGTACTTACTATGTGCCAGAAAATGTTAACGCTAAGCTTTTTACACTGTGTATGTTATATAATACTTACATCAACCCTATGAGTTGAACACATTATATAGATAAGGAAACTGAGGCTCTGACCTAACATTATTTGTTGCTTACACCCAAGATTACTTCTAAGTAATAATGTCTAAACTCAAATTCAAGGATGTTTGTTGCCAAAGCCTATACTCTATATTTTCTTTCTTGAAAGGTTGGTTGATTTTTTCAGTCTTTACAAAGAGGTCCAAAGAACTCAAAAACAGGTAGCATTATAAACAGGAGAAGCTATAAAGAAGGAGCTATATCACAATGGGATTATCTTTACAGCCACCTACTCCAAGATTGACAGTTATGCCTGGTATACATGAGTTCATGATTTCCACAGAGCAGCTGCCTCTTCCCCAAACTTCAGACAAGTCATATTGAGATGAATAATTGTCTTCCACATCCCTACCATCCCCCAAGTGTCTTACCAAGGTTCTTGCTCCCCCTTCCTGTCTCTGGTTAGAGGTACCTGGGGATGCAGCAGTTCATTGGATGTCCATAGAATCTATGAGCATATTTGTCTATAAAGACAGGTAAGGGTAAAGAACATTGGGCTAGGAGTCAGAATAACAGATTCTGCCACTAACCAACAGTTTCCTCCACCCTATAGCACACAATCCTGTCTGCCACTCATACACACTTGTCGATCTTGGTGGGAATATATTTCTACTAATGTTTCTTGGGTCATTCTGTACTGGACTATTTTGATATGGGCCAAAGACCCTGCCAGACAAATCTCCCACCCAGAATAAACGTGGGCAACTGTGGCTACTTGGGGAGTCTCTGAGGTGGAGGTGGTATGGACTTACAGGAACCAGAGTATAGGCATTGCCGTTAGATAATTTTTAATGGGCAAGAGACCAGACCAAAATCTTCCCTTTGGTAATAGAGCAATATAATTTTATCAGCCTTTGTTCATGTGGTTCCCTCCATATGAAATGCCCTTATCCATTTCTGCCTGGGCAAATCCTTCCTACCCATTATGGCTTGGCTCAAAAGCCGGCTCCAGGATGTTTTCCCTGATTTACCCAACTGGAAATGAGCTCTCTCTCTCCTTTAAACTTTGAATCTCTCTCTCCTAAGCACAAACCACTAGTTTGGCTTGCATTTAGTTATAGGAGCAACTCACTGCCATCTAAATAATGCTTTCTAACTAATAGCACTTTGATATCCATTATGTCATTGAAGAGTCATAGGAACCCTATAAGGAAAGCAAGACAGGAATTATTAATATCCCAGTTAAACGTGACAGGAAGGAAGCATTGTTATTTTAGAAGTTGGCTGAAGACTTCTCTTTCTATCAGTGTGTCTTACTAGATACCCTGAATGACCCTCCCAATGAAAACAATTAAAATGCTAAGTGAAATATAAAAATAATCTTTTTGATTATTACTAGTATGATAGTAAGTAATCCACAAAAGCCAAAAAGGAAGTGAAAGCAGTAACACTGGAAGTAAATGAGTGTCAAAGCCAGATTTTACCCTGAGAATTTTACCAATCCCTCGAAGATTCTGAATTTCCCTTTTCATGACTGTAAGAGGTAAGGGAAATAGGAGATAAAGACAAGGTCCTGCTCAAGATGCAGAGTCTTATCAGATACTTCCACATAAAGCCGGTACCCTAAAGGGCCATACCCTCAGTGAAAGGGTAAATGAGAATTAAATATGTCTCACAGAAGGAGATAGAAAGGACACCTGCCTGGCTTGACCTTCGCAATGGGTGGAGGGGAAAATAAACATCTCATGAGAATGTGTAACCATAGGTCGTCCTCATACGGTTTTGCAGTCCTAATTCAAGATACTTATGAGGTCCAAAATACCAAAAGCAGAGATCCTAGGTCAACAGTTCCCATGGGTGACTGGCCAAAGACAAATACTATATGGAAGAATGCAACTTCCATCCAGCCTCAAAAATGCCTACAGACAAAGTTTTAAAAAATGAGCTTCTCATAGTCAAAAAATGCAAAACACACAAAGAGAAAAGACACCCTGAATAAAAACCCACAGAAATAAGAAACATCAGAATCAGATTCATAGATTTCAGATTGTAGAACCATCACACATAAAATATGAAGTTCATTTCATTGAAAGTAGTTAAAGAGATTTCTAAAATGATTGAAATATGAGCAAGGAATGAGAGATTATAAAGAACAATCAATTGTATTTGAAACAGAACAAAATAGAATGTCTAGAACTAAAAAATAGAACAGTTGTGTCAAAAATACATTATTATATTCTGCCATGCAACCCAACTGTTCCACTGCTGGGTATATACCCAAAGGAATGGAAATCATCATGTTGCAGGGATACCTGCACTCACATGTTTATTGCAGCTCTAATTACAGTAGCCAAGAGTTGGAATAAACCTAAATGTCCATCGACAGATGACTGGATAAGGAAAATGTGGTATATATATCCAGTGCAATACTACTGTGCCATAAAAAGGAATTAAATTCTGCCATTCACAGCAACATGGATGAAATTAGAGAAAATTATGTTAAGTGAAATAAGCCAGGCACAGAAAGAAAAATACCACATGTCTTGACTCATAAGTGGGAGCTAAAAGAAAGAGAATAACAATTGTACATTGAACTTTCAAAAAAAAAAAAGTAGAGAACAGAATTGTGGTTATTAGAAGTGGGAAAGGCGGAGGGAGAGGGGTTAGTAAAAATTAGTTAAGGGTCATGAAGATTGATTACACTTTGTAAATGTGAGTATACTAATTATCCTGATTTGATCACCACATATTATACACATGTATTGATATTCAATTCTGTACCTCACAAATATATATAATCAATTATGTTTCAATAAAAAACTGTTAAAAAAGAAAAAAATATATTGTTATATTAAACAACAGAGTATACTCATATGCAACTGAAGTGAGAATTAGTGAAGTGGAAAAGAGTTGCAAACAAATTATCCATATAGTATAGCACTGAAAGGCAATAAAGTGAAAAATAGGAGACGTTAAGAGACATGAAGGTAGAGAAGATCAATCTAATATACATCAAGCTAGAGTATCAGAAAAGCCATAGAGTAAGAAAAAGGCAATATTCAGAGATATAATGGCTGAGAATTTTTCAACATTGTTGCAAGACATTCATCTTTAAAACCTAGAATTCTGACAAATCCCAAGCTAGACAAATAAAAAGGAATCCACAATAGACACTTAATAGTGTTTTTTACAGAACTGTAAAGAAAAAGACAAAGTTACAAAAGCAGCCAAAGAGAGGAGGGGGAAAATAAAACCAAAACAGATCAGGTACAAAAACCATTAGATTTAAGATTACCAATAATAATAATAGACAATGAAAAATACCTCTAATGTACTGAGAGAATTCAGTTCCCAGAAGGATTATCTTTCAAAAAAGTTAAAAAAGACATTTTTAACCAGACCCATGCTAAAGGAAATTCTAAATGATATACTTCAGATAGAAAGAAAATGATCCTGGATGGAAGGTTTGAGATGCAAGGTAATAGTGAACAAAGATATCGGTAAACATGTGGGTAAATCTACATATCCATTGACCGTATACAAAAATAATTGTAATGTCTAATCTGTGGGAGAACAGCAAGATAAAATTAAAGAATTGGACAACAATGTATATATTGATAGAGGTCATTGGAGTTAAAATTTCTAAGGTCCTTAAGTTGTTGAAGAAGAAGATAAAGATATTTATGAACTTTAGACTTTATTAAGTATCTATATTAAAACTGCTAAGGTAACCAGAAAGTTTGCAGGTCAAAGATAAGAAAAATATATACTAGGGAAATACTAACCAATGAAAGCTTGTGTATTTATATTAATAATAGACAAACTTTATGGCAAAAACATTATCATAAGTAGAGAATAACTTCAAAATGATAAAAAGTCCCATTTGCCATAAAGATAACACCATTAAAAATTTACATGCATCTCAGAACAAAGCATCAAAATATGTAAAGCAAAGTGTGACATTATCTTAAAAAGTTAACAAACTTGGTATTATTGGAGAGATTTTAAAATACTTTACTCAGGAATTGATATATTAAGGAGACTAAAAATATTAGCAAGGATATAAAAGATTTAAATAGCAATATTAAGCAAGCTTAATTTTTTTGGACCCAACAATGAGGAATGCATATTCTTCTCAAGCACATGTAGAACGTTTTTGAAAATAGTCTATGTCCTAGCCCAGAAGTCAAAAAACCATAGCCTTTGGGTGAAATCCAGCCTGCTCCCTGTTTTTCCTTTTCCTTTTTTAACAGATTTTTTGAGATATAATTACATTTCACTCATTTAGAATGTATAATTCAGTAGCTTTTACTATATTCATCGATTTGTGCATACATTGCCACAATCAATAATAAAACATTTTCATTACCCCAAAAGAAAACTCCACACCTCTTAGCTGTCATTCTCCACTCCCTTCATAGCCTACCCCTTCCCCCCAGCCCTAGGCAGACACTAATCTACTTTCTGTTTCTATAAATTTACTTATTCTGGACGTTTCATATAAATGGAATCACACATTGTCCTTTGTGACTTGCTTCTTTCACTTTGTCTAATGTTTTCAGGGTTCATCCATGTTGCAGCATGTATCAGTATGTCATTTCTTTTTACTGACCAATCATATTTCATTGTATGGATATATCACACCATGATTATCCATTCAAGTTTTCAAGATAGCGGTGGCTGCGGCGGCTGGCGCGGAGTAGCTGAGGTGGAAAAGGCGGCCACTGGGCCTCAGGCAGCCGGGAAACTTGTGGACCTTCCTCTCGCCATCTCTTAAGGGAGGACCGCAGCTGCTGGCCGGTCGTGGGGGGTTACCGCCACTTTGCCCCCCGCAGGAGAGGCTGCCTCACTTACAGGCAACAGCTTTGAAGTGTGGAGCAGGAAAAGAACTGTTTCTTAGCTGCAAAAGCGAGTCTCGAAACAGGGAACACGGCGCCAGGGCTGCTGTGGATGCAGACAGGATCCCGGAGGCCGGGGCGCACTGAAGGCGGCCAGCTGCCCTATTCAGGATTCGAGGTTTCAGGCCGGCATTAAAGAAGATTCCTGGGAGCGCCCGAGCCGCGCCGCGACTGAACAGCCCGAGGCGGCAGCGCCGAGAACGGGGAAGGCGGCAAACCAGAGACAGAGAGCGAGCACCCGACCTGGCACAACCCTGTGAGTGACCCTTGGCCCAGTTCTGTTCGGTGGGCGGATGCCCACCCAGCTCCCGCCTGCACCACCAGGCCACTCACCGCCCCAGTGCTGCCTCCATTTTCGCCCAGCTCGGCCATCACTGAGCCCTCCCACTTGCTTGGCCCAGCGCAGGGCTTTCCGGACCCTGCGGGCCGGACTCCCCTCCCACTCCCTCCGCGGTTCTCTGGTGGGTTGGTGGCATGGGGCGTCCCCGGCCAGTGTCGGGAGGGCAAGGAAGTACAGGCGGGCCGAATGTCACTCCACCACACCCTGGACTCCGGCCCCCGGTAAACTTCCTGTTACTGGGAGGCAGATACCATCTCTGCGGCCACCAGTTTGGAAAAAAGCCTAACCAATTTCTGGTTGGGAATAGTGTGGTAGGAGAGTTCCCAGGTCCGCTTGAACCTGCCGGAGAGCAGGCTGCAGGCGGGCGCTACACTCGGTTTATACTGGGGGGATACAAAGGTGAACAAGACCCGAGAAAGATCTACATAGTGCTACAAAGGCACCCAGAGAGACCGGTCGTCTGTGCCTAGCAGAAACCTGGTAGACTTCCTGGGCAAGGCGGTGCCGAGCAGGGTCTTGAAGGCACAGCTGATAGACGAGGGGTGCAGAAGACACGCCCCAGCCCAGCACAGTGTGCACAGAGTGGGGAGACGTGGGGCCAGGGAGGCGGAGACTAGACAGAAACCACACACCCGGTGGGTGGGGGCGCCACTGCACGATCTAACAGCCTGGGCCAGAGCACACGGAACGGGGAGAAGTCCTGCACAGGAAGTGAATGCTCAACAGAGATCACACACCCTGTGGTACGTGATCCACCAGCCCAGCAGAGTACAAGCTGACCAGAAAGGTGGCTCCCCGGAGAAGCCCAAGACCCGAGGCAACCACACACACAAGGCACTAGAGGCCAACTGAGCAGTCACGGAGGGAGCCATACGAAATTGGCAACCACAGCAACATCCTAGTTAGTCATTAGTCTCAAACCGGTGGACTGTGAAACCCCTGCCACAATGAATAAACACCAAAAAAAAGATACCAGAAATACAAAAAATCAAGAAAGTACACCACCGAAAGATAATAAATCTCAAACTCTAGATCCTATAGAACAAGAAGCCCTTGAAATAACTGACAAGGAATTTCGAGTGATAATTCTAAGGAAACTGAATGAGATACAAGAAAACTCAGCTAGACATCATGATGAAATGAGGAAAAGTATACAGGATCTGAAAGAGGAAATGTACAAGGAAATCAATGTCCTGAAAAAAAATGTAGCAGAACTTGCTGAACTGAAGAAGTTATTCAGCGAAATAAAAAACACAACGGAGAGTTTAACCAGCAGGCTTGTTGAAGTTGAAGAGAGAACCTCTGAACTTGAAGATGGGCTGTTTGAAATAACAAAAGCAGACAAAAAGAAAGAAAAAAGAATCAAGGACATGGAAGAAAATCTGAGAGAGATATCAGACAACCTCAAGCAATCAAATATTCGAGTCATGGGTATTCCAGAAGGGGAGGAAAATGGAGATTCCATTGAAAACATATTCAACAAAATAGTGGCAGAAAACTTCCCAGGTATAGGAAAAATCACAGATCTTCAGATCCAGGAAGCTCAACGATCTCCAAATGTATTCAACCCAAAAAGACCTTCTCCAAGACATGTCATAGTCAAATTGGCAAAACTCAGAGACAAAGAGAGAATCTTAAAAGCTGTAAGAGAGAAGCGTCAAATCACCTATAAGGGAGCCCCAATCAGGTTAACATCAGACTTTTCATCACAAACCCTAAAAGCTAGAAAGGAATGGGATGATATTTTCAAAATACTAAAAGACAAAGATTGCCAGCCAAGAATACTCTACCCTGCAAGGCTATCCTTCCGAAATGAGGGGCAAATAGTATATTTCTCAGACAAAAAAAAACTGCGGGAGTTCACTACCACAAGACCACCCTTACAAGAAATCCTCAAGGGAGTACTGGGTTTGGTTCCTGAAAAATAACTACCACTGCCACAAAAACCCAAGAAAAATCTAAACCCGCTAGTATAATAAAAATGGCATTCATGAAGAGAAAACAAGCTAACAAAAACACTGTCTACAACCTAAGGAACCAACAAACAAAGAAACCAAACAGTAAATCAGAAAGCAAGGAACAAAAGACACCTAAGACAACCAAACAACCAATAAAATGCTAGGAATAAATCAACACCTTTCAATAACAACTCTTTTTTTTTTTTTTTTTTTTTTTTTTTCGTGACCGGCACTCAGCCAGTGAGTGCACTGGTCATCCTTATATAGGATCCGAACCCGCGGCGGGAGCGTCGCCGCACTCCCAGCGCAGCACTCTACCGAGTGCGCCACGGGCTCGGCCCTCAATAACAACTCTTAATGTAAAAGGCTTAAATTCCCCAATTAAAAGACACAGACTGGCTGACTGGATCAAAAAGCAGGACCCAACTATATGCTGCCTACAAGAGACCCACCTCACCCATAAAGATTCACACAGACTAAGAGTGAAAGGATGGAAAAAGATTTACCATACAAACAGAAAAGAAAAACGAGCTGGAGTAGCTATTCTTATATCTGACAAAATAGACTTTAAACTAAAAACCATAAAAAGAGACAATGATAAAAGACACTACTTAATGATAAAAGGACTGATCCATCAAGAAGAAATAACAATCATAAATATGTACGCACCCAATGTTGGAGCACCCAGATTGATAAAACAAACTCTATTGGACCTAAAGAAGGAAATAGACACTAATACCATAATAGCAGGGGACCTGAACACCGCACTGTTAATATTAGACAGATCATCTAGGCAAAGAATCAGTAGAGAAACACAAGATGTAAACAAGACTCTAGACCAATTGGAATTGGCAGATATCTACAGAACATTCCACCCAACAACCTCAGAATATTCATTCTTCTCATCAGCACATGGATCATTCTCCAGGATAGATCACATATTAGGTCACAAATCAAGTCTCAATAAATTCAAAAAAATTGCAATTATCCCATGTATCTTCTCAGACCACAATGGATTAAAACTCGAAATTAATAACAAATGAAACGCTGGAAACTATACAAACACATGGAAATTAAACAGCATTCTACTTAATGATATATGGGTCCAAGAAGAAATCAAGCAGGAAATCAAAAAATTTATTGAAACTAATGAAAACAATGATACATCATACCAAAACCTGTGGGATACTGCAAAAGCAGTATTGAGGGGAAAATTTATTGCATTAAACGCTCACTTCAGAAGAATAGAAAGATGGCAAGTGAACAACCTAACACTTCACCTTAAAGAACTAGAAAAACAAGAACAATCCAATCCTAAAGTTAGCAGACGGAAAGAAATCATTAAGATCAGAGCAGAACTGAATGAAATTGAAAACCAAAAAACAATTCAAAAGATCAACGAATCAAAAAGTTGGTTTTTTGAAAAGATAAATAAAATTGACAAACCATTAGCATGGCTAACAAAAAGAAGAAGAGAGAAGACTCAAATAACAAAAATTAGAAATGAAAAAGGCGATATTACAACTGATTCATCTGAAATACAAGGAATCATTCGAGACTACTATGAACAACTATACGCCAACAAATTTGAAAATCTGGAGGAAATGGATAAATTTCTGGACACACACAAGCTCCCAAAACTGAACCGTGAAGACGTAGAAAATTTGAACAGACCAATAACAATAAAGGAGATTGAAGCTGTTATCAGAAGGCTCCCAACAAAGAAAAGCCCAGGACCAGATGGATTCACAGCAGAATTTTACCACACATTCAAAGAGGAATTGACACCGATTCTTTACAAACTATTCCAAAAGATTGAAACGGACGCAAATCTCCCAAACTCATTCTATGAAGCAAACATCATCCTGATACCAAAACCAGGTAAAGATATAACCAAAAAAGAAAACTACAGGCCGATATCCTTGATGAATATAGATGCAAAAATCCTCACTAAAATACTAGCAAACAGAATACAGCAACACATACGTAAAATTATTCATCATGATCAAGTGGGATTCATCCGGGGATGCAAGGTTGGTTCAACATATGCAAATCAATAAATGTGATACACCATATTAATAAACTCAAACACAAGGACCATATGATCATCTCTATAGATGCTGAAAAAGCATTTGATAAAGTTCAGCACTCATTCATGACAAAGACCCTCTATAAGTTAGGTATAGAGGGAAAGTATCTCAACATAATTAAAGCCATATATGCCAAACCCACAGCCAATATCATCCTGAATGGGGAAAAGCTGAAAGCTTTTCCTTTAAGAACAGGAACTAGACAAGGATGCCCACTCTCACCACTCCTATTCAACATAGTGTTGGAAGTACTAGCCAGAGCAATCAGAGAAGATAAGGAAATAAAGGGCATTCAGATTGGAAAAGATGAAGTCAAACTGTCCCTGTTTGCAGATGACATGATCCTATATATCGAACAGCCTAAAACCTCTACAAAAAAACTGTTGGAATTGATAAATGATTTCAGCACAGTAGCAGGATACAAAATCAACACACAAAAATCAGTAGCATTTCTTTTCTCCAATAGTGAACATGCAGAACGAGAAATCAAGAAAGCCTGCCCATTTACAATAGCCACCAAAAAAATAAAATACTTAGGAATTGAGTTAACCAAGGAGGTGAAAAATCTCTATAATGAGAACTACAAACCACTGCTGAGAGAAATTAGAGAGGATACAAGAAGATGGAAAGATATCCCATGCTCTTGGATTGGAAGAATCAACATAGTGAAAATGTCCATACTACCCAAAGTGATATACAAATTCAATGCAATCCCCATCAAAATTCCAAAGACATTTTTCTCAGAAATGGAAAAAACTATTCAGACATTTAGATGAAACAATAAAAGACCACGAATAGCCAAAGCAATGCTGAGCAAAAGAAATAAAGCTGGAGGCATAACACTACCTGACTTTAAGCTATACTACAAAGCTATAATAACCAAAGCATCATGGGACTGGCATAAAAACAGACACACTGACCAATGGAATAGAATAGAGAATCCAGAAATCAACCCACACACTTACTGCCATCTGATCTTTGACAAAGGCACCAAGCCTATTCACTGGCGAAGGGACTGCCTCTTCAGCAAATGGTGCTGGGATAACTGGATATCCATATGCAGGAGAATGAAAGTAGATCCATACCTCTCACCGTATACTAAAATCAACTCAAAATGGATTAAGGATTTAAATATACACCCTGAAACAATAAAACTTCTTAAAGAAAACATAGGAGAAACACTTCAGGAAATAGGACTGGGCACAGACTTCATGAATATGACCCCAAAAGCTCGGGCAACCAAAGGAAAAATAAACAAATGGGATTATATCAAACTAAAAAGCTTCTGCACAGCAAAAGAAACAATTAACAGAGTTAAAAGACAACCAACAGAGTGGGAGAAAATATTTGCAAAATATACATCTGATAAAGGATTAATATCCAGAATATACAAGGAACTCAAACAACTTTACAAGAAAAAAACAAGCAACCCAATTAAAAAATGGGCAAAAGAGCTAAGCAGGCATTTCTCTAAGGAAGACATACAAATGGCCAACAGACATATGAAAAAATGCTCAACATCACTCAGCATCCGGGAAATGCAAATCAAAACCACATTGAGATACCATCTAACCCCAGTTAGGATGGCTAAAATCCAAAAGACTATGAACGATAAATGCTGGCGAGGCTGCGGAGAAAAAGGAACTCTCATACATTGTTGGTGGGACTGCAAAATGGTGCAGCCTCTATAGAAAATGGTATGGAGGTTCCTTAAACAATTGCAAATAGATCTACCATACGACCCAGCCATCCCACTGTTGGGAATATACCCAGAGGAATGGAAATCATCAAGTCGAAGGTATACCTGTTCCCCAATGTTCATCGCAGCACTCTTTACAATAGCCAAGAGTTGGAACCAGCCCAAATGCCCATCATCAGATGAGTGGATACGGAAAATGTGGTACGTCTACACAATGGAATACTACTCAGCTATAAAAACGAATGAAATACTGCCATTTGCAACAACATGGATGGACCTTGAGAGAATTATATTAAGTGAAACAAGTCAGGCACAGAAAGAGAAATACCACATGTTCTCACTTATTGGTGGGAGCTAAAAATGAATATATAAATTCACACACACACACACACACACACACAAAAAAAAAAAAAAAAAAAACGGGGGGGGGGAAGAAGATATAACAACCACAATTACTTGAAGTTGATACGACAAGCAAACAGAAAGGACATTGTTGGGGGGGAGGGGGGAGGGAGAAGTGAGGGAGGTTTTGGTGATGGGGAGCAATAATCAGCCACAATGTATATCGACAAAATAAAATTAAAAAAAAAAAAAATGATTATCCATTCATCAGTTGATGGACATTTGGGTTGTTTCCACTTTTTGACTCTTATGAATAATGCTACTATGAAACAGTCATGTACAAGATTTTGTGTTGGCATTGGCTTTCATTTTTCTTGAGTATATGCCTGTGAGTGGAATTGTTGGGTTATATGGTAACGCTACAATTAACATTTTGAGTAACTGCTAGCCTGTTGTTCACAGTGCCTGAAACAGTTTACATTTGCACCAACAGCGTATGAAGGTTCCAATTTCTCCACATCCTCACCAACATTTGTTATTATATGTCTTTTTGGTCATCACCATTTCAGTGGGTATGACATGGTATCTCATCGTGGTTTTGATTTGCATTTCCTTGATGGCTAATGATGTTGAGCCCCTTTTGATGTGCTTATTGGTCATTTGTATATCTTCTTTAAAGAAATGTCCATTCAAATAATTTGCCCATTTCCAAATTGGTTTACTTGTCTTTTCATTGCTGAGTTGCAGTATTTTTATATATTCTAGTAATAAGGCCCTTATATGATTTGCAAAATCCCCCCTCCATTCCATGACATATCTTTTCACTTTCTTGATAATATCCTTTGAAGTGCAAAGTTCTTCATTTTGGTGATGTGCATATTAGTAGTAGTAGTATTTCTTTTGCTGCTTTTGCCTTCAGAGTTGTATCTAACAAACCCTTGCCTAATTCAAGGTCATAAAAATTTAGGCCTATGTTTTCTTGTAAGAATTTTTCAGTTTTAGCTGTTACATTTAGTCTTTGATCCATTTTGAGTTGATTTTTATATATGATGTGATATAGGGGTTCAACTTCATTCTTTTGCATATGGATATCCACTTGTCTCAGCACTATGTGTTGAGAAGATTATTCTTTACCACTGAATTTTTTAGCACCCTGGTCAAAAAATCAATTGACACTAAGTGTAAGGGTTTATTTCTAGACCGTCAATTGTATTCCATTGTTCTATATGTCTGTCTTTACATCAGTGCCACATTCTCTTGATTACTGTAGCTTTGTGATAAGGTTTGGAACTGGGAAGTGTGAGTTTTTCAACTTTATTCTTTTTCAATATTGTTTTGGCTATTTGGGGTCCCTTGCAATTCCATATGAATTTTAGAATCAGCTTGTCAATTTCAAGAAAAATAACACCCGGGATTTTGACAGCAATTGCCCTGGATCTGTAGCTCAGTTTAGGAGATACTGTCATCTTAACAACATTAAGTCTTTTAACCCATGAACATAGACTGTCTTTCCATTTACTTACGTCTTCTTTAATTTCTTCAGCAATGCCTTGGAGTTTTCAGTGTACATTCCCTGAACATCCTTGATTAAATATATTCTTAAGTATGTTATTCTGTTGGTGCTATTATAAAAAGAATCACAGTTTAGATTTTACTGTTTGCCTCCTTGTGGTATAGTTAAACAAGTTTATATGTCCTTTATATTTCCTGAAATTTGGTAGCTGGAACTAGTGGTTGAATCAAATTCAGGTTTGATTTTTTGGTAAAATTACTGGATAGGTGTGCCTATCTTAAGGCGCAAAATATCTGGATGTCTCTCTGCTATGGCAGAAGTCATTCATGATAATTGCCTAGATTCACTAATCTGTTAGGGTATTCAAAATAATAATATTCTAATTCCATCATTCTTCATAGACTAGCTGGAATACTTCTATAAAAAGAAAATTTCCTTTATCTACTATTTGCTTACTCAATGGCACAGATTGTGTAGGAAATCACAGTATTTTTAAATTTAGGTATTAAAGGAAGTGGTTACTTCCCAGAGGCTGAAGGAATTAGAGGACATCAGGTTGGAAGACACTTGGATTATCAACAGAAGGAAATTTACAGTTGTTCAAAGCCACATGAAAGCCTCTAAATGGGTTCAAGCTGAGACTGAAACTCAAGTTTTCAACTTCCAAATTTTATACTCTTCTAATTCACTGTGTTCATATTCAAGAGCTTATCTCTCACACTTGCCCAATTCTGTATCCTTCACAATACCTAGTTTAGTACCTGTAACAGAATAGGATAGAATATCTTCATCAGTTCATGCATTCATGCAACAGATATTTATTGAGCACCTACTTCAAGATAAGGAATGAAAGTATCCATCAACTCTGGCAGTGCGGATATCATTGGTAATGCTCATGAGACAATTCCATTGCAGAATTTGGATGCCTACACTATGTTAAACACAATATTTGGTGCCTTCAAATGTGTTTTTTTTTTTTTCCATTCAGTTTAATAGATACTCAGTAAATGTATATGATTGCTTCATGTCCTTTGGCTAAGATAGTATATAGAATCTGTTATTATCAGTAATTGATGTCATATTTTGAATTAGAAATAAGCAAATAAGTAAAGTAATAAAGTCAGTGTCTGTTATAGAAGTCCTTAACTTAGAGGTTATTTCAAAAATTGAAATAGTACCCACTTTGCCTATATTCTATTTCATTAGGTATTCATTTACTCATTTATACATTCAAGAAATCCTCATTAAGATCAGCTGTGTTTCAGGTTTTGTAATGGCTGCTGAGATGGCAGAGGGTATGAGATATGACCTTGAGGATTTATGGTCATAGTAAATAGTAACAGTACCATGTAGTCAGGGCTGTAACAGAAGGAAACACAAAGTGCCATACAGAGGCAATTGGAGGGAGAAAATCAAAGTGAAAAGAGGATCCAAATAATGTATCATATTGAGCTCTTCTGATTTGGAGTCCACAGACAGTTTACTCCAGAAGATAGTATGCTCAGTAGATCAGAAGCAAAGAAAGATCTGGAGCCTACATGCTCCCAAGGTATTGCAGAGGGAAACTATACTGCTAAAGAGCAGTTTAGCAGCCAGCAAGAGCCACCCCCAACTTTTTCTTCACCTCCAGGGCTTGCTCATCTTGATTACCTTGTGCACGATCTGGAAGTGTGTCAGATTATGGCTGAGAAGAGGGAGAAGACAGATTTTTTAGGAGGTCGGTAGGAGGCATTTTGCAAATTTTTGTCTGTTTTCTCCCTCATCAACGCTTGGGCCTGGTGCTAAGCTTACTGCAACTTGTTCCTTCTGCTTCTAAAGTGATTTGTTGACACTGATGAAAAGCCATGGCATTCCTGTTTGGGGGATTAAGAAGAAGGAAGGTCATCTTTAGTATTTTTATTCAGAAACGCAGCAGACAATGAGGTTTTAGGGAGAGGAAATACAATGAAGAGGCAGAATTAAGATTTGTGTCTTATTCCAAAGCCTATGCTATTCTCACTTTACCTGGCTGATTATGATTAATACCTACTCCAAAAAATGAGACAGAGAGCAGAAGTGGAGGGTAGGTGTGAGGAGAGGATGGAATGAAAGAGATAGCCAGATGACATAAGCCCCAGCTTGTCCTTTGCCCAATTTTCCAACCCAAATTCACCATACATTCATGATCTCATTCTCAGACCTCATGCCCAGTTCTTGAGCCAGTATTAACTATGACAGACAGAATCAGAATTTCTAGCCCCTCCGGCCAATGCAACCTGGAAAGAAGTTGCACTCCTCAGATCTGGGGCCTGAAACTGGTTTACTATGCTGTGCCTCCCACTTTCCCCTATCTTTCTTTGCTGCTAATTGAATCTGAAGCCCAGTGGGTAAGGAGTGAGACATGAGCATCAGTGTAACCCTCAAGTTTCTCTGTTCTGTCCCTTCACCGCATACTTGTCCAGTACATAAGCTTGGCCTCCTGCTTGGTTATTCTTCCTTATGCAGCTCTAGGCCTGGGGTTCTGAACACATGCTCAGAGACACCTCTCCCTCAGTCTTCTTCTTCTGAAAGCACATTTCACTCCTTTGCCTCCTGCTATGCCCACCTGTTACCCATAGCCAGATGTCACATCACCCACCGTGTGAATGGTGAAGTGGTCTAAAATTTTTCCCTGCCTTGTCCCACGCTATTTAGGCTGCCCACATCTACTTGGTCTGCATCTACTGGGCACTATCATAATCTTCCCCTGGGCTATTTCCTCCCCACCAGGCCCATGTCACCAAGGTTTTGGGGACCCTAGAAGTTCTATAGCTGAGTCACAAAGAAAGCAGAATTCAACCTCTAATGAAGGCCTAAGCCTGGTCTCCTCCCCCATCACATTATCTTGCTTCTATAGCCACAATCCAGACTGGAATTAATTAGGTAGTACACGTTTCTCAGGTACAGCATAACCTTTCTATGGGGAACGCTGACTGACAGATTCTAATTTATAAGCTTTATTCTGGTGCATAGACAAACACTGCCATGCTCAAACTGTATCTTTTGAAGGTTATAGCATTTAGACCCCAAAGCTCTTAATTTTATTGGAAACGGGAGAAAAAATGTCATACAAATATTTCATTTTGAAGCATAATGATTCTGACACACACCTCTTACTGCAATAATTGCCACCCACCCACTTGTACCATACTCTGAGAATCAGCCACAGGAGAAACCAGCTCCCTACTATGTCTGTTTTGGGGGTCTCAGGGCAGCAGAAATGGGCTTCCTCATTCCCCTGATGGTTTGTAGGATAAAATCTTGACATATCATCTCAACTGGATGTGTGGGGGGTGTGGGGGGATGGGGATTTGGGCTGCAAGTTTAGCATTTTAGTGTATTCAGTGTAAACACAGAAGCATTCTTACAAATATGATGGAGCTATTGAGATTTATTCCTGTCCTGGAGTCCCCTGGTGGGCAGGCTGGCAGAAGAACCCTGATCATTCCAGCACAGATGGAGTAAATGCTGCCTGGAAGGAAAAGAAGAATGAGAAACTGACAAGCAGAGGCGCATACATAATTTGGTACCAAGAGAGCTGAGGGGAGGGAAATGGGAATCCCAAGAGGGCCACTGAGCAGTGCTCCAACAAGAAAGGCTGAAGAGTGAGCTGAGGGGAAAGAACTAAGTTGGTTAAAGCAGGAGTGAGGTGAACAAAAGGAATGGAAAATAGAGAGGAAAAGGCGTCTGGGAAAGATATGAGTTAAGAGAAACACCTAGGCATGGGGACTGGAAAGTATAATATCCAACTCAGAAGTGAAAGAGTTGCCTGATGGCCAGTTGTAGCCAGAACTGTAGTGGTAGTAGCCAAACCTACCAAAAGGAACCATGTTTCTTTGAGAATGAAAGGAGTAGAACAAACCTACCTCGACAATGTACTAGAGATGAAGGAAATAAGAAAGCAGACTTGCCTGAGAGTCATGCATTATAGCCAGAGGTTTGGCTTGCATTCTCTATCAGAGTATATACATGTGATTCACTACAAAAGGAAAATCTGTCTTTCTCAGTGCAAGAGGCTTTGGCTTTGCCTGCCAAAATCCTGGCCAAAGGCGAGGTTATGAACAAGAGCTTAAGGATCCAGGGTTGAAGAGAAAAGGAGTAAGGTGGCCTTGGCCTTTCCCACATTTTAATTTCATATAGAGCCTTCTTTTGGGGGACATCCCCAGAAGTCATCATAGTCAGACATACCTAAGTTCTAGTCCTGGTTATGTTACCTGATGGCTGTAGGTGAGTCACTTTATCTCTATGAGCCTCAGTTTCTCCTTCATTAAACTTAAGATAATCTCACAAAGTCATCATTGACGTTTCTCAATATGTGTTAAGTGAATTTAATACAGCTCTGACTCTCTTCTGCTGGCCACGAGAGGGCAAACAGAGGAAATCTCAAGATTGTAACACCACTTGCCCTTTGCTGTTGGGTGAACTGGGCATTCAGCCAGCTGGCTGCTCTATTAGACAAGTGAAGCAGGGGTCTCGTGGCTCCTGCCAGGTTGAAAATAGGATGGATGTCAGGGTAGGGGGAAATTACCAGAATTAAGGCTATTCTCAGGTGGGTAGAGAGGAGATGGCAGCTTCAAGAATGCTTGGTGCAGCTGGGTAGTCAGTCAGCTGTCACTGAAAAAGAAAGTGTCCTTGACTTCCATCAGGTAGAAGCTGTACCTCTCTGAGTCATCTGACACTTGGCTCAAATCCCTCCACTCTCCTTTTCTCCCTCCCTTCCTCTTCTCTGCCTCTACTTCCACTCATCAGAACAGCTATGGAAACCATTCTCTGTGGGGTTCTGCCAGGCCTTCAGATTTCCAGTCTCTGTATCAACATTTATTGCTATGTTGGAGAGAATGCATGACTCCAAATCTCTCCACTTGTCCTTTCAACCTAGATTTTCGTAAATGGCAGGTGAGGGAAGGACTAGAATTTGTTGAGTGCTAAGTATAAGCTGGGCACAATGTCAAACACATTACATTTGTTTTTTCATTTAATCAGAGCAAAGGTCCTAAAATGCACTTTACAGATGAGAAAACTAAGGCTGAGAGAAAGGTGATAAACTTATGCAAGGTCATACAGTTAGGAAGCAGTAGAGTCAGGACTATGGCTTTCTGACCCCAAATTCAATGCCCTTGACACTAGAAGCCTCACTGGGAAAGCCTAGCCCTCTGCCTGCATCTCAATCAGGTCTATGTGGCAAAGGGTCCCCTTCTGGTTTCATATAGATATGAACTTCCATGTGTGGTGGAGATGAAGAAAAATTTACAGGTGACCTCCACTCACACTTATACTAGGCATTCTTGTGGTTGTCACTGCCCACCCTCAAATCATCAGGGAGCAGGTACTAATGACTCTATTTATTGTTGCCACCCTACAGATCTGTCAGCACCTGCCAGCATCTGCCTAAATAAAGCGCCTTCCATGGCCTGGGCCAGATGCCAGGAACCAGACCCCTTTTTCCTTATTCCCATCCTGATGCCATTACCCCCAATAGATATTGCTCTCACGCTTAATCTTAGCTCATAATCCCCTAGTGGGCAGACTATCAAAAGCACCCTGATTTTTCCAGCCTGGATGGAGTAAAATGCTGCCTGGAAGGAAAGCAATCTCTGTTCTTCATCGTGCATGCCACAAGTGGAATCTTAAGGTCCACCCCCGTGCCCTTCATTGTCTTTTCTGTATGAAGTTAATCGAAGTTTCAAATCAGGTAAGCCACCAAAGTCAGCTAATTTCTGTCATTTGGCTGTGGCCTGGCTCAAACCTGCATCTTGGAAGGATAATGAGACAACCAGGCCTGAGAGCTCACACACGGCTGTTCTGGGAGCCCACAGCCTGTGCCTGGCCCATTCCCTAGCCCTGCAGTTTTATTAGCTTCATTTTTTATGTGCTTTTTAACTCTCTGAAGGCAGCCAAAACCAACATCAAATAACATCAAGGAACACAAGGTCTTGACTTCCGCACCCCCCAGCACTCACCCCCCTACTCACTTAGAGACAGAGTGGGCAGACCACACCACAGTTTTCTTCCTGCCTGTCTTTTCAGAGCTATTCTCAGACACTGCTGCCTCAGAACTCACTGTGAGAGACGTTTCAGGTCACCATAACCCAGGGAGCAGAAGGAGGGGGGAAAAGGGGCGGGGAGAAAGAAAACCCAGCCAGAAAATAATCTTCAGATCTCTGCCTCCTTGAGGCCACAAGTGCTGGGTCTAATGGTCCTGGCCAGTGCTTCGTGGGAGGGACAGTTGATGGAAACAACCCCCTGCTTCTCTGCCTCCTTGCCTCCCTCCTCTCTTTTCTCCCTCCCTTCCTTCCTTATTTCCTTCCAGGGTCAGCTAGAAACAAGCATTCCAATGGGCCTCCCAGATAGGCTGCAAATCCCAGCCACCCCAAGGGATTCACCAGCTCCTTTCCTTGAGCCCTTAGGTAAGGAAGCCAAGAGCCCCAGACAGGTCTGGGAAGATTCCCAGCACTGCAAGCTCGGCACTGGGCCTGAAGCCAGATGCAAGAGCCAAGCTGCCTGAGCTGAAGGAGTTCCCCAGTCTAGAGAATTCAGAAAACTAGTTTGGATTATAGCTTTCCTGACCCACAGTGCTGAGAGGTAAGGGCAGGACTCTAAGACTGACTGACAGAGCCTTAGTCTTTTGGTCAGGAGCCATGGGTTTTACTCCTGTATGTCCTTGAAAAGTCCTTTTCCGTTCTTGGTCTCAGAATCTCCCAGACACAGGGGCTGGCCAGTTAGCTCAGTTGTTTAGAGCATGGCCTTATAACACCAAGTCAAGGGTTCAGATCCCTGTACCACACAGTTGTTAAAAATTAATTAATTAATTAATTTAAGAAAAAAGAATCCTCCAGAAACATAGCAACCACTCCCCTGGATACATTCTTCCAAAGTGGAATTTTTCTAATTTTTTAAAACATATAATATGTTGACATTTTGCTTGCTAATAAAATAAAGAGATCTTAGTGGCAGCAGTGTGAAAGTAAGACTGTGTCACAAAGGGAAGGTAATTCTTGAACTTTTGTTTTGTACTTGTTCCCTTAGGAAACAAGGGCTCAGGCCCTGCTGTTCTCCACATCCCCCCTCCCCTGCCAACCCCCAACCTTACCTTCTCTGTTAGAATCTGTCCAGGTCTCCGATGTCTCCATCTGTAATGTGGCCAGAGGTTCTCTAGGTCACTCTACTCTATCACTCTACCATTCTATTGTTATCTAGCCCCTGAGTTTTCTTCCCTGTCCTTCTTGATGAGAACATTTAACTGCTTGATATTTTTTCCTCAGTGCATAATTTTGACCCTATGTATCTATGGAATCTCTCTCTCTCTCTCTACCCCTCTCTGTGTTTGTGTGTGTGTGTGGGTGTACATCTGTCTACCTATCTACTTACCTATGTTAAACATAGCATTTAGAGCATTAGAGTTTTTTATGTCAGTGGAAAATAAGGTCAATTAGCTAGATGGTAATTCTTCTTCTGATTGTAATCTCTTTGTGGGCCTTTTTATTATAAAATGAGCTCCAAATGTAAATTAATGAGTTCATTTTGTCCACTGGTAACAGGAAAAGATAAATAATATCTCTCTCCTTCAAATGAGAAACTATTGGTAATATAGAGTAGATAAAGCTATTTTATTATGGTCTATGAAAAAAAAAATCTACCCTCAAATCAGAAACTAGAATAGATACTTGGGGGATCCAGTCAAAGACAGTTTTTCTTCTGCAGACAGAGCAAGTGTAGAAATGCTTGTCCAACCTCTTCCCCCACAACTGCCCATCTCCCAAGCAGTGAGGGATTAGAAACAGGGAAGGAAAAACTGGAAGGAAGTTCCAGGTAATCTTATGGCCTCTATCACAGAACAAGGAGATGGACAAAAGGGAAAGCATTTAGGTCACCTACCCCATTCACTTCTCTTAGTTTATCAGATTATATCAGAAGTTCTCAAACTTTCTTGGTTGCCAATGCTCTTACATATCATTAATTTTTCCACAGTACTTCTAGGCCAAAAGAAATATCTATCAGTTCCATTTATTAAGTAGCTAAGTTCACACACCTCAATAAGTATTTATGCCCTAATAACTTAGTAGCTGCTTTAAAAAGTTATACACATAAATTGAAAGAAAATAATAATACACATATTAATATAAAGAAAAGTATATCTTTTAAATTTTATCTTAAATAGCCACCTTTTAAGCAGTGCATAACTTCTCAGACCTTAGAATCAGATTGGACACCACCATTCTCATTTCCTGTTCCACACGAATTTTTACAGAGTACTTGATTTTTATCACAGCAGCCATCAAAAGGAATGTAGTCCAATCTAATGTTGAAGCTGTGAATTACCTCAAGGTAGTTGCTTGCAAGATGTCTGACAGATGTTGAGTACCACTGTGTTTCCCTCAAATATTTAAAATATACCATAATGCCCCTGTGATTCACTGCAGTGCCCTGAGGAACCTCAACTCATTATTTGGGAACTCTAAAGTTAGATCAACGAATTCCTGAACATTCTTAGACATAACTTCCTCCCTTCCCCCTCAACTGGCTAAAATGTATTTCCTTAGTTCTACTTCCCCAACATGTCCTTTGCTGTAATAAGTCTGAGATAAGAGGAAGAGTATGTCTACATCATCCATAAAATTGCTATGGAAGATATTTTCCACTCTTTCCCCTTACAAAGCATGCTTCATATTGTAGCTGGGTTTTCTCTAAAGTGCCATCTGACACATCCATCAAATTGGAAAACATTTAGAAGATTGACAACAGCAAATGGTGGTGAGGATGTAGAGTAATGGAAGGTAACAAGAGGGTGCCCTGCATTCACTAGGAAGGTGTCAGAGGAGTGGAGGGAGCTAAACTACTTTTCCACCTGCCATGAAGCAGTACGAGTCAGTAGAGTCACCACTTCAGGAGAGGTGGTGTCAGTAGGGCCCAATGAGAAGCTGAACATACACACCCATCCAGTCTTTGCACTACACCCGAATGGGGGGCTGCCTGCTTTTAAAAAAATGGTAAAATAAAATATGTAAATAGAGCACAGAGTATCATAATATAATATCCAAGAAGTTTAGAATACAACATAAAATGACACATCATACCAACGACGAAAATCACAAGATGAATGAGAAAAAACAATCAAATGACACCAACACTGAGATGACTCGAGTGTTGGAATTATCTAACAAGGATTTCAAAGCAGGCATCAGAAAATGCTTCAACAAGCAATTATGAACTTTCCTAAGTCAAATGAAAAAATTTAAAAACCTCAAAGAATATATATATATATATATGTGTGTATATATACATATATATGTATATATAAAACCTAATTGGAAATTATAGAATTGAAAAGTACAATAGAAAAAAATTCTTCACTATTTGAGATCAATAGTAGAGTAGAGACGACAGAGGAAAGAATCAGAAACTTGAGGACAGAACAATGGAATTCACACAATCTGAATAACAGAGGAAAATAAACTGAAAAAAAATGAACAGAGCATTGGGTACCTATAGGACAGTAACAAAAGATCCACTGTTTCTGTCGCTGGAGTTCAAGAATGGGGAACAGAAGGAAGTGATACATTTTTCAAGTACTAAAAGAAAAGAACCATCAATTCAGAATTCTATATCTAGGAAATATAAACTTCAGGAATGATAGGAAAATAAAGACATTCTCAAATGAAGTAAAATTAAAAGAATTTGTTGCCAGCATACCTACTCTAAAGAATGGCTAAAAGGAGTTCTCTAAATAGAAAGTAAATGACAACAGAAGAAAGCTTGAGACTGTAGAAACAAAAGAAGAACACTGGAATGGGTAAAAATAGGGGTAAATGTAAATGACTGTCTTCCTTCTCATGAATTTCTTACATCAATATTTGATGATTGAAGCAAAAATTATAAAACCATCTGATGTGGTATTCAACACATGTAGAACAAATACTTTAAAAATTATATTTTAAAAGTGGAGAGGCTAAAGGGACCTAAAGGAAGGGAGGTTTCTACACTTCACTCAAAATAGTAAAATGTTGATACCATCAGAGTGTCATATGTTATGTGTGTATGTTGTAATCCCTGGAGCAGACCACTAAGAAAATGATGCAAAACAATATACTCAAAAACACTACAAATAAATTAATTAGCATAGAATCCTGAAAATGATCAAATAACTTAGAAGAACATAGGAAAAGAGAACAGAGGACCAAGAAACAGAGAAATCAAACAGGGAAAAAAATGCATACTAACATAACATTTTACCTTAAATGTAGATGACCTAAATACAATTGAAAGACAGAGATTCTAAGAGTGGAAAAAAATAACTGATCCAATAATATACTGTCCATAAAAAACTCACTTCAAATACAACTACATCACTAAGTCGAAAATAAAAGGATGTGTAGTGAATTGAATTATGTCCCCCCAAAACTCATTGAAGCTTGAATTGTGTCCCCCAGGTTTTATGTATTAGAAACTTGGCCCCCACTGTGACTGTTAAGAGGGTGAGAAATCCTGTTGTGGTAGTTGAAAGGTGGAGCCTTGAAGAAGTGATTGGATTGTAGGACCCTGCAGTAGTGAATGGATTAAAAATGGTGGTCAGGGGTGTGGTTCTGAGGGCTTTGAAAGAGGAGAGTTTGTCTTTCTGCTCTTTCTCTGCTCTCTCTGCTTCCTACCATCTTGCAATGTGAGACCCCTGGGTTGCTGTCACCTCGAACAGATGAACTTTGGATTTTCCAGCCTCAGAAACTGTAAGCAAATAAATTCAGTTTTCTTTATAAATTACCCAGTTTCAGGTATTTTGTTATAAGCAACAAAAACAGACTAATATAGGATGGAAAAAGATGTACCATGAAAACAATTCAAAAATCAGGAATAGCCATATTAATATAAGATAAAGTATACATCAGGGCAAAAAATTTACTAGAGACGAAAAGGAACATTGCATAATGATAAAATGGATGAGTCCACTGGGAAGATATACAATCCTAAATGTGTATGCATCAAACATTTAAGCCTCAAACCATAAGATGCAAAAAAATGATAGAGCTGAAAGGAGAAATAGGCAAATTCACAACCGGAGTTGAAGACGCCAACACCCCACTCTCAGAGGTTTCTAGAACCACCTAACAGAAAATCAACAAAGTATATAGAAGAACTGAACAACATAATCAACCCCAAAGATTTCCTGTGTATATCTGACAAAGAAATAATATCTATAAAGAACACTCAAAACTCAATATTAAACAAACAACCCAATTAGAAAATGGGCAAAAGCCATGAAAAGATGTTCAATACAATTGCACATTAGTGAAACACAAATTACAACCACATCACTACACACCTATCAGAATGGCTAAAATTAAAAATAGTAGCAACACCAAATGCTGGTAAGGATATGAACAAACATTTCTGGTGAGAATTTGAAATGATACAACTACCTTAGAAAACAGTCTGGCAATGTCTTAGAAATTTAAACATTTATTTACCACACAACTCAGCAATTGTACTCTTGGGTATATTTATCTCCACAAAATTAAGACTTATGTTCACACAAAAATCTGTACATTAATGTTCATAGTAGCTTTCTTTCTAATAGTCCAAAAGTGAAAATAACCCAATGTGCTTTAAGGGGTGAATAGTTAAGCAAATTGTGTTATGTCCATGGTATGGAATATTACTTAGCAATAAAAAGTAATGAACTATTGATACACATAGCAATTCGGGTAAATCTCCAGGGAATTAAGCTGAGTGAAAACAGCCATTCCAAAAAGGTCACATACTGTTTACGTGTGACTATTTATATAATATTCTGAAAATGGCTAAATTACAGAAAGAGAATATAGCTAACAAATTAGTGGTTGCCAGGGTTCAGAAATAAGTGTGTATGGGGCAGGGGACGAGGGAGAAGGAGGTAAGTGTAGCTGTAAAAGGACAACAGGAGGTACCCTTTTGGTGGTCTCTATCTTGACTGTTTCAGTGTCAATACCCTGGTTATGATAGTGTACTATAGGTTTGCAAGGTGTTATTATTAAAGGCAACTTGGCAAAGAGTACAGGGATCTTTGTGTATCATTTCTTACAACTGCATGCAAATCTACAATTACCATGAAATACAAAGTTTAATTTTACGAAACAATAAATGGGCCCTACAAAAGTTAGGAGAGTGGTTACACAAAATGTTCATCCCATACACAGAGTGCTGTGGGAGCTGAGAGAGAGGAAACATGGATTCTGACCTGCATGCAGAAAGGAAAGAGAATTACGGAAGGCAGTAGGAAGTGCAGGTTAGAGCTGCAGGGAACACAGCAATGTAGAGAAGAGTAGAGACTGGATCTGGAGAGGCAAGTAGAAAAATGTCCAGCACGGATGGGGAATAATGTCAAGGGAGGAGATTCGGAAATTATCTTGAGTGTGAGGTGCCTGTGTGCTCTCCAGGTGGAAATGGCAGGTAGTTAATTGGTTAATACCTGTTCGGAGTTCAGGAGCGAGGTTAGGGCTGAAGAGCTGGATTTAGAACAGATCAACATACAAGTAAGACTTGAAACCCTGAAGTAGAGGAAGCCAAATAGTTAAAGTGAGTGGTCAGGGAAGGCCCAGTTCTCAGAGGTCCCTTCTTTTGGAGCTCTGACTATGGCCCAACTCAGAGAAGCTTCTTGAGTATTTCTTTCAAGAAGAGCTCTTAAGATCTCATCAGTACTGCCTTAGCCTATACAATGTGAGTTAGAAAAAGACTCGCTGTTTGGGCATAACAAGTACACAAAAGTGTCCCTTCTGGGTGGGCATAGCACTATGAGCCATCATTTGAAAAGCAGGACAAGTCTGTCTGTCAGTCTTTCCCTGCCTTTTCAGCCGAGTACCTTTGTTGTGTAAGGCATAAATAGCGCAATGACAATGTGGCCTTGAGTACCACCACTAGGAGAGGGGATGCAAGTCGAGAAGTTCATCAGGTGCTAGTCTGGCCTTCCCTCAGGGAAAGCTACCTAGGTTCTCATGCAAGGAGCAGGGCCTCAAGTCCTCTGTTTTGGCTAGAAAAAAAAAAAAACTGGCAGATTTCTCCAGAATCTCCGTGATTCTTATCTAAAGGCCACAAGCTTTGGCATTTGAGGAACTTTACCAAGGAAAAGTTTTCATGAGGTAACCATAGAGCAATTAAACAAAGACTGTTAGTTTGGGGTCTTGTTCAAAGAAGAGCCCATCAAAATAGCCCTGATTGACCTGCTGCTCTGCTATGAAGGTGCCAGTACAAAGCCCCCAGTGGATGCTTATCTGTCTCCCTTGACCTTTTGGGGCTGGGTGAAATGAACTCTTAGCATTCCCAGGAGACCAACTACTCAGAGAAGTCAGATTCCCTACATCCAGGCCTTATAAATCTGCTGCCGGTTCAGGCTCATAATCACCGCATCATCTCTAGGGAGCTGGAGGCAGAAGGTAGATGACTTAACAAGAACTCAAATGCCAGATATGGGACCCCAGTACAGTACCACAGGCGTAACAAAAGGAAGACAAGTAGCACTTGTTTCGGGCTGGTTCTAATGCCTCAGTGCAAGCCAGGCTGGGCTTACCGGTCAGATTAAAGAACCATGGCTGTTCTTGGAGAAGGGAGGCAGAGGCTGGAATGCAGGTAGGGCCTGATAAGAAAAGCCCAGGATGACTTGTTATCTATAGCTATTCCCAAGCCAGAGAGCTGGTTTGTGACACAGCTATACACATGGGCTGCATTCCCCTTCCCCGCCCTTGTCTTAGCTGAGATGAGCATGTAACTGGACACTGGTTCTGCTAACAGGAGCTGTCAGCAGAATAGGTTGTTGATGACAAAGCATGTCAAACAGGATTGGGCTGATCCTCATGTACAGACTCCAACATCAGGCTGATTAAAGTCTTCCCCATTATCCCATGAGCTAGGCTCCAAATTCTGATGAGTACTTAGTGCACATTATCTAAGGGACCCTCTGGCCTTAGCTGGCATTAACTATTCCAGGAAAAATTCCTGTACTTCAAGAAGGGCCTTCAGGAGACAACACCTTAAACCAGTGTTTTTCAAACTGTAGGTTGCAAACCACTATTAAATTCTTAAATCAATTCATGGGTAACAACTGGCACTTTTTTAAAGTGAAATTGAATATAATAGAAAATATCAAAGTGATTGCACATGCTAAGGGTAAGCATTGCTTAGTGAAACTTTTGTTTTTATATTAGGTTGAAAAATATGAAATGTCTAAAACTGCAATTTATATGTACATGAAAATATAAACATATACAAATATTTGTGTATCTATACACACATGCAAGAAAGCATTTACTGGTTTATGCTATAAAATGTATTCCTTACTGTGAGTCACAGTTTAAAAAAAAAAAAAAAAAAAACATTTGAAAGCCATTGCCTTAAATGGTGGAGATAGCCAATGGTGAGCTATCTGGTGGAGGCAAGTTTGGGCAGGGGTCTTTTGAGAATCATCACTTCTCAAATATAGTAGCAACTTTCTCTATTATCTGTAGAAAATCTTTTGATTCTGTTTATACCCCAGTTCTGGTGCATTTTAGGTAGTCCTGTCCTCTCTGCCAAAGCGGTAGAGTGTATGCAGGGGACATGTTCTGCAGAACGATGCCTAAGAAGGGAAAAAAGCAACGAGGCCTTCTGAGACTGGTAAACTGGGGCTTCTATCTTTGGTCCTCAATGTTTTCTGGGCAATTGGGCTCCATTCACCCTGCTCTGCCCCCCACAAGTGGAAATTCACCAGATGTGGCTCTCCAGCAACTCTCTTGTGTCTGCCTAGCTCCCTCAGCATGGATTCTTCTTTGTACATAAGGAGGGGATCTTGCAGTCTCAGGAGAGGATAAATCACCAACTCTGCTCACAGGGTTATATGCAGTGGGATTGTAATCAGCTACTCTGCACATTGGGGAGTGCCAGGACATGGTTAGAAAGCAGAATGAAGAATATCTGGCATGCAAGTCTACCCTGAGGGGAGTGAGTAGAAGTGGCCAGCCAGTTGTTGCAGTTCCTAATCCTCTCAAGACCTGATTCACTGGCAGCCATATCCCTTCTTGGCCTCTCCATGTAGAGAGAATATTGGCCACTATTAAGAGGGCAAGGCCTTTCTGGCACTGAGCCTGCCACTCTCCCCAATAGTTTCACAGAACAAAACCTCTGAGGAGAATAAAACTAATCAAAGCTAAAATGCCAGACTTGTAACATTGGTGTAAAGAAAGAGAATGGCCAATAAGCTCTCACTCCTTCTGTCAGGTACTGAATGACCTTACTTGTTTCTCATCATAGAGAGAATTCTAAGTAGAGCAGGACAAACAATGGCTGGGCTGGAAATCATAGGACATTTATATAAGGAAATCTTAATGTCTGAATATCTTTACCCTCTGCATCCAGGGTTTCAGCCTTCTGTCCTCATCTCCCTGCTTTTAAATCCTTCAAGACCCACCAAATTTCTACTTCCTCTGATAAAATTTCCTTCCCTATCCTGAGTTGACATTGCCATCCTCCGTACTGTCATAACACTTTTTCTGTCCTCCTTAGGATTCTTATCACTAACTCATATATTAAGCTATGTGTGTCCATGCCCTAGCCTTCAGAGTCAGATATGAGTTCAAATACAAGCCCCACTACTTACTGAGTTATCCTGGGCAAATTTCTTAACATCCCTGAGCCTCAAAACTTTTATCTGGAAAATTGTCATGACATAATATCCACCTCAGTTTAGTAGAGGCTGGGAAGGGGAGGGGGAGAGGAGATAGAGAGAGGTTGGTTAATGGACACAAAATTACAGCTAGATAGGAAAAATAAGTTCTGGTGGTGTACAGTAGTGCTAGGCATCTATAATTAACAATAATTTATTACATCTTCTAACTATCCTTATTTGACCATCACGCATTGTATACATGTATTAAAATATAACCCTGTATCCCATAAATATGTACAATCGATACATATCAATTAAAAAATAAATAAATTCATTTAAATAATAATAATATCCACCTCACAAGGCTATTGTATGGACCAAAAAAACATTTAAAATGCTTTTCCAGACTTTCAGTTTCAGATCTGATATCACCCCTGTCATAATAACAAGAAAAACGTTGAACAAACCGAATACCAATTACTTTTCTTTGACCCATCAGAGAGACATTACAAGGCAAACCATCACCCCAAAATCTGGGCAAACAGGTAAATTCTGAAAACCACAGCCACAATCTAGAACAGAAGTAGCTAGAGCCATAAACTGGTAAGAACACTGAAATAGCGATGTTGACAAATTGCAGGAGGCTCAGTGTGTACTAGTATGAGAGTGGTAGCTGCAGTGGATTTTTTTTTTTTTTTTGGATGGGGTGGCACAATTTTGTGGAGTTTATCTTCAGGAATCCCAATACTTTCTCATGGTGAAGAGTCAAGAGAAATCCCTTTATGGCTCTGGAAGCAAAAAGGGAAAAGTACCATTTTTTTTTTTTCTTTTTTTTTTTGTGACCGGTAAGGGGATTGCAACCCTTGGCTTGGTGTCATTCGCACCGCACTCAGCCAATGAGCATACCGGCCATCCTACATAGGATCTGAACCCGCGGCGGGAGCGCCGAGGTGCTCCCAGCCCCACACTCTCCCGAGTGAGCCATGGGGTCGGCCCGAAAAGTACCATTTTTAAATGCACCCAGAGAATTCTCTATAACAAAGACCTGCTCTCCAGGGGAAAAGACTTGACTAGAGTCTTGTCCTGCCTAGAAGGAAGGACATTTACCCAACTCCAGCCCCCTCAAGCTTTCCTATTTTACTTAATGGGGTGAAAAGAAGCTAAAAAACAAAACAAAACAAAAAAAGCACTGGTAAAGATCACAACTCAGTGACACACAACCACTAAAGGACTGAAATTTAACTATAGAGCATTTCCCCTTCTCCATAACTTAGTACCACATCAACAGAGCTCTAATATAATAACAGCAGATTGCAGCAGAAAAATCGTCAAGGTGCAGAGCCTACTTAATGAGAAGGTCTTAGGAAAACCTAAAGACAATGGTGGGGGTGGGGAGAGGCAAAAACAAGGACACGAAAGGAATTTGAAGCCTCTGGCACTTACCACTACAGCAAACACTAAGCACAGCCCAACCCCTAGCCACATAAACATAAAACCTCAGTCTAAAGGCCTACTTATCTAAGGACTTGATACACCATGTTCAGATTTCAACAAAATACAAAGTACGCTAACAAAAGGCAGGAAAAAAATATGGTGGGAAGAGACAGACAAGTATCAGAACAAGACTCAGATATGACAGAAATTTGGGGATTGTTAGAAAAGAAATTTAAAATAACTATGATTAATATGTAAAAGGTTCTTATGGAAAAAGTAGACAACATGCAAAAACAGGTTGGTACTGGAAGCAGAGAGATGGAAGCTCTAAGAAAGAATCAAAAGGAAATGCTAGAAATCAAAAACACTCTAATAGAAATTAAGAATATCTTTGATGGGCTCATCAGTAGAATGGGCACAGCTGAGGAAAGAATCAGTGAGTTTGAAAATGTGTCAGTTGAAACTTCCCAGATTGAAATGCAAAGAGAAAAAGGAAAACAGAACAGAATACCCTATAACTGTAATGCAATATTGAAAGGTATCAGATGTGCTTACTTGGAATATCAGAAGAAGAAGGAAGAATGGAACAGAAGAAATATTTGAAATAATAATGGCTGAAAACTTTCCAAAATTAATACAAACATTGAACCACAGATACACAAAGCATGGAGAACACCAACCAGGATAAATACCAAAGAAATCTACACCTAGATATATCATATTCAACATGCAGAAAACCAAAGACAGAAAGAAAATCTTGAAAGAAGCCTGGATGAAGGGATGCGTGAGGTGGGACATCTTACCTATAGAGGAACAAGGGTAAGAATTACAGCAGACTTCTCATGAGAGACCATGCAAGCAAAAAGAGAGTGAGTGAATAATAAAGTGTTGAAATTTAAAAAAGAGAGAGACTAGAATTACATATCCAGGAAAATTATCCTTTAAAAGTGAAGGAGAGATTATGATTTTCTCAGACAAACAAGAACTGAGGGAATTCATTGTCAGCACACCTGCCCTGCAAGAAATGTTGAAAGAAGTTCTTCAAAGAAAGTAAAATAATATAGGTCATAAACTTGAATGCACATAAAGAAAGATAGAGCATTAGAGAAGAAATAGATGAAGGTAAAATAAAATCTTTTATTTTTCTTACTCAATCTAAAACTGTTTAAAGTGTGACTATAGCATATGGATAAGTAGAATAAATAACAGCAATATTATAAGAGATGGGAGGGAGGAATTAGGAATACTCTAAGGTACACATGAAAATAATTTGGTGTTATTTGAAAGTGGACTTAGATAAGTTGAACTCAGGTTACATTGCAAACCCTAGCACAGCCACTAAAATTTTTTAAAAGATATATGATTAATGTGTTAAAAGAGGAAAAAAAATGGAATCACATAAAATGTTCAATTTAAACCAGAGAAGGCAGAAAACGGGGGATGGGGGGTGGGGGACAAAGAACAAGTACAAAAAATGTAAAACAGTTAAAAAACATGATAGATATTAATTCAGTTATATTAATAATCACTTTGGAAGAGAATGGTCCAAATACACCTAACTAAAAGACAAAGATGGTCAGAATGGATTAATAAAAACAACTCTATGGGTTGAGTCTACAAGAAATCCACCTTAAATCTGAAGACTCGAATAAGCTAAAAGTAAAGGAATGGAGTAAAAATTAAAAGGAATTGAGAAAGATATATGTAAATATAATGATAAAGTGCTATCATGGAGTATGAGTTCAATGAATGGTAGGCTGCTATGGCTCAAATGTGTCCCTCAAAAGTTCATGTATTGGAAAATTAATCTCCACTGTAACAGTGTTAAGAGGGTGGAAAATCCAATTACAGTATTTGAAAGGTGGGGCCTTTGAGAGGTGATTGGATCATGAGGACTGTGACCTCACAAATGGATTAATCCACTCATGAGGTAATGAGTTATCATGGGCGTGGTTCTGATGACTTTATAAGGAGGTGAGTAAGAAGGTTAGTTCTCTTGCTCTTGCCGTATTATCGCCATGTAATACCCTGCATCACCACAAGACTCTGTACAGAGCCACCACCAAGAAGAAGGCCCTCACCAGATGTACCCAGTGGACTTCCCAGCATTTGAAATTGTAAGAAATAAATTTCGTTTCTCTATAAATTACCCGGTTTCAGGTATTATGTTATAAGCAACAGAAACAGACTAATACAGTAGCTATAATTGTTGTTATTGCCGTTTTTGTTGTTGTTGTTGTTGTTGTTGTTATCAGACTTGGAACTTCTAGAGGACTGGGGCCTAATCTGCTTCATCTCTGCCTTCCCAGCACCTGGCACAGAGCAAATGAGGAGAAAGGGAAGTCCAATCAATTCAGATAAAGTGGATTAAGTACCAGGCTCTGTTTAGGGGTGGGAGAGGTGATTTAGACCCAGATTCTGTCCTTGAGTAGCCCGTAGTCAAATGGATAAGATAAACTTTCACTCTTTCAACAAATATTTTTCTGTAAATCAATAATAACAAGTACAGTGTGGCAAGTTTTTCACATTTTGACACCTCAGAAATTGGGAAGCATCTTGAGACCAATGGTATCTTAGCAGTGTGTTGTAGTTTGACAGTCTTTTTTCTTTAGTGTTAGATTTCATGAAATATGGCAATAGATTATGTACAATGCCTTCAATAACCTTGAGCCATGGGTTTTATTGATGAGAAAACCAAGGCTTAGAGATGTTAAATAATTTTTTCAGTATTACATAGCTGGTAAGTAATGGGTCCTTGTGACTACAAAACTCATGCTTCCTCTTTCACTATAACCTTTTTTAAAAAAAAATTTTATTGAATCATAATTGATTATACATATTTTGGGGGTTCAACGTTGACATATGTTGATCAAATCAATATTACAAGCATATGTATTGTTACAAATCATACTTATTCTTTATGCCCCTTGTCCAATCTCTCTCCATCCCCCCTCCCTCCCCGCTCCCCCTTTAATTCTTCTAGATTACTTCTCTCCTTCTGAAAGAATAATGGTTACTCTGTTGATTTGTTGCCTAGATGATCTGTCCAATCCTGAGAGGTATGTTCAGGTCCCCCAATATTATCATAGAGCAGATGTTTCTTCTGTCACTCTGGAATGGGCTTTGTGGAGAGAGACATCCTCTTCTTTTCTTTGGTCTCTGCTGGTGACTCTCCTTGTGTCAATGCACTCCAGTGGCTTGCAGACCATCTGAGTAGTGGTTGTGGCATCTAGCCACTTTCGTGGCAGCCATGGTTATTGTGGTGGCTGTGGTGGGCCACCCACACGGAGGTGATGTTTTTGGCATGCTCTTTGGTGCTAGCAGTGTACCTGGTTGTGGGAGGGTGGATCCAGTCTCCAGATCCATGCCTCAGGTCCCTGGGTGGGCCCTGAGGCACTGGCAGTGTGCCTTAGCCAGAACTAATTTTTTGTCCTCTGCTTCCTTCTAAAATGGGGGAACTTCCTGTGGGGACCAGTACTTGAGCTGTGTGGTTTAGTTAAATTGCTGCTTTGCTGCTGATTCCCTAGGGAAGGCTTTTTGTGCAGCACAGGTTTTAATGGTTGACTTTATAGGTACTTCCAGCTCTCCAAAGACCTGCTGCACCTGGGTTGTGTAGAAACTCTGATCTGGGACTGAGTATTTTCAGCAAACTGCATGCCATGCAATTCTATGTTCCTGACCAGTCTCCTCTGAGTGGTCCTTCACAGATTGGGGTGCCAGTCAGCTGTCCTTTCTGTACCCCAGTATTCCCCTGTGGGCCCATCTCCCCTGCTGTTGGTGCTGCAAACACTTTCCATGTGATGGGCCATGTGCCAGTCCCTTGTGATGACTCACCAGCCTTTGAGTGGCTCCTTTTTTTCAGTTGTTGTGGCTCTTCATTCCTATGTGGGTCCATGGGAATCCTATTAGTGGTCTTGCTGGCATGGGGTCACCAAGGCCCTCTTCTCCCCTGCCACCTCCAAGCAACTTCATATGAAGGGCACAGCTATGGCTTTTACCGGCTCCTGCTTCATGTGCTCAGAAGCTCCAGCCTTAAAGCAGCTGTGGCACAAAATGGTCAGAGAAGTTTTTTCTTTCTCTCATTGTGGCTTCTCCTGCCTTCATGTACTCTGTAGTTCTCTTCTCCTCTTCCCCTGAGCTCTAGCAGCCCCAGCTTGGCTGTTGTTGCTTTTTTATATATAGTTGTAAATTGGTTGATTTGTGGGAGAGAGTGACACTGGGGACTGTCTACTCTGCCATCTTGACTGGAAGCCCTCACTGTAACTCTTTAAGAATTGAGTAGATACACAATATCAGTTTGAGCATTGAAATGAATAAATGAATGAATATATGAATAACAGTAAATGCCAGCCTTGAAATAAAATGTTTGATGACATTTTGTTGCTGTCCAACAGAAATGTGTGAGCCTCACATATAATTTTAAACTTCTAGTAATCACATTGTTTTAAAGTTTTTCTAAATGAAGTGAAATTAATTTTAATATTTATTTCACCTACTATATCCAAAATATTATTTGAACGTGTAGTCAATTTTTAAAAAAATTATTGGTGAGATAATTTACGTTATCTTTTCATACTAAATCTTTGAAATACAGAATATATTTTACACTTACGGCATATCTCAGTTTGCAATAGCTACATCTCAAGTGTTCGATAGCCACATGTGGTTAGTGACTACTTCATCAGGCAGAGCAAGGCTAGAGTACCAGGAAGGTCTTACTGCCTCCTTCTCTGGCTCACTGATAACAGCAAGCCTGCCTTTAGAACTTTCTTCATTTGGCTGCTAAAATGACTCCATTCTCTTCCCACAAGTGGAGAGTTGTCATTGTACCTCAGTGTTAAGAGACTTTTTATTTTTTACTTTTTATTTGTTAACTTGTTACGAAAAATCTCTAACATAAAAAAGTAGAGAGAATGGAATAATAAACTCCCATGTACCCGTCAGACTTTTGCCCATTTTGTTTCATGTTTCATACTCCACCACCTCTCCATGCATTTCTTCCCTAGGATATTTTAAAGCAAATCCCAGGCATCCTATTATTTAATCCATAAACATTTCGAATGCTTTTCTAACAGGGAATAATTGTGATTTAAATTAAACTCAGTGCTCAAAGTCATCATGAGAGTCTTTTTGGATTGTTACCCACCCACTTCCCACTACTCAGTGCAAGGCCCTGGCAGGCAGGCTCTGAGATGAAAGAGATGCAGTTATCTTGGCTAGTCACTTTACCTCTCTGAAACTTCAATTTCTTCATCTGTAAAATAGAGATAAGATAGCTACCACACTGGATTGTTATGATTATTCTGTGAGAATCCCAGGTAGAGCTCCAAACATAGTGCTTGGCACACAGTGGTAGCTTAATAAGAAGGTTCATGAGCCCCAAGGTGGTAAAAGGGAGGTGTCCATCAATATAGACTAGAGTGATTGATAACCTTCATCATTCTAGGTATTATGCTTTTATTTATGCAGCCTGTCGCTTCCTTAACTTTTGTTGCAGTCACATCCCATTATTGAGCCAAGGAGCTCACTGTCAACTAAAACCCCCATGTCATTTTCACAATTGCTGCTATTGAGCCCTGACTTTGCATTTTTGATTGCACCTGTACCTTTACCCTTTGGCAAATCTGCCCCCCCCCCCTTGCTCTGGTCCTCATTGTCTCACGTTAAGATGATTATAATAGTCTCCTGACAGGTCTCCCTACCACCACTCTAGGCCCCCTCCATTCTGCTAGCTTTGAGGTCTTCAGACTCTGAGAGAAGGGCCAACTGTTCTCTAGCTCTCTCAGATATCTAGAACAGGCAGTAATAACAATGAAAAGACTAATGAGAAATGACTACTTGTCCATCCCAGGCAGTTTATGGGTCTCCTAAATCATTTTCCTGCTTCTACATGTTCCCCTCCAACTCACCATCCTCCAGCAACCAGTGATCTTTCTAACACAGAGATTCATAAGTCACTCCCTTTAAGAGGCTCTTCAGAAGCTCCCCTCATCCTGCAGAATAAGGTCCAACACAGCATTCAAGTCCCTCTGAGGTCCAGTCAGACCCACCAGTGACTTCCAACCTCAGAATAAAAGCCAAAATCCTTATGGTGTCCTATAAGACCCTACATGCTCTGCCCCATCCCCACCCCATAACCTTAACCTCTCTCGTGTTCTACTACTCACCCTAGCTCACTCTGCCTCAGTCACTCCAGTCTCCCTACTTACTCTTTGAATGTAACAGCATGTTCCCACCTTGAGATCCTTGTACTTGTCACTCTCTTTGCCTGGAACTCTCTATCCCCAGATATTCACATGGCGTGTTCACTAACTTTTCTTCAGTTCTTTATTCGCGTGTCACCTTCTCAGTGATTACACCTTATTTAAAATTATAGCCCCTAACCACCACATCCCATCCTTTTCCCTGACTTATTTTCCACCATGGCACTTAATATATACTCTTTTTGTATTTATTATCTGTCTCCTTCTACTAAAATGTAGCTACATGAAAGTAGGGATTTTTGTCTGTTGTTCACTGTCATGTTTCTGGCTTTACCTTCCCATCTGGATGTAGTCTTCCCCTGTCTCAACATAGTGCTCCCACAGTGTCAAATATTTATCCCTGTGGTAGCACTTATCACATTGCACAACAATTTTCTGTCTCCTTGTCTGTCTCCCCCACTAGTTCTAGAGCTTCTTGAAGGGTTTTCATATAGTAAGTGTCTATTTTCCAACTGACATTTACAGGTGGGTTTTGAACTAAGGTGCAGGACCTTGCACTTGAATAATATTAATACATCTTGTCTAGACTTGGCCCAGGGTCTTAGTCTACACACATCCTCCTTGGACTGAGGATGCCCTCTTGGGCTCTTGTCCCCTGACTCTACCTATTCCCAGCCTTTTGGCATGTGTGACTTTGATTAACATGTTCTCTTTTTTTCTTTTAACTTTTTTAATTGAAACATAATTGTACATATCCATGGGGTGCAGTGTTGAATATTAGCATGTTCTCTAGATCTCAACAAGGCAATTGGTAAAATTATTGGGCATAATGTTGAGGTAGGATCGGGTAGAGAGAGTCTTATGGCAAACTACCAAAGATGTCATCTGGAAGGACTCTACTTTCTTCATAAATATTGTATGAGTGCATCCATTCAGTCACTCCATGCATGTCTGCCTGGAGCTATTGTCTATATTAGTCTTTGATATTTTCTTGAATTGTCCACAGAGGGCAGAGAGGCTTGATCCACCTCCTGTACACACCGTCTGGGCTCCAACACTGATGTCCCAATCAGACAGGATGGTCAGAGGCCTGAGGAGCTCCAACCTCAAGGTACTTAAGTTCATTATATAGTTGTCAGAGGCCTACTCTGTCCCAGGCCCTGTGAGGAGCAGCCTGGCAGCTCTTGAGAGCAGGCATCTTATTCTATCCATCTATGTATCCCCAGAACTTGGTAAGGGCTTGGCACAAAATAGGCACTTATTAAATCAAGAACAATGAATGGATGAATGAATAAATGAACAAATAAATGAAATTTCTCACCGTCTGGAATACAAGAAAGGGAAAGAAAACTATTTCTTAGAGCCACCCAGCCAAAAACATCAGAGGCTAGAGGCCAAGAACCAACACTGGAAAACCATGGTAAGAGTTTAGAGACCATGTGACTTCCCCACTCTTATTTTCTTGGTTACCCACTTCCATTTTTCTGATGAAATTATCAAAAAACCACTCAAAGCTCAAAAAAAAACCTAATGTTTATGAGAATATGAGAAAATGAGCAATCTTGTCTTCTTCTAGGAAGGTGTAATTTGCTATATCCTTCCTGGAAAGTGGTCTTGATACAGCAATTCTATCTGCAGGAAGTGAATGTAAGGACACAAACTACTAGACTACAAGCTCCAGAATGGCAAGAAATGAGTTTGTTTTACTCACCATATTTTTCTAGAGCCTAGCACAGTAACTGTAAGCATTCGATCAATATTTGTTGAATAAATGAAAGTTAAAAACCAAGACAAGGATATTCATTATGTTTATACTATTGATAAATTAGAAGCAACCTAAATATCTTTCTAAATAAAGAGAGGTACCTACAGAATACTGTGTAGTCATTAGCAATGGTGCGTTACATCTATATGTTTTGCCAATGTATATTTTCCTTAATATAATATTCTTTAAAAAGTAGAGAGAAGGATATATAACAAGATCCATTTTATATAAAATTGTGGTGTGTGTGTGTGTGTGTGTGTGTGTGTGTGTGTGTCCGTCTGTCTGTCTGTCTGAAGAGATTTTCAACAAAATGTCAAACAGTGGGTTATGCTTGGATGGTGGGATTATAAGAATCTTGAACTTTCCTTTTTTAATATTTTACAAAGTATATGTATTCTTTTAAAATAAAGTATTAACGTAGAAGGAAATAAGCTGCTTAGAGGGCTGATGAGAAAGGGGTGCTGAGGCTATAACAGCCCTTTCTGCCATCAGTCTTTTCTCCGAGAGTGTCAAGGATTATGCCAGTTTTAAAGAAGAAAATAAGCTGAGTGCTCAGGGCCAGCACTGGAGTCAGGCCAGCCCTCCTGGCATGAAGAATGGGTCTTTCCTTAACTGACTGGAGGCCCATTGAACCTGACAACTCCTGAGCCATCAGAGGAATCATGTTGGTGTGCTGATTTGCCCTTGCCTGGCCTGACGTCCCAAGGCTTCCACCCTGGCAGCCAACTGGAAATCTTACTCAGTCCATTGCTGAATGAGCCAACCAGTGCATTGGGGTTGTCCCTGACAGAGGCCCAACTAGTCTGGGGGAGAGGTTGCTGTTGGAGCTGCTTTCTCAGCTAAGACTGCGCTGGTGCTCACTGATCAAGGTCATTCCCACACCACAGGCCTTGAGAACTGCCCTAGAAGCACCCGGAGAAGATGACCCCCACCCTCCTAAAGAAATCAATGAGGAACAGGATATCTTAACAAAATACCAAAATAGGCTCATGTAGAGAGAGGAAAGGAGACTAATGCTAAATTCTGAAAGCCGAAAAGGAGAGAGGGAATATTTCAGGCCACAGAGTTAGGCTCCAGAAAGATGTTCACAGGCTGAAATAAGTGGTTGAACGTAACCAGATGATTGATTGACATTTACAAATGGAGAGGCCTGCACTTGGGTGCAGAAAACCAACTGGCTATTCACAGAGTGGAAGAGACTGCCCTGCACACAATTTACAGGAAAGGAGCTTGAGGCTTTGCCTAATAGGCATCATCATCCATCACTGGGATGTTAAAGCCAAAAATGTCTGAAGGGAACTTAGGCTGCATTAACATATGTATAGTGTCCACATCAACGGAAGCAACAGTCCCTTTCTACTCTGTCTTGGATAGATCCTCACTGAGGAGCTGTATCTGGCTCTGCGTATCATACATTAAAAGGTCATATATGGGATATGTCCAGAAGGTAGTGAACAGGCAGGGAAGGGGGTTGAAAGAGTTGGAGCTGTGAGTGTTTATGCTGGAGAAGAGAAGGCTTAGGAAAGGTGGTCTCTGCTTTTAGACCTGTAAGTAACTGTCAGGGTCAGAGAAAGCAGATGGGGTCTGGGAGGTTGAAGAAGGCAGAAATGAGACCCATGAATGGAAGCTACAATGAGACAAATTTCCATTCAATACAAGGAAGAACTTTCTAACTGAGCAGGCTATGGATGAAACAGGTTGTCATTAGATGGCGTGAGCTCCTTACCATGGAAGATATGCAAGAAAGGCCTAGACAAGTGCTTCTCCAGGGTGTTGCAGAGGAAATCATGTATCATCCATAGGGCACAGGGCTAGTCTAGGTGGCCTCTTAGCTTTCTAAGTGTGTCTAGTTATCTGGGCTCTGTGCAGCTGAGAAATCACCCAGTCCAGGTCCAGACATAGTATGTTTGGTGGTGTCTTATGGCTCATGGAGAATTAGACACCAACTCCTGCCTCAGAAGATTCTGTAGGGCGCTCCACAGTGTTTCCCCTGGGAGTTCAGAAACTTATGTGCTGACTTATCTACTGATGAAGCTGCTTTGCCACTCCCGATTGCCAAGAGCATCTTCTATAGCCTACTTCTCAGGATGAGGGTTGAGAACCAGAGAAAGAGGAAAAAGACAAGTGGTATAATTAGGTCACCCAGAAAGGGCGGGCTGAGAGGAGACACATGGGGTGATCTGGAAGATAGGCAGACAGACAAGATACACACAACTTGCAGGAAGGGTGAGGCAGATGAGGAAAGAGGTGGGGAATGGACAGAAGAGGCCAGGCTGTTTTAACTGTACAGTCACCGGACTCATTGCAATAACAAAGTTCTCTCTCACCATAGTGAGTTTAGCAGTTAAACAACCTCTGGATTTCTAAGAGCTTTGTAAATACTTATTATTTTTTTAATTCCTTCTATGAAAAGGGGCTCAGTTGCCCAGTAAATCAGTCATATGTGCTTCTTGGGTGTTAGGCCTTTGTTTTACACAAGGAGAGAGCACAGCACCCCTCATCCCCACCCGCGCAAGGATCTAATGATCCAGCAGAGGTAGATTCAAATCTGGACTAACACAGTCCTCTGACCACCTGCATCAGCTCCCAGCATGCTCTTGGGACACAGTCTCCAACATTACAACTAGGAATGTCACAACCTCACCTTGGTATGGGGTGCGGGAAGCAGGCAGCAGCTAAGAAGGCAGGCCAAGGAGGGGGATAGGTATTTAGCTACCTGACACAGTTGCCAGGCTCAGCATATGAAACGACCAAGAGAACTTTCAAGACAAGAGTTTCCTGTGAACTGTGCACTCTCCTTTTCATTCTCTTATTTAATCCTCATTCATTTATTTAACAGCTTTTCAATGAATACACACTGTATGTCAAGCACTGTTCTAAGCCCTGTGTATGCAGAAGTGAATAAAGCAACCAAAGATCCCTGCCCTCATAAAGCTGACATTCCAGCTGGGAAAACAATAAGCAAAGAAGTTAAAAAGTACATGAGAAAGTAAGAAATGCTATGAAAAAATGTAAAGCTGGATAAATGGAATTAACAGCATCCAGTGAGGAACTGTCCCGATTTTACAGATGAAAACCCTGAGCTTTGAGAAGAAAAGTGACCTTCTTGGTATTGAAACCCAGTCCGTGGGACTCTTTCCATTTTTCAACATAACTAAAGAGTTGGGAGCCAGAGGGTTGACCTGTTGTCACATTTGGGGGGTGTCCTGTATTAAGCATGAGATTAAGAAACTCTCCAGGCTAACAGCTTTGCCTGCTGGCCAGGGCTCCAAAATAAGAATTTTGGCACCATCCCAGAGAGGCCAAAAGACAGACAGGAGAAGTGTAGCATACTAGAAAGAGCTAAGATTCATATATGCTTAAGGTACAGTTCCAGCTTTCCAAGTTCTATGTGATGACAGGTCTATCCCTTTTTATATCTGGGCCACATATCCCCATTTGTGTAATCAAGGAGTTGGACTTGAACTTTGTAAGATCTCTTCTCTCATTCATGTTCTTTGAGTCATTGAGCTTAGTGGTTGAATAGAGATGGTTACTCAGAAAATTCTGTAAGATTCTTCTGCTATTCCTCAATTATTTTGGTTCTCCTATGGCCCAGAAGTGAGCAGCACCAATATGCAAAGTACCTGGATGCTTACTTTGAGGGATAGTAAAAAGAGGGAAGAAGCTGAGGAGATTGTTTCCAAATCCACAGTTAAACTCCAGCTGGGCATTATGGGGGTGAAACCCAAAGAAACTGAATCAGTGATAATGTCGAAGAAGAGAAGTAAGCAGATATAATCTTGGAGCCAGAGGAGAGGAGAAAGGAGAGGCCTCAGCCAGGCATGGGGAAGGTACTCTGGTAACTTCCAGCAGACCCCTAGAATCCCTGACACTGCTTACATTCTTCCCTCCAGCCCATCCCTACGAATGCAGTCTGAGTTGCACTTGCTTCTCAGCTCTAGTTTACCACTGCCGTCAACCTCCGTTACTATTTCCTTTATGACCAGTGAACCACAGCTTGAAGAGAAAGGATTAATGGATTATTGCATAGTGCAAAGAGTTTCTGCTTTGGTGTTAGAGGCCTGAGTTCTAGTCCCAGTTTTACCAATGACTAACACTGGCCTTGGGCAAGTCCTTCTCCTCTCAGGGACTTACTGGTAACTTAAAGGGTTTGGAATGCTTCTAAACCTTGTGTGGGGGCCGAGCCCGTGGCGCACTCGGTAGAGTGCGGCGCTGGGAGCGCGGTGACGCTCCCGCCGCGGGTCCGGATCCTATATAGGAACGACCGGTGCACTCACTGGCTGAGTGTCGTTCACGAAAAACGACAAAAAAAAAAAAAAACCTTGTGTGGCATCACAGACTTCTGGGAGTCTGATGAAATCTGTGGATTCAGATGCCACAATTTAACATATAATTTCAGACATATAATGGCTAAGACTAACTAGGCTAAGAATCCCTGCCTGACAGTTTAAGAGCTCTTTCAACTCTGAGTCTGTGATTCTGTGATCTGGGCATGAGGCCAAGGATCGCCTGCCTTTTCCGGAGGAAGAGGAGGAGGAATCCACCTTCCAAATATGTCCCTGGCCCTGTGCTTCCAGCTGCTTTTAGCTTTAACCCATAACACTCTGAGGACATGGGGAGTTCTTGGTTCCCTACAAAGCCTGAAACTGTGTAATAAAGACAAAGGCAAGGTGCTAGAGCTTCCTTCAAAACCTAGTGCCTGTGAATTCCCTTCCTAGGGCCTCTTGGCCTCAGCCTAAAATTAAAGGCAGTAGTAGAAGGGCCTCTGGTCCCGGCAATAAATGATTCCAGGATGACTGGCTTGCATTGCTGGCTAGCAAGGCTTGTCCAGACCGTACTGTCCTCTGGTGGCTGTAAGCATGTATAGGACCTTAGCCGGATTCCCCAAGCTTTAATGGCAGTATAGGGACAGGTACCAGCTAGTAACACATCCAAGGGAAGTGACACAAGGTGCTTTGATTTTTTCCCAGAGATATTGTTGTAAGGCAGCTCAGAATGTAGGGTGTGGGGAATGAGAGAAAGGGACATTATTACAAGCACATTCTGAGGTCAGCCAGAGCAAGTGCCAACTTTCAGCTTTGCAGGCATCATTGTTGATTCTAGTGAGATCCATGCTCCATCTTTTGCAGCTCCCTGCTGTTCTTTTCCTAGGATCCTTAAGTAGAGCTCCCCTGTATTGTGACCCTGCCAATATATTAACCACGAGGAAGGGCGGTCAGCTCGGTGCATAGCCAGGCCTCCAGCTGCAAGGAGGACCAAAGTTTCTTCCCCAGTACTGAGGCCAATTTCATGTTTTTTGGGCGGCTCAAACCCAAATATCCAACTACCTATTGGGCATCAAAACTTAGATATCCCACATATTTTTTTTTTCAGATTCGACATATCCTAACTTAACTCATCAATTTTCCTTCCTAACCTGTTTACATCATTTCAGAGGCTTCAAGGTGCAAGTAACAGAAACTTAAGAAAAGTGGATTAAATTATGGTAAAAATGTATTCTTTATCTGACAAATACTCTGGACATAGTTTGTTCTGGTGTTGGTCAATTCAGTGCTTCAATGACATGAAGGATTCAGGTTCTTTCCATCTGTCTGCTTTATTATCCTCAGAATGTCAGCTATTCCTCTTATGGTCAAAAGATGATGGCAACAGTGTCAGGTATCGAGTTTTAATACAATAATGTTCAAAGGCTGAAAGAGAGGGCAATCCTTCCTTTTGCTCCATTTTTATTTTATATATTTATTTCGAATTGAAATTTAGCTGATTGCACATATCCGTGGGGTACAGGGTTGAATATCAACACCTGGTGCAGTATGTGATGCTTAAATCATGATAATTAGTATATTCAACATTATACAACATAATCGTTTTTCGTGGGCCTTTACCAATTTCTCCCTTGCTCTCCTGCCCCTGTCCCTTTCCCACCTCCGGTAACCTCAGTTCCATTCTCTCCTTTTGAAACTTCAACATATCATTGTGGTTGTTCTATCTTTCTTTCTTTTTATTTATTTGTTTTTGTTTGCTTGTTTGTTTGTTTTTGGCTCCCACTTATGAGTGAGGACATGCGGTATTTCTCTTTCTGTGCCTGCCTTATTTCATTTAACATAATTTTCCCTAAGTTCATCCATATTGCTGTGAATGGGAGAATTTCATTCTTTTTTATGGCATAATGTGTCTCTAACACATTAAACTTTGTTGGGGGGTGGACAAAATTCAATCCACTATACCTTCCTTTGTGCTTCCATGAGATGTTTAGCTCACACACCCTTCAGTCTTGAGTTATAATTAGTTCCATAAGCAGTCACCACCTGTGAACTTCTTTGTTTAATTTTTCCAGCCCCCTTTTTACTCCCATGCCCTTCCCATACTGAACACAGAACCTGTCACAAAGTAGGTGCTCAATGGTGAGTGTCATATTGAAAGAATTTTCTAACTTTATGTTCTCCTTTAAAAAAATTTTTATTTATTGTTAGCATATTCATTCTTACAAATCATGATACTTCTTTATGCCCTTTGCCCGACCTATCACTTCCCAAACCCCCACCCTCCCTCTGCCCATTTCTAGTATCCTTAGGTTTGTTCTCTCCTTCTGAAAGTTCAATATATTGTTGTGGTCTTTTCTTTCTTTCTTTCCTTCATTCCTTCCTTCTTCCCTCATTCCCTCCCTCTGTCCTTTCCTCCTAGTAGCCAGTTATGAGTGAGAACATGCAGTATTTCTGTTTCTTTGTCTGGCTTATTTCACTTAACATAATTTCCTCCAGCCTCATCCATGTTGCCTTGAGTGGCAAAATTTCACTCTTTTTTATGGCTGAGTACTGCTCCATTGTATATATATATACCACAATTTCTTATCCAGTTATCCATCAATAGACATTTATGTTGGTTCCATGGCCTAGCTATTGTAAATAGAGGTACAATGAACATGGGAGTGCAGGTATCCTTTCGATATGAAGATTTCCATTCCTTTGGATATATACCCAGTAGTGGGATTGCTGGATCATATGGTAGCTCTATCTATAGTTGTTCAAGAAACCTCCATACTGTTTTCCATAATGATTGTGCTAATTTACAGTCCCACCAACAGTGTGGAAGAGTTCCCCTTTCCCTCATCCTCACCAACATTTGTTATTCTTGGTCTTTTTAATAATGGCCAGTCTAACTGGGGTGAGATGATATCTCACTGTGGTTTTTATTTGCATTTCTCTGATGACTAGTAGTTTTGAGCATATTTTCATGTACCTGTTGGCCATTTGTATGTCTTCCTTTGAAAAATGTCTATTCATCTCCATTGCCCAATTTTTAATTGGATTATTTGTTTTCCACTGTATAGTTGTTAGAGTTCTTTGTATATTTTGGATATTAATCCCTTGTTGGATGTTCGTAGAGTTTGGATGTGTTGTCCCCCCAAAACTCATGCAGAAATCTGATCCCCAATGTGACAGTGTTGGAAGCTGTTTGAGTCATGGGGGTGGGTCCCTCATGAATGGATTAATGCTCTCCCTAGGTGGGGGGATTAATGAGTGAGTTCTCACTGTATTAGTTCCTGTGAGAGCTGGTTGTTTAAAAGACCCTGGCACCTCCCCTCTCTCTTTCTTGCTTCCTCTCACCATATGATCTGGTTGTACCTGCCAGCTGGCTGCTGCTTTCTGCCATGAGTAGAAGCAGCCTGAGGCCCATGCCAGATGCAGCTGTCCCAGAATCGTAAGCCAAATAAACCTCCATTCTTATAAATTACCCAGTCTCAGTTATTTCTGTTATAGCAACACAAATGGACTAATACAGATGTGTAGTTTGCAAATATTTTCTCCCATTCCATAGGTTGTCTTTCTGCTCTGTTGATTGTTTCCTTTGCCATGCAGAAGCTTTTTAGTTTGATATAATCCCATTTATTTATTTTTTCTTGCTTGTGTTTTCGGGGTCTTATTAATAAAGTTTTGCCCAATCCTACACCCTGAAGTGTTTCCCCTATATTTTCCTTTGGTAACTTTATGGTTTTCAGGTCTTATATTTAAGTCTTTAATCCATTTTGAGTTGATTTTTGCATATGGAGAGAGGTACAGGTCCAGTTTCATTTTTTTGCATATGGATGTCCAATTTTCCCAGCACTGTCTTTTCTCCAATGTATGTTCTTCCTGCCTTTGTCAAAGATCAGTTGGCTATAAGTACGTGGGTTGATTTTCAGGTTTTCTATTCTGTTCCACTTATCTGAGTGTCTGTTTTTATGCCAGTACCATGCTGTTTAGGCTACAATAGCTTTGTAATATAATTTGAAGTCATGTGGTGTTATGCCTCTGGCTTTATTTTTTCTCGCTTAGGATTGCTTTGGCTATTTGGAGTCCTTTGTTGCTCCATATGAATGTTTCAATTGCTTTTTCTATTTCTGTGAAGAATATCATTGGTATTTTGATGGGGATTGCATTGAATCTGTAGATTGCTTCAGGTAGAATGGACATTTTCACAATGTTAATTCTTCCCACCCAAGAGCATGTTATGTCTTTCTACCTTTTTGTGTCTTCTTTAATTTCTTTCAGTAGTGTTTTGTAGTTCTCATTGTAGAGATCTTTCACCTCCTTAGTTAAATTGATTTCTAGGTATTTTATTTTTGGTGACTATTGTAAATAGCCTTGCTTTCTTGATTTCTTTTTCTGCTCGTTCATTACTGGAGTATAAAAAGACTACTGATATTTGGATGTTGATTTTGTATCCTACAACATTACTGAAGCTTTAATAAGCTCCAGAGTTTTTTGGTAGAGTCTTTAGGTTTTTCTATTTATAAGATCATGTCATCTGCAAACAAGGACAGTTTGACTTTGTCCTTTCCAATCTGGATGCCCTTTATTTCTTTCTCCTGCCTGATTTCTCTGGCTAGTACTTCCAATACTATGTTAAATAGGAGTGGTGAGAGTGGGCATCCTTGTCTTGTTCCTGTTCTTGTTCCCATTCAAGATGATATTGGCGATTGGTTTGTCATAAATGGCTTTTATTGTATTGAGATAATTTCCCTCTATACCTAATTTGTTGAGAGTCTTAATCATGAAGTGATGTTGAATTTTGTTGAATGCCTTTTTTGCATCAATTGAGATCATCATATGGTTTTTGTCCTTGGTTTTGTTGATGTGGTGTATCACATTTATTGACTTGCATATGTTGAACTAACCTTGCATCCCTGGGATGAATCCCACTTGATCATGGTGTGTAATATTTTTTGATGTGTTACTGTAACCTGATTGCTGGTATTTTATTGAAGATTTTTGCATCTGTGTTCATCAAGGATATTGGCCTGTAGTTTTCTTTTTTTGTTGTATCTTTATCTGGTTTTGGTATCAGGGTGATGCTGGCCTCATAGAATGAGTTTGAGAGAACAGCTTCTGTTTCAATTTTTATGAAAAGTTTGAAGAGAAGTGGTATTAATTCTTCTCTAAAGGTTTGATAGAATTCAGCTGCAAAGCCATCTGGTCCTGGGCTTTTCTTTGTTGGAAGAGTTCTGATTACTGCTTCAACACCATTGCTTGTTATTGGTCTGTTCAGGTTCTCTATTTCTTCTTGGTTCAGTCTTGTTAGTTTGTATGTGTCCAGAAATTTATCCATTTCTTCCAGGTTTCCATATTTGTTGATGTGCAGTTGTTATACAGTAATCTTTAGTAGTTCTTTGTATTTCTGTAGTATTGATTGTAATGGCTCCCTTTTCATTTCTGATTTTTGTTATTTGGGTTTTCTCTTTTTTTGTTAACCTAGCTAATGGTTCATCCATTTTATTTATCTTCTCAAAAAGCCAACTTTTTGTTTCATTGATCTTTTGCATTGTTTTTGGATCTCTATTTCATTTCATTCTCCCCTGATCTTGATTATTTCTTTCTGTCTGCTACTTTTGAGACTAGATTGTTTTTGTTTTTCTAGTTCTTTGAGGAATAGTGCTAGGTGATTTATTTGAATTCTTTCTGTTCTTTTAATGTAAGCATTTATTGCAATAAACTTCCCTCTTGGTACTGCTGTTTCAGTATCCCATAGGTTTTGATGTGATGTATATTTATTTTCATTAGCTTCAAGAAATGTTTTGATTTCCTGTTTAATTTCTTTTTGGACCTGTAGGTTGTTCAGGAGTCTGTTGTTTAGTTTCCACACACTTGAGTAGTTTCCAGTATTTACTTGTTATTGTTTTCCAGTTTTAATCCATTGTAATTTGAAAAGATACTTGGGATGGTTTCAATTTTTAAAAATTTGCCAAACGTTGATTTGTGACCTAGTGTGTGGTCTATCCTGGAGAATGTCCCATGTGCTATTGAGAAGAATGTATAATCTCTAGTTGTTAGATGAAATGTTCTGTAGATGTCTACCAGGTCCTGTTGGTCTAAGATGCAGTTAAAATCCTGTGTTTCTTTGTTTATTTGTTGCCTGAAAGATCCGTCTGTCCTGGAGAGAAAGGTGTTCAGGTCACCCACTCTTATCCTATTTGAGTCTATCTCTGTTTTTAGGTCTAAGAGTGTTTGCTTTGCATATCTAGGTGCTCCAACTCTAACTGGATAGATCCCTTTATCATTACATAATGGCCTTCTTTGTCTCTTTCTATGGTTTTTGGTTTGAAGTCTATTTTATCTTATATTAGAATAGTTACCCATGCTCATTTTTGGTTTCTGTTTTCAGGGTATATCTTTTGCCATCCCTTCACGTTTAGTCTGTGTTTGTCTTTAGTGGTGAGGTGGGTCTCTAGAAGACACCATATAGTTGGTTCTAGCTTTTTAATACAATCCATCAGTCTGTGTCTTTTGAATGGGGAGTTTAATCCATTTACATTTAGGGTTGTTATTGATAAGTATTGCTTTACTCCTGTGATATTGCTTTTTGTTTAGATGTTTTAAATATCATTGGCCCCATTCATCCCTTTTTATTTTTCATCTTCAATGTTAATTGGATTTTTGAAGTGACATGATTAAGCTTCTTTCTATTTCTCATTTGCATTTTGGTTTTAATAGTGGGTTTTGCTCTTTCTTGCAAATCCGTGGTATTGATTATCATTTTTCAGATTCCAGATGCAGGACTCCTTTGAGTGTTTCTTGCAAGACTGGTCCTGTGGTAGTGAACTCCTATAATTTTTGTTTGTCTGGAATGTACACTATTTATCCCTCATTTCTGAAGGCTAACCATGCTGGGTATAGAATTCTTGGCTAGCAAATTTTTCTTTCAGTAATTTGAATATATCATCCCATTTTCTTCTGGCCTGTAAGGTTTCAGTTGAGAAGTCTGCTGTTAGTCTGATGGGGCCTCCCTTATAGGTGACTTGATGCTTTTCTCTTCCTGCTTTAAGAATTCTCTCTTTGTCTTTGAGTTTTGCCAGTTTGACTATCACATGCTTTAGAGAAGATCTTTTAGATTGAATCTGTTTGGGGATCTTTGAGCTTCCTAGATTGGAAGGTTTACATCCTTCCCTATACCTGGGAAGTTTTCTGTTATTACTTCCTTGAATACATTTACAATGCCTTTTCCTTTCTCCTCCCTTTCTGGAATACCCGTGATTCAGATGGTGTGTGCTTGAGGTTGTCTGCTAGCTCTCTTAAATTTCCTTCAGTTTTTAAAATTCTTTTTTTCCTTTTTCTTGTCTGCCTAGGTTATTTCAAAAAGACCATCTTCAAGTTCTGAGATTCTTTCTTCTGCTTGCTCTAGCCTGCTGCTCAAGCTTTCTGTTCTGTTTTTTATTTCATTGAGAGAATCCATCATTTCTAAGAGTTCTGTTACATTCTTTTTTAAGCTGTTAATCTCTTTGTAAGTTTCCTCCTTCATATCCTGGATTTTTTTCTTGTTTCCTTGTTTTCTCTAGTTGATTATTCTCTCATTTCTTGGAGTTTTCTTAAAATCAGTGCTTGAAATTCCTTTTCAGTCATCTCAAGGGTTTCTTGCTCTATGGGGCTTGGTACTTGAGAATTACTATTTCCTTTGGTGGTGTCATATCTTCTTGTTTATTTGTAGTTCTAGTATTTTTATGCTGATGCTTGGTCATCTGGTAGAACATTCATTTTTTCTGTCACTCTGGAGTGGGTTATGAAGGGGAAGACTTCCTTTTCTCCATATAGGTTCTGCTGGTGACTCTTCTTGTATCAATACATTTGAATGTGTGGTGGGCTGCCTTGGCTCCTGTTTGTTCAGTGTGTGAGCCCTGTACACTCTCCTGGGCCACTATCTGGTGGGCAGGTGGGCTGGCATGCCCCTCCGGTGCTCAGGTGTTTGGTGGACCTGCAGCTGTGTCAGCCCCCAGGTGTGGCATGGGTCCTGCATGCTCACTTGGGCCTCCTCACAGTGGGAGAGTGGGCCTGTGTGCTGTCCTCTAGTGCTCAGGTGTGGGCGGGGCCTGTGGCTGGATCAGTCCTGGGCATGACATAGGTTCTGCATGTTCACCTGGGCCTCCACATGGTGGACAGACTGGCCCACCTGCATGTGCCCCTTGGTGCTTGGGTGTAACTTTAAGTTAATAATAGATCTGTAAGGTGTTATATTATGGGCAGTTATATCCCCCAAAATTATTCCTCCTCCTCTACCTTCACATTTCCAACCATAATCATCCATCAATTAAAAAGTCATTGGGTATAATGAGATCTCTTTTTGAAAGTGATATGACACCAAGAAGGGGAAAGGGCGTCATTAGTGTATAATCTGGACTTTCCCTCCCATATGTCTACCTGAGATAAGGTAATAAACATTTTATTGTGGATTGGGCTGAAGCAGGGAGGTTGTATAGTGTTATGCAGGACACACACTACAACTCTAAAGGGTGCCACTCTACTAGGCTAGACATAGATACAATCTACGTAAGTGGGATGGAGCTAAAGGTAGTGATTCTAAAACACAGGGCACCAGAGAGAGAGCAACCAGAGAGTGTTGAGGAGGCCAAGAGAGGAGAGAAGAAGTGAAGAGAGGAATGATAAAAACCAAAAGCTGCAGGCTATAGCAATTTTTCCATGTACCTGTACTGTATGAGCCTTCATTCTTCAGCAATCTTAGGACATGAAGACCATGATCCAGGATAGGGTTGTCTTAGAGAGAGTAAACACTTGCTTTGTGGGTGGTCTGCCTGCTAAGCCCCAGGTTCCAAATGTCCTCAGCCTTTGCTTCCATCCCCAACCTTATGCTTCAAGCAATTTCCAAATACGTACTGCTCAGTGTCTCAATTCCCCAGCTCACCACTGACTCTGTGTAAACTTGGGTTCATCCTTTTTCCTCTCTGGGCCTCTGGGTCCTCATTTATAGCATATGGGGGGGAAATAAAATGTTTTACAAGGGCTCAGCTACAGGACGCTGTGTATCTATGATTCCATAACAGTAACAGGTGTTTGTGAGTCTGTATGTACGTGTATGAACTTGGACATGTCCCTGTCCCGCTTCAGTTTCTTCACTTATAAAATGGGGATATTTGAGCCAGGTGATGTCTTAAGGCCCTTCCAGTTTTGAAATATCATAATCCCACAGTTCTGCAGTGCAAATGACCCTAAGCCTTTCTCCCTGAGTGAGATCCTGGGGCTCCTTCTTGTATCCTTTCTGTACCTTTGTTATCCTTCTAACCATTTTCTCTGTAGCACGAGGATGCTTCCCCTCTTTCAACTCCCAGAAATAAGCATGAAAATTCTCAGGCCCTGCCCCAGAGCTAGGGAGCTATGTTCCCCTCTGGCCACACCACTCTCAGCTCCAAAGATCTATAAAAATACCAGCTTCTTGGAGCAGTCTCCCACTGCTAATAGGTATTTTTTCCAGTTGTCTTGAGAAAGTAGATTATTCTCCAAATAAGCCCTACTTACATTTATAATAAATGTGATATAAGTGAAAAAATTGTCAGCCTCTCAGACTGGGAAAAACACTCCAGTCTCTCTAGGGAAGAAATGCCTTCATTAACCAAACCAAGGCCTCTCCCAGACTCTTCAAGGTCAGGGCCTCACCTTAGGCGTGGCACTCAGGAAAATAGAAAGTCTGGAGATAAGAGTGAGCTCACAATTAGCCCCAGCCCTCCTGGGGGACATAGACATTCAGGGATCATTTGGCCCTCAAGGTAAACATCCTAGACAGCCCTCTGCCCTCACACTGGGAAGACTATCTTCCAGACCAGACAGATGAGATCTCTCCTGATTGTAAAGGTCTTTGGATATCTCATCCCACTATTCATGCCAGAATGTACAGAGCTGTAAGGATTCTTAGAGATCATCAGGTCTAGCTGCCTTGTTGCTGAGATGGGGAGATTGAAGCCTAGAGAAGAAAAAGGACTTACTCAAGGTCACATGGTAAGTCAGTAGCAAAGCTAGAGTCTTCCCAGCATCTGGAAGAGCAGCAACCACATTGCGGTTTGATTTTGAAAATTCTTCATATCTCCTCCTTTGCCCATTATCACCCAGTACTATAGTCTAAGTCATCCTTATTATTTTTTGGTTTGTATGAGTACCCAAGTTTTGGATACAATGGGAACTACCAGAGAGGGGGCCTACTCCTTCCTTTGGTCTGGTTCAAAGCACTTGCCAATCACACCTGCTTCTGTTTGAGACCCTGGTTATCTGACAGTACAAGCCTATTACCAGCCTCTGGTATCCTTTTATGACTGCTCTGGCTGAGTTCCCAGCCTCTTTCTCTATAATCAGGCACAGCTGCCCCATCCTTTCCACAGACAGGAGCCGCTATAGGTCCTGAAAGTGCTGCCTCTTCCCAAGAAACATCTCTAAGAGCATACCCCATGAGAAAAGTATGAAATGGGATGTGTCATCCCTGGAGATCTTGGTGATTTAGCCTTCTTCCACACCAACTCCTGTCCTCCCCAACACCCGCCCTGACTATCAGCTCCCTCTGCCTACAGCTGGAACAGTGCAGCCATAGGTTATCATAAATAAAACAGGGGTCCAGAGATACATTTTAGGACACCATGAAAGAGGGTGCTACAGTAGTAGGGTGACTACGGTTAGCAGTTAAGTAGTTAAGTTTTGTATATTACATCATAGCTAGAGGAGAGACTTTTAAATGTTTATTGCCACAAAGAAATGATAAATGCATAAGGAGATGGTAACATTAACTACCCTAACCCAATCATTAAACAACACATATATAAAAACATCAGAGTGTACCCCTTAAGCATATACAATTACAATGTATAAATTAAAATATATAAATTTTTTTTAAATGGTGCTACATTAAATTCTGCAAAAGTGATGTGTATGTGGCAAGACTTATAAACTCTTGTCATTGAGAAGTCTAAGGAAGGAAGAATATGATGATTGTTGCATTTCATATTCCTTCATTACCCAGCCATCTATTCATTCCAAAACAACCACCAAGTTTCTATTATGGGTTAGGCCATGTGAAACATGTTGGGGATTAAGAAATAAGACACAGGCTTTTCAAGATGGCAGCGGCTGCGGCGGCTGGCGCGGAGTAGCTGAGGTGGAAAAGGCGGCCAGTGGGACTCAGGCAGCCGGGAAACTTGTGGACCTTCCTCTCGCCATCTCTTAAGGGAGGACTGCTGCTGCTGACCGGTCGTGGGGGGTGACCGCCACTTTGCCCCCGGCAGGAGAGGCTGCCTCATTTACAGGCAACAGCTTTGAAGTGTGGAGCAGGAAAAGAACTGTTTCTTAGCTGCAAAAGCGAGTCTCGAAACAGGGAACACGGCGCCAGGGCTGCTGTGGATACAGCCAGGATCCCAGAGGCCGGGGCCGCGCTGAAGGCGGCCAGCTGCCCTATTCAGGATTCGAGGTTTCAGGCCAGCATTAAAGAAGATTCCTGGGAGCGCCCGAGCCGCATCTCGACTGAACAGCCTGAGGCGGCAGCGGCCGAGAACTGGGAAAGGCGGCAAACCAGAGACAGAGAGCGAGCACCCGACCTGGCACAGCACTGTGAGTGATCCCTGGCATAGCTCTGTTCGGGGGGTGGATGCCCACGTGGCTCCCGCCTGCACCACCAGGCCACTCACCGCCCGGTGCGGCCTCCATTTTCCCAGGTGCGGGCAGCTCCGCCCTGCTCAGCCATCACTGAGCCCTCCCACTTGCTGGCCTGGCGCCAGGCTTTCCGGAACCTGCGGACCGGCCTTCGCTCCCACTCCCTCGGTGGTTCTCTGGCGGGGCTGGTGGCGGGGGGCGTCCTGGACCAGTGTCGGGAGGGCAAGGGAGTACGGGCGGGCCGACTGTCACTCCACCATACCCTGGACTCCGGCCCCAGGTAAACTCCCTGTTACTGGGAGGCAGATACCATCTCTGCGGCCACCAGTTTGGAAAAAAGCCTAACGAATTTCTGGTTGGGAATAGTGTGGTAGGAGAGTTCCCAGGTCCACTTGAACCTGCCGGAGACCAGGCTGCAGGTGGGCGCTAGACTCGGTTTATACTGGGGGGATACAAAGGTGAACAAGACCCAAGAAAGATCTACATACTGCTACAAAGGCACCCAGAGAGACCGGTCGTCTGTGCCCAGCAGAAACCTGGTAGACTTCCTGGGCGAGGCGGTGCCGAGCAGGGTCTTGAAGGCCCAGCTGATAGACGAGGGGTGCAGAAGACACGCCCCAGCCCAGCACAGTGCGCACAGAGTGGGGAGAGGTGCGGCCAGGGAGGCGGAGACTCGACAAAAACCACACACCCGGTGGGGTCGCTACTGCACGATCTAACAGCCTGGGCCAGAGCACACGGAACAGGGAGAAGTCCTGTACAGGAAGTGAAAGCTCAACAGAGATCACACACCCTGTGGTACGTGATCCACCAGCCCAGCAGAGTCCAAGCTGACCAGAAAGGTGGCTCCCCGGAGAAGCCCAAGACCCGAGGCAACCACACACACAAGGCACTAGAGGCCAACCGAGCAGTCACGGAGGGAGCCATACGAAATTGGCAACCACAGCAACATCCTAGTTAGTCATTAGTCTCAAACCGGTGGACTGTGAAACCCCCAGCCACAATGAATAAACACCAAAAAAAAGATACCAGAAATACAAAAAATCAAGAAAGTACACCACCAAAAGTTAATAAATCTCAAACTCTAGATCCTATAGAACAAGAAGCCCTTGAAATGACTGACAAGGAATTTCGAGTGATAATTCTAAGGAAACTGAATGAGATACAAGAAAACACAGCTAGACATCATGATGAAATGAGGAAAAGTATACAGGATCTGAAAGAGAAAATGTACAAGGAAATCAATGTCCTGAAAAAAAATGTAGCAGAACTTGCTGAACTGAAGAAGTTATTCAGCGAAATAAAAAACACAACGGAGAGTTTAACCAGCAGGCTTGTCGAAGTTGAAGAGAGAACCTCTGAACTTGAAGATGGGCTGTTTGAAATAACACAAGCAGACAAAAAGAAAGAAAAAAGAATCAAGGACATTGAAGGAAATCTGAGAGAGATATCAGACAACCATAAGCGATCAAATATCCGAGTCATGGGTATTCCAGAAGGGGAGGAAAATGGAGATTCCATTGAAAACATATTCAACAAAATAGTGGCAGAAAACTTCCCAGGTATAGGAAAAATCAAAGATCTTCAGATCCAGGAAGCTCAATGATCTCCAAATGTATTCAACCCAAAAAGACCTTCTTCAAGACATGTCATAGTCAAATTGGCAAAACTCAGAGATAAAGAGAGAATCTTAAAAGCTGCAAGAGAGAAGCGTCAAATCACCTATAAGGGAGCCCCAATCAGGTTAACATCAGACTTTTCATCACAAACCCTAAAAGCTAGAAAGGAATGGGATGATATTTTCAAAATACTAAAAGACAAAGATTGCCAGCCAAGAATACTCTACCCTGCAAGGCTATCCTTCCGAAATGAGGGGCAAATAGTATATTTCTCAGACAAACAAAAACTGCGGGAGTTCACTACCACAAGACCACCCTTACAAGAAATCCTCAAGGGAGTACTGGGTTTGGTTCCTGAAAAATAACTACCACTGCCATAAAAACCCAAGAAAAATCTAAACCTGCTAGTATAATAAAAATGGCATTCATGAAGAGAAAACAAGCTAACAAAAACACTATCTACAACCTAAGGAACCAACAAACACAGAAAACAAACAGTAAATCAGAAAGCAAGGAACAAAAGACACCTAAGACAACCAAACAACCAATAAAATGCTAGGAATAAATCAACACCTTTCAATAACAACTCTTAATGTAAAAGGCTTAAATTCCCCAATTAAAAGACACAGACTGGCTGACTGGATCAAAAAGCAGGACCCAACTATATGCTGCCTACAAGAGACCCACCTCATCCATAAAGATTCACACAGACTAAGAGTGAAAGGGTGGAAAAAGATTTACCATGCAAACAGAAAAGAAAAACGAGCTGGAGTAGCTATTCTTATATCTGACAAAATAGACTCTAAACTAAAAACCATAAAAAGAGACAATGAGGGACACTACTTAATGATAAAAGGACTGATCCATCAAGAAGACATAACAATCATAAATATGTATGCACCCAATGTTGGAGCAGCCAGATTTATAAAACAAACTCTATTAGACCTAAAGAAGGAAATAGACACTAATACCATAATAGCAGGGGACCTGAACACCCCACTGTCAATATTAGACAGATCATCTAGGCAAAGAATCAGTAGAGAAACACAAGATCTAAACAAGACTCTAAACCAATTGGAGTTGGCTGATATCTACAGAACATTCCACCCAACAACCTCAGAATATTCATTCTTCTCATCAGCACATGGATCATTCTCCAGGATAGATCACATATTAGGTCACAAATCAAGTCTCAATAAATTCAAAAAAATTGCAATTATCCCATGTATCTTCTCAGACCACAATGGATTAAAACTCGAAATTAATAACAAACGAATCTCTGGAAACTATACAAACACATGGAAATTAAACAGCATTCTACTTAATGACATATGGGTCCAAGAAGAAATCAAGCAGGAAATCAAAAAATTTATTGAAACTAATGAAAACAATGATACATCATACCAAAACCTGTGGGATACTGCAAAAGCAGTATTGAGGGGAAAATTTATTGCATTAAACGCTCACTTCAGAAGAATAGAAAGATGGCAAGTGAACAAACTAACACTTCACCTTAAAGAACTAGAAAAACAAGAACAATCCAAACCTAAAGTTAGCAGACGGAAAGAAATCATTAAGATCAGAGCAGAACTGAATGAAATTGAAAACCAAAAAACAATTCAAAAGATCAACGAATCAAAAAGTTGTTTTTTTGAAAAGATAAATAAAATTGACAAACCACTAGCATGGCTAACAAAAAGAAGAAGAGAGAAGACTCAAATAACAAAAATTAGAAATGAAAAAGGCGATAATACAACTGATTCATCTGAAATACAAGGAATCATTCGAGACTACTATAAACAACTATACGCCAACAAATTTGAAAATCTGGAGGAAATGGATAAATTTCTGGACACACACAAGCTCCCAAAACTGAACCGTGAAGACGTAGAAAATTTGAACAGACCAATAACAATAAAGGAGATTGAAGCTGTTATCAGAAGGCTCCCAACAAAGAAAAGCCCAGGACCAGATGGATTCACAGCAGAATTTTACCAAACATTCAAACAGGAATTGACACCGATTCTTTACAAACTATTCCAAAAGATTGAAACGGACGCAAATCTCCCAAACTCATTCTATGAAGCAAACATCATCCTGATACCAAAACCAGGTAAAGATATAACCAAAAAAGAAAACTACAGGCCAATATCCTTGATGAATATAGATGCAAAAATCCTCACTAAATTACTAGCAAACAGAATACAGCAACACATACGTAAAATTATTCATCACGATCAAGTGGGATTCATCCCAGGGATGCAAGGTTGGTTTAACATACGCAAATCAATAAATGTGATACACCATATTAATAAACTCAAACACAAGGACCATATGATCATCTCTATAGATGCTGAAAAAGCATTTGATAAAGTTCAGCACTCATTCATGACAAAGACCCTCTATAAGTTAGGTATAGAGGGAAAGTATCTCAACATAATTAAAGCCATATATGCCAAACCCACAGCCAATATCATCCTGAATGGGGAAAAGCTGAAAGCTTTTCCTTTAAGAACAGGAACTAGACAAGGATGCCCACTCTCACCACTCCTATTCAACATAGTGTTGGAAGTACTAGCCAGAGCAATCAGAGAAGAGAAGGAAATAAAGGGCATCCAGATTGGAAAAGATGAAGTCAAACTGTCCCTGTTTGCAGATGACATGATCCTATATATCGAACAGCCTAAAACCTCTACAAAAAAACTGTTGGAATTGATAAATGATTTCAGCACAGTAGCAGGATACAAAATCAACACACAAAAATCAGTAGCATTTCTTTTCTCCAATAGTGAACATGCAGAACGAGAAATCAAGAAAGCCTGCCCATTTACAATAGCCACCAAAAAAATAAAATACTTAGGAATTGAGTTAACCAAGGAGGTGAAAAATCTCTATAATGAGAACTACAAACCACTGCTGAGAGAAATTAGAGAGGATACAAGAAGATGGAAAGATATCCCATGCTCTTGGATTGGAAGAATCAACATAGTGAAAATGTCCATACTACCCAAAGTGATATACAAATTCAATGCAATCCCCATCAAAATTCCAAAGACATTTTTCTCAGAAATGGAAAAAACTATCCAGACATTTATATGGAACAATAAAAGACCACGCATAGCCAAAGCAATGCTGAGCAAAAAAAATAAAGCTGGAGGCATAACACTACCAGACTTTAAGCTACACTGCAAAGCCATAATAACCAAAACAGTATGGTACTGGCATAAAAACAGACACACTGACCAATGGAATAGAATAGAGAATCCAGAAATCAACCCACACACTTACTGTCAGCTGATCTTTGACAAAGGCACCAAGCCTATTCACTGGCGAAGGGACTGCCTCTTCAGCAAATGGTGCTGGGACAACTGGATATCCATATGCAGGAGAATGAAACTAGATCCATACCTCTCGCCGTATACTAAAATCAACTCAAAATGGATTAAGGATTTAAATATACACCCTGAAACAATAAAACTTCTTAAAGAAAACATAGGAGAAACACTTCAGGAAATAGGACTGGGCACAGACTTCATGAATACGACCCCAAAAGCACGGGCAACCAAAGGAAAAATAAACAATTGGGATTATATCAAACTAAAAAGCTTCTGCACAGCAAAAGAAGCAATTAAAAGAGTTAAAAGACAACCAACAGAATGGGAGAAAATATTTGCAAAATATATATCTGACAAAGGATTAATATCCAGAATATATAAGGAACTCAAACAACTGTACAAGAAGAAAACAAGCAACCCAATTAAAAAATGGGCAAAAGAGCTAAGTAGGCATTTCTCTAAGGAAGATATACAAATGGCCAACAGACATATGAAAAAATGCTCAACATCACTCAGCATCCGGGAAATGCAAATCAAAACCACATTGAGATACCATCTAACCCCAGTTAGGATGGCTAAAATCCAAAAGACTATGAACGATAAATGCTGGCGAGGCTGTGGAGAAAAAGGAACTCTCATACATTGTTGGTGGGACTGCAAAATGGTGCAGCCTCTATGGAAAATGGTATGGAGGTTCCTCAAACAATTGCAGATAGATCTACCATACGACCCAGCTATCCCACTGTTGGGAATATACCCAGAGGAATGGAAATCATGAAGCCAAAGGTATACCTGTTTCCCAATGTTCATCGCAGCCCTCTTTACAATAGCCAAGAGTTGGAACCAGCCCAAATGCCCATCATCAGATGAGTGGATACGGAAAATGTGGTACATCTACACAATGGAATACTACTCAGCTATAAAAACAAATGAAATACTGCCATTTGCAACAACATGGATGGACCTTGAGAGAATTATATTAAGTGAAACAAGTCAGGCACAGAAAGAGAAATACCACATGTTCTCACTTATTGGTGGGAGCTAAAAATTAATATATAAATTCACACACACACACACACACACACACACACAGACACACACACACACACACACAAACCGGTGGGGGGGAAGAAGATATAACAACCACAATTATTTGAAGTTGATACGACAAGCAAACAGAAAGGTCATTGTTGGGGGGGCGGGGGGGAGGGAGAAGGGAGGGAGATTTTGGTGATGGGGAGCAATAATCAACCACAATGTATATCGACAAAATAAAATTAAAAAGAAAAAAAGAAATAAGACACAGACCCTTGTCCTCAAAGAGTTCCCAAATTAGTGGAAGCAACAAATGCCACCACATTATAATAAATAGTGATCAGGGTTTGATAAGAGCTATGTACAAAGTGTTGAGCAACTGTGAGTCAATCCTTAATTTTTCTTAGGGGACTCAAGCAACACTTCACAAGGGAGATAATTATGCATGATTTTGGAAAGACAAATAGGAGTTTTCCAACAGAAGAGGTGGGGAAAGGGTGCTCCAAGCAGAGGCACTACCATTTGCAAAGCCCATGGCTGAATTATAATAGCTAACATTTATTGAGAACTTACTATGTGCCTGGTACTTTATACACTAACTCACTTAATCCTGACAATAACCTTATGAGGTAGGTAATATTATTACCCCATTTATAGATGGGTAGCTGAGACAGAGAAAGGTTAAATAACTTACCCAAGGTTGTCTTAACTAGAAAATAGAGGAGACGGTATTTTTACCCAGGAAGCTGAACTTCAGAGCTGGAACTCTTAACCACCACATGGTATTGCCTCTTTCAGATGCCAATGGGAAACATCTTCACTATCACATGGGGTTGGAGGAGGTAGAGATGCAGTGGGTGAGCACTGTGATAAGCAGGTTGGAGAGGTCACCATCAAAGGGCCATGTGAAGGAACAATGCGAAGCCAATGGAATTGGAAATGCATTTGCATTAGTTATGGCTCTCAGACACAGATTCAGGTCTACATAAAATATCCCATTTGCACACCTACACGTATGCCATTACTGTCACCTTCCAGGTTGGCACCAGAATCCAGGAGGCTTATGCAGTGTCTCGAGAAATTGGAGAAGGGCCTCTAATTTAGTTTCTCGTGGCCACTATGACATCCTTGCTACCCAAACTCAGTGAATGAGCTAAAATAAGGCAGGCTGGAAACTGTACCTGAAGAGATTGGGTCTTAGGCAACCCCTGTCTTTGGCCTTGGTGTGGAAAGAGCTTGTGAGGTCCAAGAGAGGTAGTACTCTTCCTCTCGTGATCTGAAAGGAAGCTGAGAGGGCAGAGATGTTGTTTCCTAGGAGGTGGTGCTATTGAGGCACCACTGAGGTGGTGGGGGCGCCTAGATACTTATTTGTCTTCTGGCCATGAAGCCCTGCTGTATAAATTTGACCATGTTAAGATTTTCTTTTGTCATTATTCTTTCTTTCTTTGCTCTGTTTTTAGTACTTAATAAAATTAATTGCTAAATGGCAGCAACATTTAGCTGTGCTGCAAAGAAGCAGAAAAGGTGTGTGGCACACACTGTTTGTTCATACCCAATACCCATTTTCCTCTTCTTCCTAACAGCACTCTCATTTCTTTGGGACAGAAATATGCGCAGCTGAAAATACTGCATTTCCCAGCCTCACTTGCCTTGCAGAGGAGTGGCCAGATGACCTAGTTCTGAGCAATAAAATGTAAGCAGAAGTTACCGTGTGTGGATTCTAGAAAAGATTTTTTTTTTATAAAGAGATGGACTCAGTGGGCACATAACTTTTGCCTTTTTCCTGTCCTCTTTTTCCTTCCTGCAATGCAGACATGATACCTGGAGCTACAGGAGCTATCTATCTTGCAGATAGATATCGACCCCATGAGGATGAGACTACAGGTAAGAATGGTCTACCAAAAAGACACAAGGGCCTGGATTTATTGTGGGTCCTGGACTCTCTAACTCTTGATATCTTGTTACATAGGAAAAACAAACTCCTTACTCATTTAAGCTTCTGGGTTTCTTTGTTTGTTTGCTTTTGTCGTTTGTGGCCGAATGCAATTGTGGATTGATACAGTTTGCATATCTTTTTGATCTGGAGTTTAAAGAGTAGAGGGGAAGTAGAGGTGAATCCTTAGGGGTGAGATATGGGCACCTCTGAAAAAGAGGTGATCCTTAGGGGTGAGATATGGGCAGCCATTTCTTCCCTCTTGCAGGCCTTCCTTCCCAAGCTTCTCTTTGTCCAAACCTGGGAATTTCTCTGTGCTGATTAAATCAGGAAAGTTGTTCCCTTACAAGGCGTGGCAGTGAGAACCAGAGCTTCAGGGAAAGTAAAACCCAGGAGATGAAATATGGGTATCTGATACAAGCTGTACCTTCCCTCCTACACCTCTGTCTTTTAGAACTCTTCTCTGGCAAAATCTAGGATGTTCCCTGTTCTGTTTTTTTTTTAAATATGCAAATGTAATGATTTAATGATGATAAGCAAGACAAAGTGATAAAATTGTGCTTCTTTTACAAACTGAAGACAATGACATGTTTAGCTAGAATTTTCTCATACAAACTTGAAACAATATTCATATGGAATAAACACCCTCACATATAACTGATGGATGATGAAAATACACAAAGTTTGACCAAAGGAAAACATACATTGAAAATTGTTGGAGTTATTCATGTTTTAAATTCAATGCCCTTGCTCTATTTAAAAATGAGTATCTGTAAAAATCACAATAAATCACTTCTATTTTCAGGTATTACAGAGAAGAAGTATTCAATTGTTTATAACTGTTAAAGTAACTTTTAAACTAGACAATACTGCTATGTCACATGTTAAAAATTTTAAAAACCCAAAACTTGCTGATTTATTTAATAATGTAGACATTTATTTTAAAAATTGCTTTAGAATTAAAGTTATTGACATGCATTTTAAGAACATACTAATTCCCCCGTAACCAACAGGCAAAATTTAGGAAAATATATGAAGATACTTCAAAAAGTTCATGGAAAATAGAATTGAAAGATAATAGAATCTTTCCAGAACCTTTTGAAGTACCTTCATAGATAATTTCCATATTCCTTGGTTAAGTTTTTCTTTATTGCAGCAATTAAATTTAAAAGTAAAAAATGTGTTACTGGAAAAATGTCAGCATTGTAATGATTTGTCAATTTTTTCCAGTGGAACAGAATTTAGAATTGTATATCCACATTAAAAATACTATGTGATGATAAGCAAGGCTCAAACATAGAGTATCGGCAAAGGTTAAACTAGTTTGGAGAATTTTAATAAAGGTTTCAAAGTACATGAAACCCAATATTTTCATTAAAATATTTATAAATATATCATACAATACTGTTTCTCTACCAATACGGCAATGTACAGCAAATAAAATGCCATCTGATTTTTACGAAAGAGACTCATTTAGACAAGTCAGTAAAATAAACAGTAGCACACACTTTAAGGCATACAAATTGAAAAACTTCAGTTTATTTTCTTATTAGTCCTGTGCAGTAACAGAGAAGTAAAAATGACACAAAGAAATCAAAATGGTGAAATCTGCAATATTATTTTATTTATTATTGCTATTCACAGTAACATGGCAGCATTCTATGCGTATTCTATGAATATTCTTTCTATTTTTTTGAACTTCAAAATAAAAAGCACTTGTTTTCTACAGGTTAATAAAATAGCATAATAACAAGAACAATCCAAGAGCGTGTAATGTAGATGTTACTTTGAGATTAACAAACTATGGGCCAGGTCTTATATCCATTGCAGAATATTTACAAATCCAAACAGTGGTTACAGAAACCATTTCACATAGAAAAAAATATTGCCCACCTTCACGAAAACAGTTCTTTATAGGAACAATCTTTCCTTTCAAATAACATACATATGAATGTCACCCTTAGTCCATCTTTGACAGTCAAATTCAATGTCACTACAAGAGAAAGCATGTTGGTCCATAGTCACATGTATTAGTATTAGTAAAACTGTGATGGCATAAAGATATCTATATAAAAAAAGGAGTCTAATTTTTTTTTCCCTAACAGTCTCAGGTATCAACCAGATGAAGTTGCTAATAACCCATTTACTAATGGTTTTTGAGGTATATTGACAGAGAAAGATTGGTAGCTACTAGAGGGACTGTTGCTGGTTCCATTCATAATACTGGAAATGTCAGGAAACTGAAGATGAGGGGACTAGATTGAAATAGTGGGGCTTGGCAAACAAGGAGAGGTAGAGGGAATAACTCCTAATGGGCCATTGTCTTTGTCATTCCCAGAGTCAGATTCCAGTTCTCCAGCATTTGTCAGTCCATCTTTCTGGTGACTAATCTTCATTCTTCTACAAGTAGATCAAACTCTACTTTAAAGGAAGAGGTCCATTCTTTCTCCAGATATAAATGTAGGCAGTATCTGTTAGTGTATATTTATCCTTTAAAGATTCTTCTTCAATCTGTAAAGTATTAGGTATGTCAATTTTACTCTCGAGAAAATTTCTTAGGTACATTACAGTCATTGCTGCTGAACATCTTAAATATCTTCACCTCCATCTTAGATTTCTCTTTGTCTTTGTTTACTTCCCATTCTAAACTGCTCTGGTCAAAAAATGCAGTGGGTAAGCTTATTGTCTCATCATCACTTACAATTCTCTTATCTTTACCTGCAACTTCTCTATTTTCATTAGAACCATAGACAACAACAGCTGACTGATAAGCTGCATTTAAAAATCCCTTCTTATTTCACTTCTGAAAAGGCCTGGAAGTAATTTGCATATGACATACTGAGGAGTTTTATCTGATCTTATATCCAGGAGCAGTGTGATTTTGTGAATTTGAACATCACAGACAGGACAGTACTTGCCAGTCTACAGGTAATGCACAGTACATGTTTTACAGAAGGAATGTAGCTAGACATTCTATTACCATCCTGGCATCAATGAAGCCACCCATAAAGAGGGAGTTTAACTCAGTGCATTTGGTTGTTCAGTGCCTTTTTGCATGATGAAAGATTTCAGAAAAGCAGCTGATGAGAGGCTGTCAAAGCAGGTAGAAAAGACAATGAAAGTTTAAAAGTCACTCAGCAGAAAATGAATGTGGGCCAAGTGGCTATCTTGAAGTGAGCTGCAGATGCCCACTGTCAATAGCTGAAGAGTAGCCTCTGCTACCTCTGTGCTCAGTTCGGCTGGCTCCCAAGCTGTGCCCTTCCTTCTCCTATCCCCTCCTCTGTGCCCAGGGGATGAAGCTTGGAAGACATGCATCAGTGATGAGTATTATTCTGCCAGGCTAGAAAGTGTTTCTAATGCGAATCAGGGGTTCCTCACTAACATATCTGGCTTGGTCCCCTGCTGGTTTCTTGTAACAAGAGAGGCAGTTTCCTTTGTACAAAGGCAGGAAGGGGGAAAAAGGGGGAGGCCCAATAACCTGACTAGAAAATAGAGAGAATATCTGGAAGACAGAAGTCAGAAAATACTAACAGTAATCATGGTCATCATTTTCTATTTCCCAGGCACTGTGTTGTGAGCTTTTTAAGTTCATCTCTCATTACTCTTACTAAGAATGCTATGCCATACATATAATTGTTGTTCCCATTTTATAGAAACTGGCACAGAGGTTAAGGAACTTACACAAGATCACACAACTATGAAACTGAAAGCTACAATTTTAACTCAGAAGTGTAACTCCAGGGTATCCTTTAAAAATGTCCACAGCTTCTTGTTGTTCATCAGAAAAGCCCATATATTTTAAAAGGTATTCAAGGTCTATTATGATCTGGCCCTAAAATACCTATCTAGCCAAACATGAGTCACTTCAAAGGAACCTAGTTTGTCAGGGCTGCAAGTTCTCTTAGAAATCCTCTAGTTTAATATCCTTCCCATATTGATGGAAAGACTGAGATCTAGAACTCATACAGTAAGTTAGTTGTGGTGCTAGGACTAACATTCGTGTCTTCAGACTCAGTGCAGCTCTTTTTCTGTTGTGCCTGGTGAGGAAAATGTGCCTGATAAATGTTTATTAAGCCAATAGACAGGTGGATTAATGTTGCACCCAAATGACAAGTGTTTCTAACAATGCTGTGGGAATGGAGAGAAATGTGTAGAGCAGGGGTACTGATCTCACACTAAAAGCTCCTGGAAGGCAAAAACAAGGTTTCCTGATCTCTTCTTATATACACATCTTATTTGTATATGACCCAGTCAGTACCACCAGGAACATAGAAAACTCCTGATGAGGACAGTGATGGATTTTTCTCTCAAAAGTTTGCTTCTCTCTCTCTCTCTCCCTCTCTCTCTCTCACACACACACACACGCACACACAATCCCTCTCTTCCCAAGAAGCAGAGTATTCTGTAAGAAAGCTGGCACACAATGGTATAGAAGAAAAGAGCACAGGAACAGGAGTTAGGCAGATCTAAATTTGGATCCAGGCTCTGCCACTTATAAGCTGTGTGCCTGAAACAAATCTGTTAACTTCTCTGAGCCTCTGTGTCTTCATCTCTCCAATGGCAATAATAAAATCTACCTCACAGTGGTGTTGGAAAGATTAAATGAGATGATTTTATCAAGTTAAGATTGTGTCAACTTTGTGTAACAGAAATTCAACTAAAGTGGCTTAAATAAATAAGGGCTTTGTCTGTGTCACTAGCAAAAAGCATGGAAGTAGACCGGAGAGGATGGGGACAGTGGTTCCACAAAGTCATTAAGGATCAGATTCTTGTGCTTTTTGGTTTCAAAATCCTTAGCATGTATTCGATTATTTCTTCCTTGTTCTCTCAAGTTGGCTTCCCATTTTAGTCATAAAAGGGAGAAGGGCAAAAAACATAGGATGAGTGCCAACTGAGTCTACTCCTTTCTTTTTTCTTTTTGATGGATGGCTTTATTTACTTTTATTTATTGACACATAATTGACAGTACATATCTGTGGGGTACAGTGTTGACTGTCCACACCTGTGTGCAATATGTGATGCTCAAATCACAATAATTAGTATATTCAGCATTACACAATGTCATCATTTTTTGTGGCCCTTTACCAATTTCTCTCTAGCCCCCCTCACCCTCACCCTTCCCCACCTCTGGTAACCTCAGTTCTGTTCATTCCTTTTGAAAGCTCAATGTACTATTGTGATTGTCGTATCTTTATTTTTTTATTTATTGTTTATTTTTTTAGCTCCCACTTATGAGTGAAGATATGCGATATTTCTCTTTCTGTGTCTGGCTTATTTCACTTCACATAATTTCCTCTAACTTCATCCATGCTGCTGTCAATGACAGGATTTCATTCTTAATTATGGCAGAGCAGTATTCCATTGTGTATATATACAGTCGTCAATTGATGGACATTTAGGTTGGTTCCAACTCTGGGCTACTGTAAATAGAGCTGCAATAAACATAGGATTGCAAGTATCCTTCGACAGGATCATTTCCATTCCTATTGGTATATACCCAGCAGTGGGATTGTTGGATCATATGGTAGTTCAACCTATAGTTGTTTGAGGAATCTCCAAACTGTTTTCCATAATGGCTGCACTAGTTTACACTCACACCAAAAGTGTAAGAGCATTCCCCTTTTACTGCATCCTCACCAGCATTTCTTGCTCTCTGTCATTTTGATAATAGCCATTCTAACTGGGTTGAAAGGATATCTCCATGTGGTATTGATTTGCATCTCCTTGATCCTTAGTGATGTTGAGCATTTTTTCATGTTCTGTGGGCCATTTGTTTGAGAAATGCCTATTTATCTACTTTGCCCATTTTTTAATCAGGTTACTTGTTTTTTTACTGTTAAGTTGTTTGAGTTCTTGTATGTTCTGGATATTAACCCCTTCTTGGATGCATAGTTTGCAGTTATTTTCTCCCATTCTGTAGGATGTCTGTTTGCTCTGTTAATTCATTCTTTTTCTGTGCAGAAGCTTTTTAGTTTGAGATAACCACATTTGTTTATTTTTCCTTTGGTTGCCTGTGCTTTTGGAGTCATGTTCATAAAATCTTTGCCCAGTCTTACTTCCTGAAGTGTTTCCCCTAGGTTTTCTTTTAGAAGTTTTATGGATTCAGGTCTTACATTTAAGGCTTTAGTCCATTTTGAGTTGATTTTCATATATGGCAAGAGATACAGGTCTAGTTTCATTCTGAACATATAGGTGTTCAGTTTCCATTTCGGCACCATTTATTGAATAGACAGTCTTTTCCCCAATGTATATTCATATTGCCTTTGCCAAAGACCAGTCGACTGTAAGCATGTGGGTTGGTTGCTGGGTTCTCTATTCTGTTCCTTGGGTCTGAGTAACCATTTTTATGACAATACCATATTGTTTTGGTTACTACAGCTTTGTAGTGTAATTTGAAGTTGGGTAGTGCTGTGTCTCCAGCTTTATTTATTTTGCTCAGGATTGCTTTGGCTATTTGAAGTCTTTTGTTATTCCATAAGAATGTTAGTGTTGTTATTTCTATTTCTGTGAAGAATGTCATTGGTATTTTGATGGGGATTGCATTGAACTTGCAGATTGCTTTGGGTGGTATGAACATTTTCACATTGTTAATTCTACCAATCCAAGAGCATAGAATGTCTTTACATCTTTTTGTGTCCTCTTTAATTTCCTTCAACAGTGATTTGTGGTGCTTGTTGTTGAGATCTTTCACCCCCTTGGTTAAATTTATTCCTATGTATTTTATTTATTTATTTATTTGTTTGTTTATTTGTTTGTTTATTTATTTATTGTTGACTATTGTAAATGGGCTTGCTTTCTTGATTTCTTTTTCTGCTAGTTCATTATTGGAGTACAAAAATGCTACTGATTTATGAGTGTTATCTTGTATCCTGCAAATTTACTGAAATCGATTATCAGCTCTAAGAGGTTTTTTTATAGCGTCTTTAGGTTTTTCTATATATACAATCATGCCATCTGCAAACAGGGACAGTTTGAATTCGTCTTCTCCAATCTTGATGCCCTTTATTTCTTTCTCATGCCTGATTGCTCTGACTAGTACTTCCAATACTATGTTAAATAGGAGTGGTGACAGTGTGCATCCTTGTCTTGATGCTGTTTTTAAGGAAAAGATTTCAGCTTTTCCCTATTCAGGATGATACGGGCAGTGGGTTTGCTGTATATGGCTTTTATTGTGCTGAGATACTTTCCATCTATATCTAATTTGCTGTCAGTCTTTATCATGAAGGGATGTTGAATTTTGTCAAATGCTTTTTCTGTGTCTATTGAGATAATCATATGATTTGTCCTTGATTTTGTTGATATGGTGTATTATATTTATTGACTTGCATATGTTGAACCATTGTTGCATTCCTGGGATGATTCCCACTTGATCATGGTGTATAATATTTATGATGTATTGCTAATGTTTTGTTGAGGATTTTTGCATCTGTGTTCATCAAAGATATTGGCCTGTAGTGGTTTTTTGTTTTGTTTTGTTTTTGTTTTTTGTACCTTTGTCTGGTTTTCATATCAGGGTGATGTTGGCCTTATATGATGAGTTTGGGAGAATGGCCTCTGTTTCAATTTTTTGGAATAGTTTGAGAATTGGTGTTAATTCCTCTTTAAAGGTTTGGTATAATTCAGCAGTAAACCCATTTAGTCCCTGGCTTTTCTTTGTTGGGAGACTGTTAATTACTTCTTTCATCTTGCTGCTTGTTGGTCTGTTCAGGCATTCTGTTTCTTCTTGGTTCAGTCTTGGTAGTTTGTATGCATTCAGAAGCTTATACATTTCCTCCACATTTTCAAATTTGTTGGCATATAGCTATTTGTAATAGTCTCTAATGATTCTTTGTGTTTATGTGATATCAGTTGCAATATGTCCTTTTTCATTTCTGATTTTTATAACAAGGGTCTTCTCTCTTCTTTTTTGTTAACCTAGCTAATGGTTTGTCTATTTTGTCTATCTTCTCCAAAAAAAAAAACAACTGTTTGTTTTATCAATCTCTTGCATTATTTTTTTCTTCTCTATTTTATTTAGTTGTTCACTTATTGTAATTATTTCTTTCCATGTACTAATTTCGGGTTTGGATTGTTCTTGTTTTTGTAGTTCTTTAAGGTGTAGCATTAGGTTGTTTATTTGAAATCTTTCTATTCTTTTGATGTAAGCATTTATTGCAATAACCTTCCCTCTTAGTCCTGCTTTTGGTGTATCCCACAGGTTTTGGTATGATGTGTCATTAATTTTCATTAGTTTCAAGAATTTTTTTGATTTTCTGTTTAATTTCTTCTTGAACACACAGGTGATTCAGGAGAATGCTGATTAATTTCTACGTGTTTGTATAGTTTCTCAAGTTTTGGTTGTTATTAATTTCTAGTTTTAATCCACTGTAGTCTGAAGAAATACTTGAAATGATTTCAGTTTTTAAAAATTTGTTGAGACTTGATTTGTGATCTAAAATGTGATCTGTACTAGAGAATGTTCCATATGCTGATGAGAAGAATGTATATTCTGTAGTTGTCTGTTGAAATATTCTGTAGATATCTGCCAGGTACAACTGGTTTAAAGTACAGTTTAAATCCTGTGCTTCTCTGTTTATTTGTAGCCTAGATGATCTTGCCAGTGCTGAGAGAGAGGTGTACATGTCTATTGCCCTAACTATTATCATATTGGGATCTATCTCTTTCTTTAGGCCCAATAGAGTTTGCTTTGTATATCTGGGTACTCCAATGTTGGATGCATATATATTTGTGATTGTTATGTCATCTTGCTGGATGGATCCCTTTATCTTTGTATAATAGACTTCTTTGTCTCTTTCTATGGTTTTTGGTTTAAAGTCTACTTAATCTGTTATAGGAATAGATACTCCTACTTGTTTTTGGTTTCCATTTGCATGGTATAACTTTTTCTGTCCCTTCACTATTAGTCTGTATGTGTTTTTACAGGTGTGGTGAGTTTCTTGAAGACAGCATATAGGTTGATCTACCTTTTTAATCCAATCAGTCAATCTGTCTTTTGAGTGGGGAATTTAATCCATTTACATTTAGGGTTGCTATTGAAAATTATTTTCTTACTCCTGGTATTTTATTGATTTCTGTTTCGATATTTTGACTATCTTTTCTTCCTTTCTTCCCCTTTTATTGTTCATCTCTAGTGTTTGTTGGTTTTTTGAGGTGGTATGATTTAGTTTATTTCACTTTTTCATTTGCATTTTTTTCTAACAGTGGGTTTTATTCTTTCTTGTGTGTTCATGGTAGTGATTATCTTTTTTCAGATCCAGAACAGGACTCAATTGAAGATTTCTTGTAGGGCTGGTTGTGTGGTGGTGAACTCCCACAGTTTTTGTTTGACTGGGAAATACATCACTTCACCCTCATTTCTTAAAGATAAACTTGCTGGGTATAGTATTCTTGGCTGGCAGGTTTGAGAGATTGTTTTTGTTTTTGTTTTTGGTATTTTGAATATATCATCCTATTCCTCTTGCCTGTAGAGCTCCTCTAGAGAAGTCTGCAGTTAGTCTGATGGGGACTGCCCTATAGGTGACAGGATGCTTTTCTTTCTTTTTAAAATATATATTGTCTTTTCATTGAAATATAGCTGATTGTACATATCTTGGGGTCAAGAAAATTGGTATATTCAACATTACACAATGGAATTACTTTTCCTGACACTTTACCAACTCCTCCATTATCGTCCTTCCCGTTCCCCTTTCCCATTTCTGGTAATCATTTCTATTTTCTCCTTTTGGAAGTTCAATGTATTGTCAAAATTCTTCTATCTTTTTCCTTTCTTTTTTATTTATTTCTTTATTAATTTAGATCCCATTTATGAGTGAAGATATGCAGTATTCCTCTTTCAGTGCCTGGCTTATTTCACTTAACATCATGTTCTTTAAGTTCATCCATGTTGCTGCAAATGGCCGTATTTCATTCTTTTTATAGCATACTAGTATTCCATCGTGTAAATATACCACATTTTCCTTATCCAGTAGTCCAACAATGGACATTTAGGTTGGTTCCAACTGTTATCTATGTACATAGAGCTGTGATAAATATGGGAGTGCAGGTATCCCTTCAACATAATGATTTCCATTCCTTTGGGTATATACCCAGCAGTTGCATAGCAGGATCTTATGGCAGTTACATCTGTAGTTGTTTGAGGAGCCTCCATACCATTTTCCATAATGGCTGTACAAATTTACAGTTCCACCAACAGTGTAGGAGGGTTCCCCTCTCTCTGCATCCTCACCAGCATTTATTATTCTTTGTCTTTTTGATAATAACCTGTCTAACTGTGGTAAGATACTATATCAATGTGGTTTTGATTTTCATTTCCCAGATGCTCAGTGATGTTGAGCATTTTTTTATGTGTCTGTTGGCCATTTGTATATCTTCCTTTGAGAAATGCCTATTCAGCTCCTTTGCCCATTTTTTAATTGGGTTATTATTCTTTTAAAGTTAAGTTGTTTGAGTTCCTTGCATATTCTGGATATTAATCCTTTGTTGGATGCACAGAAGGCAAATATTTCTTCCCACTCTATACATTGTGTTTCCATGCTGTTAACTGTTTCTTTTGCTGTGTGGAAGCTTTTTAGTTTGACATAATCACAATTGTTTATTGTTTTGTTTGTCGCTTGTGCTTGTGGGGTCATGTTCATAAAGTCTTTGCCCAGTACTACTTCCTGAAGTGTTTCCCCTAGGTTTTCTTTTAGGAGTTTTATAGTTTCAGGTCTTATATTTAAGTCTTTAATCCATTTTGAGTTGATTTTGGATATGGTGAGAGGTACAGGTCTAGTTTCATTCTTCTGCATTTGGATGTCCAGTTTTCCCAGCACCATTTTTTGAAGAAACAGTCCTTTCCCCAATGTATGTTTTTGGTGGCTTTGTCAAAGATCAGTTGGCTATAAGCATGTGGGTTGATTTCTGGGTTTTCTATTCCGTTATTTTGGTCCCTGTGTCTGTTTTTATGCCAGTACCATGCTGTTTTGGTTATTATAACTTAGTAGTGTATTTGAAGTCAGGTAGTGTTATGTCTCCAGCTTTATTTTGCTCATGATTTCTTTGGCTATTTGGGGTCTTTTCTTGTTTTATAAGAATGTTAGGATTGTTATTTCTATTTCTGTGAAGAATGCCATTGGTATTTTGATGGGGACTGCATTGAATCTGTAGATAACTTTGGGTACTATGGACATTTTCACAATGCTAATTCTTCAATTTAAGATCACAGAATGCCTTTCCATCTTTTTGTGTCCTCTTTAATTTCTTTCAACAGTAATTTGTAGTTATCATTGTAGAGATCTTTCACCTCCTTGGTTAACTTGATTCCTAAATATTTTATTTTTTTAGTGACTATTGTAAATGTGCTAGCTTAGTTGATTTCTTTTTCTGCTAGTTTGTTGTTGTAGTACAAAAATCCTACTGATTTTGGGGTGTTCATTTTTTATCCTGCAAATTTACTGAAATTGTTTATGAACACTAGGAGTTTTTTTGGTGGAGTTTTTCTGGTAGAGTTTTTAGGCTTTTCTATATTTAGGATCATGTCACCTGCAAACAGGGACAATTTGACTTTATCTTTTCCAAGCTGGATGCCCTTTAAATCTTTCTCTTGCCTAATTGTTCTGGCTAGTACTTCCAATACTGTATTAAATAGGACTGGTGAGAGTGGGCATCCTTGTCTTCTACCTGTTTCAGTATGATATTGGCAGTAGATTTTTCATATATCCATTTTATTGGGCTGAGATACTTTCCAACTATACCTAATTTGCTGAGAGTCTTTATCATGAATCAATGTTCAATATTGTCAAATGCTTTCTCTGTGTCTATTGAGATAGTCATATGGCTTTTGTACTTGATTCCCTTGATGTCATTTATCACATTTACTGACTTGCATACGTTGAAACAACCTTGTTTCCCTGGGATAAATCCCACTTGATCATGGTGTGTAAACTTTTTGATGTGCTACTGAATTCTGTTTGGTAGTATTTCGTGGAGGATTTTTGCATCCATGTTCATCAGAGATATTGGCCTGTAGTTTTTCTTTTTGATTGTATCTTTATTTAGTTTTGGTATCAAGGTGATACAGACCCCATACAATGAATTTGGGAAAATGGCCTCAGTTTCAATTTTTTGAAATAGTTTGAAGAGAACTGATATTAATTCCTCTTTAAATGTTTGGTAGAATTCAGCAGTGAAGCAGTGCAGCACTAGGCTTTTCAGTGTTAGGAAAATGCTGATTGCTGTTTCAATCTCATTGCTTGCTATTGGTCTGCTCATGTTTTCTTTGTCTTCTTGGTTCAGTCTTGGGAGATTGTATGTGTCCAGAAGCTTATCCATTTCCTTCAGGCTTGCAAACTTGTTGGCATATACTTGCTTGTAATAGTTTCTTATGATTCTTTCCATTACTGTGATGTCAGTAGTAATGTATCCTTCTTCATTTCTGTTTTTTGTTATTTGGTTCTTATCTAGTCTTTTTTTTTAGTTAGCCTATCTAATGGTTTGTCTGTTTTGTTTATCTTCTCAAAAAGACAACTCTTCTTTGTTTTATCAATCTTTTGTATTTTTTTATCTCTATTTTATTTAGTTGTGCACTTATTGCAACTATTTCTTTCCGTGTACTAATTTTGGGTTTGGATTGTTTTTGTTTTTGTAGTTCTTTAAGGTGTAGCATTAGGTTGTTTATTTGAAATCTTTCTATTCTTTTGGTCTAAGCATTTATTGCACTAACCTTCCCTATTAGTACTGCTTTTTCAGTGTCCCACAGGTTTTGGTATGATGTGTCTTTATTATCATTAATTTCAAGAAAGTTTTTGATTTCCTGTTCTCCTTGGACACATAGGTCATTCAGAAGCATGGTCTTTAATTCCCATGTACTTGTATAGCTTCCAGAGTTTCGTGTCTTATGGATTTCTAGTTTTAATCCATGGCGGTCTGCAAATTTACTTGAAATGATTTCAATTTTTAAAAGTTTTCTGAGAATTGATTTGTGACCTAACATGTGGTTTATGCTGGAGTATGTTCCATGGGCTGATGAGAAGAATGTATATTCTGCAGTTGATGGATGAAATGTTCTATAGAATTGCATTGAATACATAGCTGGCTTTGGGTAACATGGACATTTTTACTACATTGATTCTTCCAATTTATGAACAAGGAATGTCTTTCCATTTCTTAGTGTCTTTAATTTCTTTTGGAAGTGATCTGCAGTTCTCATTGTAGAGATTTTTCACCTCCTTGATTAAATTGATTTTTAGGTATTTTATTTTCTTGGTGACTATTGTAAATGTGCTTGCTTTCTTGATCTCTTTGTCTTCTAGTTTGTTGTTGGAATATAAAAACACTACTGTTATATGTTGATTTTTGTATCCTGCAACCTTACTGAATTCATTTATCAGCTCTAGAGTTTTTTGGTAGAGTCTCTTGGGTCTTCTATATAAAGTATTATGTCATCTGCAAACAGGGTCAATTTGAATTCCTCTTTAGCTATTTGGATGGCCTTTATTTCTTTTTCTTCTTTAATTTCACTGGCAAGTACTTCCAATAGTATTTTAAAAATGAGTGGAGAGAGTGGGCATCCTTGTCTTGTTCCTGATCTTAAGGGGAAAGCTTTCAGCTTTTCCCCATTTAGGATGATATTGGCAATGGGTTTACTGTATATGGCTTTTATTATGTTGAGATACCTTCCCTCTATACCTAATTTGTTGAGAATTTTTATCCTGCAGGACTGTTAAATTTTGTCAAATGCTTTTCTGCATCTATTGAGATGATCATATGGTTTTTCTTCCTGACTTTGTTGGTGTGGTATATTACATTTATTGACTTGCATATTTTGAACCATACTTGCATTCCTGGGATGAATCCCACTTGATCATGATGTATAATCTTTTTGATATGTTGCTGTATTCTGTTTGCTAGTATTTTCTTGAGGATATTAGTGTCTAAATTCATCAAGGATATTGGCCTATAGTTTTCTTTTTTTGTTGTATCTTTGTCTGGTTTTGGTATCAGGGTGATTCTGGCTTAATAAAATGAGTTTGGGAGAATGGTTTCTCTTTCAATTTTTTGGAATACTTTAGAAAGAGCTGTTATTAATTCCTCTTTAGAGGCTTGGTAGAATTGAGCAGTGAAGCCATCTTGTCCTGGGCTTTTCTTTTTTTGGAATATTTCTGATTACTGCTTCAATCTTGTTGCTTGTTATTGGTCTGTTCAGTTTTTCTATGACTTCTTGGTTCAATCTTGGTAGTTTGCATGTGTCTAGAAGTTTATCCGTTTCTGCCAGAATTTCAAATTTGTTGGCATATACTTTTCATAGTAATCTCTAATGATTCTTTGCATTTCTGTGGTATCAGTTGTGATATCCCCTTTTTAGTTTCTGATTTTTGTTATTTGGGTCTTCTCTCTTTTTTTTTAGTAAGTCTGGCTAGTGGTTTGTCCATTTGCTTATCTTCTCACAAAACCAACTTTTTGTTTCATGGATCTTTTGTATCATATTTTTGGTCTCTATTTTATTTAGTTCTGCTCTGATTTTAATTATTTCTTTCTGCCTACTAACTTTTGCATTGGATTGTTCTTGTTTTTCTAGTTCTGTGAAGTGTAAAGTTAGGTTGTTTGATTCCCATCAAATTACCAATGACATTCTTCACAGAAATAGAAAAAGCAATCCTAACATTCATATGGAAAAACAAAAGACCCCAAGTAGCCAAAGCAATCCTGAGCAAAAAGAGTAAAGCTGGAGGTATTATACTTCCTGACCTCAAACTATATTAAAAATTTGTAGTAACAAAAACAGCACGGTACTGTCATAAAAATAGACACATGGGCCAAGGGAACAGAATAGAGAACTCAGAAATCAACCCATGTATTTTCATCCAACTGATATTTGACAAAGGCACCAAGAACATACATAAATTGGGGAAAAGACTGCCTCTTCAATAAATGGTGCTGGGAAAACTGAATATCCATTTGTAAAGAATGAAACTTGATATGTACCCTTCACCATATACCAAAATCAATTCAAAATGGATTAAAGACTGAAATATAAGACTCCAAACCATAAAATTATGAAAGGAAAACATAGGGGAAATACTCCAGGAAGTAGGACTAGGCAAATACTTTATAAATAAGACCCCAAAAGCACAAGCAACAAAAGAAAAAATAAATAAATGGGATTATATCAAACTAAAAAGCTTCTGTATGGCAAAGGAAATAGTCAAGAGAGTGGAGAGACAATCTACAGAATGGGAGAAAATATTTGCATGTATGATTTATACAAAAGATTAATATCCAGAATATACAAAGACCTCAAACTTTGCAGTAAAAAAAACCCCAAATAATCCAATTAAAAATGGGCAAAGGAGCTGAATATACATTTCTCAAAGGAAGACATACAAATGGCCAACAGGTATATGAAAAAATGCTCAACATCACTAATCATCAGGGAAATGCAAACCAAAACTACTTTGAAATATCACTTCACCCAAATGAAACTGGCTGTTATAAAGAAGGCAGAGAATAACAAATGCTGGTGAGGATTTGGAGAGAGAGGAACCCTCCTGTACTGTTGGTGGGACTGTAAATTAATACAGCCAATATGGAGAACAGTATGGAGGTTCCTTAAACAACTACAAATACAACTTCCAGATGATCAAGCAATCCCACTCCTGGGGATATATCCAGAGAATTGGAAAACATCAGGTTGAAGGGATACCTGCACTACCATGTTTATTGCAGCTCTATTTACAATAGCTAGGTGATGGAACCAACCTAAATGTCCATCAATGGATGACTGAATAAGGAAATTGTGGCAGATATACACAATGGAATACTACTCAGCCATAAAAAAGAATGAAGTTCCCCCATTTGCAATGACATGGATGAGCCTGGAGAAAATTATCCTAAGTGAAACAACCCAGGTACAGAAAGAGAAATACTGCATGTTCTCGCTCATAACTGGGAGCTGAATCCATAAATAAACAAATGAACAATAAAGAAAGACGGAGAGAAAGAAAGAAATAACAATCACAGTAATTGGGTAATTTGTAAAAAAAAAAAAAAAAAAAATTTATTGCTTACAGTTTTGGACGCTGGGAAATCCAAAGTCCAGGGAATACATGTGGTGGGGATCTTGGTGCTGATGACAGTGAATGGCAGAGCAGAGAGTTACTAACCTCTTCTGCTATCCTTTTAAAGCCCTCAGAACCATGCCCCTGGCAACCATTATTAATCCATTTACTATGGCATGGTTACAATCTAATCACCTCTTCCAGGTCCCACCTTTCAACTATCATAATAGGATTTCCTACCGTCAACACTTTCAGTGGGGATTAAACCTCAATGAGGTTGGGGGACATCCAATATACAGTATTCAGCCCCTGACCCCCCAAAACTCATGTCCTTTTCAATATACATACATTCATTTCATCCCCAATGCCTTTACTTGTTTCAAGTGAAAAATCCAAAACTCAAGTCCCATCTGTAAGTCCAAAACAAAATATCAGCTTCCGAGGTAAAATGGTGGGACAAGCATAGGGTAAATATTCCCATTCAGATTGTTTTTTTTTTTTTTTTTTTTTTTTTTTTGTCATTTTTTCGTGACCGGCACTCAGCCAGTGAGTGCACCGGTCATTCCTATATAGGATCCGAACCCGCGGCGGGAGCGTCGCCGCGCTCCCAGCGCAGCACTCTACCGAGTGCGCCATGGGCTCAGCCCCAATATTCCCATTCAAAAAGGGAGAAATAGACCAAAAGAAAGGGGTAACACGTCCCAAACAAGTCTGAAACCCAGCAGGGCAAACATAAAATCTCAAAGTTGGTGAATCATGAACTTTGACTCCATGTTTGATGTCCTATGCACACTGGTGTGGAGGTTGAGTCTCCAAGTCCTCAGGCACCTCCACTTCTATGGCTTTACTGGTCTGAGGCCATGCTTCAGCTCTCACAGGCTGGTGTTACACACTGGGGAACCCATGGTGATCTCACTCTCATGGCTCCACTAGGCATGGTGCTAATGGGGCTTCTCTGCTTAAAACTCTGACCTCATGTTTCCTCTCCATATTGCTTTAGTTAAGGCTGTATGTGGTGAATCTGCACCTGGGAAAAATCTCTTTTTGGGCTCCCAGGCTTTTCCATACATCCATTGAAATCAGGGTGGAGACACGCAAGACTCTGTATCTCTGGCAATCTGTGGGCCTGCAGACCTAACACCACATGGACGCAGCCAAGACTTCCAGCTTCTATTTTCCAAAACTGTGGGTCCAGCCACTCCTTGGGACAATTTAGCCACAGCTGGAGCAGCCAAAGCAGCTGGGGTGCTGGTGTGGGGAGTAGCATTCCAAGGTGGCCCTGTGAAGTGAGACCTTGGAGTGTGCCTCAGTCCTGTTTCCCAAGACCATTCTCTCTCCCTAGGCTTCTGGTCCTGTAATGGAAGATGCAGCCTCTGAGATCTCTCAAATGCCTTCAAGGTCTTTTTTCCCCTTCTCTTGACAATCCCTTTCTTATGTATTTGTCTCCATAGGAAAGGGCCCCTAAGCTATACCCTTGCTTTTGTGGCCAGGCTGAATATTTTCTAAGCTTTTGCCCTCTACTTTCTTTTGAATTATTAATTCTGGCTTTACATCTTGCCTTTGCCACCATAACTCAGCATAGGTTGTTTCAAGTAGCCATGCAGCTTCCTGAATGTTTTATTGCTTAGAAATTTCTTCTGCCAAATACCCTAGTACAGCATCTTGAAGTTCCACATCCCATAAAATTTGGGGGCATGAACAGAATGCGGCCAAGTTTCTTGCCAGTTTATAGCAAGGGCGATCTGTGCTCCAATTTCCAAAAATACCCCTTATTATTTACATCAGGGATTTTTCTCAGAATGGCCTTTACAGTCCATACTTCTATCAGCATTCTGCTCACCACAATGTAACCAGTCTCTAAGACATTCCAAACTTTCTCTCATCTTTTTGTCTTCTTCTGAGGCCTCCAAACTCCTCCAACCTTTGCCTAATACCCAGTTCCAAAGCCACTTCCACATTTTCAAGTATTTGTTAGAAGTAAAACCCCAATACTCTGGTACCAGTTTTCTGTATTAGTCCATTTCCTTTGCTTATAACAAAATAATAGGGACTGGGTAATTTAAAAGAAAACAAAATTTATCACCTACATTTTCAGAGGCTGGGAAGTCCAAAGTCCAGGGAACACATCTGGTGAGGGCCTTGGTGGTGGTGACAGTGATCCAGGTGTCTCACATGGCAGAAAATAGTGGAGCAGAGAAAGACTAACCTCCTCAACTGCTAGCCTTATAAAACCCTCAGAACCACGCCCATGACCACCATTATTAATCCATTAACTATGGCATGGTCCTAGAATCTAATCACCTCTTCAAGGCCCCACCTTTCAATTACCATAATAGGATTTCCTACCCTCAACAGTTACAATGGGTATTAAACCTCAGTGAGGTCAGGGGGGATATCCAATCTATAGCAATTGTGTTTTTTATTTCATTGAATGAATACTTTAATTACAGGAGTTCTGCTACATTCTTTTTTTTTAATATATTGAACTTTACTTTTTTTTTTAGTTTTATTTTATTTTTTCAATATACAATGTGGTTGATTATTGTACCCCATTACCGAAACCTCCCTCCCTCTTCCCTCTCCCCCTCCCTCCCAACAAATTCCTTTCTCTTTGCTTATTGTATCAACTACAAGGAATTGTAATTGTTGTGTCTTCTTCCCTCCCCCCAGGTTGTTTGTGTATTTATTTATTTATTTTTAGCTCCCCCAAATAAGTGAGAACATGTGATATTTCTCTTTCTGTGCCTGACTAGTTTCACTTAATATAATTCTCCCTAGGTCCATCCATGTTGTTGCAAATGGTAGTATTTCATTCTTTTTTATAGCAGAGTAGTATTCCATTGTGTAGATATATCATATTTTCCGTATCCACTCATCTGATGATGGACATTGGGCTGGTTCCAACTCTTAGCTATTGTAAGGAGTGCTACAATGAACATTGGGGAACAGGTATACCTTCGACTTGATGATTTCCATTCCTCTGGGTATATTCCCTGCAGTGGGATAGCTGGGTCATATGGTAGATCTATCTGCAATTGTTTGAGGAACCTCCATACCATTTTCCATAGAGGCTGCACCATTCTGCAGTCCCACCAACAATGTATGAGAGTTCCTTTTTCTCCACAACCTCGCCAGCATTTATCATTGACAGTCTTTTGGATATTAGCCATCCTAACTGGGGTGAGATGGTATCTCAGTGTGGGTCTCATTTGCAGTTCCTGAATGCTGAGTGATGTTGAGCATTTTTTCATATGTCTGTTGGCCATTCGTATATCTTCCTTTGAGAAATGCCTATTTATCTCTTTTGCCCATTTTTAAAGTGCGTTACTTGTTTTCTTGTTGTAAAGTTGTTTCAGTTCCTTGTATATTCTGGATATTAATACTTTGTCAGGTGTATATTTTGCAAATATTTTCTCCCACTCTGTTGGTTGTCTTTCACTCTGTTAATTGTTTATTGTGCTGTGCAGAAGCTTTTTAGTTTGATATACTCCCATTTGTTTATTTTTCCTTTGGTTGCCCATGCTTTTGGGGTCATATTCATGAAGTCTGTGCCCCATCCTACTTCCTGAAGTGTTTCTCCTATGTTTTCTTTGAATAGTTTTATTGTTTCAGGGTGTATATTTAATTCTTTAATCCATTTTGAGTTGATTTTGGCATATGGTGAGAGGTATGGGTTTAGTTTCATTCTCCTGCATATTGATATTCCCCTTCTGGAATACCCATGACTCGGATAGTTGAGCAGTTAAGGTTGTCTGATATCTCTCTTAGATTTTCTTCAATGTTATTAATTCTTTTTTTTTTTTTTTTTTTTTTTTTTTGGTCTGCCTGTGTTTTTTCAAACAGCCCATCTTCAAGGTCAGAAGTTCTCTCTTCTGCTTCTGCAAGCCTGCTGGTTAAACTCTCTGTTGTGTTTTTTATTTCATTGAATGAATTCGTCAGCTCAGCAAGCTCTGCTACATTCTTTATCAGGGCATTGATTTCCTTGTACATTTCTTCTTTCAGGTCCTATATACTTTTCCTCGTTTCATCATCTTGTCTAGCTGAGTTTTCTTGTATCTCATTTAGTTTCCTTAGAATTATCAATCAAAATTCCTTGTCAGACATTTTAAGGTCTTCTTGCTCTATAGGATCTAGATCCTGAGAGTTATTACCCTTTGGTGGTGTACTTTCTTGATTTTTCATATTTCTGGTATCTTTCCTTCGATGTTTAGTCATTGTGGCAGGGGATTTCATGGTCTACTGGTTTGACACTATTGTCTGGCTAGGATGCTACTGGGGCTGCCAATTTGATATGGCTACCTCAGTGTCTGCTCGGTTGCCCACTAGTGCCTCAGGTGCATGGTCACCTCAGATCTTGGGCCTCTCAGGGGAGGTGCCTCTCTGGTCAGCATGCACTCAGCTGGGCTGGGGATGGAGTCAGGCAGTGGTGGCAGTGTCTACCTGCTGGGTTGCATGCTGCCACTGCAGGGCAGGTAGTCTCTGAGGATCATGGGCCTCTCTGACTGCATCCCTCTCCGATCAGTGTGCACTCGGTGGGGCTAGCGATGATGGCAGGTGGTGGTAGCGAGGCCTATCTACTGGGTCATGTGCCAGCACCACAGGGCACCTGGTCCCTGCAGATATTGGTGCCTCTCTGATCTGCGTGCACTCAGCAGGGCTTGGGATGGAGTCAGGTGGTGGGGAAGAGGCCTACCTGCTGGGTCATGCGCTGGCACCACAGAGTGCACTGTCTCTGCAGATCTTGGTGCCTCTCTGTTCGGCACACACTCCATGGGGCTGGGGATGGAGTCAGGCAGCAGCAAGGAGGCTTACCTGCTGGGTTGCATGCTGGCACCGCAGGGCGGGTAGTCTCCGAGGATCATGGGCCTCTCTGGCTGGGCGCCTCTGTGGTCAGCACACACTCAGTGGGGCTGGGGATGGAGTCCTATGTTGAACTTTTAAAGGGTGCTACATTCTTTTTAAAGGTATTAATCTCTTAGTAAATTTTCTCCTTCATATCCTGGACACTTTCTCATTTCATTGTGAATCTGAGTCTTTGTATCTTGTTGAGTTTCATTAACATTATTGCTTGGAATAACTTTTCTGTCATATCACGGGTTATCTGTTTTATGAGGTCTGCTACTTGAGAATTACTGTATTCCTTTGGCAACGTCATTTGTTTATGTTTTTTGGGTTTTCTGTTTTGGTTTTTGGTTTTTATATTTTTAGTATCTCTACATTGATGTCTGGTCATCTGGTAGAGCAGTTTCTCCTTCTATTACTCTGGAATGGGCTTAGAGGACAGATACTTCCTCCTGTAGATGTGTTTTTTATGGACAATTGAGCAGGGTGTTTTAGTGTTGGTTTTGGGTTTATGCTATAGTGCAGTCTCTGTGTGGGTACTTTGATCATATTCAGTGTTGGATTTGTGTGACAGTGCTCTGTGGCCTAGGTTCTGGGGTACTTAATGATTCCTTGCTGAGGTTACTGATACTGTGTTGGTTCATTGAGGATGTAGGTAGCTCTTGAGTTCTTGGGAGAAGTGCCTAAGTCACTCTTTGGCTGAGGTGGGTATCCCTAGGTGGGCTTGTTGGCACCCCAGCTAATGTCCCATGACCCTGGTTAGTACACTGGGGTATACTGGAGCTCCTCAGTTTGAATGGGTGACCCTGAATACTGTTCCTCTTTCCTCTTTCCTACAGGAAGTTGCTCCTCCTGGTTCCTTGCTTCCCCTGGTTGGGAGATGTGTTGGTGGCAATTGGAAATTTTCTTTCTTACTCTATTTGGGTATCCTGGGTTTCTGCACTCTTGCAGGGTTCCATATGTCTCTCCCTGGATCATGACAGGTGTGTGGGTTGCACATATACCTCCCATGCCTGGGTGTGCTACTGCACGTGTCAGCTTAATTCCCCCTGTGGGTTGGGCCACTGGATCATGGGTTTGCCTTCAATCACCTCTTTCCCCAGGCTCTACTAATCATTCTCCTTGTGTCAATTCAATTGAATTGTCAGTAGGCCAACTACACGATATCCACTGTTGCTGCTGTGGCATGAGCTGACCTTGTTGTGGCAATGACTGTGGTGGACCAACTGTGCAGAAACAGTGCCTGCAGCAGTGCCAGTGGCTTCCTGTGGCAGCTCCTGATGTTCACGGTTGTGCTTCTGTTGTCTTTCAGTTAGGAAGCTTCCCACAGTGGTTCCTGAGGGGACTGACTACTCCTTTTCATTAGGGAAATTGTTTCATGGATGCCCCACCCAGGGAGTTTTACTTATATGTCATTGGCCACAATGGGTCACATTGCTACTCCTAGTGGCAGGGAGTCTGGGAGAAAAGCATTTTGAGGGCATTATTTCCCCAAACAAAATGATTCTGTAAAGAGAAAGAAGAGAATGCATAGAGTAGAAAGCTTGCAGAGTCTGTCACAATGGTGTATGTAAATTTTTAAGACATTGAGCCAGTTTGGTGTATAAGAGATGTTCAATAAATGTTAGTAATTGACCTCTGAATCTGAGAAAAGTTGAAATGATAGGTGAAGGCAAAGTCATCCTGACCCATTAGGGAGATATTTGAGAGCCAGAGTACCAGTTTGGAGCTCCCCGCCAAGGTCTTTGCTTACATGTTACTTTTCAAGGACTTTACAAGAAGCTGGAAAATCTCTGAAAACAAACAACAAAATATAACAAAACCTCACATATTAAATTCTTGTCCACTGGCCTTGAACAGTTTCTGAAATTTTACCATTCAGCTTATTCTTTTGAGGATTTTCTCTAGGTAATATACCAACACGTTACTTCAGTGTGGGTAACATGTTGGTCTTTTAAACCCTTTGCATATCAGCACAACTAAAAATGTGAGCCATCAGGTTTGCACTGAAAGAATGGGGGTCATTTATGAAAAGTTGGAGGTAGGGTTTGGGAAAGTTCAAATCAGGGGAAAAGCCCAGGGTAACTCTGTGGAGACAGGTAGCCAGGGTTAGACCTAGATGTTGGGCAAAAGGAACCCATTTTACTATTTTGCTTTGTTATGAACCTGCTAAATCATCATGATCTTGCTTTTATGCCGATTTTGGGATACAGAGACACCAACAAGTTTGTCAGACTCTGGTACCTTACCCTGCTCCCCAGTCTACTAATAGAGCTTAGCCTTACTCTTCTTCTCATTACTATGACTGGGATTTCTTTCTAGTTAGAGAAGGAGGACTAAAATAGGAGTCAGGAGGTCTGTGCTCAATTTCTAACTTTGACACACACTTGTTGGTAACACAAGCAAATTTTTTAGAGTACACATTGCAAAGATTTTCTTTTCTTTACCTAGCTCACAGGACTATTATGTTGATGAAATTAGGTAATTGAAGGAAAGTGCTTTGAAAAGGATAAAGCCTAATGTGTTATACAAATATAAAAAAATATTTTATGGGTCTCTATTACTTGTTTAGTCTTTCAACAACATTTTTGAGAGCTTACTATGTTTTGAGTTCTGTGCTAGTATAGGGGATACAGTGCTGAAGAAAGAAAGACCAAAATAATACATTGAACTTTCAGAAGGAGAGAACAGACCTATCAGTAGAGGTGGAAAAGGAGGGGAGAGAGGAGCGGTAGGGAGAAATTTGGTAAGAGACACATAGAATAATTGTGATTTGTAATTGAACATGCTAATAATATTGATTTTATCATCACATACTGTACAAAAATACTGATAGTCATCTCTGTACCCCATAGATATGTATAATCAATTATGTTTCAATTAAAAATTGTTTTAAAGGGCCGAGCCCATGGCGCACTTGGGAGAGTGCGGCGCTGGGAGCGCGGTGACGCTCCCGCCGCGGGTTCGGAGCCTGTATGGGAATGGCCGGTGCACTCACTGGCTGAGTGCCGGTCACGAAAAAGACAACAACAACAACAACAACAAAAAAAGGCTTATACAAAAAATTATTTTTTTAAAAAATTGTTTTAAAAAGAGAAAAAAATAGCAAATAAAAACTGACAAATAAAAAAAGAAAAGAAAAAAGAAAATAAACAAGGTCCCTATTTTCTTAAAATTTTAATTTTAGGAGGAGGGCAAAGCAAGATGGCTGACTATAGGTGTCTGGTGCTCATCCTCCCCCACAAAAAGAGACCAAAAAAACAAATAAACAACTACATTTTGACCAGAATGGCTGAAGAAATATGCTGCAGAGCACCAGGGGAATGGCAAAATCTTGTTGAGCACAGAAGACCTGGATAGCACCATAGTGAGCATCCTGCCTCTGTCTCACTATCTCCACACAAGTACTAGCTCAGAGTCAGGTGCAAAGAAGGTAAGCTGGAAAAACCCCACCTGTTTCAACTGCCACCACAAACACCAGCAGGTCCTGCCACAAGAGAGTCCCCCAGTCTTTTCAGGCCCCAAACCCAGTTTGTAGAATAGCTAGGAGTTTGTGAAGCTGCATGGCCTCATAGTAGAAGCACAGGTAGAGCAAGTCGCAGCCTCCCAACATAAGTGGATATGGCACAGCATTATTGTGAAACCAAACCTGCTGCTAGTGTATGTCCTGCCCTGGGGACCAGTGAAAACTGACTTCCATCATTCTGAGGCCACACCTTTATTCTATCACATTCACTCAAGAACTGGCAGGACCATAACTTAGGCTGCCTGGAACCAAGACCAGACAAAAAGACCTAGATGCCAGCACTTGAACCCACACAGCATCCCATAACCCTCCAAGGAGAACAGGAAGACCTAATCAGTGGAGAAGCCACCAATAAGCAACTAGCTCACCACATTTGCATGCACCCCACTCAACCCACAGACCCACTGAGCCCACAGGTGCTCATGCTGTCCCAATAGCCAGTTCTTTGGAAGCTTCACCTTCCCCCAGCTTTCCTCCACAGAGCTATCGGGCTTGGCTTCACCAGTGTACACCTGCTCCCTGATCAACAGCAATGGAGCAGAAGGTCTACCTCCCCACAAAAGACTTCTACAGAGTTGCTAGGCCTGGATACCCCCTTGTAGGCTTTCTGGAGCTCAACAGCTGATCCAGCAGTCCTCATGGAGCTACTGGCCCCACTGCATAGATGTACACCTTCCACTTGCCTGACTGAACTGGGTAGCAGCCTTGCCTTCTCCAATCTGGCCTCTGTGGACCTGCTGGGACCTGCTACACCTTTGCAGACCTGCTCCAGGTTAGACAACTCATCCAGAAGCCCTCCATGGAGGTGCCAAGCTCTACTTCACCCTTAATAGGCCTGTTCCCTGCTTGACAGCAGATTCTCCAGCAGACCTCCATAGAACCAGCTGGCCCTGTTGTGCCCATGCATGCTAGCTCCTGGAGAGGAAGTTGCATCTACTCCTCTGACAGGCCTTCACTGAGCCACTTGACCTCCCCACACTGCACCCAGTCACACATGTATCCAGCCCAAAGCTGGTCCATCAGTGTACCACCCCTAGGAAATACAACCTCATATCAGTGTGCCCATGCCTGGCCTAATAGACAATCAGGCAGTGATTCTATACCTCAGAGACACTCCCAAACAGTCAGTTGGCCCTCTGTGCCCACAGATGCCTGGCCCAACAACCAGCCTGAAGTCTCCAATACAAAAAAATAGAGCCAGTCTTGGCACAAACTCCTGCTGTCTAGGCCACTATGGTATTTACACATATTGCTGAAGAAGATTACAACCAAAGAAACTGCACAGAGACCATGCTACTAAGTCCATCCAAAATCAAAGCCTGTGCAACATATACACAGACACCCTAGGACCTACATACAGGAAAAAGTCATTTTTACATTATCTCCATAAATTGGGAAAAGCAACTACTGCATTAGATGTGCAGATATCAATGTAGGGACACAAGAAACATCAAAAAGCAAGAAAACATGACACCTCCAAAGGAACACAATAAATTTTCAGTAACAGATGACAGAAAAAGGAAAGATATAGGGTGCCTATAGAGGAGTTTCAAATAATAATCTTAAGGAAATTCAATGAGATACAAGAGAACACAAATAATTCAGTGAAGTCAGAAAAACAATTAATGATCTGGATGAAAAAGTTAACGAAGAGATAGACATCATAAAAAGAACCAAACAGAAATCTTGGAGCTGGAAAATTCAATGAATGAAATAAAAAGTACAACTGAGAGCTTCCAAAACAGACTAGATCAAACAGAAGAGAGAATTTCTGAACTTGAAGGAAGATCTTTTGAAATTGCCTACTCAGAGGGGGAAATAAAAAAAATGAAAATAGCCTATGAGAAATATGGGACAACATCAAGCAAAGAAATGTTCAAATAATAAGTGTCCCAGAGGGAGAAGAGATGGAGAAAGGCAGTGAAACCGCTGAAAACTTCCCAAGTATTGGAAGAGATACGGGAATTCATATTCAAGAAGCTCAAAGGCCCCCAATTAGACTCAACCCAAAAGATCCTCTCTGGGGCACATCATAATTAAACTGTCAAAAGTCAAAGATGAAGAAAGAATTCTAAAAGCTACAAAGAAAAGAGTCAAGTCATATATAATGGAACTCTCATTAGACTACAAGCAAATTCCTCAATAGAATACTTGCAGGCCAAGAGAGAATGGGATGATATATTCAAAGCCTTGAAAGTCAAATAAAAACTGTCAGCCAAGAATTCTTTATCCAGAAAAACTATTCTTCAGAAATGAGGTAGAAAAAAAGACCTTCTCACAGAAGCAAAAGCTGAGGAAATTCGTCATTACCAGATCAGGTTTACAAGAAATGCTTAAGGGAGTGCTACACCTGGAAATGAAAAAATGATAATTACTATCATGAAAACGTGAAAAAGTACAAACCTCACCTGTAAACATAAATTCACAATTCAAATTCAGAATAACCCAGTGAGGTAATGGTGCTATGTAAATGCTTCAATTCTCTAATATGAAGGTTTAAAAAGTCAAAATGGTCAAAAAAAACAACAAAAGCTACAATTAGTGGCTAAGGAACATACAATAGATACAAACATAAAGTAAGCAACAAAATATAATTTGTGGGGGTGGAAAAAGTCTAAAGTGCTCCCATGCAACCAAAGTTAAGCTGCTTCCACTTAAAGTAGTTTATTATAACTACAAGACTCTTTATGTTATCCCCAAGGTAACCATGAAAAAAGAAATTACAGCAGATACACAAATGAGAAAGAGAAAAAAACAAAGCTTAGCACCACAGAAAACCACCAATCCCAAGAAGTAGAAAACATATGTTCTCACATATCACAAATAACCTCTAATGTAAATGGATTAAACTCTCCAGTTAAAAGATATACACTAGCTGAATGGACAAAGAAAAACCAAGACCCAACAATATTCTTCTTAACAGAGACTCACCTAACTGTTAAAGAAAAACATAGACTGAAAGTGAAGGGCTAGAAAAAGATATTCCATGCAAACATAAACCAAAAGTGGGTGGTAGTAGCCATACTTATATCAGATAAAATAGATTTTAAACCAAAAACAATAAAAAGAGACAAAGAAGGTCATTATATAATGATAAAAGGATAAATTCAATGAAAGGATATAACAATTATTGATACATGCACCTAACACTGGAGCTCCCAGATATATGAAGTAAACATTAATAGACCTAAGGGGAGAGAGAGATTGTGATTCAATAATAGCACGGGACTTTAACACCCCACTTTCAACAATAGACAAATCATCTGGCCAGAAAATAAGCAAAGAAACATCTTACTTAAACTGCACCATAAACTAAGTGGACCTTACAGACATTTACAGAACATTCCATCCAACAGCTACAGAATACATATTCTTCTCAACCACACATGGAACATTCTTCAGGATAGATTATTTCTTAGGCTACAAAACAAATCTACACAAATTTAAAAAGATAGAGGTCATATCAAGCATCTTTTCTGACCACAATGGTATGAAACTAGAAATCAACAACAAGGAAACCTTTGGAAACATAGAAGAATTTCTGGACAAATACAATCTACCAATATTAAATTATGAAAAAATAGAAAATCTAAACAGACCAATAACAAGTGAGAAAACTGAATCAGTAATACAAAACATTCCATTTAAGAATAGCCTTCAACCTGAGGCTTCACTGCTGCCTTCTAGTAAATATTTAAAGAACAGTTAGCACCAATTTTCTTCAGATTACTTCAAAAGATTCAGAAGAAGGGAATACTCCCCGACTTATTTTATGAAGCCAGCATTACTCTGATTCCAAAATCGAACAAGGACAAACAAAAAAAGAGAAAATTACAGGCCAATATTCCTGATAGAAATAAATGCAAAATTTCTCAACAAGATGCTAGCAAACAGAATCTAATACCACATTAAAAAGAGCAGTCACTATAATCAAGTGGGACTTATCCCAGGGATACAAGGATGGTTTAATATAAGGAAATCAATAAATATGATACATCACATTAACAGAAAGAAAGACAAAAGCCATATGATTATTTCAATTGATTCAGAAAAAACATTTGACAAAATTCAACATCCCTTTATGATAAGAACTACTGACAAATTATGTATGGATGGTATGTACCTCAATACAATAAAGGCCATATATGACAAACTCACAGACAACATCATAATGGGGAAAAGCTGAAAGCTTTTCCTCTTAGATAAGGGACAAGACAAGGATGCCCACTTCACCACTTCTATTTAACATACTGGAAGTCTTAGCCAGAGCATTCAGACAAGAGAAAGAAATAAAAGGCATACAATCTGGAAAGGAGGAAGTCAAATTGTCCCTGTTTGCAGATGTCATATTATATATTAAAAACCCTAAATACTCCACCAAAAGACTGTTAGAACTAATAAATAAATTCAGTATAGTTTCAGGATACAAAATCAACATACAAAAGAGTACTATTTCTATATACTAATAGCAAACTCTCTGAAAAAGAAGTCAAGAAAACAACTCTCCTTTTAGTAATTACACAAAATAAGAAACTAGAAATAAACTTAACCAAGGAGGTGAAAGACTTCTACAATAAACACTATAAAGCTTTGAAGAAATAAATTGAAGAAGACATAAACAAATGGAAAGATATTCCATGCTCATGGATTGGAAGAATTAACATTGTTAATATGGCTATTCTGCCACTGCTATGTACAGATTTAACGCAGTCCCTTTCTAAATACCAATTACATTCTTCACTGAAATAGAAAAAACAATTCTAAAATTCATTTGCAACCAAAATAGACCTTGAATAGCCAAAGTAATTCTGAGAAAAATGAACAAAGCTGGAGGCATCACGCTACCTGACTTAAATTATACCACTAGGATATCGTCACAAAAACTGCATAATACTGGCACAAAAACATACACATAGACCTATGAAACAGAATAGAGAGCCAAGAAATAAATTCACACACCTACAGCCAACTGATCTTTGACAAAGGTGCCAAGAATACATATTGGGGAAAAGAAAATCTCTTCAATAAATGGTACTGGTGCTGGGAAAACTGGATATCAACACATGCAAGAGTGATACTAGACCCCTACCCCTCACCATACACAAAAATCAACTCAAAATGGATTCGAGATTTAAATGTAAAATCTGAAACTATGAAACCATTAGAAGAAAACATAGGGAAATGAACCATGACATGGGACTAGGCAATAATTTTTTAAATAAGACTTCAAAAACACAAGAAATAAAAACAAAAAAAGACAAGTGGAATTACATCAAATTTAAAAGGTTTTGCACATCTAATGAAACTGTTTACAGAGTGAACACACAACCTACAGAATGGGAGAAAATATTTTCAAACTATTCATTTGACAAGAGGTTAATTTCAAAATATATAAGAAACTTAAACAATTCAACAGCAAAAAAATAAATAAATAAAAATAAAAAACCCAATTAAGAAATGGGCAAGGGGACTTAATAGACATTTCTCATCAGGAAATGCAGATCAAAACAACAATGAGATACCACCTCACTATAGTTAGAATGGCTATTATTAAAAGGACAAAAGAAAGTGTTGGTGAGGGTGTGGAGAAAAGGGAACACTTGCACACTGTTGGTGGGAGTGAAAACTAATGTGGCCATTATGGAAAGCAATATGGACATTCTTCAAAAATTAAAAATAGAACTACCAAATGATCCAGTAATCCATCACTGGGTATATACACAAAGGTAATGAAGTTCCATCACTGGGTATATACCCAAAGGAAATGAAGTCAATATGTTGAAGAGATATCTGCACTCACAAATTTATTGCAGCACAATTTACAATGGCAAAGATATGGAATCAACATTTGTCCAACAACTGATTAATAGATTTTGAAAAATGTGGTATATATATATATATACACACACACACATTGGAATAATATTCAGCCATTAAAAGAATGAAATCCTGTCATTTGTGGCAACATGGATGGTCTTGGAGGTCATTATGTTAAGTGTAGTAAGCCAGGAACAGAAGGACAAATACCACATGATCTCACTCACATGTGAAATCTAAAAAAAAAAAAAAAGTTGACATTATAGAGGCAGAAAGTAGAACAGCAGTTACCAGGGACTGGGGAAGGGAGGGGGAATGGGAAACAAGGAGAGGTTGGCCATCGTGTACAAAATTACAATTAGATAGGAGGAATAATTTCTGGTGTTCTGTTCCACAGTAGAGTGACTATGGTTAACAATTAGGTTTTGTATATTACATAATAGTTAGAGGAGAGTCTTTTGAATGTTTTTGCCTTAAAGATATAATAAATACATTAGGTGACTGATACATTAACTAACCTGACCCAATCACTATACAACATGCATATGTATCAAAACATTAGATTATATTCCATAAGTATGTAAATTACAATGTGTCAATTAAAATAAATAAATAAATAAAATGTTTACTTCTGGTAGGAGAGCTGGAAAATAAACAAGGGAAAAATCATCAGTAGTAAGTGCTATGATGAAATTAAAGAGGGCAATGTGACTGGAAGTTATTGCGTATATCAATAGTTTGGTCAAGAAAAAAGAAGCCACACTATGGATTCTGGATGTAAAGCGCTTTAATATAGAAAATAGGGGATTATACAACTGTTGTATGAGCTGGGGGAGCAAAGTTAAGGAAGATTGTTAACAATGATTTTATTCTGAAGCATAGAAGTGGGTGGTTTCAAGAGCTCATGAAGAAGCTGCTATAATTTTCCAGAATCTCACAGAAGTTCCCACCTACAGTCTTATTCTCAGTGGATCTTAATATCAGGTAGATATTAAGAGATCATTGGGAAGGTGCCGTAAATATCACATTTGCCTACACGTCTGGCTCCAGTTACCTCCACAGAATAATGTCTTTTCTTTCCAAAACTCATGTAAATGCCCCTTGTTGGCAAACTCAAACCTGAAACCATATAAGGAAGGGGATTCTGAGAAACATAGTTCTGCATGTGGTAATATCGAGTTGACAGAGACAATCCAGCATACTGGAAACTACTTCAGGCTGTGTCATGAAAAGTCTTTCTGACAGGACCTTTAAAAATGGTTGTACAATGTACATTGCACAAAGGCACTCAACTGAGGAACAGAGGGGCTGAAACTGAGTCCATACACTGCTAGCCAACATTTGGGCCCTGGCTTTGGGTTGTGTCAGGAAAAATGTAGTGTTTTTTCCTAATTAATCCCTGAAGTTGCTCTTTTTTGCAGTTCATCTTGGGTGGGGAGTTGCCATTTTGTAATTTACACAAAGGCACTATATGTCCTGGCGATGCCCTGCTTTCTTAGAAGGTGACAATCAAGATGTCAGATTTGACCTAAGCGATGATGGGAAATGTCTGTCTCATCCTGCCTATTGTAAGTACTTTAAGGTCATATATTAGCTTTTCCCTGTGTTGTTTGGCTGGCTGGCTGGCCGATTAACAGATTTGGATGCCTGTCTCACTGACAGGGTTACTGATTGGCTGGCCAACTGGTGTACTAACTAAATTTCTCATTGACTGACTTACAATTGACAGAGTGAGTGGCAAACTGACTTAGTTGACAGGATGACTTGCTGAATCTCTGACTAATTAAATGATTGGCTGACTGACTTATCATTGGTCTAGTGGACAAGCTTTCTGCCTATTTAATTAGTGGTCTGGCAGGCTGATTGCTCATTACTGTTTTCCATTTTATAGATGATTAATATACTATCTGATGGACTGACTGATGGACCGATTCGCTGACAGACAAGCTTAATGACTCTCTGATTATTTGACACTGACTGACTGACCTACTGTCTGGTTGTCATACTTGCTGACACACTATCTAGCTCTCTTTTTTAACTGATGAGTTTTTGGGCTGACTGACCGGTTAGTTGACTGGGTGTGGAAATGGCTGACCAGCTAGTTATTATTTTGTCTGAATGACTTTCCAACCATGTGGTTACATACAGAGACAAAGGTGAAGAAAAAGAGTGATAATATGTACAATTCAAGATACTACCAAATAAAGATAAAAAAGAAAGGCAACTTGGTGACAAGCAGAAGGAGAAGGCACCTGACAAAGCAGTTAACAGCTTTCTCTTGATAGCTCAAAGGAAAAATTGCTCTAGACAAAATCAACCCATTAATAATGACGCATGAAATCAATGTTAGCTCTAAACTCCTTGGGACATGAAGCTCATTACTCAGCTAGACTGTTACCAAGACAAATAACAGATGACAGTTGGATAATAAGGAAACAGTAAAATATCAGGAATGGTCATAAAGGAGTCACTTATTGAGCCAGCAGGATGAGGACTGAGAAGGCGCAAATCCCAGAGCTCATTGAATTAAGACCCAAGCACTTGGTAATAAAGCCCAGAAAGAAGAGACTCAGGGTTGTTTTCTATGCTTGTTTTCTAGTAGAAAAAGAAATGGAGGGGGGGGGGGCTTATTCTCTCTTTGCTCTCTGATTAACCTAAACTACTGCCTTAGAAATCTCCTTTTCCTCAATGTCCTTTGACTTTATACTAAGAAATACCAACTGGTAATTTACATACTGTGGTCTGCGCATTGTTCATTGTGCACTAGATGTCAATCCTGATGTCCGCCCACTCACGGTTTCTCACAGACAGCTGGCCATACTTTTAGATTCCACTAAAAGAATGTGTAATTTTACTCCCTTGTATGGCTATAGCTATTATTATTTTTTAAGTACTATAGTTTTTCAAGAAAAGAAATAACATCTTAACAATATTGAGTCTTCCAACATATAAACATAGTTTCACTAAAAGTATGATTATTAATATAATTCTTGATTGACAAATCATAATTGTATACATGGGGTACAATGTGATGTTTTGATATATGTATACAATGTGGAATAATTTTTTTATTTATTTTTATTGGTTATGAATATTCATGGGGTAAAGAGCAAATTGTCAACACTTGTGCCTAGGATGTGATGGCCAGATCCATATTAGCAGCATGCCCATTACCACAAATTGTTATTATACCCCATGTCCCCCACCCAATTATTCCCCCAATTACCCTGACCTTTATCCCCATCCCTCTTACCCCACTCCACTTTGTATCCCTAGGTATCTTCTCTCCCTCTGCAAGTCCAATGCACCACTGTGGTCTTTCTTTCCTTCCTTCTTTCTCTATTAGCTCCCACTTATGAGTGAGCACATGTGGTATTTATCCCTCTGTGCTTTGCTTACTTCACTCAACATAAGTTTCTCCAAGCTCATCCATGTTGCTGTGAATGGAAGAATTTCATTCTCTTTTATGGCGAGTAGTATTCCATGGTGTATATATACCACATTTTCCTTATCAGTCATCCGTTGGACATTTAGGTTTGTTCCACGCTTTGGCTATTGTAAATAGAGGTGCAATAAACATGGGAGTGCAGGTATTCCTTTGACATAATGATTTCCGTTCCTTTGGGTATACACCTAGAACTAGGATTGCTAGATTGTATGGTAGATCTATCCGTAGTTGTTTAAGAAACCTCCATGCTGTTTTCATAGTGGTTGTACTAATTTACAGTCCCACCAACAGTGTAGAAATATTCCCTTCTCTCCACATCCTCCAGCATTTGTTATTCTCCATCTTTTTTATTACAGCCAGTCTAACTAGGGTGAAATGATATCTCAATGTGGTTTTAATTTCCATTTCCCTGATGATTAGTGATGTTGAACATTTTTTTAAGCACCTGTTGTCCATTTTTATGTCTTCCTTAGAAAAATGTCTATTCGGCTCCTTTGCCCATTTTTAAAATTGGGTTCTTTGGGGTTTTTTACTGTGTAATTGCTTGAGTTCCTTGTATATTCTGGATATTAATCCCTTGTTGGATGTATACTTTGCAAATATTTTCTCCCACTCTGTAGGTTGTCATTTCACCCCTCTGATTGTTTCCTTTGCTATGCAGAAGGTTTTTAGTGTGATACAGTCCCATTTGTTTATTTATTTCTTTTGTTGCTTGTGCTTTTGGGCTCATGTTCATAAAGTCTGTGCCCAGACCTAGTTCCTGAAGTGTTTCACTTATATTTTCCCTTAATAATTTTACAGTTTCAGGTCGCATACTGAAGTCTTTAACCCATTTTGAGTTGATTTTAGTATATGTTGAGAGGTGCATGTCTAGTTTCATTCTTCTACACATGAATATCCAACTTTTCCAGCACCACTTATTGAAGAGGCAGACTTTTCCTCAATGTATGTTTCTGTTGTCTTTGTCAAATATCAGATGGCTACAAGCCTGAGGGGTGATTTCTGGGTTCTCTGTTCTGTTCCACTGTTCTCTGTGTCTATTTTTATACCAGTACCATGCTGCTTTGGTTACTATAGCTTTGTAGTATAATTTGAAGTCAGGTAGTGTTATGCCCAGCTTTATTTTTTTGCTCAGGATTGCTTTGGCTTTTGGGGGTATTTTGTTGTTCCATATGAATGTTGAGATTGTTTTTTCCATTTCTGAGCTAGTTAATAATTTCAGTAACATTGCAGGATATAAAATAAATGCCCGCAAATCAGTTGCATTTATATTCTCCAGTAATGAGCTAACTGAAAGAGAAACCAAGAAAGTAAGCCCATTTACAACAGTCACACACAAAAATAAAATACCTAGGAATCAATTTAACCAAGGAGGTGAAAGATCTCTACAATGAGAACTAGAAGCCACTACAGAAATAAATTAAAGAAGACACAAAAAGATGGAAAGACATTCCATGCTCTTGGATTGGTAGAATTAACATTGTGAAAATGTCTATACTACCCAAAGCAATCTGCAGATTCAATGCAATCCTCATCAAAATACCAATGACATTCTTCATAGAAATGGCCATAGCTATTAAACTAGGGGTGTAAACTTAATGAAATTTTAGCCTAACCATAGACTTGCCATTCAGCTATGATTTTGTTTGCCACAAAAAGATGTGCTGAGGAAACTTACCAGCTTTGAGAAGGTGAATTAAGAAATGGAAAGAAAAGAAGGCAATTAATAAAACTAGAATCTGAAAGGTTTTCAATTAAAGAGAGACAAAAGCAAGAATGATGGACCTATTTTAAGCCTACATTATGTGGAAACTGATCCACAAGTAAGGAGAAGCCAGGAGGCAGAGAAGAGGGTGAAAAACTGGCCATAATTAAAGGGTGAATGGAGAAATCATGGAGGAGCTAAGTTACATTCGTGGAAGACTACTAGAATGAGGAATCATAATCTCCAGTTGCTGAAGTCCCTAGAACTTCTTTGACCCATTCTGTAGTTCATTACCACTACATATGCCCTACAGAGAATGCTGAAGAGAATCCTTCAAGTTGAAATAAAAGGATTCTAGGCAGTAATTCAAAGCCATACAAAAATATAAAGTTCATTAGTAAAGGTAAATACACAGGCAAATATAAAAACCAGTATTATTGTAATTTTGGTTTGTTACTCCCCTTTTTTTCCACAGGATTTTAAAGACGAATAATTATAATCTAAATTATAATCTATGTAAATGGGTACACAATACAGAGAGATATAATTTGTAATATCTGTAACATAAAATGGGGAAGGGCAAAGTGGAGAAGTAGAGTTTCTGTAAGTGACTGAAGTTAAGTAGGTATAAGTTTAAAACATTATAGCTTCAGGATGTAATCCCCATGGTAACTACAAAGAAAGCACTTACAGAATATTAACAAAAAAAAAAAAAATGAGAAGGGGACCCAAACTTGTTACCACCAAAAAAATCAAGTAATTAAATTAAGGCACTAATAGATAAAATGGGACACAAAAGCTATAGAACATACAGAGAACACATAATAATCATTTTAAACTTAAATAGACTCCCCAATCAAAAGACATAGATTGGTGTTTGAAAATGTTTGAAAAACAGGATCTAACTCTATACTGTCTGTAAGAGATTTGCTTTAGATCTAAGAAAATGCATAGTTTAAAAACAAAAGAATGGGAGTTCCAGTTCCGAGGTGTCCGTTAGTGCAGTGAAGACCTGGGAGCTGGAGGCTGCGGCAGCGATGACGACGAGGTCAACGACGATGGAGCCGACCCAGGGAGGTGCTGTCTCGCTGGTGCTGGGACCGGCGGGAGGTGAGGGATCGACAGCGGAGCCCTCGGGGGTCTGCAGATGGCAGCCTTGGTGGCCGGCAGTTGCCACATCACCGTCTCTGGCTTTGGCTTTCTGCCTCATCTTCGTAAGGACCCTTGTGGTTGTTTCAAGCCCACCCAGATAATACAGGATAATCTCTTCATCTCAAGATCTTCAAAGCTCATTTTGCATGTATGAGGTGGAAACATGGAGGCCTGAGCTGGCGTGTGTCACCCCGGGCTGTAGCGGTGACCACAGCTTCTGACCCCCCGCCCCCACCTGCCCGTCCCTGGAGCTGGAATCGAATCAACCCGCGGCTGAGACAGGGAGACGTCCAGCGGGAGAGGCAGAAGTTCCACGGAGACCACACACCCTGTGGGGCCGCCACTGTGTGATCCAACAGGTAGGCTTCACTGCCGCCACTCGGCTTCATTCCCAGCCTAGCCCAGTGCACACAGAGTGGGGAGAGGTCCGGCAGGGGAGGCGGGAACGCCACAGAGTCCACGCTGCTGCCGTGCAATCCAGCAGCAGGTAGGCTTCACCACCGCCACCGGGCTCCATCCCAAGCCCGGCCTAGCACGAACAGAGCACGGAGACATCCTGCAGGGGAAGGGGAAGCTCTGCAGAAACCACACGCTCTGCAGTGCCTCAGCGCATCCCAGCAGCCCGGACCAGAGTGCACGGAACAGGGAGTCACTGAGGTAGCCACACCAAATTGGCAACCACAGCAACATCTTAGTCAGTCAATAGTGTCAAACCTGTGGACTGTGAAACCCACTGCCACAATGAATAAACATCAAAGAAAAGATACCAGAACTTCAAAAAATCAAGAAAGTACACCACCAAAAGATAATACATCTCAAGCTCTAGATCCTATAGAACAAGAAGCCCTTGAAGTGACTGACAAGGAATTTCGAGTGATAATTCTAAGGAAACTGAATGAGATACAAGAAAACTCAGCTAGACATCATGATGAAATGAGGAAAAGTATACAGGACCTGAAAGAAGAAATGTACAAGGAAATCAATGCCCTGAAAAAAAATGTAGCAGAACTTGCCGAACTATAGAAGTTATACAGCGAAATAAAAAACACAACGGAGAGCTTAACTAACAGGCTTGTGGAAGTTGAAGAGAGAACCTCTGAACTTGAAGATGGGCTGTTTGAAATAACAAAAGCAGGCAAAAAAAAGAAAAAAGAATCAAAGGCATTGAAGAAAATCTGAGAGAGATATCAGATAACCTTAAGTGCTCAAATGTCTGAGTCATGGGTATTCCAGAAGGGGAGGAAAACGGAGATTGCATTGAAAACATATTCAACAAAATAGTGGCAGAAAACTTCCCAGGTATAGGAAAAATCACAGATCTTCAGATCCAGGAAGCTCAATGATCTCCAAATGTATTCAACCCAAAAAGGTCTTCTCCAAGACATGTTATAGTCAAATTGGCAAAACTCAAAGACAAAGAGAGAATCTTAAAAGCTGCAAGAGAGAAGCATCAAATCACCTATAAGGGAGCCCCAATCAGGCTAACATCAGACGTTTCATCACAAACCCTAAAAGCCAGAAAGGAATGGGATGATATATTCAAAATACTAAAAGACAGAGATTGTCAGCCAAGAATACTCTACCCTGCAAGGCTATCCTTCCGAAATGAAGGGCAAATAGTATATTTCTCAGACAAACAAAAACTGTGGGAGTTCACCACCACACGACCACCCTTACAAGAAATTCTCAAGGGAGTACTGGGTTTGGTTCCTGAAAAATAACTACCACTACCATAAAAACCCAAGAAAAATCTAAAGCCATTAGTATAATAAAAATGGCAATCATGAAGAGAAAACAAACAAACAAAAAGGCTATCTACAACCTAAGGAACCAACAAACACAGAAAACAAACAGTAAATCAGAAAGCAAGGAACAAAAGACACCTAAGACAACCAAACAACAATCAATAAAATGCTAGGAATAAATCAACACTTTTCAATAACAACTCTTAATGTAAAAGGCTTAAATTCCCCAATCAAAAGACACAGACTGGCTGACTGGATTAAAAAGGAGGACCCAACTATATGCTGCCTTCAAGAGACCCACCTCACCCATAAAGACGCACATAGACTAAGAGTGAAAGGATGGAAAAAGATTTACCATGCAAACAGAAAAGAAAAATGAGCTGGAGTAGCTATTCTTATATCTGACAAAGTAGACTGTAAACTAAAAACCATAAAAAGAGACAATGAGGGACACTACTTAATGATAAAAGGACTGATCCATCAAGAAGACATAACAATCATAAATATGTATGCACCCAATGTTGGAGCAGCCAGATTTATAAAACAAACTCTATTAGACTTAAAGAAGGAAATAGACACTAATACCATAATAGCAGGGGACCTAAACACCCCACTGTCAATATTGGACAGATCATCTAGGCAAAGAATCAACAGAGAAACACAAGATGTAAACAATACTCTAGACCAATTTGACTTGGCAGATATCTACAGAACATTCCATCCAACAACCTCAGAATATTCATTCTTCTCATCAGCACATGGATCATTCTCCAGGATAGATCACATATTAGGTCATAAATCAAGTCTCAACAAATTCAAAAAAATTGGAATTATCCCATGGATTTTCTCAGATCATAATGGATTAAAACTAGAAATCAATGACAAACGAAATTCTGGAAACTATACAAACACATGGAAATTAAACAGCATTCTACTTAATGACATATGGGTCCAAGAAGAAATCAAGCAGGAAATCAAAAATTTATTGAAACTAATGAAAATAATGATACATCATATCAAAACCTATGGGATACTGCAAAAGCAGTATTAAGGGGGAAATTTATTGCATTAAATGCTCACCTCAGAAGAATCAAAAGATGGCAAGTGAACAACCTAACACTTCACCTTAAAGATCTAGAAAAACAAGAACAATCCAAACCTAAAGTTAGCAGACGGAAAGAAATCATTAAGATCAGAGCAGAACTTAATGAAATTGAAACCCAAAAAACAATACAAAAGATCAATGAATCAAAAAGTTGGTTTTTTGAAAAGATAAATAAAATTGACAAACCATTAGCATGGCTAACAAAAAAAAGAAGAGAGAAGATTCAAATAACAAAAATTAGAAATGAAAAAGGTGATATTACAACTGATTCATCTGAAATACAAGGAATTATTCAAGGCTACTATAAACAACTATATGCCAACAAGTTTGAAAATCTGGAGGGAATGGATAAATTTCTGGACACACACAAGCTCCCAAAACTGAGCCATGAAGATATACAAAATCCGAACAGACCAATAACAATAAAGGAGATTGAAGCTGTTATCAGAAAGCTCCCAACAAAGAAAAGCCCAGGACCAGATGGATTCACAGCAGAATTTTACCAAACATTCAAACAGGAATTGACACCGATTCTTTACAAACTATTCCAAAAGATCAAAACGGACGCAAGTCTTCCGAACTCTTTCTATGAAGCAAACATCATCCTGATACCAAAACCAGGTAAAGATATAACCAAAAAAGAAAACTACAGGCCGATATCCTTGATGAATATAGATGCAAAAATCCTCAATAAAATACTAGCAAACAGAATACAGCAACACATACATAAAATTATTCACCACGATCAAGTGGGATTCATCCCAGGGATGCAAGGTTGGTTCAACATACGCAAATCAATAAATGTGATACACCATATTAATAAACTCAAACACAAGGACCATATGATAATATCTATAGATGCTGAAAAAGCATTTGATAAAGTTCAGCACTCATTCATGACAAAGACCCTCTATAAGTTAGGTATAGACCGAAAGTATCTCAACAAAATTAAAGCCATATATGATAAACCCACCGCCAATATCATCCTGAATGGGGAAAAGCTGAAAGCTTTTCCTTTAAGAACAGGCACTAGACAAGGATGCCCACTCTCACCACTCCTATTCAACATAGTGTTGGAAGTACTAGCCAGAGCAATCAGAGAAGAGAAGGAAATAAAGGGCATCCAGATTGGAAAAGATGAAGTCAAACTGTCCCTGTTTGCAGATGACATGATCCTATATATCGAACAGCCTAAAGCCTCTACAAAAAAACTCTTGGAGGTGATAAATGACTTCAGCACAGTAGCAGGATATAAAATCAACACAAAAAAATCAGAGCATTTCTATTCTCCAATAGTGAACATGCAGAAGGAGAAATCAAGAAAGCCTGCCCATTTACAATAGCAACCAAAAAAATAAAATACTTAGGAATAGAGTTAACCAAGGATGTGAAAAATCTCTATAATGGAAACTACAAACCACTGCTGAGAGAAATTAGAAAGGATACAAGAAGATGGAAAGATATCCCATGCTCTTGGATTGGAAGAATCAACATAGTGAAAATGTCCATACTACCCAAAGTGATATACAAATTTAATGCAATCCCCATGAAAATTCCAATGACATTTTTCTCAGAAATGGAAAGAACTATCCAGACATTTATATGGAATAACAAAAGACCACGCATAGCCAAAGCAACGCTGAGCAAAAAAAAAAAGTTGGAGACATAACACTACCTGACTTTAAACTATATTCCAAAGCAGTATCGTAATGGCATAAAAACAGACACACTGATCAATGGAATAGAATAGAGAATCCAGAAATCAACCCACACACCTACAGCTATCTGATCTTTGACAAAGGCACCAAGCCTATACACTGGGGAAGAGACTGCCTCTTTAGCAAATGGTGCTTGGAGAACTGGATATCAATATGCAGGAGAATGAAACTAGACCCACACCTTTCACCATACACTAAAGTCAACTCAAAATGGATTAAAGAATTAAATATACACCCTGAAACAATAAAACTTCTTAAAGAAAACATAGGAGAGACACTTCTGGAAATAGGACTGGACTGAGACTTCATGAATACGACCCCAAAAGCATGGGCAACCAAAGGAAAAATAAACAAATGGGATTATATCAAAGTAAAGAGCTTCTGCACAGCAATAGAAACAATTAACAGAGTTAAAAGACAACCAAAAGAGTGGGAGAAAATATTTGCAAAATATACATCTGACAAAGGATTAATATCCAGAATATACAAGGAACTCAAACAACTTTACAAGAAAAAAACAAGCAACCCAATTAAAAAATGGGCAAAAGAGCTAAGCAGGCATTTCTCTAAGGAAGACATACAAATGGCCAACAGACATATGAAAAAATGCTCAACATCACTCAGCATCCGGGAAATGCAAATCAAAACCACATTGAGATACCATCTAACCCCAGTTAGGATGGCTAAAATCCAAAAGTTTCTGAACAATAAATGCTGGCGAGGTTGCGGAGAAAAAGGAACTCTCATACATTGTTGGTGGGACTGCAAAATGGTGCAGCCTCTATGGAAAATGGTATGGAGGTTCCTCAAACAATTGCAGATAGATCTGCCATATGACCCAGCTATCCCACTGTTGGGAATATACCCACACGAATGGAAATCATCAAGTCGAAGGTATGCCTGTTCCCCAATGTTCATCGCAGCACTCTTTACAATAGCCAAGAGTTGGAACCAGCCCAAATGTCCATCATCGGATGAGTGGATACTGAAAATGTGGTATATCTACACAATGGAATACTACTCAGCTATAAAAACGAATGAAATACTGCCATTTGCAACAACATGGATGGACCTTGAGAGAATTATATTAAGTGAAACGAGTCAGGTACAGAAAGAGAAATACCACATGCTCTCACTTATTTGTGGGAGCTAAAAATAAATAAATAAATTCACACACACACACACACACACACACACACACAAACACACACACACAAAACGGGGGGGGCGGGGAAGAAGACATAACAACTACAATTGCTTGAAGTTGATACGACAAGCAAACAGAAAGGACATTGATGGGAGGGAGGGGGGAGAGGGAGGAGGGAGGGAGGTTTCGGTAATGGGCCACAATAATCAACCATACTGTATACCGACAAAATAAAATTAAGAAAAAATCAATAAAGAAAAAATAAAGAATGGAAAAAGATATTTGATGCAAATACTAACCAAAAGAAAGCATGAGTGACTATACTCATATAATACAAAATAGATTTTAAGGCAAAAGCTATTATAAGAGACAAAGAAGGACATTATACAATGATAAAAAGAAGTCAATTCATTAAGAAGATGCAACAATTTTAACATATATGAACCAAACTAGTAGGAGACTTCATATCCTAGTTTCAATTATGGATAGAACAACCACACATAAAATCAATAAGGAAACAGAGAAAGTGAACAACATGATGTACCAATTGGACCTAACACATATAGAGAACTGTTTGTGCAACAGAAGCAGAATACAAATTTTTCTCAAATGAACATCAACATTTCCAAAATTGACCATACTTAGGTCACAAAACAAGTCTTAATAACTTTAAAAGTTTGAAATTATACAAAGTATCTGTTATGATAACAATTGAATGGAAAATTGTAAAATTCACAAATATGTGGAAATTTTTCATAATTTTTTAAATTTATTTTTAATTGAAGCATGATTGATTATACATAATTTTGGAGGTAGAAAGTTGACTACCATCACCTGTGTACAACATGTGTTGATAAAATCAATATTAGCATATTCATTATTACAAATCATAGTTATTCTTTATGTCCCTTACCCAATCTCTCCTTATCCCCCTCTCCCCCAACCCCATCTCTAGTAACCATAGATTTGTTCTCTCCTTCTAAAAGATCAACATGTTGTTCTGATCCTTCCTTCCTTCCTTCCTTCCTTCCTTCCTTCCTTCCTTCCTTCCTTCCTTCCTTCCTTCTTTCCTTCCTTCCCTTTCTTCTTCCTGAAGTGCTTCTCCTATGTGTTCTTTTAGTAGTTTTATACTTTTGGATATTATATGTAAATCTTTAATCCATTTGGAGTTGATTCTGCTATATGGTGAGAGGTACAGGTCTAGTATCAGCATTCTACATATGAATGTCCAGTTTCCCCAGCACCATTTATTGAAGACGTAGTCCTTTGCCAAATGCATTCTCCTGTTGCCCTTGCCAAATATCAGTTGGCTGAAAGTACATGGGTTAATTTCTGGGCTCTCTGTTCTGTTCCATTGGTCTGAGTGTCTTCTTTTATGCCAGTAGCATGCTGTTTTCATTGCTATAACTTTGTAGTATAATTACAAGTCAGAAAGTGTAATGCCTCCAGCTTTATTTTTTTGTTCATGATTGATTTGGCTATTCAGGGTCTTTCGTTGTTCCATATGAATGTTAGGATTGTTTTTTCTATTTCCATGAAGAATGTCATTGGTATATCGATGGGTATTGCATTGAATCTGTAGATTACTTTGGGTAGTATGGACATTTTCACAATGTTAATTCTACCAATCCAAGAGTATGGAGCGTTTTTCCATCTTTTTGTATCTTAATTTCTTTCAGTAGTGATTTGCAGTTCTCCTTGTAGAGATTTTTCACCTCCTTAGTTAAATTGATATTATGACTATTTTTTTTGGAGATTATTGTAAATGGGCTTAGTGTGTGTTAATGTAAATCAAGAGATTTCTCTTTCTATTTGTTATTTGAGAATATAAAAGCAACTGATTTGGGGGCACTGATTTTATATCATGAAAAATTACTGAAATTATAAGTCAGCTCTAAAAATTTTTTGGTAGAGTCTTTAATATTTTCTCTATATAAGATCATGTCATCTCCAAACAGGGACAATTTGACTTTACCTTTTCCAATCCAGATGCCCTTTATTTCTTTCTCTTGCCTGATTGCCCTGGCTAGTTCTTCCAATACTATGTTAAATAGAAGTGGTGAAAGCAGACTTCTGTGTCTTGTTGCTGATCATAAGAAAAAAGCCTTCACTATTTCCCCATTCAGGACTATATTGGCAGTGGACTTGTCATAAATGGATTTTATTGAGTTGGGATACTTTACTTCTATATCTAATATGCTGAGTGTCTTTATTGTAAAGGGATGTTGAATTTTGTTGAATGCTTTTCCTCCATCTGTTGAGATAATCATGTGGCTTTGTCCTTGTTTTTGTTGATGTGGTGTATCACATTTATTGACTTCTGTATGTTGAACCATCCTTGCCTCCCTGGAATGAATCCCACCTGATCATAGTGTATAATTTTTTGATGTGCTGCTGTATTCTGATTGCTAGTATTTTTTTGAGGATTTTTGCATCTATGTTTTCTTTTTTAAAAATTGTATCTTTGTCTGGTTATGGAATCAGGGTAATGCTGGCCTCATAGAATGAGTTGGAGAGGGTGGCCTCTATTTCAATTTTTTGGAATAGTTTGAAGAGAATTGGTATTAATACCTCTTTAAAGGTTTGGTAGAGTTCAGCAGTAAATCCCTGGGCTTTTCTTTGTTGGGAGGCTACTGATTACTTCTTCAATTTTGCTGCTTGTTATTGATCTGTTCAGACTTTCTATTTCTTCTTGGTTCAATCTTGGTAGCTTATATGTGCCCAGAAATTTATCCATATCCTCCAGGTTTTCAAATTTTTTAGCTTATGGTTGGTTGTAATAGTCTCTAATGATTTTTTTGTATTTCTGTGGTATCAGTTGTAACACCTCCTTTATCTGATTTTTGTAATTTAGGTCTTCTATCTTTTTTGTTGTTGTTGTTAACCTAGCAAATGGTTTGTCTATTTTGTTTATGTCCTCAAAAAAACAACAACTTTTTATTTCATTGAACTTCTGTATCATTTTGGGAGTCTCCATATCATTTAGTTTTGCTGTCATCTAATTATTTTTTTATGTCTACTAACCTTGGGATTTGATCGTTCTTGTTTTCCTAGTTCTTTGAGGTGTAGTGTTAGGTTGTTTACTTGCAATCTTTCTATTTTATTGATGTAAGCATTTATTGTTATAAACTTCCCTCTGTGTACTGCTTTTGCAGTATCCCACAGGTATGATATGATGTGTCTTTATTTTTTGTGTTTTCTAGAAGTTTTTTTGATTTCCTATTAAATTTCTTCTTGGACTCAGGTGATTCAGGAGCCTGTTATTTAAATTCTGTGTCTTTGTATAGAATCCGGATTTTTGTTTGTTATTTCTAGTTTTAATCTTTTATTGTCTGAAAATATACCTGAGATGTTTTCAGTTTTTTTTTTTTTAATTTACTGAGACGATTTGTGACATTACATGTGGTTTATCTTGGAGAATGTTACATGTGCTGATGAGAAGAATGTATATTCTGTAGTCAGATGAAATGTTCTGTAGATATCTGCCAGGTCCAACTTGTCTAAAGTGTTGTTTACATTCTGTTTTTCTCTTTTGATTTGTTGCTTGAAGGATCTGTCCAATAATGAAAAAAGAGTTATTGGGTCCCAAACTATTATTGTATTGTAGTCTATCTCTTTCCTTAGGTCTAATAGTGTTTGCTTTATTTATCTGGGTGCTCCAGTGTTGGGTGCATATATATTTATTGTTATTATGTCTTTTTGACAGAATAGATCCCTTTATCATGATATAGTGCCCTTCTTTGTCTCTTTTTATGGTTTTTGGTTTAAAATCTATTTCATCTGATACACGCATAGCTACTCCTGCTCAATTTTGGTTTCCATTTGTATGGTTTATTCTTTTCCATCCTTTCACTATTAGTTTGTGTGCATTTTTACAAGTGAGATGGGTGTCTTGAAGACAGCATATAGTTGGTTGTAACTTTTTGATTTAATACATCAGTCTGTATCTTTTATTGGGGAGTTTAATCCACTTACATTTAGGATTCTTACTGAGAGGTATTGTCTTACACCTGACATTTTATCACTTTTTGTTTAGATGTTTTAAATATCTTTTGTTCCCTTCATCCTTTTTTACTATTTGTCTTCAATGTTTGTTGTTGTTGTTGTTGTTTGAGGGGGTAAGATTTAGTTTCATTTTTCTTTCACAGTTGCATTGTGTTTTACCAGTGGGTTCTGTTCATTCTTCTGTATTCATGGTAGTGATTATTGTTTTGGGTGGCCAGATGCAGGACTCCCTTGAGAATTCCTTACAGGGATAGTCATGTGTAATGAACTCCTATTGGTTTTGTTTGTCTGAGAAATACAACATTTCATCTTTATTTCTGAAGGATAACCTTGCTGGATATAGTATTCTTGGCTTGCAGTTTTTTTCTTTTAGTATTTGAATATGTCATCCCATTTTCTTCTTACCTGTAGAGTTTCAGTTGAGAAGTCTACTGTTAGTCTGATGGGGCTCCTTTATAGGTGACTTTATACTTTTCTTTTGTTGCTTTTAGGATTCTCTCTTTGTATTTGAGCTTTGCCAGTTTGACTATAATATGTCGGGGAGAGGATATTTTTAGATTGAATCTTTTTGGGGATCTTTTAGCTTCCTGAATCTGAAGGTCTGTGTCTCTCCCTATACCTGGAAAGTTTTCAATTATTATTTCATTGAATAGATTTTCAATGCCTTTACCATTCACATCCCCTTCAGGAACACCCATGATTTGGAGAATTGTGTGCTTAAAGTTGTCTGCTAGCTCTCTTGGACATTCTTCATCTTTTTCATTTTTTTTTCTTTTCTTTCTTTTTTTTTTTTTTTTTTTTGTCTAGCATGGATATTTCATAAAGGCCATCTTCAAGTTCAGAAACTCTTTCTTTAGCTTGCTCTAATCTGCTGCTTAAGCTCTCAGTTATGTTTTTTTATTCATTGAATGTGTCTTTCAGTTCCAGAAGCTCTCCTACATTCTTTTCAGGTATTAATCTCTTTGTAAATTTCTTGCTTCATACCATGGATTTCTTTTCTCATTTTACTGTATCATCTAGCTGAGTACTCTCTTATCTCATTGAGTTTTCTTAACATAGTTACTCAGGATACCTTTTCAATCACTTCAATGACTTCCGTTTCTGTAGGATCAGGAACTTGAGAATTATAAAATGCCTTTGGCAGTGGTATAATTTCCGGGTTTTTTCCCCATATTTCTAGTATCTTTACATTGATTTCTAGTCATCAGGTGGATCAGTTACTTCTTATAGTACTATGGAATAGACTTCAAGGAGAAAGACTTCATCTTTTTCCAGGATCCTCAAGTGACTCTCCTTATATCAATGAAGTCAAATATGAGGTGGATGGAATAACAAAAGACCACACATAGCCAAAGATATTCTGAGCAAAAAAATTAAGCTGGAGGCATAACACTACCTGAATTTAAACTATACTACAATGGTATAATAACCAAAACAGCATGGTACTGGTATTAAAAACAGACACACTGATCAATGGAATAGAATAGAGAATCCAAAAATCAAGTCATGGGGGGGAGGGAGAAGGGAGGGAGGTTTTGGTGATGGGGAGCAATAATCAGCCACAATGTATATCGACAAAATAAAATTTAAAACAAAAAACAAAAATCAAGTCACACACCTATAGCCATCTGATCTTTGACAAAGGCACCAAGCCTATACACTGGGGAAGAGACTGCCTCTTCAGCAAATGGTGCTGGCATAACTGGATATTCATATGCAAGAGAATGAAACTAGACCCATACCTCTCACCATATACTAAAATCAACTCAAAATGGATTAAAGATTTAAATATACATCCTGAAACAATAAAACTTCTTAAAGAAAACATAGGAAAAACCCTTCAGGAAGTAAGACTGGGCACAGACTTCATGAATACAACCCCAAAAGCATGGGCAACAAAGGAAAAATGAACAAATGGGAGTATATCAAACTAAAAAGCTTCTGCACAGCAAAAGAAACAATTAACAGAGTTAAAAGACAACCAACAGAGTGGGAGAAAACATTTGCAAAATATACATGTGACAAAGGGTTAATATTCAGAATATACAAGGAACTGAAACAACTTTACAACAAAAAACAAGTAACCCAATTAAAAAATGGGCAAAGGAGCTAAACAGGCATTTCTCAAAGGAAGATATATAAATGGCCAACAGGCACATGAAAAAATGCTGAACATCACTCAGAATTCAGGAAATGCGAATCAAAACCACACTGAGATACCATCTCATCGCAGTTAGGATGGCTAATATCCAAAAGACTGTTAATGATAAATGCTGGTGAGGTTGTGGAGAAAAAGGAACTCTCACACACTGTTGGTGGGACTGCAAAATGGTGCAGTCTCTATGGAAAATGGTATGGAGTTTCCTCAAACAATTGCAGTTAGATCTACCATACGACCCAGCTATCCCACTGCTGGGAATATACCCAGAGGAATGGAAATCATCAAGTCGAAGGTATACCTGTTCTCCAATGTTCATTGCAGCACTCTTTACAAGAGCTAAGAGATAGAATCAGCCAAAATGTCCATCGTCAGATGAGTGGATACGGAAAATGTGGTATATCTACACAATGGAATACTACTCTGCTATAAAAAGAATGAAATACTGCCATTTGCAATGACATGGATGGACCTAGAGAGAATTATATTAAGTGAAACAAGTCAGGCATAGAAAGAGAAATATCACATTTTCTCACTTATTTGTGGGAGTTAAAAATAAATACACAAACTGAGGCGGGAGGAAGACACAACAATTAAAATTCCTTGAAGTTGATACAACAAGTGAACAGATATGAGGTTGTTGGGAGGAAGGCGGGTGAGAGAGGAGGGAGGGAGGTTTGGGTAATGGGCCACAATAATCAACCACAGTGTATATTGACAAAATAATATTAAATTTAAAACAAATATGAGGTGGGCCACCTGCACAGTGGCTGGCAATGTTACTGTGGCAACAAGCCATCCTTGTAGCAGTAGAAGCTGTGGTTCTGGAAGGTGTGTGAAGCCTCCCCAATGGTGGCATGTGGTCCTGCATTCTGCATGGGTGGAACAGGGTGTGGTGGTGGCTACCTGGGTTTTCTTCCTGCCTGGGGTCTCCCTGGTGGTGGTGGCACAGTGTCCTGCCTTCTGTGTGGGCAAGGTGGGGCTGGGTGGTGGCTGCTCAGGTATTCTGCCTGACCAGGGCCTCTCAGTGGCAGTGCCATGGGGTCCTGTCTTCTGGATGGGCTAGATTACTTAACTATTGAGTTTTCTGAGTTCCTTGAATATTCTGGGTTTTAATCCCTTTTCCAATGCATAGCTTGCAAATATTTTCTCCCATCCTGCAGGTTCCCATTTCACTCTGTTGATCATTTCCTTTTTCGTGCAGAAGTTTTTAGTTTGGTATAATCCCATTTGTTTATTTTTGCTTTTCTTGCCTGTGCTTTTCATAAAATCTCATTCATTCATAAAATCTTTGCCAAATCCTATGTCCTGAAGTGTGTCTCCTGCCTTTACTTCTTTAAGTTTTATAATTTCAGGTCTTACATTTAAGCCTTTAATCCATTGTGTGTTGATTTTGGTATATGGTGAGAGATAGGAGTCTAGTTTAACTCTTCTGCATACAGATCTCTAGTTTTCCCAGCACTGTTTATTCATTTATTGAAGAGATTGTCCTTTCTACAATATATGTTCTTGGCTCCTTTGTCAAAAATCAGTTTTCTGTAGGTATATGGATTTACTTCTGGATTGTCTATTCTGTTCCTCTGATCAATGTGTCTGTTTTTGTTTCAGTACCATGCTGTTTTGATTACTATAGCTTTACAGTATAATTTAAAGTCAGGGAGTGTGAAACCTACTGCTTTGTTCTTTTTGTTCAGGATTGCTTTGGATTTTCCATGTCTTTACTTGTCCCATTTAAATTTTTGGATTTAAAAAAATATATATCTGATGTATGCCATTAGCCGTTTGATGTGGATTGCACTGAATCTGTAGGTGACTTTGGGTAGTATGGTCATTTTGATGATATTGATTCTTCCAGTCTCTGAACATGGGATGTCTTTTCATTTTCTTGTGTGTCTTCCTTAATTTATTTAATCAGAATTTTATAGTTTTCATTTTAGAAATCTTTCACTTCCTTGGTTAAAGTTATTCCCTGGTATTTTCTTTTGCTTTATTTACCATAGTAAATGTGAGGCACTGATGCTTGCCCAGCTGTGCCCTGCTCTTCTCTAATGGCTAACTGAACCAGGACCCCCACCCTGTTATCATTCATGCCCAGCAGTACCTCACACCCCCCTGCTATCATGCCAGCCCAGCTGCAATGGCTAACTGAACTGGGCCTGTCCATCCCTGATAGAAAGACATCACCACATGAGGTCACCCCCTTGCCCCGCTGTGAAAACCCAGGAATGCTATAATATAAAAAAACAGCCCCACTGCATTTAGGGCTCAGCCTTTGTGACACAAGTGTGCTGAGCCAGTGCCAGCACACCAATAAACCCTGCTTCCTGCTTCAAGCCTTGGTGTCCTGCCTCTCCTTCCAATTCTCTGTAACATGCTGTAACAAGTGGAATTGCTTTTCTGATTTCTTTTTGTGTTAGTTCATTATTGGTATATAGAAATGATACTGACTTCTGTGTGTTGATTTTGCAGCCTGCAACTTGACTGAATTTGTTGATCAGTTAGAGGAGTTCTTTGGTAGAGTCTTTTGGTTGCTCTCTATATAAAACCATGTCATCTGCAAATAGGGACAATTTTATTTTCTCCTTTCCAGTTTGGATGCCCTTTAATTTCTTTCTCTTGCCTAATTGTTCTGGCTAGAAGTTCTAGTACTCTGTTGTACAAAAGTGGTGAGACTGGACATCCTTGTTTTGTTCCAGTTCATAGGGAAAAAGCTTTTCTTCCCCATTCAGTATATTAGCTGTGGATTTGTCAAAAACAGCCTTTACTGTATTAAGATACTTTCCTTTTAAACCTAATTTGTTGAGAGTTTTTATCATGGAGGGGTATTAAATTATATCAAATGCTTGTTTGTGTGTGTATCACAATGATCAAGGTTTGTTTTTTTTTCATTTCATTCTGTTGATGTGATGTATCACATTTATTGATTTGCATATATTACCTCCCTGGGACAAATTCTACTTGATCATGGTGTATAATCCCATTAATGTGCTGTTGGATTCTGTTTGCTACTATTTTATTGAGGATTTTTGAATCTATACTCATCAGGGATATCAGCCTGTAGTTTTCTTTTTTGTGTGTCTTTGCCTAGTTTTGGTATCAGGGTAATGCTGGCCTAATAGTATGACTTTGGAAGAATTCCATCCACTTCAATTTTGTGACACGGTTCAAGAAAGATTATTAGTTCTTAAAATGTCTGGTAGAATTCACCAGTAAGGCCATCTGGTCCAGTGCTTTTCTTTTCTTTTGAGGATTTTTATTACTTATGCAATCTCATTATTTGTTGTTGGCCTATTCAGTTTTCTATTTTTTCTTGATTCAGTCTTGGTAGGTCATATGCATGAAGAAATTTATCCATTTCTTCTAGGTTTGCTAATTTATTGGCATATAGTTGTTCATAATAGTCTCTACTGATCTTTTTGTATGTCTGTGGTATCAGTTGTAATGTCTCCTTTTGCATTTCTGACTATTTATATGGGTCTTTTCTCTTTTTTCCTTGGTTAGTCTAGCTAATGGTTTGTCAATTTTTTTATCTTTTAAAAAAACCAACATTTTGTTTGATTAATATTTTTATTGTATATTTGTCTCAATTTTATTTATTTATGCTTTGGTATTTATTATTTCTTTTCTTCTACTTATTTTGGGCTTGGTTTGTTTTTACTTTTGTAGCTCCTCAAGGTGCAGTGTTAAGTAGTTTATTTGAAATCTTCCTAATTTTTTTATGTAGGCATATATAAACTTTCTTTTTAATACTGTCTTGGCTGTGCACCATAGGTTTTGGTATGTTGTGTTTCTGTCTTCATTTATTTCAAGAATTTTTTTATTTTAATTTATCAATATACAATGTAGTTGATTTTCACATCCCTTTACCAATTCCTCTTCCCCCCGTCAACATCGTATATGTTCACTTGTCTTAACAAGCTCAAGGAATTTTTGTGATTGTTGTGTCTTCTCCCCCCACCACCATTTACTTGTTTGTATGTATATACATACATATATATACATATACATATACATATACATACATATACATATACATATATATACATACATATATATACATACACATACATATATATATATTTATTTATCTATTTATTTATTTATTTATTTTTAGCTCCCACAAATAAGTGAGAACATGCAGTATTTCTTTCTGTTTTTTTGACTAATGGGTACAAAACTATGCTATCTAACCTAAGTGAATGATCACTCAGCATGTGCATGTATTGAAACACACTGTACTCCACAATCTGAACAAGCAAATGCTATAATATTTTGAATTTTAAAAAAAGAAAGGTTTTGATTTTCTTCTTAATCTTTTTTTTGACCCATTGGTTGTTCAGGAGCACATTGTTTAATTTTCATGGATTTGTGTAGTCTCAAAAACTATTCTTGTTATCAATTTCTAGTTTTATTCCATTATGGTTACAAAAACTATTTGACATAATTTCAGTTTTTTTTGAATGTGTTGAGCCTTATCTTATGGTTTAACATATAGTCAATCCTGGAGAATAATCCATGTGCTGATGAAAAGAATGTGTATTGTGCCACTGTTGGATGAAATGCTCTGAAAATGTCTGTTAGGCCCATCTGGCTATGGAGCTATTTAAATTCAGTATTTCTTTATTGATACTGTCTCAATGCTCTGTCCAATGCTGAAAGTAGGGTGTTAAAGTCCCCAACTGTTATCATGTTGGTGTCTATCTTTCCCTTTAGAACTGATAATATTTGCTTTACATATATGGGTGCTCCGGTATTGGGTACATATATATTTATAAGTGTTATAGCTTCTTGTTGTATTGACTTCTTTACCATTATATAATGCCCTTCTTTGTCTCTTAGTATGGATTTTGATTTAAAGTCTGCCTTATCTGATATAACTACTCCTACTTGCTTTTGTTTTCTATCTGCATGGAATATCTTTTTCCATTCCTTCACTTTCAGTCTATATGTGTCTTTTTAGGTAAGGTGTGTTTCTTGTAGGCAGCATATGGATGGGTCATGGTTTTTTTAGCCATATCTAGATGTAAGACTCCCCTAAGCATTTCCTGTAAGGCTGGTCTAGTGGTGATGAATTCTCTTAATTTTTTTCTTATCTGAATGTATGAGTTTGTTTTTGTTAATTATAACAGAGTATACACAACTGGGTAATTTATGAAGAAAATTAAATTTACTTCCGACAATTTTGGAGCCTGGGAAGTCTAAGATTCAAGGAACACATCTGGTGAGGGCCTTCTTCTTGGTGTTGACTCTCTATGGCAGCATGGAGTTACACTTGGTGAGAACTGGCATGAGCAAGAGATAGTCCTAACCTTCTCACTCTCTGTCTTTATAAAGCTATCAGAACCATGCCCATGAAACCTATTAAACCATCAAACCATTACTGTATGAATGGATTAATCCATTCACAAGGACACAGTCCTCACAATCTAATCCTCTCCTAAAAGCCCCACTTATCACCACCATATTGGGTGTTAAGTTCTAGTATAAACTTGGGGTACATTCAAACCACAGCACTGAAAGAGACTATTTCTCTTTCATTCCTGAAGAGTAGCATTGCTGGGTATAATATTCTTGGCTGATGGGTTTTTTTCTTTCAGTACTTTGACTATATCACCCCATTCTCTCCTGGCCTGTAGGGTTTCTGCTGAGAAGTCTGCTGTTAATCTAGGGCAGTCCCCTTATATGTGACATGGTGCTTTTCTCTTGCTATTCCCTTTTCAGTCAACTTGACAATTTCTGATTATTTAGGATCAGTTACTGGAGCATTATTGTGTTTCTTTGGCAGTGGCATGTTCCTTGTTTTTTCATGTTTCTTGTTTCTCTGTGTTGATATCTGTGCATCTGGTGCAATAGTCACCTGTTTGAATTTTGTAGATGACTTGCGTGGGGAAAGATTTTCACCCATAAATGCAGTCTAGGGTGTCAACTGGGTACCTTAAAATGGCTTTGCTCCTGATGGGTGTAATAGTGAAGGCTGTAGTTTCACACTATGTCTGCGAGTGACTCGGCAGCTATATTAGTCCGTTTCTCTTGCTTATAAAAAAATACTTGGAACTGGGCAATTTATAAAGAAAACAAAATTTATTGCTTATAGTTTCTGATGATGGGAAGTCCAAAGTCCAGGGAACACATCTGGTGAAGGACTTCGTGGTGGCAACAGTGACCCAGGAGACTCACATGGAGGAGTAGGGACAGAGATAGTTCCTCATGTATTCTCCTTTTAAAGCCCTCAGAACCATGCCCCTGACCGCCATTATCAATTCATTCACTATGGTATGGTGCTACAATCTAATCACCTCTTCAAGGCACCAGCTTTCAACTACCATGGTAGGATTTCTCAACATCAACAGTTACAGAGGGGATTAAGTTTTGGGGGGACATTCAACCCAAGGCATTCTGCCCCCAGACCCCCCAAAACTCATGTCCTTTTCACATACAAATACATTCATTTTATCCCCAAAGTCTTAACTGTCAAATCATGTACCTTGATTGCATGTTCAACGTCTTCTGCATGCTGGTGCTGGGCTTGGGTCCCCAAGTCCTCAGGCAGCTCTGCTTCTATGGATTTCCTCGTCTCAGGTGCTGCTTTAGCTTCACAGGCTGTCCTTGCATGCTGGTAGCTCTACAATTCTGGGGTCTCCATGGTGGGCCTGCTCTCATAGCTCCACTAGGCATGGAGCTAATGGGGTTTCTCTGCTGCAACTCCAACCCCACGTTTCTGGTCAGCATTGCTCTAGTGAAGGCTGTCTGTGGTGACTCCATCCCTGCAACAAATCTCTTCCTGGACCCCCAGGCTTTTCCATACATCCTTTGAAATTGTGGTGAAGGTACCCAAGCCTTCACAGCTCTGTCATTCTGCAAGCCTGTGGACCTAACACCACATGGATGCTGCCAAGTTTTTTGGTTTGTATTTTCCAAAATTGCAGGTCCAGCAAAACCTGGGGCCAATTTAGCCACAGTTGGAGCAGCCAAAGCAGCTGGGGTGCTGGTGTGGGGAGTAGCATCCCAAGGTAGCCCTGGACAGCGAGCCCATGGAGGATGCCTCAGACTATTCCCCAAGACCATTCTGTCTCCCTAGGCCTCTAGGCATGTAATGGAAATCGCAGCTTCCAAGATCTCTGAAACGCCTTCAAGGACTTTTTTGCTTTCTCTTCATAATCTCTTTCCTCTGTACTAATCTCCTTAGCAAACAGTCCCTGGCCTACACCACTGAATTGTTCTCTTGAAAATGCTCTCTGCTTCTCTACCACATGTCTAGGATGCAAATTTTCTAAACCTTTATGCTCTGCTTCCCTTTTAAATTCTGGCTTTACATCATGCCTTTGCCACCATAACTCAACAAAGTCTGTTCCTGAATGTTTTGCTGCTTAGAAATTTCTTCTGCCAAATTCCATGGGTCAGCACCTTTAAGTTCCACACAAGTCCCATATACTTTTGGGCATAAACAGAATGTAGCCAAATACCTTGCCAGTTCATAGCAAGGGTGATCTTTGCCCCAGTTTCCAAAAATTTCCTCTCATTTACATCTGAGATCTCTCAGTATGGCCTTTACTGTCCATATTTCTATCAGCATTTGGTCACCACCATTTAACCAGTCTTTAAGAAGTTCCAAACGTTCTCTGGTTTTCTTGTCTTCTAAACTCCCACCAGCAGTTAGGTTTTTTTCTATACTGCTCCTTTAATTCTTCTAGCCTTTCCTCAACACCCAGTTCTAAGGCTACTTCTGCATTTTCAAATATTTGCTATAAGCAACAGCCCACTTCTCAGGTACCAATTTTCTGTATTAGTCCATTTCTGTTCCTTATAACAAAATACTTAGAACTGGGTAATTTATAAAGAAAATGAAATTTATTGCTTACAGTTTTTGAGGCTGGGAAAGTCCAAAGTCCAGTGAACACATTTGGTGAAGGCCTTGGTGGTGGCAACAGTGGCCCAGGGGTCTCACATGGCAGAAAATGGTGGAGCAGAGAGAGACTAACCTTCTCATGTGCTAGCCTTTTAAAGTCCTCAGAACCATGCCCCTGAAAACCATTATTAATCCATTCACTATGGCATGGTCCTACAAACTAATTATTTCTTCAAAGCCCCATCTTTCAGTTACCCTAATAGGATTTCTCACCCTCAACAGTATCAGAGGAATTAAGTTTTGGGGGGACATTCAAACCAAGGTAGAGGCATATGCCTGGAAGATTTGTGGTGGTGGCAGCACAGCTTTACCTAGGGTGGGCTCATTGGGATAGTCTTCAAGCTGGGGTTGTGCACATCCACACTGTGGGTCAGTCATCTTGTGAGCTGTCTCATTGGGCATGAAGTTGCTGGATTGATTTCCAGGCTGCATGTGTGCACATATGTTTTGTCTGGGTCTCCAGGACTGGTTTGCCTGTGGCAGGATCACCCTGCTGATTCTGTGACCAGGGGTGGGCCTGCCAGGGACATATCAGCCTAGCTGTTTCTCACTAGGATGTGCATCTGTGTGATGGCTCAAAAATTCAGGGGCATGTCCACCAGGGGCATGGCACGTTGGCTATTTCTCTGAGCTGGGGTGTAGGCATGCTTTGGCCTGGCTAGCTGGGTACAAATCTGCTGGTGGTCCATCTGTTATGCCACTTCTCAGATCCATTAGTGAGGTTGTGCTTCCCTAGGCAGTTTGGGAGCATGTCTGCCAAGGGTGGGACTGCTGAGCTGCTTCTCAGGCAGTGGTGAGGCCACTAGATGTTCATGCAGAGAAGGAGCCGAGCCAGCCTCTTTTTAGATGATGGGTGAGGCCATTAGGCAGGCCTACAGGAAGGGGAACAGAGTAATTTATTTAAAAAATGAAATTTTCTTCATAAATAATTACCCATCCATTTCACAGTTAGTGAGAGAGGTCCTGAAATGAGGCTTCAGAGAGAGTGCCGCTTCCCAGGTACTGGCAAGATCAGGAAGCCAGCCTGTTGAGAGGGAGCCTGGCCAGCCACTTCTTGGGTGGTAGGGGTGGTCACAAAGCTGGCCTGCCTAGAGGGGGCCTGGCCAGCTGCTTCTCAGACTGTACGTGAGGCTGCTAGGCAGGCCTGTAGAGACAGGGCCAGGCCAGCCACCTCTCAGGTAGTGGGTATGGTTGGGAAACCAGCCTGCCAAGAGGAGCCCTGGCCAGCAACTTTTTAAGTGATGGGCTAAACCTCTAAGTGGAAATAATGAGGGCAAAACCACCTGGCCATTTCTCCAGGAAGGCATGGATGCACCTTATTTCCACTTGCTGAGGATGTGCTCATTAGGATGGGGACCCATGAACTGTTTTTCCAGGTTAGGAGCTGCACACACAGAATTCAACCGACTGTCAGGGTGTGAAGGGGTAGGGGAAGGAAGAGGGGCAGTCCACCAGAGGCAGGTCTATCTGTCTCATATCTGGCAAGGGACGTGGGGATGCATCAGTTCAACAGGCCTGGTGTTGATTTCCCAGATATGCAGAAGTAGAGTCACTTCAACTCCTGGGCCTAGGCTCTGAGCTGCCATGGTCATGGCATTGTAGCTACCCATGTGAGTACTTTGGGATGAGGGCAGAGCCTCAAGGCTGGGGAAGCACAGTGGCTACAGGCAGGGCACACTCCTGCAGTGGCTCTGGTTTCAAAATGCCCCATACTGCATTAGCTTGGGTCATGAGGGTAGAGGGTGGAGAGTGCACTGTATGTGCTCTTGTTCTAGAGTGATGCAGTGCATGTATTCTAGAACACTCCCCAAACTTGGTTCCAGGTTTGCAGGGGTTAAGGAATCCTTCTGCAGTAGGAACTGCAGGCCTCTGTGGTAAGGATGGGGATTGGTGTGGGCCCTTGTCCTACCTTTTCACTGTAAGGGAAAGTTTGTCCTGTACTGATCCCAGTGTCAGAGACATGGCAGCTTAGGCCATGTGCCTGTCTCTCCTCTCTGTGTTGCCATCCTGTGTTTTCATGTTCCATATGGATCTCACCAGTCTCCTGTTGCTCTGCTGCACTCTCCCACAGAAGCTCCCCAAGAAAGTGTTTCTGAAGACGTAAAGCACATAAACAGACATAGCACACTATAAAGGAATAGACTGATAAATCAATCTGGGTTAATATCAAGAACTTTTACCAAAAGTCACCATAGTGAAAACAAACTATCCAAAAAGGAAATTAAGAAAACAGTCCAATTTACAATAGTATCAAAAAGAATAAAACAGGGGATAAAAAGAGGTGAAAGACTGTATACTGAAAATTACAAATCACTGATGAAAGAAATTAAAGAAGACACAAATAAATGGAAAGATTATATGTTAATGGATTGGTAGAATTAATAATGTTAAAATGTCCATATTACTCAAAGTGATTTACAGATTCAGTGCAATCCCTAACAAAATTCAATGGCATTATTTTTTACAGAAATAAAAAAAATGCAAAAATGTATATGCAACCATGAAAGACCCTGAATAGCCAAAGAAATCTTGAGAAAGAAAAAGAGAGCTAGAGTGTGTCATGACTTCAAAATGTATTACAAAGCTAAAATAAGTAAAACAGTGTGGTGCTAACATGAAAACAGACATAAAAACCAATGTGATAGAACATAGAGCTTAAAAATAAACCTATACATATTCACTCAACTGATCTTTAACAAAGATGCCAAGTTCACAAAATGAGGAAAGGATAGTTTCTTAAACACATGATGCTGAAAAATTGGATATCCACATTTAAAATAATAAAACCATACACAAAAATCAACTCAAAATGGATTAAAGATTTTAATGTAAGAATAAAAACTGTAAACCTCAAGAAGAAAATGTGGGAAAAAAGCTTCATGACATTGGGCTTGGCAATGATTTCTAAGATAAGACACCTAAAGCACAAGCACAAAAAGCAAAATTAGTCAAGTGGGACTGCATCAAATTAAAAAGCTTCTGTACAGCAAAATAAACAACCAACAAAGTGAAAAGCAACCTCTAAAAAATTGGAGAAAATACTTGCCAACCATATGTCTGATAAGGCATTAATTTTCAAATACAGAAAGAAGTCCTACAAACCAATAGCATGATAACCTGATTTAAAAATGAGCAAAGGAGCCCTAACCCAGCAGACCTTGTGGTAACCCAGGCAGGCAAGGCCTGCCCCTGAGATACCTGCCATGCCACTGCTAAGGGCAGCCAAGTGTCGGCAACATCCCCTCCCACTGCTGCAGACACCAGTGCAGAAGGAGTGGACCGTGACAGCCTCTGCCACAGCAACTGCTGCTATAAGGATGGCTTGCTGCCAAAACACAGCCACCATTGCCTCACAGGTTTCCTGGTGACTATTTATCTGCAGAGACAGAATGAGTGTCACAAGTGGAGCCCAGGGAAAGAGGAAAGAAAAAAGAGAAAACACATCCAGGGTCACCCATTCAAATCGAGGAGCACTAGTATACCCCAGTGCCCCCAGTAGAGTCAGGATGAGCTAGTCACAGTGCCAACAGTCCTGCCCAAGAACACCCACTATAACCTAAGAGTGACAAGACTCTAAGGCACTATCCCCTAAAACTCGAGAGCTTTCCCATGTCCTGACAAACCAGTAGAGTGTCACCAACCTCAGCAAAGAAATAATAAGTGTCCAAGGGAATAAATCACAGAGGCACTCTCACACAAATCCAACACTAAATTTGGCCAAAACACATTCAGCATCTCTAAATGATGGCGTCTGCCTGTATTCAATTCTAAAACACCCCATTAAACCATCATTATAAAATACACCTGCAAGAGGAGCTCCCTCTCTGCTAACTCCACTCCAGAGTACCAGAAAAAGTAACTTCTCTACCAGATGACTAAACACCAATGTAGAGATACTAGAAATATGAAAAAAAAAAAAAAGAAAATATGACACTACCAAAGGGATATAATAACTCTCAAGTACCAGATCCTGTAGAACAGGAAGTTCTTGAAATGACTGACAAAGAATCTTGACCAACAATTCTAGGGAAACTAAATGAGATACAAGAAAACTCAGACAACACAGTGAAATGAGAAAAAGTATACAGGACCTGAGAGAGGAAATGTACAAAGAAATCAGTGTCCTGAAAAAGAATGTAGCAGACCTTATGGAGCTGAAGGATTCATTCAATGAAATAAAAAACACAAAAGAGAGCTTAAACACCAGGCTAGAACAAGCAGAAGAGAGAATTTGTGATCTTGAAGATGGCCTGTTCAAAATAACACAGGCAGACAAATAAAAGAAAAGAAAGGAGAATTTAAAAAGTTAAAGAAAATCTAAGAAAGAGAGCAGACAACTTTAAGTGCTCTAATATCGGAATCATGGGTATTCCAGAAAGGGAGGAAAAAGGGAATGGCATTGAAAACATATTCAAAGAAATAGTAGTGAAAAACTCCCCATGTATAGGGAGAGATACAGATCTTCAGATTCAGGAAACTCAAAGATCCTCAAACACAGTCAACCCAAAAAGGTCCTCTCCAAGACATGTTATAGTCAAATTGGCAAAACTCAAAGACAAAGAGAGAATCTTCAAAGCTGCAAGAGAGAAGTGTCAAGTCACCTATAACAGAGCCCCTATCAGACTAACATCAGATTTTTCATCAGAAACACTAAAAGCCAAAAGAGAATGGGAAGATATATTCAAAATACTAAAAGACAAAAATTGCCAGCCAAGAATACTTTACCCAGCAAGGCTGTCCTTCTGAAATAAAAGACAAACAGTGTATTTCCCAGAAAAATGAAAACTGCAGGAGTTCACTAGCACATGACCAGCCATACAAGAAGTTCTCAAGGGAGTACTGTATTTGGAACCTGAAAAACAACTATCACTACCATCAATACTCAAGAAAGAATAAAACTCACCAGTAAAACAAAAATACAAACAATAAATAGAAAAGAAGTTTATCTACTATCCCAAGAAACCAACAAACACAGAAGACAAACAGTAAATCAGAAAGAAAGGAACAAAAGATATTCAAAACATCCAAACAAAAATCAGTAAAATGCCAGGATTAAATCAAAAACTTTCAATAATAACTCTTAATGGAAAAGGATTAAATTCCTGACACAAAAGACACAGACTGAATGACAGGATTAAAAACATGGACCAAAATATATGCTGCCTTCAAGAGACTCACCTCACCTATAAAGACACACATAGACTAAGAGTGAAAGGATGGAAGCAGATATACCAGGCAAATAGAAACAAAAATGAGCTGGAGTAGCTGCTGTTACATCAGATAAAACAGACTTTAAACCAAAAATCTTAAGATAAAGAAGGCAACTATATAATGATAAAAGGATCTATCCTGCAAGAAGAAATAACAATCATAAACATATATGCAATATTGGAGCAGCCAGAAATATAAAGCAAATACTATTAGACCTAAAGAAAGAGATAAACACTAATACCATAATAGCGGGGGACCTGAACACCCCACTCTCCACATTGCACAGGTCATCCAGGCAAAACAATCAGTGGAGAAACACAAGATCTAAACAACACTTCAGACCAATTGGACTTGGCAGATATCTACAGAACATTTTATCCAACAACCTCAGAAAATTCATTCTTCTCATCAACACATGGAACATTCTCCATGACAGACCACATGTTAGGTCACAAATCAAGTCTCAACATTAGGCAAAAAATTGGAATTATTCCATGTATTTCTTCAGATCACAATGGATTAAAACTAGAAATCAATAGCAAATGAAACTCTGGAAACAATACAAATACATGGAAATTGAACAACATTCTACTTAATGACATATAGGTACAGGAAGAAATTGAACAGGAAATCAAATAATTTATTGAAACTAATGAAAATAATGACACATCATACCAAAATCTGTGGTATATTACAAAAACAGTACTAAAGGGGAAATTTATTGCAATGGATGCTTACCTCAGAAGAATGGTAACAAGAACAGTCCAAAACCAAAATTAGTAAACAGAAAGAAATAATTGAGATTAGAGCAGAACTAAACGAAATAGAAACCCAGAAATGATGCAAAAGATCAGTGAACAAAAAGTTGGTTTTTCAAGAAGCTAAATAAAATTGACAAGTCTTTAGGTAAACTAACTAAAAAAAGAAGAGAGAAGACAAAAAAATAAAAATTAGAAATGAAAAAGAAGATATTACAAACAATACCTCAGAAACAAAGTAATCATTACAGACTACATAAACAACTATATGCCAATAAATTTGAAAATCTGGAAGAACTGGATAATTTCTCAACACATACAAACTACCAAGACTGAACCAAGAAAACAAAAAATCTGAACAGACCAATAACAATCAAAGAGTTTGAAGCTGTTATCAGCAGTTTCCCAACAAAGAGAAGCCCAGCACTGGATGGCTTCACTGCAGAATTCTACCAAACCTTAAAAGAAGAATTAATACCAATTCTCTACAAACTATTCCAAAAAATTGAAACAGAGGCCATTCTCTCAAACTCATTCTATGAGGGAAACACCACCCTGATACCAAAATCAGAAGAAGACACAAGAAAAAAATAAAACTACAGGCCAATATCTTTGACAAATATAGACGCAAAAATCCTCAACAAAATATTAGCTAATAGAACACAGCAATCCATACATAAAATTATACACCATGATCAAGAGGGATTCATCCCAGGGATACAAGTTTGGTTCAACATACGCAAGTCAATAAATGTGATACACCACATCAACAAACTCGAAGACAAAAACCATGTGATCATCTCTATAGATCCTGAAAATTTGGCAAAATTCAACAACATTCATGATAAAGACTCTATAAATAAGGTATAAAAGGAAAATATCTCAACACAATTAAAGTCATAAATGACAAACCTACTGCTAATATCATCCTGAATGGAAAAAAGTTGAAAGCTTTCCCTTAAGAACAGAAACAAGACAAGAATGCCCACTCTCACCACTCGTATTCAACATAGTGTTGGAAGTACTAGCCAGAGCAATCAGGGAAGAGAAAGAAAAAAAGGGCATCCAGATTGGAGGAGATGAAGTCAAATTGTCCCTGTTGGCAGATTATATGATCCTGTATATAGAAAAACCTGAAGACTCTACAAAAGTACTCTTAGAATTGATAAATGATTTCAGCAAAGTTGCAAGATAGAAAATCAACATGCAAAAATCAGTAGCATTTTTATACTCCAATAATGAACTAGAAGAAAAAGAAATCAAGATAGCCAGACCATTTATAATAGTCACCAAAAAATGAAATATCTAGGAATAGAGTTAACCAAGGATGTGAAAAATCTCTACGATGAGAACTGCAAACCACTGTTGAGAGAAATTAAAGAAGACACAGAAGATAGAAAGATATCCCATGCTCTTGGATTGGAAGAATTAACATTTTGAAAATGTCCATACTACCCAAAGTGATTTACAGGTTCAGTGCAATCCCCATCAAAATGCCAATGACATTCTTCTCAGAAATGGAAAAAACAATTCAAACATTCATATGGAATAACAAAAGACCATGAATAGCAAAACAATTCTGAGAAAAAAATTAAAGCCTGAGGCATAACACTACCTGACTTTATACTACGAGGCTATAGTAGCCAAAACAGCATGGTACTGGCAAAAAAACAGACACACGGACCAATGGAACAGAATAGAGAACCCTGCAATTGGCCCACACACCTAGAGCTTATCTGATCTTTGACAAAGTCACCATGAACACAGAGTGGGGAAGAGACTGCCTCTTCAGTAAATGGTGCTCAGAAAACTAGACGTCCATATGTAGAAGAATGAAACTAGACCCATACCTCTCACCATATACCAAAATCAACTCAAAATGGATTAAAGAATTAAATATACATCCTGAAACAAACAAACAAAAAGCTCCTAAAAGAAATTATATGGGAAACACTTCAGGAAGTAGGATCAGGAGTAGACTTTATGAATACGACCCTAAAAGCACAGGGAACCAGAGGAAAAATAAACAAACAGGATTATATCAAACTAAAAAGCTTCTGCACAGCAAAAGAAACAACAGAACAAAAAGACAACCAAAAGAGTGGGAGAAAATATTGGAAAATATACATCTGACAAGGGATTAATATCAAGAATATATAAGGAACTCAAACAACTTAACAGCAAAAAAACAAGTAACCCAGTTAAAAAATGGGCAAAGGAGTTGAGTAGGCATTTTCTCAAAGGAATATATACAAAGGACCAATAGACACATGAAAAAATGCTCAATATCAGTCAACATTTGGGAAATGCAAATCAAAACCACTTTGAGATATCATCTCACTCCAGTTAGGATGGCAAATATCCAAAAGACTGAGAATAATAAATGCTAGTGAAGATGTGGATAAAAGGGACTCCTCCTACACTGCTGGTGGGTCTACCAAATGGTGGTGCAGCTTTTACAGAAAATGGTATGGAGATTCTCCAAACAATTATAGACTGATCTACCATATGACCCAGGTATCCCACTGCTGGGTAAATACCCAAAGGAATGGAAATCATCATGTTGAAGGGATACCTGCACTCCCATGTTTATTGCAGCACTATTTACAATAACCAAGAGACAGAACCAGCCTAAATGCCCATCATTGGAGGAGTGAATAAGGAAAATATGGTATATCTACACAATGGAATACTAAAGTGCTGTAAAAAGAAGGAAATACTACCATTCACAGCAATATGGATGGACTTAAAGAAAATAATGTATTAAGTAAAATAAGCCAGGCACATAAAGAGAAATACCACATGTTCTCACTTATATGTGCAAGCTAATAAAAATAAATAAATATACAAACAAATAAAGGGGGGGGAGACACAACAAACACAATAATTCCTTGAACTTGTTAAGATAAATGAACAGATATGAGATTGATCATGGGGAGGGGGAGAGGGAGGGGGGAAAGGAGGAATTGGTAAAGGGACACAAAAATCATCAACATTGTATATGGATAATTAAAAAATTAAAAATTAGGCAAAGAACTTGAATATCTAAATGGCCAACAGGTGTATGAAAAGATGCTTAAATGGTCACCAGGTGTATGAAAAGATGCTCAAATGGCCAACAAGTGTATGAAAAGATGCTCAGTGTCACTAATCACTAGGAAAATGCAAATCAAAACCACAGTGAATATACCACCCCACACCTGCTAGGATGCCTATTATCAAAAAAAGAAGAGATAGTAAATGTTGGAAAGTATGTGAAGAAATTAGTATTCTTGTACATGGTGGGAATGTAAAATGGTACAGCTGCTATGGAAAATAGAATGGAAGTTCCTCAGAAAATTAAAAATAGAAGTACAGCTCTTTTGCTTCTGGGTATATATCCAAAATAATTGAAATCAGGATCGGAAAGATTTTTATACACTCACGTTTATTGCAGCATTATACACAATATCCCAGAGATGTGAACAACCTAAATGTCCATCCAAAAATGAATGAGTAAAGAAAATGTGGTATACCCATACAATGGAATATTATTCAGCTTTAACAAAGAAGGAAAGAAGGAAATCCTGCCATAAGGCAGAACGTGGATGAACCTAGAGGGCATTATGCTAAATGTATTCATCTGTTTTTCTTGCTTATAACAAACTACATTGAACTGGGTAATTTATAAAGAAAATGAAATTTATCGCTTACAGTTTCTGAGGCTGGGAAGTCCAAAGTCCACCTGATGGTGGTGACAGCGACCCAGGGGTCTCACATTGCAAGATGGTGGAAGCAGAGAGAACAGAGCGAGCAAGAGAAAGACAGACTCTCCTCTCCTTTTAAAGCACTCGGGGAGAGTTTCAAGATGGCGGCGGCTGCTGCGGCTGGCGCGGAGTAGCTGAGGTGGAAAAGGTGGCCACTGGGCCTCAGGCAGCCGGGAAACTTGTGGACCTTCCTCTGGCCATCTCTTAAGGGAGGACTGCTGCTGCTGGCCGGTCGTGGGGGCTCAACGCCACTTTGCCCCCGGCAGGAGAGGCTGCCTCATTTACAGGCAACAGCTTTGAAGTGTGGAGCAGGAAAAGAACTGATTCTTAGCTGCAAAAGTGAGTCTTGAAACAGGGAACACGGCGCCAGGGCTGCTGTGGATGCAGCCAGGATCCCGGAGGCTGGGGCCGCACTGAAGGCGGCCAGCTGCCCTATTCAGGATTCGAGGTTTCATGCCGGCATTAAAGAAGATTCCTGGGAGCGCCCGAGCGGCGCCGCGACTGAACAGCCCGAGGCGGCAGCGCTGAGAACACGGAAGGCAACAAACCAGAGACAGAGCGAGCGCCCGACCTGGCACAGCACTGTGAGTGATCCCTGGCTGAGCTCTGTTCGGGGGGTGAATGCCCACGCGGCTTCCGCCTGCACCACCAGGCCACTCACTGCCCCGGTGCTGCCTCCATTTTCCCAGGTGCGGGCAGCTCCGCCCTGCTCGGCCATCACTGAGCCCATTTGCTTGGCCTGGCGCGGGGCTTTCCGGACCCTGCGGGCCGACCTCCTCTCCCACTCCCTCCGCGGTTCTCTGGCAGGACTGGGGGTGTGGGGCATCCCGACCAGTTTTGGGAGGGCTAGGAAGTACGGGCGGGCCGACTGTCACTCCACCACACCCTGGACTCCGGCCCCGGTAAACTTCCTGTTACTGGGAGGCAGATACCATCTCTGCGACCACCAGTTTGGAAAAAAGCCTAACGAATTTCTGGTTGGGAATAGTGCGGTAGGAGAGTTCCCAGGTCCGCTTGAACCTGCTGGAGAGCAGGCTGCAGGCGGGCACTAGACTCGGTTTATACCGGGGGGATACAAAGGTGAACAAGACCCGAGAAAGATCTACACAGTGCTACAAAGGCACCCAGAGAGACCGGTCGTCTGTGCCTAGCAGAAACCTGGTAGACTTCCTGGGCGAGGCGGTGCTGAGCAGGGTCTTGAAGGCCCAGCTGATAGACGAGGGGTGCAGAAGACACGCCCCAGCCCAGCACAGTGTGCACAGAGGGGGCAGACGTGCGGCCAGGGAGGCGGAGTCTCGACAGAAACCACACACCCGGTGAGGTCGCCACTGCACGATCTAACAGCCTGGGCCAGAGCACACGGAACAGGGAGAAGTCCTGCACAGGAAGTGAAAGCTCAACAGAGATCACACACCCTGTGGTACGTGATCCACCAGCCCAGCAGAGTACAAGCTGACCAGAAAGGTGGATCCCCGGAGAAGCCCAAGACCCGAGGCAACCACACACACAAGACACTAGAGGCCAACTGAGCAGTCACGGCGGGAGCCATACCAAATTGGCAACCACAGCAACATCCTAGTTAGTCATTAGTCTTAAACCGGTGGACTGTGAAACCCCCTGCAACAATGAATAAACACCAAAAAAAAGACACCAGAAATACAAAAAATCAAGAAAGTACACCACCAAAAGTTAATAAATCTCATACTCTAGATCCTATAGAACAAGAAGCCCTTGAAATAACTGACAAGGAATTTCGAGTGATAATTCTAAGGAAACTGAATGAGATACAAGAAAACTCAGCTAGACATCATGATGAAATGAGGAAAAGTATACAGGATCTGAAAGAGGAAATATACAAGGAAATCAATGTCCTGAAAAAAAATGTAGCAGAACTTGCTGAACTGAAGAAGTTATTCAGCGAAATAAAAAACACAACGGAGAGTTTAACCAGCAGGCTTGTCGAAGTTGAAGAGAGAACCTCTGAACTTGAAGATGGGCTGTTTGAAATAACACAAGCAGACAAAAAGAAAGAAAAAAGAATCAAGGACATGGAAGAAAATCTGAGAGAGATATCAGACAACCTCAAGCGCTCAAATATCCGAGTCATGGGTATTCCAGAAGGGGAGGAAAATGGAGAGTCCATTGAAAACATATTCAAAAAAATAGTGGCAGAAAACTTCCCAGGTATAGGAAAAATCACAGATCTTCAGATCCAGGAAGCTCAACGATCTCCAAACGTATTCAACCCAAAAAGGCCTTCTCCAAGACATGTCATAGTCAAATTGGCAAAACTCAGAGACAAAGAGAGAATCTTAAAAGCTGCAAGAGAGAAGCGTCAAATCACCTATAAGGGAGCCCCAATCAGGTTAACATCAGACTTTTCATCACAAACCCTAAAAGCTAGAAAGGAATGGGATGATATTTTCAAAATACTAAAAGACAAAGATTGCCAGCCAAGAATACTCTACCCTGCAAGGCTATCCTTCAGAAATGAGGGGCAAATAGTATATTTCTCAGACAAACAAAAACTGCGGGAGTTCACTACCACAAGACCACCCTTACAAGAAATCCTCAAGGGAGTACTGGGTTTGGTTCCTGAAAAATAACTACCACTGCCATAAAAACCTAAGAAAAATCTAAACCCGCTAGTACAATAAAAATGGCATTCATGAAGAGAAAACAAGCTAACAAAAACACTATCTACAACCTAAGGAACCAACAAACAAAGAAACCAAACAGTAAATCAGAAAGCAAGGAACAAAAGACACCTAAGACAACCAAACAACCAATAAAATGCTAGGAATAAATCAACACCTTTCAATAACAACTCTTAATGTTAAAGGCTTAAATTCCCCAATTAAAAGACACAGACTGGCTGACTGGATCAAAAAACAGGACCCAACTATATGCTGCCTACAAGAGACCCACCTCACCCATAAAGATTCACACAGACTAAGAGTGAAAGGATGGAAAAAGATTTACCATGCAAACAGAAAAGAAAAACGAGCTGGAGTGGCTATTCTTGTATCTGACAAAATAGACTTTAAACTAAAAACCATAAAAAGAGACAATGAGGGACACTACTTAATGATAAAAGGACTGATCCATCAAGAAGACATAACAATCATAAATATGTACGCACCCAATGTTGGAGCAGCCAGATTTATAAAACAAACTCTATTAGACCTAAAGCAGGAAATAGACACTAATACCATAATAGCAGGGGACCTGAACACTCCACTGTCAATATTAGACAGATCATCTAGGCAAAGAATCAGTAGAGAAACACAAGATCTAAACAAGACTCTAGACCAATTGGAATTGGCAGATATCTACAGAACTTTCCACCCAACAACCTCAGAATATTCATTCTTCTCATCAGCACATGGATCATTCTCCAGGATAGATCACATATTAGGTCACAAATCAAGTCTCAGTAAATTCAAAAAAATTGGAATTATCCCATGTATCTTCTCAGACCACAATGGATTAAAACTAGAAATTAATAACAAACAAAACTCTGGAAACTATACAAACACATGGAAATTAAACAGCATTCTACTTAATGACATATGGGTCCAAGAAGAAATCAAGCAGGAAATCAAAAAGTTTATTGAAACTAATGAAAACAATGATACATCATACCAAAACCTGTGGGATACTGCAAAAGCAGTATTGAGGGGAAAATTTATTGCATTAAATGCTCACTTCAGAAGAATGGAAAGATGGCAAGTGAACAACCTAACACTTCACCTTAAAGAACTAGAAAAACAAGAACAATCCAATCCTAAAGTTAGCAGACGGAAAGAAATCATTAAGATCAGAGCAGAACTGAATGAAATTGAAAACCAAAAAACAATTCAAAAGATCAACGAATCAAAAAGTTGGTTTTTTGAAAAGATAAATAAAATTGACAAACCATTAGCATGGCTAACAAAAAAAAGAAGAGAGAAGACTCAAATAACAAAAATTAGAAATGAAAAAGGCGATATTACAACTGATTCATCTGAAATACAAGGAATCATTCGAGACTACTATAAACAACTGTACGCCAACAAATTTGAAAATCTGGAGGAAATGGATAAATTTCTGGACACACACAAGCTCCCAAAACTGAACCGTGAAGACGTAGAAAATCTGAACAGACCAATAACAATAAAGGAGATTGAAGCTGTTATCAGAAGGCTCCCAACAAAGAAAAGCCCAGGACCAGATGGATTCACAGCAGAATTTTACCAAACATTCAAAGAGGAATTGACACCGATTCTTTACAAACTATTCCAAAAGATTGAAACGGACGCAAATCTCCCAAACTCATTCTATGAAGCAAACATCATCCTGATACCAAAACCAGGTAAAGATATAACCAAAAAAGAAAACTACAGGCCGATATCCTTGATGAATATAGATGCAAAAATCCTCACTAAAATACTAGCAAACAGAATACAGCAACACATACGAAAAATTATTCATCACGATCAAGTGGGATTCATCCCAGGGATGCAAGGTTGGTTCAACATACGCAAATCAATAAATGTGATACACCATATTAATAAACTCAAACACAAGGACCATATGATCATCTCTATAGATGCTGAAAAAGCATTTGATAAAGTTCAGCACTCATTCATGACAAAGACCCTCTATAAGTTAGGTATAGAGGGAAAGTATCTCAACATAATTAAAGCCATATATGCCAAACCCACTGCCAATATCATCCTGAATGGGGAGAAGCTGAAAGCTTTTCCTTTAAGAACAGGCACTAGACAAGGATGCCCACTCTCACCACTCCTATTCAACATAGTGTTGGAAGTACTAGCCAGAGCAATCAGAGAAGAGAAGGAAATAAAGGGCATCCAGATTGGAAAAGATGAAGTCAAACTGTCCCTGTTTGCAGATGACATGATCCTATATATCGAACAGCCTAAAACCTCTACAAAAAAACTGTTGGAATTGATAAATGATTTCAGCACAGTAGCAGGATACAAAATCAACACACAAAAATCAGTAGCATTTCTTTTCTCCAATAGTGAACATGCAGAAGGAGAAATCAAGAAAGCCTGCCCATTTACAATAGCCACCAAAAAAATAAAATACTTAGGAATTGAGTTAACCAAGGAGGTGAAAAATCTCTATAATGAGAACTACAAACCACTGCTGAGAGAAATTAGAGAGGATACAAGAAGATGGAAAGATATTCCATGCTCTTGGATTGGAAGAATCAACATAGTGAAAATGTCCATACTACCCAAAGTGATATACAAATTCAATGCAATCCCCATCAAAATTCCAAAGACATTTTTCTCAGAAATGGAAAAAACTATTCAGACATTTATATGGAACAATAAAAGACCACGAATAGCCAAAGCAATGCTCAGCAAGAAAAATAAAGCTGGAGGCATAACACTACCTGACTTTAAGCTATACTACAAAGCTATAATAACCAAAACAGTATGGTACTGGCATAAAAACAGACACACTGACCAATGGAATAGAATAGAGAATCCAGAAATCAACCCACACACTTACTGCCATCTGATCTTTGACAAAGGCACCAAACCTATTCACTGGGGAAGGGACTGCCTCTTCAGCAAGTGGTGCTGGGATAACTGGATATCGATATGCAGGAGAATGAAACTAGATCCATACCTCTCACCGTATACTAAAATCAACTCAAAATGGATTAAGGATTTAAATATACACCCTGAGACAATAAAACTTCTTAAAGAAAACATAGGGGAAACACTTCAGGAAATAGGACTGGGCACAGACTTCATGAATACGACCCCAAAAGCACGGGCAACCAAAGGAAAAATAAACAAATGGGATTATATCAAACTAAAAAGCTTCTGCACAGCAAAAGAAACAATTAAAAGAGTTAAAAGACAACCAACAGAGTGGGAGAAAATATTTGCAAAATATACATCTGACAAAGGATTAATATCCAGAATATATAAGGAACTCAAACAACTTTACAAGAAGAAAACAAGCAACCCAATTAAAAAATGGGCAAAAGAGCTAAGTAGGCATTTCTCTAAGGAAGATATCCAAATGGCCAACAGACATATGAAAAAATGCTCAACATCACTCAACATCCGGGAAATGCAAATCAAAACCACATTGAGATACCATCTAACCCCAGTTAGGATGGCTAAAATCCAAAAGACTATGAACGATAAATGCTGGCGAGGCTGCGGAGAAAAAGGAACTCTCATACATTGTTGGTGGGACTGCAAAATGGTGCAGCCTCTATGGAAAATGGTATGGAGGTTCCTTAAACAATTGCAAATAGATCTACCATACGACCCAGCCATCCCACTGTTGGGAATATACCCAGAGGAATGGAAATCATCAAGTCGAAGGTATACCTGTTCCCCAATGTTCATCGCAGCACTCTTTACAATAGCCAAGAGTTGGAACCAGCCCAAATGCCCATCATCAGATGAGTGGATACGGAAAATGTGGTACATCTACACAATGGAATACTACTCAGCTATAAAAACGAATGAAATACTGCCATTTGCAACAACATGGATGGACCTTGAGAGAATTATATTAAGTGAAACAAGTCAGGCACAGAAAGAGAAATACCACATGTTCTCACTTATTGGAGGGAGCTAAAAATTAATATATAAATTCACACACACACATACACACATACACACACAAACCGGGGGGCGGGGAGGAAGAAGATATAACAACCACAATTATTTGAAGTTGATACAACAAACAAACAGAAAGGACATTGTTGGGGGGAGGGGGGGGGAGGGAGAAGGGAGGGAGGTTTTGGTGATGGGGAGCATTAATCAGCTACAATGTATATCGACAAAATAAAATTTAAAAAAAAAATAAATAAAATAAAATAAAATAAAATAAAAAAAAAATAAATAATTTTACTGAGGTCACAAAAAAAAAAAAAATAAAAAAAAAAAAAATAAAGCACTGGGAACCATGTCCCTGACCACCATTTTTAATCCATTCACTACTGCATTGTCCTACAATCCAATCACTTCTTTAAGCTGCCACCTTTCAATTACAACAATAGGATTTCACACCCTCTTAACAGTCACAGTGGGGGCTAAGTTTCTAATACATAAAACTTGGAGGACACAATTCAAGCTTCAGGAAGTTTTGGGGAGACATAATTCAATCCACTACACTAAACAAAATAAGCCAGTCACAGAAGGACAAATACTGTATAGCTTCACTTATACAAGACATCTTAAATACTCAAACTTATAGAAATTGAGATGAAGGGAAATGAGGAGCTGCTGCTCAATATGTATAAAGTGACAAGATGAAGTTTTAGAGATTTGTTCTACAACACTTTACCTATAGTTAACAAGTATTGTATTGCACACTGAAAATTTGGTTGAGAGTAAATTTCATGATGTTTTCTTACTACAATATTAATTAATTAATTTAATTATTTATTAAAAGTGCAGCTGCCTTGGACAACTGCCCAATCTAGGACATTCACATTGAAACTTGTAGGAGAAAGAAGAAATAAACTTTTATTTGATTAAGCCATAAAAATAAAAGTCATCATCATGAAATAGAAAATAAAATAATAAAGAGCCATACTATTTAAAGGGCATCAAAACCCATCAAATACCTGGGAATAAATCTAACAAAAGATGTGTGGTAACTTTATACAGAAAAGTATAAAACATTGTTGAAGGAAGTCAAAGAAAAATAGAGATATATCATGTTTATGGTTTAAAAGAACCCATTGTGTAAAATATATCAATTCTCCCCAAATTTATATATAAATTCAACATGGCAACTTTTTTGGGAAATTGACAGTTTATTTATGAAATTTACACTCTTGCAGCAGCAGAATAAAGTGTACAGACTCACTATACTTGATTCCAATAATTCTTACAAAGCTACAGTAAGCAAGGCAGTATGATATTGGTGTAAGGCAAATATACCAATGGAATAGAATAGAGAGTCTAGAAACAGGCTTATGATTATGTGAACACTTGACTGATGACACAGGGGGCACTTCAAAGCAGTAGGGAAAGGGTGGTCAATTGGTATCTATACAGAAAAAAATGAATTTTAGCCCCTACCTTATGCCATACAGAAAAATCAGTTCCAATAGATTGTAAATTTAAACATGAATGGTAAAAATGTAATGCTTCTAGAAGATAACATTGGAGATTATTCTTTTTTTCAAAGATTTATTTATTTTATTTTTATTTTTTATTGCTTGTGAATATTCATGAGATACAGAGCTGATTGTCACCCTTCGTGCCCAAGATGTGAAGGCAGATTCGTACTGGCAGCATGCACATTACCACAAATTGTGTTTGTACCCTATGTCCCCCACCCAATGATCCCCAAACTCTCTCCCCTTCTCCCTTCCCCCACTCCACTTTGTATCCCAAGGAATGTTCTTTCCCTCTGTAAGTACAATGCACCACTGTGGTCTTTCTTTCCTTCCTTCTTTCTCTCTTAGCTCCGTTATAAGTGACTACATGTTGTATTTATCCCTCTGTGCTGTTCTTATTTCACTCAACATAAGTTTCTCCAGACTCATCTAGACTGTTTCAAATGGGAGAAATTCATTCTTTTTCATGGCAGAGTAGTATTCCAGGACATCATTCTTAAACAGAGCAAAAAGCCACACTAAGGGGATGATTGATTAATTTAAGTACATTAACATTAAGAACTTCTGTTCTTGAAAAACAACATTAAAAGAGTGGAATGGCAAGCCACAGACTGGAGGAGATCCTTGCAACACCAAAATCAGTATAGGGCTCACATCCATAATATCTAAAGTACTCCCAAAAAATTAGTAAGGAAAAGACAGGAACCTATAGTCAAGATAACTAAAAAAGCCCTTCTCAAAAATAAGGATAAATAAAATATAATTTTATTTATATAAATTTGAAAATATTCAGTCATAAAACATGGTATTATTTGGAAATACAAAGGTATGGAGTAAAGCTAAGAAAAGCACAGGAACTATACACATAAAAAGTATAGACACTACCATTGAAGGAGAAGGGACAGGTGTCGGTTTGGGAGGAGTATACAAGAGATTTCAAAAGTGTTGGTGAGAGGAGAGGCCACAGTGGTGGCAGAAACAGCAGCAGAACCACACGGCTAGACGTGGACCCTCACTCCACCTTGGACCCAGGGGTGAGTGAGCACCAAGCCCTGCCCCCCAACTCTGAACTGGAGCTGCCCAGGTGAGCCTGGCAGTGGTGGCAAAAACAGCAGCAGAACCTCACAGCTAGATGTGGATCCTCACCCTACCTCGGACCCAGGGAGGGGTGAGCACCAGGCCATGCCCCACACCCTGAACAGGTGCCACCTAGGGGAGCCCAGCAGCAGTGGCAGAAAGAGCAGCAGAACTGCATGGCTAGATGTAGACCCTCACCCCACCTTGGACCCAGAGGAAAGTGAGTGCCAGGCCCCACCCTGTGCCATGTGGCTAGAGGTGGCCCCTCCCCCCTTCTTGGACCTGGGGGGAGCACCAGCTGACAGGTCCAACTCACCAAGTTTGGCATAGCAGAACCACACCCTAGGGGCTTGTCTACTTCCACAGAGTCTGGAACAGTGATCAAGGGGGTTTAACATAACCACCACCATACCTACTGTCAAGCAAAGACAATTTATCTCCACAGTAGCAACCAGGGCCACTCTACAGCCAACCTCAGTGTAATAGAAGAAGAAAACCCTCTACCAAATGACCAAGCATCAGTGAAAAAATACTAGAAGTACAAATAATCAAGAAGAAATGACACCAACGAAAGAATACAGTAATGCTCCAAAGTCAGACTCTATGGAACAGGGAATCCCTGAAATGTCTGAAAAAGAATGTTGAGCAATGATCTTAAGAAAACTTGAAGAAATAGAGGAAGACTCAATGAAACAAGAAAAAATATCCAGAATATGAAAGAGGAAATCTACAAAGAAATTAATACCTTAAAAAAGAGTGTGGCAGAATTTCTAGAAATGAAAGGCTCACTCAGTGAAATAAAAAACACAACTGAGAGCTTGAGCAGCAGGGTAGAGCAAGCAGAAGAAAGAATTTCAGAGCTGGAAGATGGTCTTTTTGAAATAAGTCAAGCAGAAAAAAAAGGAAAAATGAATTTAAAAAAATGAGGAAAATCTAAGAGAGACGGCAGACAACCTCAAGCACTGTAACATCCAAATTGTGGGTATTCCTGAAGGGGAGGAGAAAGGGAAAGGTATTGAAAACCTACTCAAGGAAATAGTAACAGAAAACTTCCCAGGTGTAGGGTGGGATACAGACCTTCAGATCCAAGAAGCTAAAAGGTCCCCAAACAGATTCACCCCACAAAGATCCTCCCCGAGACACATTATACTTAAATTTGCAAAGCTCAGAGAAAAAGAGAGAATTCTACACACAATAAGAGAAAAGTGTCAGGTCACTTATAGGCAAATCCCCATCAAACTAACAGCAAACTTCTCAACTGAAAACCTACAGGCAGGAAGAAAGTGGAATGATATATTCAAAACACTAAATGAATAATAAAAGAAAAAAATGCCAGCCAAGAATTCTTTTCCCAGAAAGGCTCTCCTTCAGAAATGAGGGAGAAATAGTGTATTTCCCAGACAAACAAAAGTTGTGGGAGTTCACCAGCACACAACCAGCCCTGCAAGAAATTCTCAAGGGAGTCCTGCATCTGGAATCAGAATAATGGTGACCACTATCACAGATACACAAGAAAGAGCAAAACCCACCATTAGAACAAAAATGCCAGCAGGAAAGAGAAAGAAGCTAAATCATTCTCCTTAAATTCCCAATTAACATTGAAGAAGAGAAATAAAAGGGGAAATGATGATCAAAAGATATTTAAACCATCTAAACAAGAAGCAATTAAATGACAATAATTAAGCAACACTTGTCAATAACTGCGCTAAATATGCATGGACTAAACTCCCCATTCATAAGACAGACTGACAGACTGGATTAAAAAGCTAGACCCAAGTATATGCTGTCTTCAAGAGACCCACCTCATCTGTAGAGACACATATAGACTATAAGTGAAAGGATGGAAAAAGATATACCATGCAAGGGGAAACCAAAAACAATCAGGAGTAGCTATTCTTATATTGGACAAAATAGACTTTAAACCAAAAAACATAAAAAAAGACAAAGAAGGCAACTATACAATGATAAAGGGAACTACCGAGCTAGAAGACATAACAACCACAAACATGTATACACTGAATACCAGAGCACCCGGATATATTAAGCAAACACTCTTAAACCTAAAGAAAGAGATAGGACCTAATACATTAATAGTGGGTGATCTGAATACCCCTTTCTCAGTACTGGACAGGTCTTCCAGGCAACAAGTCAAGAAAGAGACATAGGATTTAATCTACACTCTCGACCAACTGGACTTGGCAGATATGTACAGAACATTTCACCCAACAGCTAAAGAATACACTTTCTTCTCATCAGCTCATGGTATATTCTCCAGGATAGATCCCATATTAGGTCACAAATCTAGTCACACCAAATTTCAAAAAATTGAAATCATTCCAACTATCTTTTCAGGGCACAATGGACTAAAACTGGAAATAAAAAATAAGCAAAACACTGGAAGCCATACAAATACACAGAAAATAAATAATAGGCTCCTGAATGACCTATGGGTTGAAGAAGAAATTAAACAGGAAATCAAAAAATGTCTAGAAACTAATGAAAATAAAGATACATCATATCAAAACCTGTGCAATACTGCAAAAGCAGTACTAAGAAGCAAATTTACTGCAGTAAATGCTTATATCAAAAGAATGGAAAGACTTCAAATAAAAGACCTAACATTATGCCTCAAAGAACCTGAAAAACAACAACAATCCAAACCCAAAGGTAGCAGATGGAAAGAAGTAATTAAGATCAGAGCAGAACTAAACGGAAAAGAGACTCAAAAAAGAATAGAAAAGATCAACAAAACTTAAAGTTGGTTTCTTGAGAAGATAAATAAATAGACACACCATTAGCTAGGTTAACAAACAAAAGAAGAAAGACCCAAATAACAAAAATCAGAAATGAAAAGGGAGACATTACAACTGATACCACAGAAATACAAAAAATCTTTAGAGACTATTATAAACAAGTGTATGACAACAAATATGAAAATCTGGAAGAAATGGATAAGGTTCTAGACACATATAACTACCAAGACAGAACCAAGAAGAGGTAGAACACCTGAACAGATCAATAACAAGCAAGGAGATTGAGGCAGTAATTAGCCATCTTCCAACAACAAAAAAAGTCTGAGTCCAGATGACTTTACAGCTGAGTTCTATCAAACTTTTAAAGAGGAGTTAATACCAACTCTCCTCAATCTATTCCAAACAATTGAAACAAGCGCTACTCTCCCAAACTCATTCTATGAGGCCAACATAACTCTGATACCAAAACCAGATAAAGACACAACAAAAAAAGAAAACTATAGGCCAATATCCTTGATGAGCCTAGATACTAAAATCCTCAACAAAATATTTACAATCAGAACACAGCAACATATTTAAAAAATTATACACTATGATCAAGTGGGATTCATTCCAGGGATGCAAGGATGGTTTAACATACGAAAGTCAATAAATGTGATATATCACATCAACAAACTCAAGGACAAAGACCATATGATTATCTCAGTAGATGCTGAAAAATCATTTGACAAAATTCAGCATCCCTTTATGATAAAGACTCTCAACAAATTAGGTATAGAAGGAAAATATCTCAACACAATGAAAGCCATTTATGACAAGGCCACTGCCAGTATCATTCTGAATGGGAAAAAATTGAAGGCCTCCCCTTAAGGACAGGAATAAGACAAGGATGCCCACTCTCACCACTTCTATTCAACATAGTACTAGAGGTACTAGCTAGAGCAATCAGGCAAGAGAAAGAAATAAAGAGAATTCAGATTGGAAAAGATGAAGTCAAACTTTCTCTATTTGCAGATGACATGATACTGCATATAGAAAAACCTAAAGACTCTATAAAAAACTCCTAGAGCTTTTTAATAACTTCAGTAATGTTGCAGGATACAAAATAAATGCCACCAAATCAGTAGCATTTATATACTCAAATAATGAATTAACAGAAAGAGAAATAAAGGAAGTAAGCTCATTAACAATTCTCACAATAAAATAAGATACCTAGGGATAAATTTAACCAAAGAGATGAAAGACATCTACAATGAGAACTGCAAACCACTTCTGAAAGAAATTAAAGACACAACAAGATGGAAAGATATTCCATACTCTTGGATTGGAAGAATTAACATTGTGAAAATGTCTATACTACCCAAAGTGATCTACAGATTCAATGCAATCCCCATCAAAATACCAATGACATTCTTCACAGAAATGGGAAAAAAAAATCACCTTTCACGTGGAAAAACAAAAGACCCCAAATAGCCAAAGAAATCCTGAGCAAAAAAAATAATAATAATAAAGCTGGAGGCATAACTCTGCCTGACTTCAAATTATACTACAAAGCTGATGTAACCAAAACAGCATGGTACTGGTATAAAAATAGATATTTAGACTAGTGGGGTGGGGTAGAATAGAGAACCCAGAAATCACTCCTCAGGCTTATAGCCATCTGATATTAGATAAAGGCAACAAAATTCTACATTGGGGAAAAGATTGCCTCTTCAACAAGTGGTGCTGGGAAAACTGGATATTCATATGCAGAAGAATGAAACTAGATATGCATCTGTCACCATATAATAAAATCAACTCAAAATGGATTAAAGACCTAAGTATAAGACCTGAAACTGTAAAATTACTAAAGAAAAATATAGGTAAAACACTTCAGCAGTTAGGTCAGGGCACAGGCTTCATGAACATAAGCCCAAAAGCACAAGCAGCAAAAGAAAAAATGAACAAATGGGACTATATCAAACTAAAAAGTTTCTGCACAGCAAAGGAAACAATCAACAGAGTGAAAAGACAATGTACAGAATGGGAGAAAGTTTTTGCTAACTATGCATCCAACAAGGGATTAATATCCAGAATATACATAGAACTCAAGCAATTATACAGTAAAAAAAAACAAATGACCCAATTTAAAAATGGGCAAAGGAGCTGAATAGACATTTTTCAAAGGAAGACATACAAATGGCTAACAGATACATGAAAAAATGCTCAACATCACTAGTCATCAAGGAAATGCAAATTAAAACCACATTGAAATACCACCTCAGTCCAGTTGGACTGGCTATAATCAAAGACAGTGAATAACAAATGCTGGCAATGGTGTGGAGAGAAGGAAACACTACTGCACTGTTGGTGGGACTGTAAATTAGTACAACCACTATGGAAAACAGTATGGAAGTTTCTCAAACTGCAGACAGATCTTTCATATGATCCAGCAATTCCTCTTCTGGGTATATATCCAGAGGAATGGAAATCATCATGTCGAAGTGATACCTGCACTCCCATGTTCGTCACAGCTCTGTTTACAATAGCCAAGATATGGAACCAACCTAAATGTCCATCAACGGATGATTGGATAAGGAAACTGTGGTATATATACACTATGGAATACTACTCTGCCATAAAAAAGAATGAAATACTCCCATTTGCAACAATATGGAGGAACCTGGAGAAACTTATGTTGAGTGAAATAAGCAAAGGACAGAGGGATAAATACCTCATGTGCTCACTCATATGTGGGAGCTAAGAGGGAAAGGAAGAAAGGAATGGCCACCGTAGTGCCGAGGTCTTGCAGAGGGAGGGAACATTCCTAGGGCTACAAAAAAAAAAGTGGAGAGGGGGTACTGGGGGGGAGAGGGGGAAGGGGAGGGAGGTTGGGGAATATTTGGGTGGGGACAAGGGGTACAATAGTAATCTCTGGTAATGGGTATGCCCCCAGATTAATCTGGCCCTCACCTCATGGGCAGGAGGGGTGACAATTAGCTTTGTATCTCATAAATATCAATAAAAAAATATGTTGGTGAAATTCTTTTTTTTGCATGGTGTGTGTCTCAAATCTCCTGCTTTCTTTTCTTTTTTTTTTAATTTTATTTTATTTTGTCAATATACAATGTGGATGATTATTGTGGCTCATTACTGAAACCTCCCACCCTCCTACCTCTCACTCCTCCGTCCCAACAATCTCCTTTCTGTTTGCTTGTCATATCAACTTCAAGGAATTGTAATTGTTGTGTCTTCTTCCCTCCCCACCCCCTAGGTTGTTTGTGTTTTATTTATTTATTTTTAGCTCCCACAAATAAGTGAGAACATGTGATATTTCTCTTTCTGTGCATGACTTGTTTCACTTAATATAATTCTCTTTAGGTCCAACCATGTTGTTGCAAATGGCAGTATTTCATTTTTTTTTTTTTTTTATAGCAGAGTAGTATTCCATTGTGTACATATGCCACATATTCCGTATCCACTCATCTGATGATGGACATTTGGGCTGGTTCCAACTCTTAGCTATTGTAAAGAGTGCTGCAATGAACATTGGAGAACAGGTATACCTTCAACTTCATTTCCATTCCTCTGGGTATATTCCCAGCAGTGGGATAGCTGGATCATATGGTAGATCTATCTGCAATTATTTGAGGAACCTCCATACCATTTTCCATAGAGGCTGCACCATTTTGCAGTCCCAACAAAAATGTATGAGTTCCTTTTTCTTCACAACCTCACCAGCATTTATCATTCACAGTCTTTTGGATATTAGCCAACCTAAATGGGATGAGACGTTATCTCAGTGTGGGTCTCATTTGCAGTTCCCAAATGCTGAGCGATGTTGAGCATTTTTTCATGTGTCTGTTGGCCATTCATATATCTTCCTTTGAGAAATGCCTATTTAGCTCTTTTGCCCATGTTTTAATTGGGTTACTTGTTTTTTCGTTGTAAAGCTGTTTCAGTTCCTTCTATATTCTGGATATTAACCCTTTGTCATAAGTATATTTTGAGAATATTTTCTCCCACTCTGTTGGTTGTCTTTTAACTCTGTTAATTGTTTCTTTTGCTGTGCAGAAACTTTTATAGTTTGATATAATCCCATTTGTTTATTTTTCCTCTGGTTGCCCGTGCTTTTGGGGTCGCATGAAGTCTGTGCCCTGTCCTACTTCCTGAAGTGTTTCTCCTATGTTTTCTTTGAGAAGTGTTATTGTTTCAGGGTGTATATTTAATCCTTTAATCCATTTAGAGTTGATTTTAGTATATGGTGAGAGATATGGGTCTAGTTTCATTCTCCTGCATATGGATATCCAGTTATGCCAGCACCATTTGCTGAAGAGGCAGTCTCTTCCCCAGTGTATAGGCTTGGTGCCTTTCTCAAAAATCAGATGGCTGTAGGTGTGTGGGTTGATTTCTGGATTCTCTCTTCCGTTCCATTGATCAGTGTGTCTGTTTTTATGCCAGTCCCATGATGTTTTGGTTATTATAGCTTTGTAGTATAGTTGAAAGTCAGGTAGTGTTATGCCCTCATTTAAGGTGATATTGGCATTGTGCTTATCATATATGGATGTAATTATGTTGAGATACTTTCCATCTATATGTAACTTATAGAGAGTCTTTATCATGAATGAGTGCTGAATTTTATCAAATGCTTTTTCAGCATCTATAGAGATGATCCTTGTGTTTGATTTTATTAACATGGTGTATCACATGTATTGATTTGCATCTGTTGAACCAACCTTGTATCCCTGGGATGAATCCCTCTTGATCATAGTGTATAATTTTGCATATGTGTTTCTGTATTCTGTTAGCTAGTATTTGATTGAGGATTTTTCATCTATATTCATCAAGGATATTGGCCTGTAGTTTTCTCTTTTTGTATCTTTGCCTGGTTTTGGTATCAGGGTGATGTTTGCTTCATAGAATGAGTTTGGGAGAATTGCCTTTGTTTCAATCATTTGGAATAGTTTGTAGAGAATTGGTGCCAATTCCTCTTTGAATGTTTGGTAAAATTCTGCTGTGAATCCATCTGGACCTCGGCTTTTCTTTGCTGGGAGCCTTCTGATAACAGCTTCAATCTCTTTTATACTTATTACTCTGTTCAGATTTTCAACATCTTCTTGGCTCAGTTTTGGTAGCTTGTGTGTACAAAAATTTATCCATTTCCTCCAGATTTTCAAATTTGTTGGCATATAGTTGTTTATAGTAGTCTCAAGTTATTCCTTATATTTCAGAGGTATCAGTTCTAATATCTCCTTTTTCATTTCTAATTTTTGTTATTTGAATCTTCTCTCTTCTTTTTTTTTTTTTTTTTTTTTTTTTGTTAGCCATGCTAATGGTTTCTCAATTTTCTTTTCAAAAAACCAACTTTTTGATTCATTAATCTTTGTATTGTTTTGGGGGTTTCAATTTCATTAAGTTCTACTCTGATCTTAATGATTTCTTTCCATCTGCTAACTTTAGATTTGGATTGTTCTTGTTTTTCTAGTTCTTTAAGGTGAAGAATTATGTTGTTCACTAGCCATCTTTCCATTCTTCTGAAGTAAGCATTTAATGCGATAAATTTCCCCCTTAGTACTGCTTTTGCAGTATCCCACAGGTTTTGGTATGACATATAATTATTTATTAGTTTCAATAAATTTTTTGATTTCCTGTTTTATTTCTTCTTGGACTCATATGTCATTAAGTAGAATGCTATTTAATTCCATGTGTTTGTATAGTTTCCAGGATTTCATTTGTTATTGATTTCTAATTTTAATCCAGTGTGGTCTGAAAAAATACATGGGATAATTCCACTTTAATTGAATTTGCTGAGACTTGATTTGTGACCTAACATGTGATCTATCCTGGAGAATGATCCATGTGCTGATCAGAAGAATGAATATTCTGAGGTTGTTGGATGGGATGTTCTTTAGATATCTTCCAAGTCCAATTAGTCTAGAGTGTTGTTTAGATCTTGTGTTTCTCTGCTGATTCTTTGCCTACATGATCTGTCCAATATTGACAGTGGGGTGTTCAGGTCCACTGCTATTATGGTATTAGTGTCTATTTCCTTCTTTAGGTCTAATAGAGTTTGCTTTATAAATCTGGCTGCTTCAACATTGGGTGCATATATATTTACATTTGGTATGTCTTCTTGATGGATCGATTCTTTTATCATTATGTAGTGGCCCTCATTATCTCTTTTTATGGTTTTTAGTTTAAAGTCTATTTTATCAGATATAAGAATAGCTATTCCAGCTCGTTTTTCATTTCTGTTTGCATGGTAAATCTTTTTCCATCCTTTCACTCTTAGTATATGTGAGTCTTTATAGGTGAGGTGGGTCTCTTGAAGGCAGCATATAGTTGGGTCCTCCTTTTTAATCCAGTCAGCCAGTCTTCGTCTTTTGAGTGGGGACTTTAATCCTTTTACATTAAGAGTTGTTATTGAAAAGTGTTGATTTACTCCTAGCATTTTATTGATTTTTGTTTGGATGTGTTCAGTGTCTTTTGTTCCTTTCTTTCTGATTTGCTGTTTGTCTTCTGTATTTGTTGGTTCTTTGGGTTGTAGATACATTTTTCTTTTCTCTTCATTGCTGCCATTTTTATTTTACTAGTGGGTTTTGATTTTTTTTGAGTTTTTATGGCAGTGGTAGTTATTTTTCAGGTACCAAACCCAGTACTCCCTTGAGAATTTCTTGTAAGGGTGGTCGTGTGGTAGTGAACTCCCGATGTTTTTGTTTTTCTGGGAAATATACTATTTGCCCTTCATTTCAGAAAGACAGCCTTGCATGGTAGCATATTCTTGGCTGGCAATCTCTGTCTTTTAGTACTTTGAATATATCATCCCATTCCTTTCTGGCTTTTAGGGTTTGTGATGAAAAGTCTGATGTTAGTCTGATTGGGGCTCACTTATAGGTGATTTGACACTTCTCTCTTGCAGCTTTTAAGATTCTCTCTTTGTTTTTGAGTTTTGCCAATTTGACTATAACATGTCTTGGAGAAGACCTTTTTGGGTTGAATACGTTTGGGGATCTTTGAGCTTCCTGAATCTGAAGATCTGTGTCTTTTCCTATACCTGGGAAGTTTTCTGCCACTATTCTGTTGAATATGTTTTCAGTGCAATCTCCTTTTTCCTCTCCTTCTGGAATACTCATGACTTGTATATTTGAGCGCTTAAGGTTGTCTGATATCTCTCTTAGATTTTCTTCAATGTTTTTAATTCTTTTTTCTTTTTTGTTTGTCTGCTTGTGTTATTTCAAACAGCCCATCTTCAAGGTCAGAAGTTCTCTTTCTGCTTCTGCAAGCCTGCAGGTTAAACTCTCTGTTTTTTTTGTTTGTTTGTTTGTTTGAATGAATTCTTCAGCTCAGCAAGCTCTGCTACATTCTTTTTCAGGGCATTGATTTCCTTGTACATCTCTTCTTTCAGGTCCTGTATACTTTTCCTCATTTCATCATGTTGTCTAGTTGAGTTTTCTTGTATCTCATTTAGTTACCTTAGAATTATCAATCGAAATTCCTTGTCAGACATTTCAAGGGCTTCTTCTATAGGATCTAGAACTTGAGAGTTATTACCCTTTGGTGGTGTACTTCCTTGATTTTTCATATTTCTGGTATCTTTCCTTTGATGTTTAGTCATTGCGGCAGGGGATTTCATGGTCCACTGGCTTGTCTCTACTGTCTGGCTAGGATGCTGCTGGGGCTGCCAATTTGATATTGCTGCCTCAGTGTCTGCTTGGTTGCCCACTAGTGCCTCAGGTGCATGGTCACCTCAGGCCTTGGGCCTCTCTGGGGAGGCACCTCTCTGGTCAGCACACACTCAGCCAAGCTGGGGATGGAGTCAGGCAGCGGTGGCAAGGCCTACCTGCTGGGTCATGCACTGGCATCACAGGGCGCATGGTTTCCGTGGATCTTTGGCTTCTCCTGCTGGGCACCTCTCTGGTTGGCACATACTTGCCGGGGCTGGGGATGGCATCGGGCAGCAGTGGCAAGGCCTACTTTCTGGGTCACCTGCTGGCACCACAGGGCATGTGGTCTCCATGGATCTTTGTCTTCTCCAGCTGGGCGCCTCTCTGATCAGCATGCATTCAGCTGGGCTGGGGATGGAATCAGGTGGTGGTTTCAAGGCCTACCTGCTGGGTCACAGGCTGGCACCATAGGGTGCGTGGTCTCTGCAGATCTTCCTGAAGTTCTGAATTGAATGGGACTTATACAGATATTCAGTGAATCATGTTTCCTTATTCTTTTGCTATCCATATTGATTTTTTCTTACTCAGTATTTACTAAGGTTCATTATTTTTGTTTTTCATACTTGTTTTGCTTTACTTTATTTTAAGAAAGAGCATGGAATTGGTGTCAGGAGACTTGAGAATGAACACTGGTTCCACACTTAATTACAGTGTGTGTCTTCAACTCTCTGAGATTCAATTGTCACTTCCATAAAATTACAACAATACTGGCTGCTTTTAATGGCTATTTTAAGTGAAGTTGGTGCACATTGAGCTTCTAATCTGCATGAGATTTCTTACTAGGTGCTCATCCTTTTGTACTCATCAAACTAATGGACATGAAGAATGTGTGTGATTCATTGAGTCCTGCACACAAGTTTGATGATGATTATATATCACTTCTTTTCCAGGCATTGACTCCTGGATATCATGCTCAAGTGAAGATAAGGCACAATGTCTACTTTCCATTTTCAATGCATAGGAATTCTGGGATTTCCCAGGACATATTGGAAGGACAGAACAGAGATCTAATGAGAGAGTTAGGGAGGCCATTGGCTTTTTTGTAGGTCTAGAATGGGGGAACTGTCTTTTAGCCTCAAAATTCTTGTAGACCACTATTTATCAGACACCAAGGCACAAAAATGAAAAGTCATATGAGAAGAGATGATTAAGGAGGATATATTCTTTTCTGGATTTCTGAAAAACTATTAGAAAATAAAGGAAGCAGACTTATGGCTCCTTGGGGCAAAACAAAGGCCAGTGGATGGAAGCCTTAAAAAGGAAGATTTTAGCTCTCTGTAAGCAGAAACAGGTAGCAAAAATGGAAGGATCTTAATCTGTTTATTCTCATAAGCAGTTGGATTAGGATGCAAACTACTCCCTGTGGGTGAGGCATACTATTCCACTGGTGATGAGAGGCAAGCATAAGCTTCCAAACACTTCCCAGAACTTGTAAAAAACAGATTCGTATAGAACATATAGACAGCTGACTGGGAGACATCGATTTTTACAGTCATGAGTTGCTTAATGATGGGGATGCATTCTCAGAAATGCATCGCTAGGCAATTTTGTAGTTGTTCAAACATTACAAAGTGCTCTTTTACACAAATCTAGATGGCATAGCCTACTATATTCCTAGGCTATATGGTATAGCCTATTGCTCTGACCACCATTGTATATGTGGTCCATCATTGAACGAATCATTATTATGTGGTGCATGACTGTGTAAGTATTTATCTATTATTATTATTGGTCTTTATTATTTTTCCTATTTCATTGAGTTTAGTTTTTATGTTTATTAATTACCTTTTTCCATTTTTTTGCTTATTTTGTAGTTTTTAAAAATAATTTTTATAATTGTACATATTTTATTCAGTTTAAATATATTTCAAATATGTACATGTATTACAAAATTAATTGATCACTACTCTTTTCTTATACATTTTATCATAGTCTAACTTAAAAACACTGTTTTATTCTATTTTCTTTCATTTAGGGCACTTCCTTAAAGAGAAAGTTGAATGTTCCCAACACAAAGAAATGACAAGTGTCTAAGGTGATAGGCATGAAAATAATTTTGATTTGACCACTGCACGTTGCATACATGTATCAAAATACCACATTGTACCTCATATAATAGTACAACTATTGTGTCAATTAGAAATAAAATAAATTAAAAATATTTTCCTCGAGTAGATATAAACGTGATACTTCGTCCTATGCTATATATGTATACAAGTTTTTAATTTTTCCATAAGATGAATGATATCAGCCTATTTTAGAATTTTTTACTTATTTACTCTTACTAGTCTAATATATTGTTTTGCAGTCTTTTGGCTTTCTGTATGCACTAGTTAAGAAACAGGTTAAGTTTCTATAACAAAGAGAGCATACGAAAACATAAAAGTCAGGGTAAATGATCTAACATAGGTCTGGCAGTTCAACAGTTTAAGGGACCCACACATCATATATTTCATTGCTCTGCCATCCTCAAAGCAAGGTTTACATCCTTCCTCTATCAATTTAAAGTCCAAGCAGCATAAAGGCAGAAAAGTAAAAGGAGAGGGCTTGTATCTTCGTCCACTTTATACTGCTATAACAGAATACCTGAGACCAGTTAATTTATAAAGAACGACAATTTATTTCTCACAGTCCTGGGGGCTGGGAAGTCCAAAGTCAAGGCACCAGCATTTGGTGTGTGATGAGGGCCTTCTTGCTGCATCTTCATATGACGGAAGTAGAAAGGGAAAAAGAGAACCAACTCTCTCTGTGAAGCCCCTTTATAAGGGCACCTAATCCCATTCATGAGGGAGGAGCTCCACATAGCCTAGTCACCTCTTAAATGCCATACTTCTTAATACTATCACACTGCCAACACTAAATTTTAGAAAGGATACATTCAAACCATATCAGCTTGTTTCTTCCCTTTAAGAACACAATTCAGGTTTTGTGCAGGTATCCTCCATTCCCATCACATTAGCCACAGTTTAGTTTTATTACTGTTTTACTACTATGTAATAGGAGTGCTATAAACTGGATGGCCCCCAACCTTACTGAGGCTTAATCTCCACTGTAACTGTTGAGGATGGGAAATCCTGCTATGGTAACTGAAAGGTGGGGCCTTGAAGAGGTGATTAGATTCATGCCATAGTGAATGGAGTAAAAATGGTGGTCATGGGCATGGTTCTGAGGGCTTTAAAAGAGGCTCCTCAAACAATTGCAGATAGATCTACCATATGACACAGCTACCCCACTGCTGGGAATATATCCAGAGGAACAGAAATCATCAAGTCAAAGGTATACCTGTTCCCCAATGTTCATTGCAGCACTCTTTACAATAGCCAAGAGTTGGAACCAGCCCAAATGTCCATCATCGGATGAGTGGATATGGAAAATGTGGTATATCTACGCAATCGAATACTACTCTGCTATAAAAAAGAATGAGATACTGCCATTTGCAATGACACAGATGGACCTAGAGAGAATTATATTAAGTGAAACTAGTCAGGCACAGAAAGAGAAATATCACATGTTCTCACTTATTTGTGGGAGCTAAAAGTAAATAAATAAATACACAAAAAAACTGCAGGGGGGGGAGGGAAGAAGACACAACAATTACAATTCATTGAAATTGATACGACAAGCAAACAGAAAGGACATTGTTGGGAGGGAGGGGGGAGAGGGAGGAGGGAGGGAGGTTTTGGTAATGGGCCACAATAATCAACCACATTGTATATTGTCAAAATAAAATTTAAAAAAGAGAATGAATGAGGAGGTTAGTCTCTGCTCTGCCATTTTCTGCCACATGAGGCGCCCGCACAAGCCACCACCAAAGAAAGCCCTCACCATAAGTGTTCCCTTGACTTTGAACTTCCAGCCTCTGAAACTGTAAGCAATAAGTTTTATTTTCTTACAAAGTTCCCCATTCCAGGTATTTTGTTATAGGCAACAGAAATAGACTAACACAAGGGGTAAAATAGATATTGAGGGACATATAGTTTCTTCACCATTCTACCCTATTAACCATTCAAATGAGTAGCTTTCCTCCTATACCTCAAATATGCTCATCCCTGTTCTCAAAGGACATACCTTCAACTAGCTTAAAGTTTCTCGATAATGAGAAATTATTTTCATTAAGTCTGGATGTGGCTCCTTGTAGTGGTGACCTATATACCAAAAGGCAACTTGTCTGTACCCTCCATATACATGCATCATATAGTGGAGGAAAAGGAACAGTATGACTGTAATAAAATTCCAGTGCAGAAAAGAAAAGAACGGGAGATACACAGAAGTTGCCAATCCTTAAAAATGATCAGATCTTGCTGAGTAGAAACAGCAAAAACTTTCCTCCCTGCTGGTAGCATTAACCTCTTAGTGAGCCCATATTTCTGCAGTCCTGCAGGTATTCATATCCTTGTCCATTGTCTTCGTTGGTCCCTGCCTTTGCCTTCTAGAAAGTTTTTTCTTATCAACAAGCTTCACTGGACCTATTTTATAAGGCCACTAATTTCATTTATGAGGGCTCTACCCCCTGACCTAATTACCTCACAAAGGCCCCACCTCCTAGTACCATCACCTTGGGGATTGGGATTTCAGCCTATAAATCTGGTGGCCAGTTGTAGTGATGCCTTTCTTCTCCACTTCTAGAATCTTATTTTTCTCTTGATGGAGTGGACAATTAAAGTTCACACCAGCCTTCTCTTCTGTAAATCTCAGAACTTGCAGCCTCAGGTGTATACTTCAAGGCCCACCAGTATGTCAGTTGGTTGTTGTCCTACTCTATTGAAAGAATTGCAAGGGAGATGGGTAATGTATGTTCCCTGAGGCCACAAACTTCCAGGATACCTATTAGATAGCAGCATTGTTTGGACTGTAAAAAACTAGAATAAATTAAATACTACTCAATATGCAAATGGATAAATTATAATATATTCATATTATACATAAGCAGCCATTAAATAGTATGATATTGGCCTACATGAAATAGCATGGAAAAATTATTCCATCTTAGTCTGTTCGGGCTGCTATATATATCAAAATGCCATAGATTGGGTAGCTTATAAACAACAGAAATTTATTTTTGTGGGGTAACCTACATACTCTAAGACAAGTTCTGGAGGCTAGGAGTCCATGATCAAGGCGTCAGCAGATCTGGTGTCTGATGAGGACCTGTTTCCTGGTTTGTTAGATGGGGCCTTCTCACTGTGTCTTCACATGGTGAAAGGAAGGAGCAAGATTCCCAGGGCTTATTTTATAAGGCCACTATGAGGTTCTGTACCCCCTGACCTAATCACCTCCCAAAGGCCCCACCTCCTAATGCCATCAGCTCAGGGATTAGGATTTCAACATGTGAATTTGGGGAGGACATAAACATCCACATCATAGCAGACTCATATATATTTAAGGGAAAAGCTTAGGTTTCAGAGGCATATGTGTTATATTTTTACATTTATATTAAGAAAATCATGTATTCAAGGGCCAGCCTGTGGTTCACTTGGGAGAGTGCGGTGCTGATAACACCAAGGCCACGGGTTTGGATCCTATATAGGGATGGCCGGTTTGCTCAGTGGTTGAGTGTGGTGCTGACAACACCAAGCCAAGGGTTAAGATCCCCTTACCGGTCATCTTTTTTAGAAAAAAAAAAAAAAAAGAAAAAAAAATCATGTATTCATATATATGTAAAAATACAGAGAAAAGATCAGCTAGAAATACAAGGCTACCTCAAAAAGTTTGTGGAAAATAGAATTAAAAGATAATATGAATTTTTCCATGAACTTTTTGAAGTAGGCTTATATACCAAAACTATTAATAATGGTTACCTCTGGTGAAGAAGAAAAAAAGATGGGAGAGAGTAGTAAAGGGGGACTCTCCCTGCTTATTCTGTGTATTCATATTATGGCAATATTTTAATATTAGACAACTCATTTTTCATTCTTTATAATTCCTGCTGACCTAGATCCCTATATTAGTCCATTTGTGTCGCTATAACAGAGCAACATATAACATATGATATACCCAAGACTGGGTAATTTATAAAGAACAGAGGTTTATTCAGCTTACGATTCTGGGACAGTTGTATCTGGCACAGGCCTCAGGCTGCTTCTACTCAAGGCGGAAAGCATCAGGCAGCCGGCAGGTGCAAGCAGATCACATGGTGAGAGGAAGCAAGAGAGAGAGGAGGCGCCAGGGTCTTTTAAACAACCAGCTCTCATGGGAACTAATAGAGCAAGATCTCACTCAGGACCCCCACCCACTAAGGAGAGGATTAATCCATTCATGAGGGATCCGCCACCATGACTCAAACAGCTTCCAACACTGTCATATTGGGGATCAGATTTCTGCATGAGTTTTGGGGGTACAACACATCCAAACTCTATCAACTCCCTCCGCCATCTCATGCAGTTGTTATAAAATATTAGCTTACTGTCTGAAAGGGATGCTGCAGAAGAAAAATAGAAGATGAGAGTTGATTTTTAGTTTTTCATTTTCAAAACAGGCTTTTGAATACCAAGAACCAAAGGGGATTTAATGGTCTATAGATCAGGAAGAACAAATAAGGACATAAGAGTTAGTTATCCCACCCTAGTAATGGCAGTTATCTATCTGGGGATAGAGATCCAGAGGGGGAGGTAAGAGATACAGACTGGTGACAGTCTTTGAAAGAAAGGCCTCAAAAGCAACCTGGTCCCTCCAGGTGGAGCAATAGAAACCCACACATGGGTTTGTGGAGAAAAAAGTGTATCCTGCTTCCCACTGCTTGCTTGGGAGTTGCTTGAGAGAGTAGAGTTGGTGGTACGCGGTGCTTAGACAAATGGACCTAAATTTGCCACAGACTCCCTATTCCCTGTTTTCAAGGCTAAAGCCACATATTTTGTCCTGAGATACAGTAAAAACTAAGGCTCAGGGGTTCATGGTCAGGTTAACTCAGAATCTACTCAGACCAAGGAAAAGAGATGGATTGAGGCCCTGTACTTCTCAATAGAAGTTTATAGAGCTAGATGTCAACCACTAAAGATTAGGCAGCTCCTCCCAGCTGAAATGTAGCACCTTGTTAACCTCCTGGAACTTAAAACAACATGGGAAATGTGGGAGGAAAATAACTCTAAATTACCCAGGACTTGACTGGAAAAAAAACCCTGATTACCTGGATTTTGATCTAGACATTAATCAGTTATGTAAAATGAAGTCATCCTCTGTTTGCAATCAGAGTTCATGGCCTATAAGAATGTCTACCTTCTACATACATCTATGTTGTTTGATTTATCAAAATATAGACTTATTAACAATAAACATTAACAAGAAGAATAAAAATCTATTTTAACTTTTAAAAAATTAAAAAGAACAAGAAAAGAAAAATAACATAATTCTCTACCCAGTAAAACAAAACAACATATATCTTATTACAACTAATATGAATCTAATAGTGTGATGTTTAACAAAATAAATATTTTAGTAAATCAATAACTTTATTACACACTAGCAATAACCATTTAGAAAAAATAAAAGGAAAATTATGTTCTCATAATATCAATGAACAATAGAAAATATGAGGGTATAAACTTAATAAGACATATACGGGAACTATATGAAAAAGCTGCAAAACTTCATGAAGGGCATAAAGAAAACATTTGAATAAATAAAGATGCATACCATGTTTCTGCATGGAAGAAGAATGAGAGAGGATATTTCTTATCAGATATTAAAATATATTACAATCTGACAGTATTAAGATTGTGTGGTACTAGTGCAATTTCAAAGAGACAGAATAAATAGCCAAGGTAATTCATATTCAAGAATATATTCTGATTTAGTGTGAAATTAAAGCAGCTTTTCAAATCAGTAGGGAAAGGATAGATTAATGAATATATGATTCTAAAATAATATATTCATTATTTGCTTAAATATAGAATTACTGTAATTTATTGAGAATCTGCTCTTTGCTAGGCATTTTACATATAACATCCCTAATATTTACAGCAATCATGCAAGGTAGGTATTATCATCACTGTTTTATAGGTAAGAAAAGTGAGGTTCTTAGAGTTTAGGTGACTTGCCTAAAGTAGAGAACATGCCTGTCCTGTTCACTTCTGTATCCCCAGCACATAGTAGTCTCCCCCAAAATATTTTTGAATGACTGGCCCTTATGATTATTGTGGAAAATACATTACATCATTTCCTTCTTCCTTAGAAGTCTGATTTTTTTGTGTGACAATTTTCCCAGTTAAAAAAAGAAATACATTTCCCAGCCTTCTATGCAATTAGGAGTGGGCATGTGATAGTATTCAGGACAATGAGATTTAAGTGAAAATCTCCAGAGGGAACTTTTAGAAAAGCTAAGTCAGGATGACTCATGTTGTATATGCAGTTTGTTCTCTTCCTTTTCCCTTCTTCTTATCTTGATACCAGAAGTAGAATAACAAGATCTTGTTATCTTGAGAAGATATAGTTAGCGACAGGTAGACCAGATACCCCCTTTGTGAGAAAGAGAAGGTGTTATCTCCAAACACAAGATCAATTTTAGCTTTTATTTACCTCCTCACTGGGCACTACTGGACAATGAAAATTGGCACAACTGTATGTGGCAATTTGGGCTGAGCGGATGACCAGAAGAAGCTTTGATCTCCTAGGGCATCAAAGATCACTACCTCTGGACTTTTTGTTATGGGAGAAAAACAAAATCCTTAATAAAAACCACTGTTTGGGGTTTTCTGCTATTCACAGATAAATGCAATGCTTAACTGACACAACTATGGACAGGGTTCTTTGGAGAGAGACATCATTGCCAGGGCAAGGAGTCCACATCCTTTTCCAGGCACTTCATAAGAATTGATTTTCCTGGGGAATTTGAAGTGCTTATTTGAAAATTGAATGGAGAAGTCATCATGCCTAGTTATGGAAAAAGTAAAATAATACGATATTTATTTCTTAGGAGTTTACATCCCTCTAGGATGGCTAGCAAGACAAATAGTATTGCTGGAGTGGTGAACTCTGATAATGGCCCAACAGGTACTTGAATCTGAGTATGTAGACTGAGAGTATGCCTAGGCCAGAAACTTTGTATTCTCTTTACCGGTCTTTTCCTGGCACTATGCTGGGCATACCCAAACCAGAGAATACACACTGGTTCTAGCTTTCCTATCCTCCACACTCAGCACTTCAGCCCTGTTCTCCCAACATATGCCTCTCAGACAGAAGCCCAAGATCCTGATACTGATTGGGTCATGGAGTCCCAAGAGCTTATTCAGCATTCAAGAAAAATTTCTTACCAGTTGTCCCAAAAGGAATGGGAAAAGTCAGGGTGAGGGTAAAGGTTGGGGTTGATTCAAAGTCGATATGTCAAATAAGCCAAAATCAAAGCCAAGCACACTCTCAAATCACTTATACAAAAGAGTTGGTCCAAGTCAACAAATATAAAGATCATATACTGCTACTCACAACTCCCCAAACCCACACTCCAATGATACACAGTCATGTATAATGATATACAATCATGTTACTTCCAATAAGCCCAGATTGAGCCACATAATTCTTTCCAACAATGGTCCACTAGACAGTCACAGCTAATTAATTTGTCAGTACATGAAATGTTACCTATACGTCATTCTGGGATGAGGTAGAAGGGAGAATCTTGATATGAGGCAGTGAGGTAGAAGGTAGAGATCAAGAAAAAAGCAAAAGGAGTTGGGTAGGAGGCTGTTACAGTCAGAGGCAGAGATGGTAGTGGTTTGGATGTGGGGATGGAGATAATATCAGGGATAATCAGGGCAGAGAGCAGGCAAGATTTAATGACTGATTCGATGCTGGGGAAGACAGTATTCTAAGAGGAGAGGAAGGAGTCAGAAATGCTGCCCAGCTTTCTGGCTTGGACAAGAGGATAGAAGTATGTTTTACATAAAAATCACTGACCATTTATTGAAAATTAACTCTTTATATGTGACTGATTTAATTAGCTAAATATCCGGTAATATGTAAACAGATAAATGCAGCATGCTAGAAGCAACAAGATGAGCTGAAGAGACCCAGGACTGGTAGTCAGGGAACCAGGATCCCTTCCCAGCTCTGCTGCAGATGTTCTAGTTGCCCTCGGGACAGATCTGTCTCCTCTGAGGCCCTCCCTTCTCCTCTTGTAAATAAAAAATGTACATTACGGGGACAAAACAAAAGCAAAGGAATTAAAAATGAAGTTCAGAGGTGAAGCCTGAAGAAATCAACTGAGCTAGAGAGGGTAGATACAGAAGGTTTGTGGAAGGAAATAGAGGCTTAGGCAGAGGCAAGAAGGAAGCTATTAGGGTCACTGGCCCAGTCTAGATAGGAGTAACGCAACAGGGCTGTTTCATAGGAACATTTTGGAGACAATGTCCCTGGGGAATGCAGAGCTGAAGGCCAAGTCAGGGAGCTATGATACTGAAACTATGGGGAGGAGAAAGGAAGCACGAAGTAAGGACTATAGGCTTCTAACATATGTCTAACTCAGTTTCTAGGAATTTATGCATCCTACCCTTGCCTCCAACCTGCCTTCACTGGACTCTAGCCATAATTTTCTCTTATTTCTTCAAACCTCTCTGAACTGAGTCCTGCATTCTTGGGCCCTTTCAATAAGGCTGTTGATACAGTTTGGATATGTTTACCCCTCCAAAACTCATGTAGAAATTAGATTCCCAATGTGGCAGTGTTGGGAGGTGGGGCCTAGTGGGAAATGTTTGGGTCATGGGGGAAGATCCATCATGAAAAGATTAATGTCATCCTTCTGGAGTGAGTGACTTTTCACTCTATTAGTCTGTGTGAGAGCTGGCTGCTAAAAAAGACCCAGGTCTTACCCTGCATCTTGCTTCCTCTCTCACTATGTGATCTTGCACCTGCCAGCTGCCCTTCTATTTTCTGCCATGAGTAGAAGCAGCCTGAGGCCCACACCAGACACAGCTGGCTCAGAATCATAAACCAAATAAATGTTTTTTCTTTATAAATTACCCAGTCTCAGGTAATCTGTTATAGCAAAACAAAAACTGGATACAACAGCTTATAAGGCACACATTCCCATGAGTTATTTTAATCTTGCCCTGTAAAATAGGTGAATCAGAGGTTATCACTCCCATTTTCAAAAGGAAAAAACTGTGTTATAGAGAGGAGTTGTGGCTTATGCTAGGCCATATTGCATGACTATGTAATTCCTAGTCTAAGGCCCTTTCTGCTGTGCCATGGGCCTCTGGATCAGGGTAGCTTACACCCACAGTGAGATAAGCCTTCTTCTGGCAAGCCCATTTTTCCAGGGCCAAGGAACTGGCGACGTTAGAGCCCATCTGGTCTCCAGTGGATAAAGCTTTCAGTGACTGGCAGCAAGCCCCATCCTCCAGTCCACTCCATTAGGAGTGTTCTGTCTGAACTGCTGGAGGCACGCAAAGCACTGGGACATGTAAGTATGCAGCAGAAATCTGCTTTGCATTTTCAGTTTGTGGACTGCAAACCACAAAGCACTAGTTTGAGGCTCAAGAGGCCTGAGAATGTTTGAGTGAGACTACAATCCAAGAAAGGGGCAGCATTTACAATGCCAGATTCTTGGAAGACAGGGAAGATGTATTTAAAACAGAAACTAAAAAGATGGAAGCAAATGGGAAAGTGGTCCATTGAAACCCACTTCATACCATTTTCCACATGAAGAAACACTGAGGCTCAGAAAGATCAGAGGACCTAGTTGAGGTTCTACTATCAATATTCGACAGTGGAAGTATTCAAACTCGGTCTCTGTGCTCCCAAAGCTGGTACACTCTTCACTGTACCACACTGCCATGCCAGGCATCCTCAAAGGTAAGTTTCTTACACTAGTTCTCTGCCTTGGCCATTGATAATGCATCTGACTCAGAGGAGGATATTTCCAATAACTTGGCCCTGTAAGTAAAATAAAGAAAAATCTAGTCTTGGAAAATTCATTACCGGAGGCATAAGCTAGAGATCCTCATAACTGAAGCTGAACGTCTGGAGGAGGGTGTTCTGGCTGAATTCATACCCTAAGAGGGCCTCCTAATTGCTTTATGAACTTTGGGTAGTCCCTGAAATCTCTGTTGCCTCTGAGGAAGAGGAGATGCTGTGCATTACTCCAGTGCTGGGTTACGGTAAAGATCAAAATTAGTTCACATTGGATTTTTGCAATGTACCACAAATCTCTTGCCTGCTCCTTGCAATTAGTGAGTATAGACATACCATGTGGCTGCTGTCCCTTTCTGACTAGATTTACACTTAGTTATTTGATTAAATACAGTAGTAAGAAAGATTAGTGGACTAGAAGTCAGAACATCAAAATTCTAACCTTAGCCAAGTCTCTTCTCTCTCAGGCTTGGTGTCCATCTAATAACATAAAGAGGTGGGCCATGTGCATTTATGAGTCTATTTGTTACAGACTTCTTTGGGCCAACATCATATCCTCATATAGATTTAATTATTTTTGAAACAGTTTATTTAATTTTTAAAAATTATATAAGTATTATAACTTGACTGTAGAAAAATAAAAAATGGAAACAATAAAAGAAGAGAAATATCAAATAAAATTTCACCTCCTAGAGATAACTACTGTTAAAATTGGGTTATCTACCCTTCTAAAAGTTTTTCTATGCACATTTATTTATTATTATATATTGTGTTTGAGCTTTTATTTTAAAAATAGGATAATACCATACATACTATTTTGTAACCTGCTTTTTTTACTTCGCAATGTATCATGGTGGGCAGCACCCACTGCGCAGAGGAAGGCAGGAGCACACTGAAAACACCACTTCTGTGCAGGTGACTCACCACTGCCACAACCACAGCCACTGTCACCACAAGGGTGGCTCACTGCCACAGTAGCAGCCACAGCCACTGTGCAGGTGGCCTGCTGCCCACTCAACTGCACTGACACAAGGACAGTCACCAGCAGAGACTGGAAAAAGAAAAGAAAGTCTCTCTCCTCAAAGCCCACTTCTGATTGAAGAAGCAACTGCTCTGTCAGATGACCAGATATGAAAGTAGAGGTACTAGAACTATGTAAAACCAAGAAAATATGATAGCACCAAAGAAATACAGTAATTCTCAAGTACCAGATCTCATAGAGCAAGAAACATTTGGAATGTCTGAAAAAAATTACAAGCATATTGGAAACTCAATGATGCATGAGAAGACTCAAACAGCATAATGAAATGAGAAAAAGTATCCAGGATATGAAGGAAGAAATTTACAAAGAGATTAATACCTTTAAAAAGAACGTAGCAGAACTCCTGGAACTGAAGAATTCATTCAACAAAATAAAAAATAATACACAACCAAGAACTTAAGGAGCAGGTTAGAGCTAGAAAAACAAAGAATTTCTGATCTCAAAGGCAGCCTTTTCAAAATAATCCAGGCAGAAAAAGAAAAGGAAAAGAGAATTTAAAATGAAGAAAATCTAAGAGAGCTAACAGACAACCTTAAGTGCACAAACATCTCAATCATGGGTGTTCCAGAAGGGGAGGAGAAATGAAGAAGCATTAAAAACCTATTCAAAGAAACAATAATGGAAAACTTCTAGGTATAGAAAGAGACTTGGACCTTCAGATCCAGGAGACTCAAAGATAACCAAATGGAGTCTATCCAAAAAGATCCCCTCTGAGACAACTATAATCAAACTGGCAAATCTCAGAGACAGAGAGAGAATCCTAAAAGCAGCAAGAGAAAAGCATCAAGTCACTTATAAGGGAGCCTCCTTCAGAATAACAGCAGACTTCTCAACTGAAACTCTACAGGTAAGAAGAGAATGGGACAATATATTCAAAATACTAAAATAAAAACTGCCAGCCAGGAATACCGTTCCCAGCAAGGCTGTCCTTCAGAAATGAGGGAAAAATAGTGTATTTACCAGACAAACAAAAACTGCAGGAGCTTACCACCACACACCAGCCCTGCAAGAAACCCTCAGGGAGTCCTGGACCTGGAATCCAAAAAATGACAACCACTTCCACCAATATACAAGAAAGAAAAAATCTCACTGCTAGAACAAAAATGCAAATGGAAAAGAGAAAGAAACTATATCTTTCCAGCTCAAACAACCATAAAACACAGAATACAAACAATAAAAGGGAAAGAAAGGAATAAAAGATAGTTAAAACATCAAAATGAAAATCAATAATATGCCAGGAGTAAGACATACCTTTCAAGAACAACCCTAAATGTAAATGGATTAAACTCCCCACTCAAAAGCAAAGACTGCCTCATTGTATTAAAAAGCTAGACCCAAATATATGCTTTCCTCAAGTGACTCATCTCACCTGTAAAGATACAAACAGACTAATAGTGTAGGGATGGAAAAAGAGGTACCACACAAATGGAACCAAAAAGGAGCAGGAGAAGCTATTCCTATATAAGATAAAACAGACTTTAAACTAAAAACTATAAAAAGAGGCAAAGAAGGCTACTATATAATGATAAAGGGATCTATCCACCAAGAAGACAAAGCAATCATAAATATATATGCATCCAACACCAGAGTTCCCAGATATATAAAACAAACACTAAAGGCATATGCCTCAATACAAGGACCCGACCACCCTTCTCTCAGCACTGGACAGATCATCTAGTCAACAAATCAACAGAGAAACACAGGATTTAAACTACACTTTAGAACAGTTGGACCTGGCAGATAGCTACAGAATATTTCATACAACAACTACAGAATATACATTCTTTTCATCACTACATGGAACATTCTCCACTATAGACCACATGTTAGGTCACAAATAATGCCTCAACAAATTTTTTAAAACTGAAATCATTCAAGTATCTCTTCAGACTATAGTGGATTAAAACTAGAAATCAATAACAAGCAAAGCTCTGGAAACTATACAAATACACATAAAGTAAACAACATGCTCATGAGCAACCTATGGATCTAAGAAGAAATAACACAGGAAATCAAAAAATCTCTTGAAACTAATGAAAATAAAAATACATTATACCAAAACATGTGAGATACTGCAAAAGCAGTACTAAGAAGGAATTTTATTGCAATAAAATTTACGTAAGAAGGATAGAATGATTTCAAATACACAACCTAATGTTACACCTCAAAGAACTAGAAAAACAAGAACAATCCAATCCCAAAATTAGTACATGGAAAGAAATAATTAAGATCAGAGTGGAACTAAATAAAATAGCGACCCCAAAAAAGTGACACAAAAGATCAACAAAACAAAACATTGGGTTATTGAGAAGATTAACAAAATAGACAAACCATTAGTTAGGCTGCCTAAATAAAAAAGAGAGAAGACCCAAATAACAAAAATCAGAAATGAAACAGGAGACATTATAACTGATACCACAGAAATATAAAAAGTCATCAGAGACTATTACAAACAACTATACACCAACAAATTTGAACACCTGGAGGAAAAGGATTAATTTCTGGACACATATAAACTACCAAGACTATATCAAGAAGACAAAGAAAACCTGAACAGACCAATTACAAGCAATGAGATTGAAGCACAATCAGCAGTCTCTCAACAAAGAAAATCCCAAGACTAGATGGCTTTACTGCTGAATTCTACCAAATCTTTAAAGAGAAATTAATACCAGTTCTCTTCAAACTATTCCAAAAAACTGAAACAGAGGCCAGTCTCTCAATCTCATTCTATGAAGCCAGTGTCACCCTGATTCCAAAAGCAGACAAAGATACGACAACAACAACAAAAAAAAAAACTACAGTCCAATATCGTTAAGGAACATAGATGTAAAAATCCTCAATAAAATATTAACAATCAGAATACAGCAACATGTCAAAAAATTATACACTATGATCAAGTGGGATTCATCCCAGGGAGGCAAGGATGGCTCAACATATGCAAGTCAGTAAATGTGATACACCACATCAACAAAATCAAGGACAAAAATCATATGATTATCTCAATAGACACTGAAAAAGCATTTGACAAAATTCAACATCCCTTCATGATTAAAGACTCTCAGTGAATTAGATATAGAAGGAAAGTGTCTCAACACAATAAAAGCCATATACAACAAACTCACCACCAATGTCATCCTGAATGGGGAAAAGCTAAAAGCTTTTTCCTTAAGAAAAGGAAAAAGACAAGGATGCCCACTCTCACCATTCCTATTTAACATAGTACTAGAAGTATTAGCTGGAGCAATTAGGCATGACAAAGAAATAGAGGGCATTCAGATTGGAAGAGATGAAGTCAAATTGATCCTGTTTGCAGATGATGTGATCATACATACAAAAAACCTAAAGACTCTACAGAAAAACTCTTAGAGTTGAAAAATGATTTCAGTAAAGTTGCAGGATACAAAATCAACACACAAAAATCAGTAGCATTTTCATACTCCAATATTAAACTGCCAGAAAAAGAAATCAAGAAATCAAGCCCATTTACAATAGTCACCAAAAAATAAAATACTTAGGAATCAATTTAACCAAGGAGGTAAATGATCTCTACAATGAGAACTACAAATCACTGCTGAAAGAAATAAGAGGACACAGAAAGATAGAAAGACTTTCCATGCTCTTGGATTGGAAGAATTAACATTGTGAAATGTCAATACTACATAAAGTTATCTACAGATTCAATGCAATTCCCATTAAAGTACCAATGACATTCCTCAAAAAATAGAAAAAACATTCCCAGCATTCTTATGAAACAATGTAAGACTCTGAATAGCCAAAACAATCTTAAGCATAAAAAAAATAAAGCTGGAACCATTACACTTCCTGACTCCAATTACACTACAAAGCTATAGTAACCAAAACAGCATGGTTCTGGCATAAAAACAGACACTTGGAGCAATGGAACAGAATAGAGAATGCAGACATCAACCCACATACTTACATCCAACTGATATTTGACAAGGGCAACATGAGTGTACATTTGGGAAAAGACTATCTCTGTCAATAAATAGTGCTGGGAAAACTGGACATCCATGTGTATAAGGATGAAACTAGACTGTACTTCTCACCATATACCAAAATCAACTAAAAATGGCTTTAGACTTATATATAATACCCAAAACTATAAAACTACTAAAAGAATACACAGGGGAAACACTTCAGAAAGTAAAACTGGGCAAAGACTTTATGAATATGACCCCAAAAGCACAGGCAACAAAAGGAAAAATAAACAAATCAGAATATATCAAACTAAAAAGCTTCTGCACAACAAAAGAAACAGTTAACAGAGCAAAATGACAACCTACAGATTAGAAGAAAATATTCACAAACCATGCATCTGAAAAAGGATTAATATCCAGAATACACAAGGAACTCAAACCACTTAACAATTAAAAAAACTAACCTTATTAAAAAATGGACAAAGGAGCTGAATAGGTATTTCTCTAAGGAAGATATACAAATGGCCAACAGACACATGAAAAAATGCTCAACATCACTCAGCATCAGGGAAATGTAAATCAAAAGCACGTTGGCATATCATCACATGCCAGTTAGGCTGGCTATTATCAAAAAGGGAATAACAAATGCTAGTGAGGATGCAGAGAAAGGGGAACCCCCCTACACTGTTGGTAAGACTGTAAATTGGTGCAGCCATTATGGAAAATGGTATGGAGTTTCCTCAAACAACTACATATAGAATTGCCATATGATCCAGCAATCCCTGTGCTGGGTATATACCCAAAGGAATGGAAATTATCATGCCAAAGGGATACCTGCACTCCCATGTTTATTGCAGCTCTATTTACCATAGTCAAGGAATGGAATCAACCTAAATGTCCATTGATGGAGGGCTGGACAAGGAAAATGTGGTAAATATACACAATGGAGTACTACCCTGCCATAACAAGGAATGAAATATTGCCATTCAAAACATGGATGAACATAGAGATAATTATGTTATGTGAAATAAGCCAGGCACAGAAAGAGAAATACTGCATGACCTTACTCATAAGTGGGAGCTGAAAAAAATAAACAAATAAACAAACAAAAAAAGAAAGATCCAACAATCACAATAAATCATTGAACTTTCAAAAGTAGAGAATGGAACTGAGACTACCTCTGACCCACACTCCAGTAAACTGGTGAAAACCATTTTTAAAAAACAGCCATATAAATATTTTGAAAATGGTTCCAAAAACAAACAGCAAGTGAAGAAATATCTATTCAAGATAATCTATGAGACTCCACCTTGTCCATGAGGTACTGATAATACTGAGGTGCCAATAGCCCGTGCCCCAGCCTGTGAGTTGGTGGCTACGTGCCAGGAAGAACAAGCCATGAAGACCTCAGGCTGCCACCCACCTCCCTTCCCCAACCACTGAGCACTCAGCTCCTAGAATAAGGTTGTCACTCAGAGAGAAGCTTTCCATTGTCCTTTTCTCCAGAGCCCTGGCTCAGAGTTTTTGTCTTTGTGGAGAAGTAGGCCATAAAACAGAAAGCTCTTAATCTCTTCCCAAAGGAATTGACTTCATCTACAAGAGTATGAAGAAGTTTAAACCTAAGAGCACTCTCAAACTGGTGGAGGTCGTGGTGAAGGGAATTGAGAGGAGATTCATAGATCTAATGTAGATACAGCCTAAACTGTAGACTGGCCAGTTTGGAGGAGAGAGCTAAGTAATAAGACAGTGAATGGAGTTCTACTAAGATCAGAACAAATATCAAACACTGACCAGAGAAACTATCCCATGAAAGGATCCACAATTTGATTAGATTCATTTGTAGAGAAATTTTACACCATGAGCATTGTTTACAATGATAGAGTGATATGGCAGCAATCAGTGGAGTTTTAACAGCTGTGTATTATCAAAGAAGAGTGGAAGAGAACTCTACCAATATCACTGTCATTTCCAAATGACTGCAGTATACCCAGAGCTGCACTTCCTTGAACAGCAACATCAGAGACTGAATCCTGTGGATGATGAAGGGGAAGTACACTCCACTAAAATTACTAAGCCAATCACTAAACAAATAAACAGGTAAATAACAATAATAAGCTGCAGGGATGGTAAGTCCAGTACCAGACTTGCTGCAATATCTTCTCTAAGATTTCCACTTCCCTTCCTAAAATTATGAAGAATGTGAAGAAACATAAAGTATAACCCATACACTGGAAAAAAGCAAGCAACAGAAACTACCTGTAAGAGTGATCAGATGTCAAATTTCAGAGAAAAACATTTTAAGTAGTCGTTATAAATATGTTCATAAAACTAAAGTAAAGCTTGATTAAAGAAGTAGAGGAAGATATGATGACAATGTTGATCAAAACAATAATATCAATAAGATAGGTGGAGCAAGATGGCAGATTAGAGGTACCTGGTGCATATACCTCCCACACAAAATGACCAGGACAACTAACAGACAGCTAAATATTGATGGAAGAGTCTGTGGGAGACCACAGGAATGCAACAGTAGACTGGCAAAATCCCTGGGGAGCATGAAAGCCCAGGATGGTAGCATAGAGAAGAGAGAGAAGCACACAGCCTCAGCCACCACTTTTTTGCCACAGAGATTGGTGAAGGACAAGCATTCCCCTGCATGAAGAAGGTATGCAGAGGACCCACAGAGGGCTATCACTACCACAGAGGCCTGCAGTTCCTTTTGCAGAACAAGCCCAGAGCCAAGTGGGGAGCTGCCTATAATACATGCACTGAATCACCCTAGAAAAGGAGCACATACTGTGGACTCCCCACTCTCCTGACACAAGCCAGTGCAGTAAGTCCCACTTGAAACCAGAGCCACTATGGGAGTACGCCCTGCCCTGTGGTCCAGTAGCTACTGTACTTCCCCAGCCTTAAGCCTCCACTGCAATGCACTCACACAAGAGATCACAATGCCCTGATCTCAGTGACTTGAAGCTTGAGCCTAGAATGGCTGTGACTCTAGTCCTGCAGTCTGGGAAGCCAATCCCAGGCCCGCTGAAATGCTGCACCCACACATCCCCAACCAGAGATCAGACAGGCAGACCTGCCTCTGGCAAAGCACCCCCCTAACTTCCCATACACCATCTGTCAATTGGCTGAGTTCTGTGCACCTGAGCCCCCACCCAGAAAAAGAGCTCACAAGTCCCTACTCCTAACATATATGTCCCCAAGCTGGAAGATATACACCCTCCCAGAGAACTGGCCAGATGGTTTTACCCTTGACAGTTCCACCTCATGACCTCACCCACCACCCAAGAAGTGGTTCAGTGGACTGGCCTCTGGAAAACCTGCAGCCAGATAGCTAAGCCAAAGCCTGCCCATGCCCCTAGCTCAGAGAAATGGCCCAGATGTCATGCTTCTGGTGAACTCGCCCCTGAGTCTTTGAGCCATCTGTCAGGCTGGAATCTCTGGCAGTTTTATGCAAGGTAGACATATTTTATTCTTTAGATGTGAGCTTCACAGACAAGCTTTATTCTCAGACACAAGCTCTGGCTCCACTCCACTGATCTTACATGCTCTGCTGTGCCTTCCATGCTCTGCCAACCAGCAGTTCAGAGCAGTTACCTTTGTACTCTTAGTACACAATAGCGGCCACAAGCCAAGCATTACATAATTACAACAATCATGCTGAATCAGTAAATGGGCATACATGCGCAGTTACACTACTTTTATAACTGGTTTCTAGCGAATGTGCTGAATCTTGCCCATTTGTAACAGATGTGAGGTGAGTGAGCCTGACTAAGGTGTTCTTTATTTTGCACTGGTTTTACTTTCCTTATAGTCCACCCCTTCAGGGTCACTTGCCATACAATCTATGTATTTGATCCCTTAGCATGTTCCCTTAGTGAGGATAGCTGACCCTTCTATCCATAGGCCACAGCAGCAATACAGACTGCAGCAACATGCTACTAAAACACAGGTACTCCCTCCCAGAACAGCTAATGTCCATCTCCACATAGACAACATATTATCCCACCATTCCTGGAGGGGGTGTCCAGTCATTTTCTGTGCAGCATGAATCTCACTAGTTAACTGCTGCAAAGCCTGAGTAACATTATGATGATAGTCAGGGACATACACACAACAGTCTGTTCCAGGCCAAGTTACCTTTACTTGGGGAGGCCAAGTACTCATTACCCAAGGTGAGACTTGAAAGTTTTCTTCTAATCCTCTCCTCTAAGGTCCAATCAGGCCTTCCCAGCATACATGGGGGGCTTCTATTTTCCATGGGCATTCCTACTGTACTATTTGTCCCTGTTGTAAACAGATTGGGGCCAGTAAGAGAATATTTTTATTCTTACCATATCCAGATTTCAGGAGATCATCTTCAGTAGTAACCTGTAATTGAATAGGTGCTGCAGCTCTGTGCAACAGAGCCTCCACCGGAGAGGGCCCGCCCTTGTGGGGTCTCTCATTTAGGATCCTGACTGTTGGCCATAACCAACATGTCCATCCCTTCAATGATGGGGGAATGGCAGACAGCCTTAATCCTCTTTTCAAAATACCATACATGGCCATAAGGCTACTCGGTGACTTCACAGTGCTTATCTGGTCTGAGGCCCCACAAGGCCATACAAACAGAAGACCAGTAATTCTCTGACTTTGGCAGTGGTCCAACAAGATCCACCTGCCACCAGGTTAGGAGCATCCTCCTCTTGTGTCTTCTGCCTATCTGCATGCAGCACCTGGCGAGCCATCAAGGGTACATCTGCCCATCAGGGGTACACTTTTTGGGGTTTTCTGCCTCTCTACATGTGGCATCTGGTGGGCCATCAACCACATGTTCTTACAGCCAGCATGCTGCATTCTCAGGTTTATGCAGCACCCAGTGGCCATTGACCACATGGTCTTCCAGCCAGCATGCTGCATTCTTTGATGTAGCCACAAAGCTACATCAGCTGCTGGAGCTCTCTCCAGCCACCTTACCTTAGCCAGCACATCAACTTCATCATAGCCTGGACTGGCTAAGGGGAAATGTCCTGTGACATGGAAAAGAGTTATTTCCTTTTCCTGTCCTAATTCCCATAACTCCTCCCACATGGCTTGCCCCCACAAGGGCTGGTGACCTACCAGCCACTGTTGATACTTCCAAGTAGAGATCCAAAGGGTCAAACCCTTGAATACACCCCAGTTGTCAGTACAGATGGTTAATGGCCCTGGCTCATTTTTTTTATCACCATCCATACTGCTCTTAGTTCAGCCTACTGGCTGTTTTTCTCTATACCATTCTCATACCACAAGGTATCAGTTAAGGGCTGGATGGAAACAGCTGTCCATGATGCTGAGGGTCCCATGCTGGAGCCATCTGTATACCATGCTTGCTCCACAATGGGCCCCTGTCCCTCATGGAATGGTGTAACCTCCACCTCCATGGGTAATGGTTGGGGTTGTGTCAAAATTAGCTCCGCAATCTCCACCAGTCCTAACACAGTTTGCAATTCATTACACAAAGGACTTATAGACACACTACTTCTCTGTTCATATATGCTCCCCATTTAGACAAAGTGGGAGTCAGAGCCACACCAGTTTTAGGGGTGGTTGTCCACATGCATAGCCCATAAGCTAGAATGGGGTATGTTGTCCTTACTAGGACCTTGGCAGTTCCTGTAATAGCTTCAGTGGCCATCAGGGCATAATACACAGCTGCTAACTGTTTATAAGAGAGTAATGCACTTTAGTGCCCTTCCAATGCTGAGACCAGAATCCTATATAGGCATTCAGAATCAGTCTTGTCTCTGCCACAAACCCCATCCTGACCCTTCTTGGGTTATATGCACATCTTATTCAAAAGGCTTAGTGGGGTCAGCCACTTGCAAAGCCTGCACTTGCTGTATTGACCCCTTAATAGTACAGTAAGCTTATTCTACCTCTTCAGTCCAATCCCAAGGAGCTCTTTTCTTCATTAATGCATACAGTGGGAATGCCATTTGAGCTATATGGAGTACAAAAACTCTACAATACCCCCAAAGTCCCAAATAAGCCTGTAGCTGAGCTACTGTTGTTGGCTGGGGGTATACCTGTATCTTACCTATAATGGCTTCTGGGATGACTCATGTCTTACCTGACCAAACAACTCCCAAGAATTTGACAGACAGCTCAGGTCCTTGCACTTTGGTTGTGTTCATGGCCCACCCACATTGTTCCAAGTGGTCTAGCAGCATCGGAGTTGCTTGGGTTAAATCTGCAAGAGAATCAGAGGTTAGTAAGTCATCATCAATATAATGAAACATTGTAACTATGCTGGGCCACTTGGCTAGGTCCCAGCCACCAAACAGTGACAAATAGTAGGGCTATGCAGATAACCTTGGAGCAACACTTAAAACGTTCATTGTCTTCCTTCCCAGGCAAAGGAAAACTGTTCTTGGCTATCAGCTGAGACTGGGATAGAGAAAAAATGCACTTGCAAGGTCCAGTACACGATGACACATTTCCAGCTGGGTCATAAGCTGGTCCATCAGGTTGTGAACTGAAGGCACAGCCACATACAAAAGAGGCACTATTTTGTTCAGTTCCTGATAGTCCACAGTCATTCTCCAAGTACCATCAGGTTTTTTCATTGGCCACACCAGAGCATTAAAAGGCTATGTGCAGGACAAATGATGCCAACCTTTTCTAACTCCAAGATAGTGGCACTTATTCCCACACGTCCTCCTGACAAGCGATACTGTTTCACATTTCCCTGCAACATAGGCTTTACTGTCTGAATCTGCAGCCAGAATTCTCCAACTGTTGTTTGCAGATGCAAACCACAAAGCACATCTACATCCAAGATGCACTCAGCAACTGGGGACACATAAACAGTACATATATGAGGGGGCAATTGCCCTATGCCCAGTGGCAAAGATGCAGCTTTGACTTTAGTAGTCTGTCCTCCATAACCATCAACATTCACTGTGGCCCCCAGAAACTTAACAGTGTTTCCATGTATCAGGCTGCATTTTGCACTGGCACCCACCAATGCTAACACATGCTGCACTTTTATCATCTACACCTATGTCCCACAACCGTAGGAGCCAAGCAGCTAGGAGTTCATTTTCTGATGCACAACAGGTCGTGCAAGGAGACCCACAGGTTCTCCCAACTCACCCTCAGGGTCATCATCATCCTAAGCTTCAGAAGTAGGGGTGTCCTGTTGCTGTACTTCAATGTCTGGCATGTCTGTCTTTTGTGTTGGCTCTCAAAGCCATGCTGCATCATGGAGTGCCTGGTCCATGTTGGCTTGCAGTGCAGTGAGCAGCAGCCATCCCATCCTGTCAGCTGCTCTCTGGGCCTGTTCATCTTCACTGTAGAGCTCAATACCTTGAGAGCTTTCTCTATGCTCTCAGGGACCCATCCACTTGGTCCTACAATTCCAGCAGAGTCCAAGTCCACAGGAATGCTGCCACCAGGTACCACATGATCAAGGGCAGCCAATTTCCTCCCCCTCATTAGGGGATCACGGCTCCCTTACCTGTTCATGCTGCCAGACTATGCTGATTGTTGGGTTGGAATCTCAGATCCTTCTGCCCTTTCCTCTGCAGGTCATGAGTCAGGTAATTGAAAGAAGATATCTGACAGCTTTATACAAGGTAGACATTTTTTATTCTTTAGATGTGAGCTTCACAGACAAGCTTTATTCTCAGACACAAGCTCTGGCTCCACTCCACTGATCTTACATGCTCTGCTGTGCCTTCCATGCTCTGCCGACCAGCAGTTCAGAGCAGTTACCTTTATACTCTTAGTACACAATAGCGGCCACAAGCCAAGCATTACATGATTATAACAATCATGCTGAATCAGTAAATGGGCACACATGTGCTGTTACACTACTTTTATAACTTGTTTCTAGCAAATTGCTGAATCTTGCCCATTTGTAACAGATGTGAGGTGAGTGAGCCTAACTAAGCTGTTCTTTATTTTACACTGGGTTTACTTTCCTTACACCATCCCATGCCCACACATCCAAGTGAGACACATCTCAGGTGACATCTCCCTGGTGGGCCTGCCCTCAGTCAGAGAATCAGCATGGTGACCCTGCTACTGGCAATCCAGTCTCAGAAACCCTGACATGCCACACGTCCACACACCCAGCCTGAGAATCAACCCAGCAACCACATCCCCAGTGAGCCAGATCCCAAGACAACTGACCCAGAGTGTGCACATACACACTCCTGGTCTGAGAACCAACACAGTGAGCCCACTCCTGACAAATCTGTACCCTCATTGCCACAAACCTCCCAAGCATAGGATGCTGAGGCACTTGCAAACATAGTGAATGTGGATTACAGCTACACAGTCTTGTTATAGCAGCCTAAATGGACTAAGATACCTGCCTTAAAAGAAATATTAAATAATATTCTTCAGGATGAAAACAAGTGACCTCAGATGGCAATTTAAATACAAGTGAGCAAACCAAAAATTCCCATAAAAGCACATACATAATTATATTAGACATTATTAATACATATTTTACTCCTTTCTTCTTGTAACTGATTAAACAGCCATTGTCTAAAATATACATCTAGAGTTTATTGCTGGGTCTGTAACATACAAAAAGTAATATATGTGTAATATATTTGCCAATAACAGCATAAAGTAAGTGTTAGAGCAAAGTTGTAATGGGCCAAAGAAATGATGAAATATGGTAAATTAATAATATAGCAATATATTATTGGCTTTGTAACATCAATAGAGGAAATATGTGTTAAAAATCACAAAATAGGGGGAAGTAGAATATAGCTATACATGAGTAACATTTCTATATATTATTAGAATAAGCTATTATAAATCTGAAACTGATTCTGACAATTAAGATATATGGTAAACCCTAGAGCAATCACTAAAAAATAACTCAAACATATAGAGAAAAACTCATTAACAAAATTGAAATGCTACATTGGAAAATATTCACTCAATGCAAAAGAAATCATTAAAGAAAGAATGGAGGACTAAGTAAGGTGAGAAACCTATAGAAAACAAAATTTAAGATGGCAGATGTAAATCCAACAATATAAATAACAACACTAAATGTGAATAAACAATCTAATTAAAATACAGATATTGTCCAATTGGATTTAAAAAATAATCCAGCTATATGTTGTCTAGAGGAGGTAAACTTTTAATTCAAAGATACAAATAGGTTGAAAATACAAGGAATGAAAAAGATGTATCGTGCAAACAACAACCATAGGAAAATTGGAGTGGAAAAAAATGACATTAAAACAAAAAGTTTTGCTAGAGATAAAGAGGGACATTTTTTAATAATAAAAGAGTCAATGTCAGGAAGATATAACAATTATAAAAATACTTGCACCTAATAACAGAGCACCAAAATAAATTTTAAAAACTGACAACAATAAAGTGAGAAATATACAATTCAACAATAATACTTGGAGACTTCAGCACCATACTTTCAATAGTGGATAGAACAACTATACAGAAGATCAATAAGGAAGTAGAGGTCTTGAACAACACTATAAGCCAACTAGACCAACAAATCATCTTTAGAACACTCCTCCCAGCAACAACAGAATATAACTTCTTCTCAAGTGCCCATGGAATAGTTTCCATAATAGACCATATAATAGGCCATAAAACAAGCCTTAATAAATTTATAAGAATAGAAACAATACAAAATATGTTCTACGCTACAGTGGAATGAGTTTGGAGGCAATAACGGGGAAAATTGGGAAATGCAGAAATATGTGGAAATTAAAAAACACTTCTAAATAACTAGTGGGTTAAAGAATAAATCGAAAGGAAATTGAGAAAATACTTAAGGATTAATGAAATTGGAGAAACAACATACAAAAACTTAGGGATGCAGCTAAAGCAGTGCATAGCAGGATAAGAAGAAAGATAGATCTCAAATCAATAACCCAAATTTCCACCTTAGGACACTGGAAAAAGAAGAGCAAACTGAACCTAAAGGAAGAATAAGAGAGGAAATAATAAAGCGTATAACAGAAATTAATAAAATATAGACTAAAAAAAATAGAGAAAACCAATGAAACCAAACTCTGATTCTTTGAAAAGATCAACAGAATAAACTAAAACTTTATTTAGTTTGACCAAGAAAAAAAAAGACTCAAATTACTAGAATCAGAAATGAAAGAGAAGATATTACCACTAACGTTACAAAAATAAAAAGGACTATAAAGGAATACTGTATAAACACTTGTACACCAACAAATTAGATAAATTAGATGAAATGGAAAAGTTCCTAGAAAGACACAAACTACCAAAATTGACTCAAGAAGAAATAGACAATATGATATGCCTATTCACCTAAGTGAAGAGATTGAATAATTATCCAAAAACTACTCACAAAGAAAAGCTTAGGTCCAGATGTCTTCACTGCTGAATTCTACCAAACATGCGAAGAAGAATTAATACCAATTCTTCACAAACTCTCAAAAAAAAAAAAAAATAGAAGGAACACTTCCCAAATCATTTTATGAGGCCAGTATTACACTTATAACAAAACCGAACAAAGACTTTGCAAAAAACAAAAACATCTCTTATGAGTATAAATGTAAGATTCTTTTACAAAATACTAGCAAACCTAATTCAGAAACATATAAAAAGAACTGTTCAATATGACCAAGTAAGATTTCTCTCAAGGATGCAAGGTTGGTTTAATATCTAAAAATCAATTAATGTAATGTATCATATCAATAGAATAAAAACAAATCACATCATCTTCTCAATAGATGCAGAAAAAGCATTTGACAAAATTCAATATCCTCTCATAATAAAAACATTCAACAAACTAGAAATAAAAGGGAACTTCCTCAACCTGATAAAAGACATCTATGGAAAACCTACAGCTAACAGCATACTTAATGGTGAAAGACTGTACTTTCCCCCAAGATCAGCAGTAAGACAAGGATGTCCACTGTAACCAATGAACCATTGTTGGAGGATACAAGATTAATATGCAAAAATCTACTACATTTCTAAACACTTACAATGCACAATTTGAAAATAAAATTAAGAGAACAATCCATTCACAATAGTATCAAAAAATAATAATATACATAGGAATAAATTTAACAAAATAAGTGAAAAACGTACACTCTGAATAGTACAAGACAGTATCGAAAGAAATTAAAGATCTAAATAAATGGCAAGACATTCTTTGTTCATGGATCAGACTTAACGTTGTTAAGATTGCAATACTCCCCAAACTGATCTAAGGATTTAATGAAATCCCTATCAGAATACCAGCTGACTTCTTACAAATTGACCAGCTGACTCTAAAACTCATATGGAACTACAAGGGACCAAAAATAGCAATAAAAATCCTAAAAAAGAGCAATAAATTAGAAGGATTCACACTTACCCATTTCAAAACTTACTACAAAGCAATGATAATCAAAACAGTGTGGTTCTGGCACAAAGATAGGCTTATGGATTAATGGAATATAATTGAGAGTCCATAAATAAAGCCATATATCTCTGGTCAACTAATTTTCTATATTCACTGGGCAAAAAAAATAAAATAAAATAAAGTCTTTTCAACAAATGGTGCTAGGACAACTGAATAGCCATAGGCAAAAGAATGAATTTGGACTCCTACCTCACATTATATACAAAAATTAACTCAAAAAGAATCAAAGACCTAAATATAAGAACTAAAATTGTAAAACTCTTAGGAGAAAACATAGGGGTAAATCTTCATGACCTTGCATCTGGCAAAGGATTCGTAGGCTTGATACCAAAAGCATGAACAACAGCAGAAAAAAATAGATAAACTGGACTGGTTTTACTAAAATTAAAAACTTATGTATTCCAAAAGATACCTTCAAGAAAGTGAGAGAAATAACCCACAGAATGAGAGAAAATATTTGCAGATTGTATATCTGATAAGGGACTTGTACTAGTTTATATAAAGAATACTTAATAAAAAAAAATAACCCAATAAATAATCAGTCAATGGATCTGAATAGACCTCTCTCCAAAGAAGATATACAAATGGATAATAAGCACATAAAAAGATGCTCGACATCATTAGTCAACATGGAAATACAAATCAAAACCACAATGAGATACCACTTCACACCCACTAGGATGGCTAGAATCAAAAAGTTAGGTACCAACAATTGTTGGCATGGATGTTGAGAAATTGGAGCCTTCATATACTGATGGTAGACATTTAAAAATGGTGCCGTTGCTTTGGAAAACAGTTTGGCAGTTCCACAGATTATTAAATATCGAATTACCATATGATCCAGTTTGGCAAGTTCAAGGATTTCAGGGCCAATCAAGGAAAAGACAGGACCATGAGATAGTAGTATTGTACAACGAGCTTTATTAGGTGGTACTTGGACAGATTATATGTGGGGAAGTACCTCATAGCAGGAGACTTTCCAGCCATCTGGAGCCACCACCAAGAAGGGGAAGAGAACAAGAGAACTCTCAGGGAGAGGGGAATCAGAGAGGAAGCTTCTGTGTGATCAAGGAGGGACATCTCTGGGTCAAAGTGGTCCAAAGGGCAGGAGCAGTTTGAGGTCTTTTATAAAGTGACAGGGTTTGTCTTACTGTGGGTAGCATGTGTTGGGTGCAGGTTCATGGGGATGCAAAGCAAGTTTGCTATAAATGGCTAAAAGAATGCTGATTTGGGCTATATGTAAAGCAATTGAATGTGTAAGAATTGAATCCTCATGTATAGCCAGCAAGCTTTGAGCTAATTGTCCTAGCCTGCTGTGAAGAAGTAAATGACATATGGACAAATACACAGTGGCCCTCTTTGGACTATTTGTATAAGACCTGGCAGTATCACTTCTAGGTATATGCACAAGAAAAGTGAAAACATATGTCCACACAGAAATTTGTACACAAAGGTTTATAGCAACATAATTTATAATAGACAGAAGGTGAAAACAACCCAAATGTTCATCAACAGATGCAAAGATAAACAAAATGTGGTATATCTATATAATGGGATATTATTCTGCCATAAAAATGAATAAAGTACTGATATATAATACAACATGGTTGAACCTTGAAAACATTATGCTAAGTGAAACAAGCTAGTCACAATATACCACATACTTTGTGATTCCATTCATATGAATATCCACAATAGAGAAATATATAGAGACAGAACATAGATTAGTGGTTGTTTAGGGCTGAGGGTGGGGGCAGGTGAATAGGGAGATGAATAGAGGGAAATAGTTAAAGGAATGTGGAATTTTTCCTGAATGATGAAAATGTTCAAAAATTGTGTGATAGTTGAACATATCTGTGAATATGAAAAATCATTGAATTGTATTCTTTACATGGGTAAATTGTATGGTATGTGAATTATCACAATATATTTATTCTTAAAAACTGAACAGTGAAAAAAAATCCAATTAGAAGATGGTCAAAGACATGAAGAGATATTTCACCAAAAAGGATACACGTGTACACATGGCAAATAAACACATAAAAAGCTGTTTAATATCATTCACAGTCAGGGAAATGCAAATTGAAAATTGCACTGACATATCACTATACACCTACAAGAACAGCTAAAATAAAAAATAGTAATAACACCAAATGCTGACAAAGATGTGTCAATCATTCATACATCAGTGATGGGAATGTTAAATGTCACTGCCACTCTGGCAAATGGTTTGACAGTTTCTTTTTTTTTTTTTTTTTTTTTTTTTATCTTTCCATGGAAGATCTACTTTATTAGAACTTGCAAAGATCATAGGCCCACTATTTTACTGCACTTTAAATGTTTTATGTCAGATACTAGTATTACTTTTCATGGTAAAGTATTTTTCTTTTTCTTTTTTTATTTTCTTTTATTTTTTATTTTTTTTTTAAGTTTTATTTTGTCGATATACATTGTGGCTGATTATTGCTCCCCATCACCAAAACCTCCCTCCCATCTCCCTCCCCCCTGCCCCCCAACAATGTCCTTTCTGTTTGCTTGTCGTATCAACTTCGAGTAGTTGTGGTTGTTATATCTTCTCCCCCCCCCCCGGTTTGTGTGTGTGTGTGTGTGTGTGTGCGTGTGTGCGTGTGTGTGTGTGTGTGTGAATTTATATATTAATTTTTAGCTCCCACCAATAAGTGAGAACATGTGGTATTTCCCTTTCTGTGCCTGACTTGTTTCACTTAATATAATTCTCTCAAGGTCCATCCATGTTGTTGCAAATGGCAGTATTTCATTCGTTTTTATAGCTGAGTAGTATTCCATTGTGTAGATGTACCACATTTTCCGTATCCACTCATCTGATGATGGACATTTGGGCTGGTTCCAACTCTTGGCTATTGTAAAGAGTGCTGCGATGAACACTGGGGAACAGGTATACCTTCGACTTGATAATTTCCATTCCTCTGGGTATATTCCCAACAGTGGGATAGCTGGGTCGTATGGTAGATCTATCTGCAATTGTTTGAGGGACCTCCATACCATTTTCCATAGAGGCTGCACCATTTTGCAGTCCCACCAACAATGTATGAGAGTTCCTTTTTCTCCGCAACCTCGCCAGCATTTATCGTTCAGAGTCTTTTGGATTTTAGCCATCCTAACTGGGGTTAGATGGCATCTCAATGTGGTTTTGATTTGCATTTCCCGGATGCTGAGTGATGTTGAGCATTTTTTCATATGTCTGTTGGCCATTTGTATATCTTCCTTAGAGAAATGCCTACTTAGCTCTTTTGCCCATTTTTTAATTGGGTTGCTTGTTTTCTTCTTGTAAAGTTGTTTGAGTTCCTTATATATTCTGGATATTAATCCGTTGTCAGATGTATATTTTGCAAATATTTTCTCCCACTCTGTTGGTTGTCTTTTAACTCTGTTAATTGTTTCTTTTGCTGTGCAGAAGCTTTTAAGTTTGATATAATCCCATTTATTTATTTTTCCTTTGGTTGCCCGTGCTTTTGGGGTCGTATTCATGAAGTCTGTGCCCAGTCCTATTTCCTGAAGTGTTTCTCCTATGTTTCCTTTAAGAAGTTTTATTGTTTCAGGGTGTATATTTAAATCCTTAATCCATTTTGAGTTGATTTTAGTATACGGTGAGAGGTATGGATCTAGTTTCATTCTCCTGCATATGGATATCCAGTTATCCCAGCACCATTTGCTGAAGAGGCAGTCCCTTCCCCAGTGAATAGGCTTCGTGCCTTTGTCAAAGATCAGATGGCAGTAAGTGTGTGGGTTGTATTCTGGATTCTCTATTCTATTCCATTGGTCAGTGTGTCTGTTTTTATGCCAGTACCATACTGTTTTGGTTATTATAGCTTTGTAGTATAGCTTAAAGTCAGGTAGTGTTATGCCTCCAGCTTTATTCTTTTTGCTAAGCATTGCTTTGGCTATGCGTGGTCTTTTATTGTTCCATATAAATGTCTGGATAGTTCTTTCCATTTCTGAGAAAAATGTCTTTGGAATTTTGATGGGGATTGCATTGAATTTGTATATCACTTTGGGTAGTATGGACATTTTCACTATGTTGATTCTTCCAATCCAAGAGCATGGGATATCTTTCCATCTTCTTGTATCCTCTCTAATTTCTCTCAGCAGTGGTTTGTAGTTCTCATTATAGAGATTTTTCACCTCCTTGGTTAACTCAATTCCTAAGTATTTTATTTTTTTGGTGGCTATTGTAAATGGCAGGCTTTCTTGATTTCTCATTCTGCATGTTCACTATTGGAGAAAAGAAATGCTACTGATTTTTGTGTGTTGATTTTGTATCCTGCTACTGTGCTGAAATCATTTATCAATTCCAACAGTTTTTTTGTAGAGGTTTTAGGCTGTTCGATATATAGGATCATGTCATCTGCAAACAGGGACAGTTTGACTTCATCTTTTCCAATCTGGATGCCCTTTATTTCCTTCTCTGATTGCTCTGGCTAGTACTTCCAACACTATGTTGAATAGGAGTGGTGAGAGTGGGCATCCTTGTCTAGTGCCTGTTCTTAAAGGAAAAGCTTTCAGCTTTTCCCCATTCAGGATGATATTGGCTGTGGGTTTGTCATATATGGCTTTAATTATGTTGAGATACTTTCCCTCTATACCTAACTTATAGAGGGTCTTTGTCATGAATGAGTGCTGAACTTTATCAAATGCTTTTTCAGCATCTATAGAGATGATCATATGGTCCTTGTGTTTGAGTTTATTAATATGGTGTATCACATTTATTGATTTGCGTTGGTTGAACAACCTTGCATCCCTGGGATGAATCCCACTTGATCGTGATGAATAATTTTTCGTATGTGTTGCTGTATTCTGTTTGCTAGTATTTTAGTGAGGATTTTTGCATCTATATTCATCAAGGAAATCGGCCTTTAGTTTTCTTTTTTGGTTATATCTTTACCTGGTTTTGGTATCAGGATGATGTTTGCTTCATAGAATGAGTTTGGGAGATTTGCGTCTGTTTCAATCTTTTGGAATAGTTTGTAAAGAATCGGTGTCAATTCCTCTTTGAATGTTTGGTAAAATTCTGCTGTGAATCCATCTGGTCCTGGGCTTTTCTTTGTTGGGAGCCTTCTGATAACAGCTTCAATCTCCTTTATTGTTATTGGTCTGTTCAAATGTTCTACGTCTTCATGGTTCAGTTTTGGGAGCTTGTGTGTGTCCAGAAATTTATCCATTTCCTCCAGATTTTCAAATTTGTTGGCGTATAGTTGTTTATAGTAGTCTCGAATGATTCCTTGTATTTCAGATGAATCAGTTGTAATATCGCCTTTTTCATTTCTAATTTTGGTTATTTGAGTCTTCTCTCCTCTTTTTTTTGTTAGCCATGCTAATGGTTTGTCAATTTTATTTATCTTTTCAAAAAACCAACTTTTTGATTCGTTGATCTTTTGAATTGTTTTTTGGTTTTCAATTTCATTCAGTTCTGTTCTGATCTTAATGATTTCTTTCCGTCTGCTAACTTTAGGTTTGGATTGTTCTTGTTTTTCTAGTTCTTTAAGGTGAAGTGTTAGGTTGTTCACTTGCCATCTTTCCATTCTTCTGAAGTGAGCGTTTAATGCAATAAATTTTCCCCTCAATACTGCTTTTGCAGTATCCCACAGGTTTTGGTATGATGTATCATTGTTTTCATTAGTTTCAATAAATTTTTTGATTTCCTGCTTGATTTCTTCTTGGACCCATATGTCATTAAGTAGAATGCTGTTTAATTTCCATGTGTTTGTATAGTTTCCAGAGTTTCGTTTGTTATTAATTTCTAGTTTTAATCCATTGTGGTATGAGAAGATACATGGGATAATTGCAATTTTTTTGAATTTATTGAGACTTGATTTGTGACCTAATATGTGATCTATCCTGGAGAATGATCCATGTGCTGCTGAGAAGAATGAATATTCTGAGGTTGTTGGGTGGAATGTTCTGTAGATATCTGCCAATTCCAATTGGTCTAGAGTCTTGTTTAGATCTTGTGTTTCTCTACTGATTCTTTGCCTAGATGATCTGTCTAATATTGACAGTGGGGTGTTCAGGTCCTCTGCTATTATGGTATTAGTGTCTATTTCCTTCTTTAGGTCTAATAGCGTTTGTTTCATAAATCTGGCTGCTCCAACATTGGGTGCATACATATTTATGATTGTTATGTCTTCTTGATGGATCAGTCCTTTTATCATTAAGTAGTGTCCTTCTTTGTCTCTTTTTATGGGTTTTAGTTTAAAGTCTATTTTGTCAGATATAAGAATAGCTACTCGAGCTCGGTTTTCTTTTCTGTTTGCATGGTAAATCTTTTTCCACCCTTTCACTCTTAGTCTGTGTGAATCTTTATGGGTGAGGTGGGTCTCTTGTAGGCAGCATATAGTTGGGTCCTCCTTTTTGATCCAGTCAGCCAGTCTGTGTCTTTTGATTGGGGAATTTAAGCCTTTTACATTAAGAGTTGTTATTGAAAGGTATTGATTTATTCCTAGCATTTTATTGGTTGTTTGGTTGTCTTAGGTGTCTTTTGTTCCTTGCTTTCTGATTTACTGTTTGGTTTCTGTGTTTGTTGGTTCCTTAGGTTGTAGATAGTGTTTTTGTTTGCTTGTTTTCTCTTCATGGATGCCATTTTTATTATACTAGCGGGTATTTATTTTTCTTGGGTTTTTATAGCAGTGGTAGTTATTTTTCAGGAACCAAACCCAGTACTCCCTTGAGGATTTCTTGTAAGGGTGGTCGTGTGGTAGTGAACTCCCGCAGTTTTTGTTTGTCTGAGAAATATACTATTTGCCCTTCATTTCGGAAGGATAGCCTTGCAGGGTAGAGTATTCTTGGCTGGCAATCTTTGTCTTTTAGTATTTTGAAAATATAATCCCATTCCTTTCTAGCTTTTAGGGTTTGTGATGAGAAGTCTGATGTTAGCCTGATTGGGGCTCCCATATAGGTGATTTAACGCTTCTCTCTTGCAGCTTTTAAGATTCTCTCTTTGTCTCTGAGTTTTGCCAATTTGACTATGACATGTCTTGGAGAAGGCCTTTTTGGGTTGAATACGTTTGGAGATCGTTGAGCTTCCTGGATCTGAAGATCTGTGATTTTTCCTATACCTGGGAAGTTTTCTGCCACTATTTTGTTGAATATGTTTTCAATGGAATCTCCATTTTCCTCCCCTTCTGGAATACCCATGACTCGGATATTTGAGCGCCTGAGGTTGTCTGATATCTCTCTCATATTTTCTTCAATGTCCTTGATTCTTTTTTCTTTCTTTTTGTCTGCTTGTGTTATTTCAAACAGCCCATCTTCAAGTTCAGAGGTTCTCTCTTCAACTTCGACAAGCCTGCTGGTTAAACTCTCCGTTGTGTTTTTTATTTCACTGAATAACTTCTTCAGTTCAGCAAGTTCTGCTACATTTTTTTTCAGGACATTGATTTCCTTGTACATTTCCTCTTTCAGATCCTGTATACTTTTCCTCATTTCATCATGATGTCTAGCTGAGTTTTTTTGTATCTCATTCAGTTTCCTTAGAATTATCACTCGAAATTCCTTGTCAGATATGTCAGTGGCTTCTTGTTCTATAGGATCTAGAGTATGAGATTTATTAACTTTTGGTGGTGTACTTTCTTGATTTTTTGTATTTCTGGTGTCTCTTTTTTGATGTTTATTCATTGTGGCAGGGGGTTTCACAGTCCACCAGTTTAAGACTAATGACTAACTAGGATGTTGCTGTGGTTGCCAATTTGGTATAGCTCCCTCCGTGACTGCTCAGTTGGCCTCTAGTGTCTTGTGTGTGTGGTTGCCGCGGGTCTTGGGCTTCTCCGGGGAGCCACCTTTCTGGTCAGCTTGGACTCTGCTGGGCTGGTGGATCACGTACCACAGGGTGTGTGATCTCTGTTCAGCTTTCACTTCCTGTGCAGGACTTCTCCCTGTTCCGTGTGCTCTGGCCCAGGCTGTTGGATCGTGCAGTGGAGACCCCACCGGGTGTGTGGTTTCTGTCAAATCTGCGCCTCCCAGGTCGCATGTCTCCCCACTCTGTGCACACTGTGCTGGGCTGGGGCGTGTCTTCTGCGCCCCTCTTCTATCAGCTGGGACTTCAAGACATTGCTTGGCACCGCCTCGCCCAGGAAGTCTACCAGGTTTCTGCTAGGCACAGACGACCGGTCTCTCTGGGTGCCTTGTAGCACTGTGTAGATCTTTCTCGGGTCTTGTTCACCTTTGTATTCCCCCGGCATAGACCGAATCTAGCGCCCACCTGCAGCCTGCTCTCCGGCAGGTTCAAGTGGACCTGTGAACTCTCCTACCACACTATTCCCAACAAGAAATTGGTTAGGCTTTTTTCCAAACTGGTGGCCGCAAAGATGGTATCTGCCTCCCAGTAACAGGAAGTTTACTGGGGGCCGGAGTCCAGGGTGTGGTGAAGTGACAGTTGGCCCGCCCGTACTTCCTTGCCCCCCCGACACTGGCCGGGGATGCCCCCCCGCCACCAGCCCTGCCAGAGAACTGTGGAGGGAGTGGGAGGGGAGGCCGGCCCACAGGCTCTGGAAAGCCCCGCACTGGGCCAAGCAAGTGGGAAGTCTCAGTGAGGGCCGAGCCGGGCGGAGCTGCTAGCACCTGGGAAAATGGAGGCAGCCCCGGGGTGGTGAGTGGCCTGGTGATGCAGGCGGGAGCCAGGTGGGCGTAATCCCCCCAAACAGAGCTGGGCCAGGGGTCACTCACAGGGTTTTGCCAGGTCGTGTGTTCACTCTCTGTCTCTGGTTTGTCGCCTTCCCTGTTCTCGGCCGCTGCCGCCTCGGGCTGTTCAGTCAAAGCGCGGCTCGGGCGCCCCCAGGAATCTTCTTTAATGTCGGCCTGAAACCTCGAATCCTGAATAGGGCAGCTGGCCTCCTTCAGCGCAGCCTCGGCCTCCGGTATCCTGGCTGCATCCACAGCAGCCCTGGCGCCGTGTTCCCTGTTTTGAGACTCGCTTTTGCAGCTAAGAAACAGTTCTTTTCCTGCTCCACACTTCAAAGCTGTTGCCTGTAAATGAGGCAGCCTCTCTTGCCGGGGGCAAACTGGCGGTCACCCCCCACAACCGGCCACCAGCAGTGGTCCTCCCTTAAGAGATGACAAGAGGAAGGTCCACAAGTTTCCCGGCTGCCTGAGGCCCAGTGGCTGCCTTTTCCACCTCAGCTACTCCGCGCCAACCGCCGCAGCCACCGCCATCTTGAAACCCGGTTTGACAGTTTCTTAAAAAACTAAATATGCAACTACCATTTGATCCAGCAATTAGACTTCTGGGAATTTATAACCAAAAAAAAAAAAAAAGTTATTTTCCAACAAAAGTCTGTACACTAAAGATCATAGAAGATTTATTTGTAATAGCCTAAAACTGAAATCATCCCAGGTGCACTTCAACTGATGAATAGTTAAACAATCCATGGTAAATACATACTATGCAGTACTACCAGCAATAAAATGGAACAAGTTGTTGATACATGCAACAACTTGGATGAATCTCCAAGAAATTATGGTGAGTGAAAAAAGCCAATTGCAATAGGGTACTTCTGCATGATTACATTTTACATAACACTTTTGGAATGACAAAATTTTAGAAATGGAGGACATATTAGTTGTTGCCAGTGGTTAGAGATGGAGGAGAGGGGCAGGATAATGGTAGGTATGGTTATAAAAGGGCAACATGATGAATCCTTGGGACTAGATCAGTAATTTGACTGTGGTGCACATACATGAATCTACACAAGCGACAAAATTTTATAGAACTTAATATGCACACTCACAGACACAAATGAGTAAAAATCGGGGGAAATCTGAATAAGATCAGTGGATTGCATCAATGTCAGTATCCTTGTTGTAATATGCTATACTTTTGCAAAAATGTTACCACTGGGGGAAATCAGGCAGTGTATGAGGGATCTCTCTGTACTATTTCTCTTTTTTTATTGTGGTAATAACATTTAACATGAGATCTACTCTCTTAAATTTTAAAGTGTGCAGTGCAGTATTGCTAATTATATGAACATTATTATACAGCAGATCTCTAGAACTTTTTCTGTACCTAGTTTATTTTCCTTTTAAAGAGATATTTGTACTCCCTTCTTTATTTATTTTTTGATAGCTGGCTGTTGGTATAGGGATCTGAACCTGTGACCTCAGTGTTATAAGGCTGCGCTAGAACTTTTTCATCTTTCATGATTGAAACTGCGCCCATTGAAGAACAATTCCCCACTTCCCCTTCCACCAAGCCCCTGGCAACCAACCACCATTCTACTTTCTGTTTCTATAAATTTGACTATTTTAGATAACTCATATAAGTAAAACATGCAGTATTTGTCCTGTATCTGACATTTTACTTAAGATAATATCCTCAAGGTTCTTCCATGTTGTCAGAAGTGGCAGGATTTCCTTCATTTTTTAAGGATGAATAATATTCAGTTGTGTATATGTACATTTTCTTCATCCATTCATCTAGCCATGGACATTTAGGTTGTTTCCACTTCTTGGTTATTGTGAATAATGCTGAAATAAACATGGGGGTGCATATATCTCTTTGAAATTCTGATTTCAGTATTTTGGATAAATATCCAGAGGTGGGATTGCTGGATCATATGGTAGTTCTATTTTTAATTTTTTGAAGAAACTCCATACTGTTTTCCATAATAGCTGTACCAATTTACATTCCCACCAAGAGTGTACAAGAATTCCTTTTCCTTCACATCCTCACCAACATTTGTTATCTCCTGTCTGTTTCGCAGTAGCCATTCTAACAGATGTGGGATGATACCTCATTGTGGTTTTAATCTGTATTTCCTTGATAATTAGTGATGTTGAGCACCTTTTCATATACCTATTGGCCACTTGTATATCTTCTCTGGAAAAATGTCTATTCAGGTTCGTTTCCCTCTTTTTAAAAAATTGGTTTATTTGTATTTTTGCTATTGAACTGTATGAGTTCCTTATATATTTTGTATATTAATCCCTTACCACATATATGATTTGCAAATATATTCTCCCATTCCATGGGTTGCCTTTTCATTTTATTGATTGTTTCCTTTGCTGTGCAGAAAAAATTTCAAATTAGTATATTTTAAATATGCTCAGTTTATTGCATGTGGACACCTCACTAAAGCTGCTTTTAAAAAAAATCTATCAATACTAAAGCTCACCATTTTGTACTTGAATTTCTTTACTCTCAAACTTATAGGGGGCCACTAAAAAATAACATGTTAACCATCATTAGTCATTAGAGAAATGCAGTCAAAACCACAGCGAGATACCACTATACACTTATCAGAATGTTAAAATGAAGGGAGGGAGGGAGGGAGGGAGGGAAGGAAAGGAAAGGTAAAAGAAGGAAGGAAGGAGGGAAGGAAGGATGGAAGGAACGGAGGGAGGGAGGGAGGGAGGGAGGGAGGGAGGGAGGAAGAAAAGGCAGCAATGCCATATGCTAGGGAGAATTAGGAGCAACTGAAACTCTCACACATTGATGTTGACAATTAAAATTGGTAGAGCCACTTTGGGAAACAATTGATTCTTACAAAGTTAAATATACTCTCACTATATGACCAAGTAATTTTAATCCTATACATTTACCCAAGGTTAATAAAAACTTATATTTACACAAATACCTGTACTGAAAATATTTATAGCCTCCTTATTCATAATCACCAAAAACTTGACACAATCAAAGTGCACTTCAACTGATGACAGATAAACTGGTGTATTTATACAGAGTAATACTATTCAGCAGTAAAACATGTAAAAATGTGAATGAATCTTGAATGTATTGTGCTAAGCAAAAGAAGCTATGCAGAAAAGACAACATACTGTATAATTTCATTTGTAAATCATCCTGGAAAAGGCAAAACTATAGAAGTGGTTTTTAGGCATTAGAGTTATGTGGAAGGCTTGACAACAAAGTGACAACAAAAAATAATTTTTTCAGTGACAGAACTTCTACATCTTGATTGTGCTGGTGGTTACAAGACCCATAGAACAGTATGCCAAAAAAAAATAAATTTTAATGCATCAAAAAATTTTTAAATAATCATTTAAAAAATAATGCTTGGAAGGGCCACCATAGCCAAGTTTTTGTGGCCATCCTTAATATTTGCCTAAAAATATTCCTAGAAACAGATTTCCTATACAAACAGTATGCACATTTTAGGATCTTTGATGTAATGATGTATTTTCCAAGATAATAAACCCAACAGGAGTATTTTTCAATCTGGCGACTTCCCTGGGAGTATGAAGTGGGAGTATTTCATCTCAAGCTCTTGGGAATGCCTTTTTTCAATTTTAGTGAGCTTTTATTTTGACTGATAGTCTTGGCTAGCTGCATAACTTAGCTGGTTTGAGCACAGCCTTTTAATCCCAATGTTGTGGGTTCAGATCCTCATACTGGCCAGTCACCAAAAAAAAAAAAAAGGATTGATAGTCCTTTTTTCAATAGTTGTTATTATGCATATATATGATGTTTACAGACATGGGTTGTAAATATTATTTACGGTTCAGTAGTTAAGAGGCATAGCTCTGAAATCAGAAACTGCATAGAATCAAGACTTAGCTCTATCAATGCCTAGGTGTGTGAACTTGAGTAGGTTATTTAACTTCTCTGAGCCTCAGTTTCCTTACATATAAAATGAAAATTAAAATAGTGTCTGTCTCAGAGGTTATTAGTGTATCTGGTCCATAACAAATTATAAATAAAGATGAAGATGATGGTGACAATGAGGATTACGATGTTTTATAATTTTAGAATTTGGGAATTAGACAGGACCTGTTTGGCAGATGTGTAGCACATGAAACTACATGCCTACTTCTTACATTGACCCTTTCTGAACAAGTAGCTGTAAGCAGTAGTTTCTGTATAAGGCTGTCATGCCTTGTGTTATGGAACCCTGATAGCCTGACCCTGCCCACATGTGATTGAATCAGGGGATCCATGCCAAAACCAAAAAAAAAAAAAAAAATTCTAGGATAGGATTTCTTAAGTTCTAATAAAATACTTTCCTCCTGAGAAAACTGCACATTGATTATTCTTTTCCAAGGATTTCAGGTTGTCTATGGGCATTCTAAAGTTATCCATGGGCTTCAAGATCCCTCTGGTCCAAAGGCTATATAGGAAGGAGTCAGAAGCCTGTGTGACAAATCCTGTGGGTTTTTTGGGGTTTTTTGTTTGTTTGTTTGTTTGTTTGTTTTTGTGGTTGGCCAGTACAGTGATCCGAACACATGACCTTGGTGTTATAACACTCTGCTCTAACCAACTGAGCTTATTGGCCAGCTCTGACAAAGCCTATGTGAAGCCCAGTGACAAACCAAATCAACTGGATCCTCTTCCTCACTTTGAAAGGCTAACCATAACATGTACATAGAGAAGTCAGTAGGGAGAAATGGACATATTCTTCATAAGGCCAAATGGATACCTGGGTCACTAGAACAGTGATTATATCTTGAATGATGCTAAGTCATTATTCTCATTTTCCCTGAAGTCACACAATTCTGCTTCACTACCACAGCTTCCACATACCCCAAGGCACCTTTACATAACAAGACATGACATAAACTAATCGAGGTACTCATTTTCCTTGCAACTTAAAACTGCCTAACAAATAAAACCTGGAAAAAAAAGAAAGTACTATAAAAGGTATAAATTTACCTTCCAAAACTTATTCTATGGTCACGTGTGGTGATGGACCCAATTCCCACCCTGAGACAGTGTATTGGTTTGAATGTGTCCCCTCCAAAATTCAGGTATTGCCAATGTAATGGTATTTAGAGGAGGGTCCTTTAAGAGGTAATTAGGCCATGAGGGCTCCTCCCTTGTGAATGGCATTCAGGCCCTTATAAAAGAGGCTTCACACAGTGTTTGGCCCTTTTACCCTTCTGCTTTGCTTCTTCCACCTTCTGTCCTGTGAAGACAGTATTCCTCCCCTCTGGAGGATGCAGCAATAAGGTGCCATCTTGGAATCATCAGCTCTCACCAGAAAATTGAATCTGTTGGCACCTTAATCTTAAACTCTCTAGCTTCCAAACCTGAGAGAAAATAAATTTAGGTTCTTTATAAATTATCCAGTCTCAGGTATTTTGTTATAGCAGCACAAATGGACTAAAACAATGTTCTTCCTTATATTAAATTCAAATCTGTTTTAACAAGATCCCACCCACAGGTCCTTTTCCTCTTCTAACTAAATGATACTGTTAAAGTGATGTATTAGGCTTACATGTTCCTTCTTGGTTATCTAGGACAAATTCTTAATATTTTCAAAATTATCCTTTTGTGTATCTTCTAGTGAATACATTAGTGATCAGTTAAGTAAGCAAAGAATCCAGACCAGCCAGATATGAGAAATGAGTTATAAGGCATCAGGACAGGCCCTGTTGCCAGAGCCAAAACCCAGGTTTGGGGTGTACTCAGAGAAAACCCAGGAGTCCACTGGTGGTTGCCCAAGTAAATCTTACATTTACTTGCCAGGGGTTGTGCCATGTGATTTATGCAGGATGTCTGTTGAAAGGGGCCTCAATGTTCTGCATCCTTCTTCCCTCTACTCTCTCTACTGCCAAAGACAATTGTCTAATAAAGTCACTTGATTCCTCCTCTTTATCTAGAGTCACATACTGTCAGATCTTAGAAGTTTTCTAGTCCCAACTTCTCATGTTAGAATTGGGCAACCTGAGGTCCAGAAAGGGAGATAAATCTTTCCAAGGTCACACAGCTAGCCAATATATCTCCCACTCAAAAGAAAGTGCTTGTCCTTAGGTTTCATGGATTCCTTCAGCCATGCCTTTCAGGGCTCCAATTTTGAACAGCCAAAAATGAATTTCTAGAGATAAGTTGTTTTTTTTCCCCTACATCTGTGTTTACTCTTGCCCTTATTCTCCTTGAAGTCTGTTTATCCTGTTACCCAGCATCCTTCCCTGCCCCTAGGGCAGGCCGTTGTGTTCTCTGCTTTCATCTTTCTTTCCAGACAGCACTTTTTCATGCATTCCTTTCTCGGCCTTCTCTACTTTGAACTCCTTTCAAGCCATTTTTCCTCTATGTGTAGGAGCAGTCATCCAAGAGGAAAAGAGTGGTGGTTTTCCCTGAAGAGGGCCAGCTTCTGGCCAAATATCCCTCACCAGCCATAAGGACTCCAGAACTGAGGCGACCACATGGGCAGTCAGGACTGGTTTCTGGGGCCACATCTTTTGACCCAAGTCAAAAAATGTCAGAGTACTGTAGAGGCCTTCAAGGCTACATCTATGGGTGATCATCAATTTACCACCTGCCTCAGGATAACACTTCCACTCAGGAAGAGCTATGTATTAATTCAATTTCTGTTGCTTATAACAGCATACCTGAAAATGGCTAATTTATAAAAAAATAAAATTTATTTCTTACTGTTTTGGAGGCTGGGAAGCCCACAGTCCAGGGTGCACAACTGGTGAGGGCCTTCTTCTTGGTGGTGATTACCTACAGCAACACAGGATGTCACATGGCGAGAATGGCCTGAGCAAGAGTAAGCTAACCTTCTCACTCAACTCTCCTTATAAAGCCATCAGAACCATACCCATGATAACTCATTATTCATAAATGGATTACTCCATTCGTTAGGGTACAGTCCTCACGATCCAATCACCTCTCAAAGGCCCCACCTTTCAAATACTGTAGTTGGATTTTCCACCCTCTTAACACGGTTACAATGGGAGTTAAGTTTCCAATTCACAAACTTTTGGGGGACACATTTAACTCATAGGAGGCTATACCTTCTCAGATGAAAGATTCACTGTACTCTGGGATAGCCCTCGTGAAACAGTTGATTTTCCCAGGGAAAAGAGGAAGGGTAATGGAAATTAAGTTAAGGAAAATGAGGAGGAGCCTCAGAGGTTGTCTCAAGATTCCCTTTACTGAAGCAATTGCTGTCCAGGGAATGGGAGTGCTGGACTTTAGTTTTTGCTTTGTTTTTGATATTACTAAAGGATAAGTGAGCTCACACTTCCAGAGCACCTTCTATATAACAGATACTGTGCCAGGCATTTTACATATACTGAGGATGATGTCATTGATGGCAACACGCACTCTCAAGCAAAGAAAGAAATGTAGAAGTCTTCCTGATTTCCTCTCTCCATCATTCTCCATGGATAACAATTTTGTAAGTACTATTATTCTATCTCCAAAATATTTTTATTCCACTTTCCTCCCTTCATACATTCAGGTATGAATCTGGCCCAGTCCACTAATACCTCTAGTCTGGCCTAATGAAATAGACCCCTAGCCTATATTCTTACATCTGTTCTTATGCCCCTACAATCCTTCTCCACAGAAGCCAAAGCAATCTTTTTTAAAAGGGCATTTAATTGTATCTCTTTCCTGCTTAAATGGCTTCCAAATGTCCTTTAGATAACATATCAAATACTTAACTTGACCTACTGAGTCAAGGTTAGCTTTCCAATTTTATAAATTTCCACTCCCATCCTCCCTCTTTCCACTCCAGCCACATTAGATCTCCCTCAGTTCCTTGAACATAGCATGCCCTCTCCTGTCACACAGCTGTGAACACGATATTCTCTCTCATCTGAATATTATCGCCTCATTTATTTATTTATTTATTAGCATATTCGTCATTACAAATCATAATCTTTCCGCATGCTCACCACCCAACCTATTACTCCCCAACCCTCTTCCGTCCCTCCTCCTGATCTGTAGTATCCTTAGCTTTGTTCTCTCCTTCTGAAAGTCCAACATATTATGGTACTCTTTTCTTTTCTTCCTTCCTTCTTTCCTTCTTTCCTTCTTTTTTAGCACTCAGTTACAAGTGAAAACATGTTATTTCTCTTTCTGTGTCTGAATTATTTCACTTAATATAATTTTCTCCAGGTTCATCCATGTTGCTGCAAATGGCAGAAGTTCACTCTTTTTTATGGCAAAGTAGTATTCCATTGTGTATACATACCACATTTTCCTTATCCAGTCATCCATTGATGGACATTTAGGTTGGTTCCATACTTTGGCTATTGTAAATAGAGCTATTATTGCCTCATTTTTTACCTGGTTGACCTCTATTCATCTGTAAGATACCACTTAAATATCATTCCTTAGGAACACCTTCCCTGTACTTCCTCTCTAGCCCCATGCTGCCCCCATTCCTACCCCCCAAAATATTTGATTCCTCTCTAGTTTAGATGGGTAAGTATTTAGGAGTACAAGGTGCCATGGGAGTGTATAGATAATTCCTAATACTCATTAGACTTATAATTATTTACTTATGATTTATTTTTCTGCTCTGCTGTAAACTGCAAGAAGGCAAAAACAATGCCTTCCATATCCCATGTAGAATTGGTGTAAATCCTTCTTTAGATGTTTTTTATAGTGTCCTAGTGAAACTATTTGAACCTACAAATTTCTTTTTTTCATATTTTTAAAAATTTTGAACTCAATATCTGTAGGTCTATTCAGGTTATATACTCTTTTTTTAGTGTTCATAAATAAAGTTTTATTAGAATACAGCATGTTCCTTTGTGTACATGTCATCTATGGCTGCTTCAGGGCTACAATGGCAGAGTTAAGTAGTTGTGACAGAGACTGTATGGCCATCAAAGCATATTATTTGGTCCTCTATAGAATATGTTTGCTGACCCATGCCCTAACCCAATAATTTTTCATTTTTGCCTATTTCCTTTAAGTCTTTATCTAAAATGAACACATAAGTTACATAGTCATACGCATTTTTATATACAGCTCAGATTATATATTCCATATTGGGTGGGTTTTGATAGTTTGTGGTTTATGAGAAATTGGCCCATTTTATCTAAGTTGTCAAATTTATGTACATAAACTTCTTTGTCACTTTCCCTTATTATCCTTTTAATGGCTACAATATTGTAATTACTGTAATATCTCATTTCTGATATTGGTTATTTGTATCATCTTTCTTTTTTTTTTATCAGTCTTGCTAGATGTTTGTCAATCTTATTGATCTTTTCAAAGAAGAAACTTTTTGTTTAATTTATTTTTTAAATTTTTTCTTTTTTCTATTTTATTAATTTTTGTTCTCATCTTCATTATTTTTTTTTTTTCTGCTTGGGTTTATACTGCTGCTTGATTCCTAGTTCCTTGAAGTAGGAACCTAAGTTATTGGTTTGATACATTTTCCTCTTTTCCAATGTAAGCATTTCATGTTATAAATGTCCCTCTCAGCAGTGCTTAGCTGCGTCCCACAAACTGCATACCACAAAAATGTTGCATTTTCATTTTCACTCAGTTCTAAGTATTTTTAAAATTCCCTTTAAGACTTGCTCTTTGACCCATGGGTTATTGTAACTGTATACTTAATTTCCAGGTGTTTGAAGATTTTCCTTTTATCTTCCTGTTATTGATTTCTAGCTTGGTTTCATTATGATCAGAGAACTCTTTGTAGTTTGAATTTGCATTTCACTCAAAACTAAGGAAGTTTAACACTTTTTATTTGTCTACTGGCCATTTGTATATCCTCTTTTCCAAAGTGCCTTTAGACTTTTGCCCATTTTTCTATTGGGTTGCTTATCTGTTCCTTATTGATTTGTAGGAGATGTTTTTATATAATCTGAATATATCATTGTCAATTATATTTACTGCAAATATCTTTTAACACCCTATATCTTGCTTTTTTACCCTGTTATTGATGTCTTAATTGCAATGTAATCCAATTTATCAATTTTTATGTCTAGCACTTTTTATGTCATAAAAAGAAATCATAAAGGTGTTCTATATTATCTTCGGAAAATTTTGCAGTTTTCTCTTTCCTTGTCGTGCTAATTTCACTTAACATAATTTTCTCCAGACTCATCCATGTTGCTGCAAATGGCAGAATTTCATGCTTTTTTATAGCTGAGTAGTATTCCATTGTGTAGATATACCACATTTTCATTATCCAGTCTTCTGATGATGGACATTTAGGTTGGTTCCATATTCTGGCTATTGTAAATATAACTGCAATGAACATGGGAGTGCAGGTATCCCTTCAACATGTTGATTTCCACTCTTTTGGATATATGCCCAGTAGTGGGATTGTTGGATCATATGGTAGCTCTAGCTGTAGTTATTTGAGAAACCTCCATACTGTTTTCCATAATGGCTGTGCTAATTTACAGTCCCACCAACAGTGCAGAAGAGTTCCCCTTTCCCCACATCCTTGCCAGCATTTGTTGTTCTTCTTTTTAATAATGGCCATTCTAACTAGGGTGAAATAATATCTCAATGTGGTTTTGGTTTGCATTTCTCTGATGACTAGTAATGTTGAGCATTTCTTCATATACTGGTAGGCCATTTGTATGTCTTCCTTTGAAAATTGTCTGTTTATCTCCTTTGCCCATTTTTTAATTGGATTATTTGGTCTTTTACTGTATAGTTGTTTGAGTTCTTTATATATTCTGGATATTAATCCCTTGTTGGATGCGTAGTTTGCAAATATATTCTCCCATTCCATAGGTTGTCTTTCTACTCTGTTGATTGTTTCCTTTGCTGTGCAAAAGCTTTTTAACTTGACATAGTCCCATTTGTTTAGCTTTTGTTGTTGTTGCCTTTGCTTTTGGTGTCTTATTCATAAAGTTTTTGCCCAGTCCACTTCCTAGAGTGTTTCCCCTATGTTTTCCTTAAGTAATTTTAGAGGTTCAAGTCGTATACTTAAATCATTAACCCATTTTGAGTTGATTTTGGTATATGGCGAGAGATGCAAGTCCAGTTTAATTCTTCTACTTTTTTTTTCCATGAATTTTTTTCTAATTTTTATTGAATCAAAATTGATTATACATATTTTGGGGGTTCAACATTGAGATATGTTGATCGAATCAATATTACTAGCATATATATTGTTACAAATTGTAATTATTCTTCGTGTCTCTTGTCCAATCCCTCCCCATACCCCTTTGTCTCCCCCCACCCCAATCACCCTAGATTTCTTCTCTCCCTCTGAAAGAATAATGGTTACTTTGTTGATTTGCTGCCTAAATGATCTGTCCAATGCAGAGAGGTGTGATCAGGTCCCCCAATACTATCATAGAGCAGATGTCTCTTCTGTCACTATGAAATGGGCTCTGTGGAGACAGACATCCTCCTCCTTTCTTTATCTCTGCCGATGACTCTCCTTGTGTCATCTCACTCCAATGGTTGGCAGACCATCTGTGTGGTGGTTGTGGCATCTAGCCACCTTCATGGCAGCCATGGTTATCGTGGTGGCTGTGGTGGACCACCCACATGGAGGAGATGTTTTTGGCCTGCTCCATGGTGCTTGCAGTGTGCCTGGTTGTGGAGAGTGTCCGATCCCTGGTTCCATGCCCCAGGTCCCCGAATGGGTCCTGAGGTCCTGGCAAAGTGTGCCTGGTTGTGGGAGGGGGGTCCAGTCACCAGCTCCTTGCCCTGGGTCCCTAGGCATACCCTGAGGCACTAGCGCAGGGTGCCTGGTTGTCAGAGGGGGAACCGGTTCCCCTC